>NC_064820.1:124275000-124900000 GCF_024166365.1 Elephas maximus indicus
GGCATCGGCGGGCTGTGTTCTTTCCTGGAGGCTCTGGGGGAGAATCCATTTCCTGCTCATTGAAGTTGGCAGATCTCAGGTCCTTGCAGTTATAGGACCAAGGTTCCCCATTTTCTTGCTGGCTGTAAACTAAAGGTTGTTCACAGCTTCTAGAGGTCACTACAGTCCTCAGGTCAAGGCCCCCTTCCTCCATCTTCAAAGCCAGCAAAAGCAGGTCTTGCTCACATCACGTCTCTCCGATCCACTCTTCTGCCTTCTTCTTCCACAGCTAAGGGCTTGTGTGATTAAATTGGGCCCACCTGGGTAATCGGAGCTATCACCCCATCTCAAGGCCTTTTTAACTTAATCAAACACCTGGAAAAAGTCCCTTTTGCCAAGTGAAGTAACAAACATGGCAAGGATTTGGATGTGGACATGTTATTCTGCCTACCACAAATGCAAAGCAGTTTTTCAAAAAAGGTAGACCTCTGTGTACTGACATGGCTAGGTCTCCAGGATATTTTGTTAGGTAAAAAAAAGGAAGTTATACAATGATATATAGTATATTACCTCTCACGCTTTTAAACATGTACACAAATACTGCAGATTTTCCATGGGTACATATGCATAGAATAAAGTTCTGTAATGATATGTATCAAACTGATAACCATGGCATCCTATGGGAAGGTGAAAAAGGCACCAAGATTAAGGTGGTCAAAGATTTCAGCCTTATTCTGTGTTGTCACTAGGGCTGGTGTCACCCCCCCGCCATGGACTTCCTCCTGTACTAGACCATACAGAATCCTTAGTAATGTTTTTTGAACTAATGTTATTCTTAAATCGTAATTCCCATATATCACTCCTTCTTCTCCTTTAATTACTGCCTCATTCTCAAAAAGTTATTGATACATGTTCACAAGTACTAATTTCCACAATATTGTAGCTAAAACACCAGAAAACTTGACAAAATCAGCTACTATAAACACACCAGCAGCAATGAAAACAACACGTGCTTGTAGCGCCTGGAAACGAAACCGTGGAATTCTAAGCATCATTGTAACTGGGTAATGATGACAGCTCTGACTGGGGAGCATTAGAGTGTTCAAAAAGTAAATTCGCATAGAGTTTTAGCCTTGCAGGTATATTGATACACGCAAGTTGGGCTTACGAAGAATGTTTTTGTCGTTATAACTAAGCAGGAATATTTTTATAGACAGTCATTTTGGTGTCACCCCCTCTGACAGTGTCAACCGGTGTGGTCCTTACCCCCTCTCAGCCCCCTAGTGATGCCATTGGCCTTAATTAGTATGTTTTCCCTTCCAAAAATAAAAATGTATTCGTCCATGTTTTATTTGGATATTTTAAATTATTTTTTTAAATAATACAAAATTTTTTAACATAGGCAAAGTCAACCACTCCGAGTACAGATTGGTTCTCTTTTTGTGTTCCTGCATTAGTAAGCCAAGGTTTTATAAATTTTATTTCATAACCAAACTGAAAAAAAGAACCAGGGAATACAGCTCCAGAAACACATTTGCCCGCCCTGACCGGGGTCAGCCAAAACGAAGTATTCCTTTTCTGTGGCACCTGAATGTCAGCGAAAGCAAAGGTTTTAAAAAAACCTTATTTCAGGATCAACACTCTGCCCCAGTCTAATCAATACGGCTCTGCCAAGAGCAGCTGCAGCTCCCTGCCTGGCCCCGAAGCCACACTCCCAGCAGAGGAGCAAAGTACCCAAGTGTCTCTAGGCCTATTGGTCACTCCAAGAGGGTCTGGGCCAAGTGAAGCCCAGTGCCTCTCCAGAGAGAGAAGTATCCAAAGTATAGAGTGGATAAACAGAGAGTAAAGGGAGAGCTGGAGGCTGGAGACTCACACACAGGATAAGGGGAATGCTGCATTTTCCCCAGGCCCTGGGCCCACAGGCAAATCTCATCCTAATGCCCCATGAAAGGGCAGAGGTTGCATTATCTCTTATTGTATGATTCAGTTCCACTCAGCCCTGAGCATAACCTCCAGCTTTCCACCAAGAAGTCTGCAGATCAGAGGTTCAGAGAATGGCCAGGACCAGGGAAGGACAGTGACCCCAGGCTCAATGGCATCAGTACAGTGTACCCTGCTTACTAAACTGTCGCATCTCAGAACACTAAATGCCTGCTGTCTCCCAGTCATTTCCCTCTCAGTGGCTTAATTTGGGCCCTTTGCTCTGAGCCCTGCTTACTCCTAAGGACACATCCACCCAGACCAACTGAGTTACAGTGAAGCTGCGTCCTCGGGAGAGTGTTCTGACAGGAAAGCGCACTTTAGCAGGCGGATGAAGGGTTTTGTACTAGGGCATGCCATCTGTAGTGGGTTGAATTGTGACCCGCCCCTCCTTAAAAAAAAAAAAGATATGTTCACATCCTAATCCCTGGAACCTGTGAATGTGGCCTTATTTGGAAAAGGGGCATTTACAGAGGTAATTAAGTTAAGGATCTCAAGATGAGTTGGCCCTGCATTATCCAGGTGGATCCGAAATCCAATGACAAGTGTCCTTAGAAGAGAAGACACAGATGCAGAAGAGGAGACGGCCTTGTGAAGACAGAGGCAGAGATTGGAGTTACGTGGCCACAAGCCAAGGAACACCTGAAGCCACCAGAGGCTGAGTGAGGCAAAGAACGGAACCTCCCCTAGAGTCTCTGGAAGTAGTACAGCTCTACTAACACTTTGATTTCAACTTCTGGCCTCCGGAACTGCGACAGGATACATTTCTGTTGTTTTAGACTACCTGGTTTGTGGTCATTTGCTATAGCAGCCACAGGAAACTAATACACCATCTATCAAGCACCTGCACTTTTCACACGCTGTCTTGTAATTCTTTCCACAAACGACCTGTGCAGGAGGTTGTAAGTCCTGGAGCCAGTCAGAGGCTAAGGCTAACTCTAAAACTAAGACATTGCAGTGTAGCATAAAACTCAAAAGCTGTAAAGGCAAGAGAGTGATAAATGTGACTATATAAAGATTAAAATGTATCTATGGCAAAAAAAGAAAAGTTTGAACACTAAATATACCTGGAAAACACGTGTCAGTATATACAACAAAGGAATAACTTCTTTAATTTATCAAGATTCACCAGTAAAGAAAAACCAAACTTAATAGGAAAATGAACAACATGTGTGAACAGACAGTTTACAGGGAAAAGAAAAGACAGCTGGTCAATTCACATTGCATATTTTCCTGCACCCTTGCAGAATGACGTCTATCAAAAGAAAAAATTCATATTCCCTTTGACCTCGTAAATCCACTGCTAGGAATTTACCGTTCGAACTAACTTACGAAAGTTCTCTGAGAAATATATGTATAAAACCATCAAGCATTGTTTGTAAAAGCAAAACATTAGAAACAATAAAGTGTTAATCAATGAGACTGATTAAATAAAATTGCAGTATATCTATACTTGGACCACTGTGCACCTATAAAAAGAATGAAATAGAACCGTCTATATTGATAAAGAGAAATCATCAGAATTTGTTATTATTATCGGAAAAAAAAAAAGCAAAGTGCAGAAAAGCATAATCCCTTCAAGTTTAAAAAAGAAAAGAATATATAGAATCATAATCCAAGTACATGCGTAATTTTCCCCCAAGGGAATCCGTAAGAAACCATTAACAATAATTGCATATGAGGAGACAGGAGCCCTGGTGGCACAAATGGCCAAGTGTCAGGCTGCTAACCAAGAGGTTGGCCATGAGAACCCCCCCAGCAGCCACGTGGGAGAAAGACACCGCAAGCTGCAGCCTACAGCCTAGAAAACCCTGTCACATGGGGTCACTCTGAACAGGAACAACTTACAGCACCTGACAACAACAACACATAGAGGAGAGGGGAGGAGAAGATGGTTCTGAGACTTTTATTTTCCTTTTTTTTATCTTTCTGTAATTATATTTTTCTAACCTTAAAAATGTTTTCTTTGGGGCTTAGCTACCACCAACAAAAAAAGAAGAAAAGTTTTAGCTTAATTAGTAAAGAATGTGCCTTGAGCATTATGCTGTCTTAGAGAACTATCTATATGGGATCAAACTGACAACAGCAACTTGAAAGGTTAGATAGGTCGCTTAGGGGGCAGTGAGTTTATGTTAATGGAGGAGGAATAAAAATTGTGAAAAGGGGGTGAGAATGATTACACAGCTTGAAGAATGTAATCAATGTCACTGAACTGTATATGTAGAAATTGTTGAATGGGTGGATGTTCTGTTGTGTATATTTTCAACAACAAAAATAAAATAAATTATCTCTTCTAATTTTTTTTTTTAAATAATATCAATAGAAATTTATCTGGTGCAAGGAGTCAGATCATAAAGATGAGCCTCCAGTCAAGTTATTCTCCACATTTTCTTCCAGGCAGAGTCTCAGGACCCCGTCCAGGACTCAATACTGAGAAGAGTAGGAGATATCTGAGTCCTTGGCTTCCTCTGCTCACATTGGTAAATGTACAATACATGTCTGAAACTCAGCTCCCTTTGATGACATTCATCTGCTCCTTGGGTACTTTCTTCACTCTAATTCCATGCTCTGATTGTGGCACTCAAATTGATTTTTCTGGAAATTACAGGTATTAGCTGAATCTCCATTGTGCCCCCTGCATCAAAAGATATTAAACTCCAGGCGGGAGTGATACCCTGGTTCTGATGCCCAGGCATCTGCCTGCCTGGCCTGCATGTGGCACTCTGATGGAATTCGATTGTCAAACCTGCAACTCCCATCTCAGACATGAGCCCCAAAGGAATTTCTCCCTTGATTATTGATGCTATCCTTGTTTTCAGGTTCTGAGGCTGTGGGAACATTCTCTTTCTACCCACTACAGTTTTTCCACACTCTGAAAGAAAAACACTGATGCCCCTCCCCACCCTGAAATATCCTCTGTCTAGGCACCATCATTAACTCCCAGCAGTGGCCAGCACCAGCAGTACACACAGGCCCGAGCTTGGCAGATGAGACAGAGCAGGCATGGGGTGCCCACGATCTGGAGAGAGGGGCAAAACACAGGCGATGCTAGCTGGAGGACCCTCAAGGCTTATAATGCAGCTACCACAGAGAAGGGCTCTGAAAGCCCCACCTCAAAGAGCTGTCTGGAGTTCAGAAGATAGATCCCTACAAGCCACCTGAACTAGAAGCTTCTCCTGTCATGAGCCCGGGGCTAGCACCCCTCATGGTCATGGAGATAGGACAAGGACACTAAGGAAACTGGGCCTTCCCATCTGAGCTAATCCCCTATCTGAAGCCTGGCCCCTTCGGATACAGACATCCCACCTGAGGCCCCAGGTAGACACCAGCTATCTGAAGTGATAGGGAAACCCCTTACAGGAAAAAATGGGGCCTACAATATAAGAACAGGCATGCCTGAGACTTTTTTTTTTTTTTTTTTTTTTTGAGCCAGGGAAGCTGGGAAAGGACCTGCAGAGGCCTACACAGAGCTAGAGAGAAGAGAGGGGACATCAAGGAATAGGGGCCAGGCCAGATGTGGTCATCCTCTTAAGGGAGAATGGAGGAGGTTGTGACACAGGGTATTCAAGAAGGAGGTCTGGGAGCAGAGGTTTGTCATCACCACATGGCACCCTGCCTCTGGCCAGCCATCACCCACCCCCCTCTGGGAACTAGAGTTTGTCAGGAACGTGGATCCAGGCCATAGCTCTTAACACAAAGTCAGACACAGCCCCTGTAAGCAGTGAGGGCAGCCCTCTCTCTCTCTGGTCACCCCAAGGCAGGGAGACTAGCCGTCCTGGTTTGCCTGGAACTGAGGGGCTTCCCAGACACAAGACTTTCAGGGCTAAAATCAGATAAGCCCAAAGCAAACTGGGACAGACTCCAAGGGGGAATTCAGGAACACAAGAGAAGCTCTAAAATATACCTCCCACAGGTAAATCTCTGCCACTTTTCTCTTTAGATCTTATAATCCCAGAATTTGCTGAATCACAGGGCCCAAATCAAGCGGCTCATATTGCAAGGCCCCAGGAAAATCCTTCACTTTGTGACCAAGCACTTCTTTAAAAGCCTGTTAAGGGCTGCCTTGTCCTGGGAGAAAGTAAAGGGAACGAAGTTCCCAGGCCCTGAATGGTTTTGGAGCCTCTGCCTCTCCTGGCCCCACGGCCCAGCCCTCACCATAGAGAAAGGGACTGAAGCACAAGGGCCCTTCAGTGCTGTGATCATAGCATTATGGATACTCCCTTGAGAGGGGACTTGCCTTAACACAAAAAAGACATCTCTAGGATGTTAAACACGAACGCACATTGGTAGAGGCAGTATTCCTGGGCAACAGGGACCCTTTTTTTTTTTTTATATAGACTTGGGCTGAGGTGAAAGGGGAAAGCCAGTGACTAAGTACAGCTTCTTTCCAGGCCAGCAATGCTATGAGCTTTGGCAAAGTGACCCACAATGAACCCGCACTGCCATGCTGAGCCCATTCCTCACACTAAGGACCAGTGCATGGCGCCCGACTCCAGGAAGGAGGCTCTGACACAGGGGAATGAAGAGCCACTCGCACACATCTGCCACCAGCTCAAGTCCAGGGATGTGCCTGAGGGAACCAGTGAAGGCGGATGTGGGTTTTTCAGATAAGCAGCCTTGCTTCTGTTGGGAGAGTTATTGTAAAGACCACTGTGGGTCCTGATAGAGTCCATATCCAGAATTCCATTTGTTAACCAGTGAGGTGTTACACAAAAAAAGTGTCCCTGTGGCTACTGGGAGATTGAAAATCTTGACCTTCAGTTCCACTTTATTAGAGCAAGTCACAGCACGTTGATTTGATGTATGAACACAGATGAAAGAATGAGATGAAATATGGAATGTTCGTTGAGATAAATAAGATTTTACAAAGCTAGATAAACTAGATGGGAATCTTACTCTTCAACACTTGTTCTACTATGGCTCATTTTAATTATCTTTTTTTTTTTCTTGTTTGTTTTAAGAAAACTAGCTGTCGAGGCCTTTGAAGGAAAATAATACTCCAGACACACAATGGAAAAAACAAAAGGAAAAGGAATTCTAGAGCTAACCAGCAAGCCAGGTTCTGGTGTCCTGAGAAGGGTGCATATTTGTGGGAATGAGAGGCATTCCATCTGCATTTGCCAACCAGCCCTCAAACGCTCCCAGGACCTCCTCAGAACAAAACACTATTCCCCGGAGGGCAGAATACAAGGGGAATTTGGTAAACATTGGGTCACGTTTCTACTGACAGTATTCTAACCCCAGAAGAGCCAGTCCTGTACAGCTGCCTTCTCTCAGTATCTATAACCCTGGGTGCATCGGAAGCCACCTGGGTGGTGCAAATGGCTAAATGTTCAGCTCCTAAACCGAAGTATTGGTTGTTCGAGTCCACCCAGAGCACCTTAGAAGGCCTGGCAACCTACTTCCAAAAGATCACAGCTATTGAAAACCCTATGGTGCACCGTTCTACTCTGACACACATGGGGTCACATGAATTGGAATTGACTCAGTGGCAACTAGCTTGGGTTTTTTGGTGCTTCCTGTGTTTCAAGCACTTTTATCAGCTGAGCTGCTCACCTACTCTCCTCCACAAACCAAAACGCCTCTGCATTAGAAGGGGCTATAAAACCAAAAACCAAACCCAGCGCCGTCAAGTCGATTCCAACTCATAACGACATTATAGGACGAGTAGAACTGCCCCATAGAGTTTCCAAGGAGCGCCTGGTGGATTTAAACTGCCAATCCTTTGGTTAGCAGCCGTAGCACTTAACCACTACAACGCCAGGGTTTCCAAAGAGGCTGTAAGGGAACCGGAAATAACATCTACCGTTAGAGTATAATAGCGTAGCTACCAGGCAAGGCCAGAGAGGTGAAATGTTCACACAGCACACATGTGGCAGAGCCTGACTTCCAGGCACAGCTTTGCCCTTTACCTCTCCTTACCGGGGTTGTTGCTTGTGTGCTATAACCACCAGCAGGACTGAGATACAGTGGAGAGAGGAGGGTACCTTTAGACACTTTAATGAACAACTTCCTGTAGATCCTTGGATCTCAGAGAGCAACTTCAGACCCCCACAGGGCGGCTGCACAGCTGGTCATCACACCATTATCCGATGAAATGTGTTACATCGGTGGCAGGTGACTATCTCCAGGCCTCTGGATTATCTGCCCATTAAATCAGATTGCTAATAAAGAGGTTTTCATGGAGAGTATGAATCTTTGAGCAGTAACTGCTTACCTCAAGTTTTTATACTAAATACCCCAAAATGAATCTCTAAACAAAAGAACATCTGTCACAGCAGCAGCTTTAGTCAACATTAAACAGCTGGGCAAATCCCAGACCCCCACCAGGCGTAACAAGTCTGCCTCGGCCCCACACACACATACACACCCACACAAGCCCACAAGCAACCTTCTCCTGCTGAGGAGTAAACAGTTGATGATACAGGAGCACCCTCAAACTTGCCACAAGAAGGCCCTCGTCTCACCTGACACAACCTGGTGCTGCGCCTTTAACCACACCAAACGTACGTCTTTCTCTCACGGTCATGCTGTTGAACACTTTAGGCTGGGGTAGCTTGTGACAGAACAGAGTCTTCCCCAAGTGTGGAGGCATACAGCTGGCTTGGATACTCTCCCAAGGTCCTTTACTTTAGTCTCAGATTAAATGAGTCACAAAATCAGAATCATTGATGATTCTACTCTGGGAAGAAGAGAGAGAATATGAAGACCAGGGTCTATGTGGTAGCATGTGAAAGACTGAAATCTAAATTCCAACACGTGTTAAAGCAAAAAAAAAACCCAAACCCTTTGGCCGTCAAGTCAATTCCGACTCACAGCAGCCGTATAGGACAGAGTAGAACTGCCCCATGGGGTTTCTAAATAGCAGCTGGTGGATTCGAACTGCCAACCTTTTGGATAGCAGCAAGCTCTTAACCACTGCACCACCAGGGCTTCCTAATGTGTGTTAGGAATTCTAAATAGTAATTGAACTAAAACAATATCTATGCTGTACAGTGCCACGCCCAGTGGTGAGCACTCACTTCCTTTATCACATTTCATTTTCATAACCATGCTAGGAGACTGAGGTTGTCATCCCCAGTCTATAGATGAGGAAACTGAGGCTCAGAGAGGTAATTGACATCATGCCCAAGGTCACAGAGCTAGTAAGTAATTAAGGGAACTTGGATTCAAATCTAGGTCTGCCTTAATCCCTAATCACCTTCTAGCAATTAAAGAGTTATACACACACATCTCTAAAATGTGCTTGTATGAGGGGACACATTAAATTGAAATACAAATGGTGTTATTCTTGTTAGTACTAATACACGCTGTGGGCCATGCTTCTTCCACATCAAGGCCCTCCCGCTTAAGACTTTAACTCTGACCTTGCAACATCATCTAGGACTTTCCCAGGATACCTGGTGGTCCTCTCTCGGCACTTTTCCTGGAGTTCCTTAAGCAAGATGCAGGCCTAAACCACATTTATGTAGTAATTATCTCAACTACTACATGAAGCAGATAACAAAGCAAACAATAGGATATCTCTGTTTCGTTTCACTGAGCTGTGGGTTTCCAGCTACAGCAACAGGAATTGATCTGGACTGTGAAGCACACAGCTCCTGTTGAACAGCAAACTCGAAAAGAAACAGCAAAACTGACTCCTGACCTGAACTCACTTGGATTTCAACAAACATCCATTTCCTCACAACACATCACTCCCTGAATGGGCCAAAGTGTACCCGCTGAGTAGGGGGCCTCAGCTGCTGAGGCTAGGCTGGGGCTGGGCTTGTTGCTGCTCCAGGACCCCACCTTTGTGCCACTTCTCTCCTTCCTGACACCCTCCGTATACACCTCCTACCCATTGTCTGTGTTCTTGGGCAGCCTTCTGAGAGTAGGAACCAGGGAAACACGAGGCAACACCAGTGAAAGCAGGCAGCTAAGGGGCCATGCACTGTGGTTCTTTCCAGGGCAGGGAGGCCATAGAAGGGATTCATCCACACTTACATACCAGGTGTCTTCTATGTGCCATGCACAGGGCTGACATTGGGGCCGCAGCCTGCCCTCACACAAGCCATAAGCTAGTGGGCCAGATGAGCAAGTAAACAGACATAGGAGCCCCAGGTGATCAGAGCAGGGCAGAATCCTCCAGGAGGATGGTTCTCCACCAGACCCAGCAGAGGAGCAGGGTCATGGCAGAATCAGAAAAGCTTCCTGAAGGAACTTCTAGGCTGAAACCTAAGGGATAATGCATCAGGTTGGCAAAGCAGAGGAGACAGTGAAAGACCTGTATGTCCAAAGGCCTGGAAGCAAGAAAGGGTGTGGCCCACTTGAAGAACTAAAAGAAGTCTGGTCTTATGTGAGGCAGGTGCTTGGCTGGATGAGCAGCAGAGCAGGGAGCAGGCAGTGGCCTTCATGGGGGAAGCAGGGCTGCCACAGCTGAGCTGCTGAGATCGAGCCTTTTCTGAGAAACCTTCCTTGCGATGCTCCGGGGATCCAGAGGTATCTTGGAGCAGCCTGCCTGGCTCTGCACTCCACAAGCAGTCAACACAACAAGGGTAGCAGCAGACTTTGTGACATCAGCTCCACCTATGAAATTTGGCCAAAGTGGGGGATCTTCTAAACTGCCACTGGAAAATAATCTATGGTCCTGGAAAATAATCAATGGTCTAGACATTAACTGGAAACCCTGGTGGTATAGTGGTTAAGAGCAATGACTGGTAATCAAAAGGTTGGCAGTTCAAAACCACCAGGTTCTCCTTGGAGCAATGCTACTCTGTCCTATAGGGTCACGAGTCAGAATCAACTCAATGGCAATGGTTTTAGTTTTAGACATTAATTAGATATATAAAGGGTCAAGCCCAGTATCTGGCACATAGGTACCAGCTGTTGTTGAATAGACTCCAACTCACGGTGACCTATGTGTGTCAGGATAGAACTATGCTCCATAGGGTTTCCAATGGCTGATTTTTCTGAGGAAGTTGGCCAGGCCTTTCTTCTGAGTGCCTCTGAGTGGACTCAAACTTCCAACCTTTCAGTTAGCAGCCTAGAGCACTAACCATATGCACCACCATACATGGCACTTTCTATTCTTACTATTACTGCTGAATTCACGTGGCCCATCTCGTGATCATCAATGTTATGAATGAATGTATTTGGCATTAATGTTCCTTAAGCACTGCTAGAGAGTTTCCATTACAATTAAGTATTAATTAACTTAACGATCATTGTAGAATCCCCGTTATAACTCTGCATCGTGGATTTTCAAATTCAAGTTCAGCTTCTCTTTCCATTGCTTACTCCCATCTCCCACAATAGGCTGTTTACCATTTCAATTATTTTAATTCCAACCACTGTGATCACTGTACTTAAAATTCAATCAGGTTTCTAATTTTAAGCATCTTTTTTGTGTGTAGCGCCAACAATTGACAAGCGTCCTGAATTTAACATCTGTTCCCAGCAGTAAATGGTTTTAAATTTGAGAACTGAAAACACATATGAGGCAATTATAAGCAGCTCTCACTCTGTGATTCATGGCGATGCCCCAGCAACTTCTTCCACGACAGCAATGGTGCTGAGAGACGGGCCTGCAGACAACAGCGTTTGCACAAGAAGGCTGAACAAACGGCATGGACACCCAGCTGCCACAGGAATGCCTTTTGACTGACAACAAAACAAACTACTATGTACCAGGCACCTGCTAGGCAATTTTATAGGCTCCCTCTCATTTAATCTGAGTCAACTGGGTTTCCCCAGAACTCCGAGTAAAAATAAGGTCTACAGGAAATTTTTCAAGAGTTCAAACAGCCCTCTCTGGGAATCTTGTTGATGTCCACAGCCAAAAACCCTGCCCAGCCTTCTAGTGCCCTCTGCGTGTCCAGGGTCTGCTGTTCAGAGGATGGTGGTGGGATGCGGGAATCTAGCCAGGAACCGCCTTGATATGAGTGCCCAGCTGGCCTCATGGACTCAGGTGTGAGCTTGCAGAAAGAGGGGATACAATTACAGCTCGAGGTGTTTTCACTCAGAGTTGGGAGGTGCCACGCCAACTGAGACAACAGTGGAATCATTAAGTGCACAGAAATCAAGCAGCAATTTTTTTTTTTTTTTTTTTTTACCTCCTTCAGATGCTGATTATACTTAAATCAGTAAACTGTGAAGGGAAATAACAAGTATGTTCATACTTGTTAGGAGCTTTAGTGTTTGTAGCTCTTTAGGACAGAGCTCTCTGAATGCCCTAGCCTTTGCTGGGCCTTCTGGAACTCCAACAACACACTTCAAAAACTCTCCCATATCTTTAGCCTCACTCAAGAACATTCCTGCCTCTCTGAGTTGACTAAACCCTGGCTTCGCATGGAGGATACCACTTCCCCAGAGCCCTTGGGGGTGGGAAGAGGGTCCCTCTTGTCCCTGCTCTCACATCATTACCTCCTCACCCCAACAGTCTCCTTGTGGTGTCACCCATGACTGGCAGCTCATTCACCAAGATTTTGGCATCTGGTGCCCATCTTCTTCTCCATCCATCCTTCCCTCCTCCCGAGTGACCAGAACCCATGCACACACCAGAGGTGTAACTAGGGTATGGTAGGTGTGGCAGATATTGCATTGGCCATGGGCATGTGCTGCCACTGAGCAGTTTCTATTGACCCAGTATGGCCAGCTGCTTGTCTACGGAAAATGGCACCCATGGCAAGCACTGAAACTGTGTCCCTGTCCAAACATCTGACACCCCTCTTTTAGATAACTTCACCATCATACCAGCTCAAAAATACAAGTCAAGCTCATTAGTCTTTTCATTAACACACTACTGTGCTTGAGGAAGAACGTTGGGCTGTCCTGGGTTAATAGAAACTGCTCAGTGGCACCACGTGCCCAGGCCCCTGGATACACCACTGGCATCGTCCATCCTGCTCCCTGGCCTTCAGTTCCTTGGCCACCTCACATCCTGTACTCTCCTCCTCCACTCCGTCTCAGCCACCCATAGTCACAGCCTGGACCTCGTCATCTACCAATAATACTCTCCTGTCAACCATCACACTGTCTGACCACAACCTCCTCTCTTTCCAGCTTGCTTGTTAGGCTACTGCCTCTCTGAACGTTGTTTGACTAGTCCAGGACCGCCAGTCCTTCATTTCTTCTCTTTCTTCCCAATTCTTCAGTGGAGTGCAGGTAGGTGATTAAAAACCAAACAAATTAAACCCGTTACCATTGAGTTCATTCTGACTCATGGCGACTCCATGTGTTACAGAATAGTACTGCTTTGTAAGGTATTCTTGGCTGTAATCGTTACGGAAGCGGATTGCCAGGCCTTTCTTCTGCAGCACCACTGAGTGAGTTCAAACCACTAACATTTAGGATAGTAGTCAAGAGAAAGCCATTTGCGCCATCCAAGGGACGTAAATAGACACATCAATTAAACGTATTTGTCTTTTTCCTTATGTAAATTTTCATGCTTTTACTGTTTTATCAGTCATATAATGCTGGCTTTGACTTGGGCTGTATGTGTATATGATTTTTTTAAATCATCTTAAGAAATTATATCAATCTACAGAGAGGTGCTCAGGGAGGTCTTCACTAGCATTTGAGCGAAAACCTGCAGGAAGTAAGAGAGGTAGACACATGGCTTACTAGGGGAAGAACATTCCAGGTAGAAAGAACAGCAAGTTCAAAGGCCTGGAGATAGAAATATGCTTGGCAAGCTGAAAGAACAGCAAGGAGGCCAGCAGAGCAGAGTGGACAAGGGGGAGAATAGAGAGATGAAGTCAAAGAAAAAGAGCAGGAGGAAGGGAGGGGGCAAACTATGGGGAGCAGTAGCCCTGTGAGGGCTATGGCTTTTACTATGATTGAGAGGAAGCCATGAGAGGCTTTGAGTAGAGAAGTGATGTGATCTGACTTGCGTTTTGAAAGGCCCGCTCTGCCTGCCTGGCTCAGAATAGGCTTAGGGTGGGGCAAGGGTGGAAGCAGGGACTCAAGGGCAGGAGGGCTATGACAATAACTCGAATAAGAGGTGGACAAGGAAGGAAAAGTGGTGGAAAGAGTTAGATCTATTTTGAAAGATGTGCGTATTGAAGGTCAAACCAACTAGATAGATAGGTGACAGATGAGACAGAATGAGGTAGGTGCATATGCGCACATGGAAAGACGTAGGGAATTTTTGTTGAGTGACAAGCATATCACAGAGCACTACATATGATCCTACTTACACAGAATACATTACATTTGTATATGCAAAGGATTGTTAGGATGACACACACCCAACGGCTAACAGTGATGGCTTCTAAGAAATAAGATTGGTAGTGAGCTCCCCTCCACAAAAGGAGTTCAAGGCCAGGCTATATGATTTCTTCATGGATAAATCACAGAAGTCACCCAAACATCAGATGGTAAATTGGAACTAAAGGTTCTCTCCAACCTTGGGCTTCCTTCCCAATCTAAACAACCTTAGAGCAGTCCTCTGGCCGGCTCCAAGCTATTTCCTCACTGGTCAGACAGGGATGATAATGCCGACTCCACTGGATGGCTGAGATAATGCACTTAGCGTCCAGCTCACATAGACACTTGGTGTCAGCTCCCTTCCTCTCCCCACCAAGGATTCCAGTGAAGTCCAGGAGGTGGGGCTGCTCCCAAAGCTCAGAGTGCCCAGTATTCCCAGGCTCCAGGATGGTAGGAAAGCTGCTGGACTAAAAGGGATTTCAGCACACACACCCCAAAAGAGTGAGGGTCTCCCTTGGAAGAAAAGGCAGAGCTGCTACCCCCAGACCCACTCTGGAGAAAGGCAAAGGGAGATATAGAAATGTCCCCAACTTGCCAGGAATAGAGCATATGGCTGGACTCCCCAAAATTCCAAGTCAAGGTCAGAAGTTCCGGACAACTTATGAGTCTCCTCTCTTGGCTTGGGAGAATACCATGGGGACAGGGAAGAAGGGTTGAATGCTATTTCTCTAAAACTACTGACACTTTCTGAGAAGCTATAAAACGTGCATGCTCTTGCCAAATAGATGTCAAAAAAGCTTTCATCTCCATTTTGGCCGGAAATGATCCGTTTCTTTCCTAATGCAGATATATGGTTTTTGTGCCTCCAATCTGCCCAGTCAGATGCATATAGCACATTCTTAATTATTTTGAAATGATTAAAAATGGAGCCATAAATTTATGCTTTGACACAACATGGTGATTTGACCCCCAGGCATATAGCAATGAGTTATTAACAATGCTTCCCAAATGTATGGAATTTTTTTTTCCAAAGCTATTCACCAATTAATAGCTGTTCATACAACGATCACTTTTGAGTAATTATGAAACTGTGCCACATTATTTTGTGATGAGGATATCATTCTGTCCATTAAAATTATTTGTATAGTTTTTAACCTTCTGCCAGAAATAAATGAAGCTAGTCTAAAGGTAACACAAACTTCGTGAAAATTCCTAGAGGTTATCTCCTCCACAACACTTTCCAGAGTTTACTTTGTAGCTCAGAAACTTGGAATTCATCCATCAGATTTTTCAGAGCCTCTGGAAGCAGATGGCCTGGAGGAAGTACCTGGGAGGGATGGTCCCTATGACCTTACCTGCCTCCTACCTCCCACTCTGTGACCATCAGACTGCTCCCCCTTGGTCATCGCCTGCCATGATGACTCCCTCGCCCCCAGCTCACCTCCTCCTGTCCATCCTTCTGGCTGGGCCCCTGACACTCCTATGCCCTGTGCACTTGCCTCACTTCCTTTAAATGACTGCAGCCTCCTGAAAGGCAAGTGCTCATCTCATTCATCTGTCCAGCAGAACCTGAGAAGCTCAACTTGCCTTGTCCAAGTTCAGAGCTCTCTTAGTCCATATCTGCACTTGAGGAGCAGGAAGGGACGTAGAATGAGTGAGCAGCCTTGCGGTTTCATATCTAAAGACTTTACTTTTTGCTAGCAGTGTCTTGGTGTGTTTGGGGTGGAGGGAAGGAGTCTTCTCCATGAGTTGTCTCTTCCAGATTCTGGCAGTCTCCTGTCTCAAACCAAAAAAACCAAACCCATTGCCATCAAGTCAGTTCCGACTTACGGCGACCCCGTGTGTTACAGAGTAGGGCTGCTCCATGGGGTTTTCTTGGCTGTAATCTTTATGGAAGCAGACCACCGGGGCTTTCTTCTGGGGCACCATTGGGTGGGTTCAAACCGCCAACCTTTAGGTTAGTAGTTGTGCACAAACCATTTGTGCCACCCAGGGACCTTCTCCTGCCTCAGAGCTCCGTAAATCAAGAGGTTCCAAATCCATGGGACAAACCTATAGTAAAAAAAAAAAAAAATTATTAGTCATTTATCTGAAATTCTAATTTAACTGGCATCTTGTATTTATCTGATAACCCTAGATAGAGGTGAGATGGAGGCAGGTGTCTACCTTTAGGCACTGTCCCTCACTGCCAAGAAATAGTGAGGGGCTCATAGCCACAATCACCCCCATCCTCAGCAGCCACAGGTCAGATATTCTGGCTCAAGCTCAGAGATCTCCAGGTTTGGACATTAGACCTCACCTAGAAATCTTTTTCATCAGAATAACTCTTTCTTCTTGCCTCAACTCCTACCCCAAGATCCTTTCTCTTTCCAGATCTTTCATTCTAGTGATTTACCTCCTGCCCTAAGCATTCACCTTCTCCACCTTCCAGGAGACAGCCTTTTCTCCCCTACCTTCTCACGCCTGCCAGCACCTCTATCTGTGGACAGTGGATACTTCATGCCCCTGTGGTCACAGGCATGCGGCAGGGGAGTTCAGACAGGGATGGTTCCTTACACTGGTGGCCACAAACCACAAGATTTCTTCTGCACTGTTTGGGCAGGTGGTTGTGGGTGGGTGGGGCAGGGAGTAGCAGTGGCAAAAGTTCGCTGTAGCAGACAGGCTTGTCCCCTGGAGACAGGGCTTCTAGCAGCTTCCTACCAGCTCTCCAAATCCCCACTCTTCCATTTGGCCAACAAATGGCACCCCTACTATGTGCTTGGCTCTGTTCTAGACACTTGAGATATACCAGAGAGAAAAAAGACACAGATCCCTGCATCATAAAATTTACTCATGGAGCAATGAGCCCAGAAACACCAAAGTTCAGCAGCAAAACACTCACGACTCAAGCTGGAAGCCAAATTTCCATCATTATCACCTGTACAAAAAAAAAAAAAGTAACACTGACTTGGATGGAAAATACTATATTATTTGAAGAAAAACTGAGAGAGGGGTCAAATAAATGAATTTGAAAACGGTAAAACAAGAACATTAAAATAAACACATTCAAGGCTGTTCTTCAGGAGAGAAAAAAAAGATTGAAAGTAGTCAAACCCCTGGCAAATATCAACAAAAAAGACACAATTTAAATAATAAAAGACAACACAAATAGAGGGGAGACTGTTCAAATTGTAAGAAACCTATCAGCTCTTAGTTTTTGCTAAGGAATCTGAAGACCTCAATGAAATTGTTGACTTTCTCAAGGAAATATAAATTACCAAAATTGATCCTGTAAGAATTTTTTAATGACCAATAATCAAGAAAAAGTTGTCAGTTAATGACCTCCACCAAAGACACCAGTTCCAAATGTTGAATTTAACTTTCAAAAAACTGCTCATTCCCATGTCGTGGGAACTGTCCTAACACATGGGAAAAGGCGAACAGCAATCTAATCTGTTTGACCAGACTATCATAACTCCAACACCAAAATCTGACAGAAATTGCAGGCCAAAAAAACTATGAATTATCCTCACTTGTGAAAATGGGTATAATAATCCTAAATATAGTACTAGAAAATAGAATTCAACAGAATATTTAAAAATAAATAAATAACAAGGAAATACGGTTTATCCCAGGATTGGCATCAATATTTTTAAAGATCGCCCTGTGCTTCTTGTTGTTGTTGTTGTTATTGTTAGGTGCTGCTAAGTCAGTTCCAACCCATAGAGACCCTACAGCTTATGCTTAGACTCTTGTTAAATTCAACTTCCACTCCTCACAAAAATTCTAAAAACTGGGAGTAGAATGATACTTGCTGAACATGATAAAGTATATATTGTATAAAGAATTGGTCTTCAATGCGCACACTGCTTCTATCGAATGACTGTGTTTTTAATTATATGACACTAAAGATGGGAAAATATATGTATGTATGTGTATAACATATACATATTTTCCCGTTGTGTGTGTATATATATTTACATATGTTTATACACTCATACACACACATATATATAAATACACACACACACATATATATATAAATACACACACACACATATATATAAATCCCATGGCTAGTGTACGTTTCTTTCACATTTAACATTGTTAAAATAAGAATACTTTCAACTAATACGTAGATTAATATTAAGTAGCTCCATTCCCTCCCCACCTGATCCCCAAAAAGCTACATTTAAGTTGATGGTAAACTTTACAACCAATATCTTAAATTTCAGGAAATAAGACATGCCTCACGTGAACAACTCACACCCTATCTACCAGTGTTACGCTCAAGTTTTGACATTAAAATCAGGAACAAGACAGGGATGCTCATTATCACCATTATAGGCAGTCCCTGGATTATAAATGAGCTCTGTTCCTAAATCTGCCTTTAAGTAAAATTTGTGCATTTAAGTCGGAAGAGTTAGGTACAATTCATATTTAACATCATTCAAATGTATAGAGCATGTAGTGTATGTTTCTATGCATAAAAAAACTAAAGAAACACTTCCAGGTACAGTAAAACAACTTTAACATAAGAATATAATATAGTAATGATAATAACAGTATTTTGATGCATGTCACAAAGTAGTGCCCATTTGTTGTTACGAACCATTATACATACCTTGAATTTTTAATATAATAGACTTTATGGGAGTTGCTTCATAATTACAGGTTGTACGTAAGCAGGATGTAGGTAACCCAGGGACTGCCTGTATTACCTAATGCTGTTCAGAAAGGTTCAATCGATGCAATAAGAGACAGCATTTAAAAATATAACTGTTCAAACTAAGACTATACTGTCATTTTCATTCATTTGCTCACGATATGATTGTATGCCTACAAAATTCAAGATAATTTAATGTAAAAAAAATCAGAATTAATAAGAAAGTTTAGTACCATGATTATAAATAAATATACAAAAGTCACTCATTGTCAAAGGTGTGGTAAAATATACACACTCATATGATGTTCAAAACATTTTAAGTTAGTACACCCTTGGAGAAAAAATTTGACAATACATATTAGGAGTCTTAAAACATTCATAGAAAAAGTTAGGACCCCTTATGGCAGACGCTATTGCCTTCCCAAAAGCTATTTCAGTTTCTTTCCTACTAACAGAACCCAAATTTTGTTTGGGGAGCAATGTCCCCAACTCAGATCTAAGGCAACCGTGGTAGTCCTATTACCTTTTGCCAGTGATGGGTCTAGCAGTGGGCACTGGACCTAAGCCATGTAAAGGAAAGTCTTCTGGAGACTTTAATCCCTGGAAAGAGAGACCTGCTAAGGAGAAGGCCCTTTTGCTCCTACCATTTTCCTTCCTCCTTAGGATTCTATCAAACAAGGATATGATGCTTGGAGCTGTGGCAGCCACCTTGGACCATGAGGGGAAACACTGCCAACATCCTGAAAGAAAGCATCTGGGTTCTTATCGACATCACTGAACCATTGTTCCAACCTGTATAGTCTTTTCTCTATACTTGCATCTGAACACATAGTAGATGTCCATTATTCATGGCTGTCTAGCTTCTTTTTAATAACCCCAAGATATTTTGGTAGTTTCACACGAGTTCTGCCTTCCTGTACTAGAATTCCAAAAATTCATTTATCAGACTTCCTTCGTGCTAAACAGAGACTTGTGACCCAGTTTCTGCCAATCAGACCCGCTTATATAGGACTTGGATTCAGAAAGAAGAAATGAAATGGCAGCCATGTGCAAGGAGCTCAGTCTTCTAGTATCATGGGGCTGGAGGAAGCTTCTGGAGTCCGGTCCCTGGGGTGATCACCCCCAAGTAGCAGGCAGTGGCAGCAGTGGTGTTTCATTTGAACAGTTCCACCACAGGGTGGAGCACTGACCCTGGCTGCACTGTTCCTGGCTGTGTTGCATTCAAGCCTAGTTCTCTGTACCACCCCACCTCCCAGAGCTACCAAATATCTTGTATAAAGACTCCTTTCTGCTTAAATATCTACAGTGATTCTCTCATTTGCAATTAAGAACCCTAACCAAGAATTCCACCTCTAGCAATCTATTCCAAAGAAAATAATCCAAAACCTAGAAAACGCTTATGCATAAAGATGACTATTACTGTAGTAACTGCAATGGTAAAAAAAAAAAAATTAAATATCCCACAATAAGAAAATTATTAAGTAATTTGTAATAAAGCCACTTGAAGTCTATAAAATGTTTGTAATAACTTAGACAACAATAAAGCAATAGCACAAAATCATATGCAGCTTGATCACAGCCATATTAATAACAATGGGAGTTCCATAAGCACTTCCCCCCACTTGGATAAATTATTCCTTTTATTTGTTCAATGAGTATCTTCTGTACCTTTAGGGGTATCTGACCAGCCCAAATCATCCTGTCTTTCTTGAGAATTGCCTTCCCACAACCACAGCGGTAGGCCCTGGCAGCCATGTTGGTACCTCAGGACCCCACCTCCTCATTGACTACACCTGGGGAGACTCCCTGAGCTAAGCTGGGTCAGTGAGCACCTTCTGCAGAAATTTGAACTCAGAATCAACATGCCAATTTATTCATGTGACTGGAACTGAGAGGTAAGTAAGAGCTTAAGGGCTTCAGGGTGGTTATCTTCCTCTCTACGGCCAAAGAAACAAGGAAAGCTGGACTGTAGAGAGAGCAGGAAGAGAGAGAGCAAATGGACAACTTTCCAGATTCTAGTCTCAGCCCATTCCTGAGCCCCAGCGTCCTTCCTGTCCTTGGGATCTGAAAGAAACTCCTATGTCTTTACTGTATATATACATATTTGGCATTAACTAGTTTGAGTGGGTTTCTGGTACTGAGTACCAAGGAGGGTGTATTAATACGTTTCTGAAGCTGAAACCTCTAGATGCAGTGGGCAATCTGAGGGCTCATCACCAACTGCATCCCTGACTTCAATTCTGCCCGTCTCAATCCTTCCCCCTCCCAGAGGCTACCTGGTATCTCAACCTGTGCAACCCAGCTGGAATTACCGCCAGGCAAGTTTGGCCAAACCAGCAAACCAGTGTGGTGCTGGTGAGTCGCTGGCTGCCATCATTCGGCTGGTCAGGGTAGGGGATCAAGAGGAGAATGGGAGTGAGCCAGATAGACTAAACCATCTATGTAAGAATTTACTTGTCTTTACTGGAAGGAAAACAAAAATTCTGGAGCTGGAAGTTGCTTAGAAACTCTTGGCCAGAGCCAGAAGCAGTAGTGAGGAAGAAAGCCAGCCCAGAGATGGGGCAATTTGAAGAGAAAGCAAGGATTTGAGCAGCTGGTGGCAGATGCAGGCTTCACAGAGGTAAGTGGATGCAACAAAACATTTAGGAGTTTTGCTGTGTAACCACTGCTGGCAGCCCCCTCCAGAAAGCCTTCAGTAAAGTGATCTGTTACTCTCATGAAGGCTTTCCGAGTCAGATGTGTGTTTCTTTTGGATGCTTCATTGTACTGGGTTTGGCTCATGATAGGAGGTTCAGTTTTATTCTTATTTCATGGGAGGAAAAACTGATCTGAGCGTTATTTAGAGTATTGAGGATGAGATTTGGTGGTTGTCATCCCAACACTGAGAGGGAAGAGGGGCAGGGAAAGGTCTGTACATGTTCTAAGGAAACACTGCAGGTGACTGCATATTCAGACAGCTCCCCAGAATGCAGAAGGAGCTGTGGTGTGCAGAAAGGCCCTGTCATCCTTCTGCACCATTTGCAATGGAATTTCTCCAGGAATCCTGCTTGAAATGTAATTCAGTTAATGGTGATGAGTTGACTGCTGATCAAAATGATTAAAGACTTTGCTGATGCAGAAAATCCGGAGCTGAGAAAGGGCCAGACCTGGCATGTGTCCCCTCACTGCCGTGACCAGCTGAGGATGGATGACTGTGTTCTCCCCTCCATACCCTCAGGGCCCCTGACACTACAGCCACAGAAAGCTGCCCAGCCCAATACCAACCCTTCCAACTCCCAAAAGATGATTCAAATCCAGAGATCCAAGACAGTTTTGACATCTCTCTGAAATTCCCTTTCCCCACAAAAGACTAGGGTTTTCCATGTTACCTCCTGGAACTGCTAAGAAAGGAGAATGGGATATCAGAGAAAGCACTTTCTGGAAGGTCCATGTCAGCATATGTGAGGGCAGTTTTATACCCCCACATGGATCAGGCATATTGTCCTAAAAAGAAATTACTTTCTATCTTGTCTCCCCTATCCCATTAACTCAGAATCCCCTGAGATGCTTCCTCCCCCACCTTCCCCTCTCAATCACATTCTTGATTCCTTGATTATTTGGAAAGTCCTATGAGGTTTGCATAAAAAGGAAATTGAACTGGCATAAAAAAAAAAAAAACTCCCTCCCCACAATCTAACGAACACACCATCTGCCCCCATATGTATCATGTCCTAGCCTGCCCCCCAAAAAACGACAGAGGTGGCTCACCAGGGAGCTGACAGTTCTAATTAGGGAGAGAGACTTGATTAGCATAGCCATGGCAATGAGAACTCTCTGGAGAGTCCAATGAAAGATAGAAAAATCTTCAAACACGTCTGGACGTAGCACAAAGAGCTAGGGAACAGAAATCTACTGGATGCTGATATAAGAGTAGTTGTCCTCATCCAATGCCTGTGTGGGAATGAGCCCCCTCCATTCCTGCAGTCTCCATCCTCCATCAATCCACCCATCCAATTATCCATCTACCTGATCATCCATCTTCCTTTTACCTGCTCCTCCATCCATCCATACACACATTCAACCATGCATCCACCCTCCTTCCATCTACTGAATCCACAGACTCACTATCCTCTATCATCATCCACTCTTTCACTTATCCATCTTTCCACCCAACCACCCATCTGTCCATCTGCCTGGGTTCTATCTAGCCACCCATTCATCCAGCTGACCCATCTTCAGTCTCTAGGTTCACCTATGTCCTCAAGAAACCATCCTGCAACACATTCACTCACTCATCTATCTACCCATCCAACCAGCCAGCTCTATGCAGGACCTGGGCCAAGCTCTGTGACTGCAGAAATGAATCTGAGCTGCCCCCCACCCCTTGAGACTTCTCAGTCGAATAAAGAGGGCTTTTATGAATAAAGCCCATACAATGATCTCCTCTGTAGACCTGAATGTGGCCTTGCCATTGTTCTCTATCCGGGATCCTCAGGCAGTACTCTGACTACCCCACCCCTGGCCCCATAAGCCTGGCCCAGGGATGGTTTTCCAGCAGGCTCAAAAGGCAGAAGCTGGGAGCCTCCATGAACTGGGTGCCTCGCCTTCCGGGGCAGCTGCCGCTCAAGTGCCCAGGCCAGGCAGAAGGCTGCACATTGTATAGGTGCAAAGGGTCCACATCTACAACACTTCTTCCCTTCAGCCTCTAGACCAGGGCTGTCCAATAGAAACATAAAAGTCGCTTGTGCAATTTTAAATTTTTGGGTAGCCACTTCAAGAGAAATAAAAACAGATGAAATTAATTTTAATAATATATTTTACTTAATCCAATATATCTAAAATATTATTTCAACAAGCAATCAGTATAAAAACTTATTAATGAGATACCTTACATTTTTTGTACAGTCTTGAAAGTCCAACGTGTATATTATAGTACATCTCAATTTGGACTAGCCGGGGTTTTTTTGCATTTCAAGCCACATGTGGCTAAAAAGAAAAAAAAAACATTGCCATCGAGTTGATTCCGACTCATAGTGACCTGTGACCCTATAGGACAAAGTAGAACTGCCCCACAGAGTTGCCAAGGAGTGGCTGGTGGATTCTAACTACGCTTTTAGTTAGCGGCCAAATGTTTAACCACCGTACCAGCAGGGCTCCACATGTGGCTAGTGGCTACCATATTGGACAATACAGCTGTAGACCCTACCACCATTATTTTAAGGCCAGACAAGACATGAGGCTACCCTAAGAATTGAGGCCTTTACAAATTGACTTTTGCTAAATATGTGCTTAGCAGCTAATCAGAGGAATAGCTGAGCATTGTGTACAGGAAGGACAGAAAAGAGGGGCACTGAAGATGATATTCACAGCCCCTCCTCTACTGTCCTGAGCAATTAAGTTCTAGCCCCAAACTTGTACACCTCTGTCAGCAAAACCCAGGTCCTACAGTCACCACACTGGGCTCCTGCAAACACGGTCTAGCCATCCTTGGCAGTTACTGACCTGTGCCCTCTTGGAAGCCTCTCAAGGTAATTCCTCCCAATTATCTGCAGTGCTCTCTGGAGAGATGCTCTGTCATTGCAGCTTCCTCTGTCTTCTTGCAGGTCCAGGGTTATGTTAGCTCCCCTCAGAAGTGGGCTTCAGGGATCTGTCCAGCCAATCTACCTCTTAATCCAGCCTTATCACTGCTCAGAGGTAATCTTTTCTCTTCAGGTGAATTCATTCTTCACCAGGGCCAGCAGATCAGTCTGGGGAAATATGGAGATTCTGATCCACAAGGTCAGAGATGCCCAGCTCTTCTGTACTTGGAGATTTCATGACTTCACTGGACCCTCCCAGCAGCCTGTGGGGTGGGAAGACATGGATTACCATCTTTTTCTGTTGCTGTCAGGTTCCATTGAGTCATTTCTGACTCACAGTGACTGTATACAACAGAAAGAAACACTGCCCGGTCCTGCGCCATCCTCACAATCGTCGTTATCCTTGAGCCCATTGTTGCAGTCACCGTGTCAATCCATCTCGTTGAGGGTCTTCCTCTTTTTCACTGACCTTCTACTTTACCCAGCATGATGTTCTTCTCCAGGGATTGATCCCTCCTGAAAACTTGTCCAAAGTATGTGAGATGTAGTCTCGCCATCCTTGCTTCTAAGGAGCATTCTGGTTGTACTTCTTCCAAGACAGATTTGTTTGCTCTCTTGGCGGTCCATGGTATATTCAATATTCTCCACCAACACTGTGATTCAAAGGCATCAATTCTTCTTCGGTCTCCCTTATTCATCATCCAGATTTTGCATGCATATGAGGTGATTGAAAACACCATGGCTTGGGTCAGGCACACCTTAGTCTTCAAGGTGACATATTTGCTTTTAAACACTTTAAAGAGGTCTTTTGCAGATTTGCTTAATGCAAGGCATTGTTTGATTTCTTGACTGCTGCTTCCATGAACATTGATTATGGATCCAAGTAAAATGAAATCCTTGACAATGTCAATATTTTCTCCATTTATCATGATGTTGCTTATTGGTCCAGTTGTGAGGGTTTTTGTTTTCTTTATGTTGAGGCGTAATCTATACGGAGGACTGTGTCTCACTGTGGAGGTGAGGAAACAGGCTCAAAGGGCTGAATGATTTCTCCAAAGTTACAAAGGTATCAATAAAAGTGACGCAGCAGATGAGATCCCAGATTGCCCACTGCCCACTCTGCTGCCTCCTTCTCTCCCACCCTTTTCCCATAGTTTGTCCCTCTAGTCGAGAGCCTAGACTGAGGAGAGGGATCTCAGAGAGTCTCCTACAAGACCACAGAGCCATTCAACCCTCAAGCCAAGATCACGAGGATCATCCCATACTCTGAGTTATCCTTTAAGACCCTCACCATCTGGTCCCACCTTCCGTCCATTGTTTCTCCCACCATTCTCAAAAAAAAGCACCCCAGCAGGATGGCTTTAATAAGCTCCAGAACTTCACACTTCTGTGCGTTTACTCATGCTGTTGCTTCTACCTAGAGTGTTCTTCCTGCTATTCCCTTTCTTTCTCTGCTTGGAAAAGTCCTTATAGCCTTCACGGCTCAGCCAGATCTTAGCTCAATGAAGCCTGCCCTCGAAGCCCCAAGTAGAATGATTGCTCTCCTGCATTTTTCCTATAAATCTACTTGTTGGTGCTCATGTTTCAGTCCCGCCTGCAAACTCTGAGCTCCATGAAGGGCAGACATGGGAACTGTTACTTCACAGTATCCAACATTTAGGGACAGGCATGTAGTAAATCAGGAAATGTTTATTAAGTAACCAGATAGGAAGTACATGGTGCATTAATAGCTGACATCACCAGTGGGCTGGCTGGGTCCGCCCTCTTAGACTCAGCCATCATCCATTTCTCTGGGACTCACATGCCCGTGGATCCCAGCCAGCCTTGACTCCCAACTTTGGTGCAGCAAGGCCGTTGGGAAACCCCTGAACACACCTGCAATCCAGGGCCCCTCCTGGAGTGACTCTCTATCAGGGCTCAGCTTCCATCTTTAACTCTGCCCCTCTTGCCGCAGGCATCTCATGAATCTGTAGCATCCCCCCTTCCACCCCCACCGAAGTGGCATCCCCTTGGTTCTGGATGGCAATATCAAAAGTCACAGGTAATTTATTTTATTCAAGGACATATTGGGGGATTATTTGTCTGTGTTCCCTAGAAAAAGGGCCATAGTAGATCTTGCCGATTATATTACCCTACTGAGAGACAGAAATAATTCTGAAGGTAACAAGTAAAATCACTACTTTGTAATTTACTAAAACAAAACTAATACCCACAAAAATGTTTTCTCTGGCATTTTATAGCAATTTCACCATTAAACTGTCTCTGATTGCAATTCATAACAATGAATAAAGAAGAGGAAGAAGGATATCTTCAGCTCTGCCAAGAAATTTATTCTTCTGAACACTAATGATTTTCCCCAAAGCAAAAACACTGTGCATCATTTCCAGAGTAGCCACAGCCCACCCAGAATGCTGAATGGGAGTGACTAGGCTCACCCTGCATGAGCAAACAGCTTCATTCTCCCTCCTCCCCAGAGGAAGCCACCAAGTCCTTTTGGCTGGAGCTGAGGCCTAGGTGGCCCCACTGGAACAGCCCCAGACAAGTCAATCCAACAATATGCCTACACTGAAGACTGTCAGACAGCCTGGGTCTCTGGGAGGCAACATCTTGGCCTCAAAATTCAGAGATGTTTGTGCCTAAGGTCTCCTTGTTGGGGTAGGGGCAGCTCCCTGGTGGAGTCTAGATACCAGGTCACATAGAAGAATGGCCATGGTCACTAAGGGAGGTAGGTAGGACCCCTGGCCTTCTCCAACCACAGCTCCCACATTTAAGGAATGGACACTACTTCCTGGTGTCCGGAAGACTCCTGAGGCCAGTATCCTGCCTGCCCAGGTTCTGGATCCTCAAGGTGAGCAGCCCTCTGCTGCCTAGGGTGAACAAGCAGGAAGGAAGCTGGGCACCAAGCACCTTGCTCAGCAGCTTGATCTCTCCTCAGGCCATGTACCTCACCCCTATGGATTCCATTACTGTCATGACTCTCAAATGTCTACTCCAGCCAACTCTCTACTTGAGCCCCAGGCTCAAATATACAACTTTCTGCTTAACGTTTCCTCTTAGACATTTCAAACTCATCTCCAATGAATAGGCATTTAAAACTTAAACTATTATGGATTGAATTGTGTCCCCCCAAAATATGTTTTGTAAATTCTAGCCTCTATACTTCTAGTTTTGTTTTTTTTTTAATATATATATACTTGTAGTTATAATCCCATTTGGAAATGGGTTTTCTTTGATATGATAATGAGGCAGTATTAGGGTAGGGTGTGTCTTAAATCAATCTCTTTTGAGATATAGAAGAGCAGATTGAGCAAGCAACCAAGCAAGCAAGGAGAGATGGGGGAAGACAGATGCCATCCCACATGATCACCAAGGAGTAGAAGCTAAAAAGAAAGAAGAAGGACCTTCCCTAGAACAGACAGGGAGAGAAAACTTTCCCCTAGAGTCAGCACCCTAAATTCAGACTTCTAGTCTACTAAACTTCAAAATTTCTCTTTGTTAAAGCCATCCACTTGTGGTATTTCTGTTATAGCACCATTAGATAACTAAGACACTATCCAAACCTGGACTAATGATTTTCTCCACCAAATCTGATGTTCCCTGCTTAAGAGAGTTGCACCTCCATCTACCCACCCATCCCATTGGGCAACCCAGACACCTGGGAGCTACCCTTGATACCTCCCCCTTCTTCACTCCCCATGCCCAATCTTTCACCAGCTCCTGATAATTCTACTTCTTAATATCTCTCAAATAAGTGCACTTCTCTCCACCTCCACCACCTGGGCCAAGCTACCACTATGTTATCTGGACACTTGTAGTACTCTCCTAACTGGTCTCTTTACTTCCACTTTTGCTCCTGGGCAATCCAAGATAAATCACTACTGACATTACAATAAAGACCAAATTTTCTCCCCTGGCCTTTATGGCTCTATGTAGTCAGTCTCCAGCCTGCTTCTCAGTCCCATCTCTCCCTCTATACTCCAGCCACAGGGCCTTTACACACGCTTTTTCTCTGGCTGACCCCCTACTGCCACCCAACCCCCTTGCTCAATTAACTCAAGCTTATCCTTCAGGTCTCAGCTTAAACATGCCTTCCCAGAGATGTCTTTCCCAACACATACATTCTCTTCACAGCACTTATCACAGATTATAATAATGCTTTCAAGTGTGTGGTTATTAAATATCTGTCTCCATTAGAATCTAAGCTCCATACAGGCAGGAACCATAGCACCAATTTTTCTCATCCCAATGCCTATTTATTGAACAGGCTTCCAGGGAATAATTGTTATATAAATGAATAATGAGTAAGGACAAGATTAGGATTCCAATGCCATTGAACAAGCATCTTAAAGTACATACCTACTCTTCATGACTCAGCCCAGATGGCGCCCCCAATGGCCCTAGGCTGACTCTTGATCCCAAAAACCCCGCATTTGTTTCTCCCTGAGTGAGAGAATGTGGATGGCTCTTGGGGACATGCACCCACCCCCAGGCTCACTCAGGCATGACTTGAGGCCACTCTGGGGAACACTGGTGATACCACAGGACAGTTTGCAATAGGCTTCTCTCTCAGGAATTCTGAGCTTACTAAACTAGAGCCAGCTACCCACCCATGGACAACTCTTTCTTACCTTGTCTGTTCCCACCCCCACATGCAACTCTCAACTTGCAGGCCCCTTGACATCCTTCAGAGAAGAAATCATTCCTAAACAACCCCCAGGAAAAACCATGTAGATGGAGAGGTGTTCTAGGATGGGCCTGGCTGGGCTAACTACTGGTAGGCTTAAAAACCTGGTAGGACAGACCCCCTAGGTGTCCATCTGTCGAGACATTGCATTCCCCACAAGAGGGCCTGTCCAGAGAGAGAAAGGACCAGGCATGATGAGCTTGACCCAAAGACAAAACCAAGTGATAAAAGAGAAGGTGTGACCAGCTCTGTCCTCAATGATTCAGCCTGGTGCAACGGAACAGAGAGCTTTAAATAAAAACCAAACAGCCACTCTCCTACAAACACTGTAGTGCTATAGGACCCAAGCAGCATGGCTGTAGGACCGCCCCCCCCACCCACCTACACAGACACACACACAAATCTGGATCCAACACCCACTTCTGCATGAGCTCAGGGCCACATGGGTGAACCTGAATGCCCAAGAAAATGGCTCCCAGAGCATATTCAGGAAGAGCTGTGGCATCCAAAAGAGTGGGCATGGGGCCCAGGAAGAAATGAAACTGGAAGCAGAGCCTAGCTAGAGTCAGCAGGGCCTAAGGACCTACCAGGGTCAGCAGATGGGGCTTAGAGCAAGAGAAGAGAACACAACTGCAAACACCACCATGGTCCCTGTTCAAGCTATTCAAGAACTTACACGGGGATACACAAAATATTTGGGGAGATCTTGCTGGAAACTGCCTCCTGATGGGGTCAAGAGTCAGGGAAATACATGTGAATATGTGCCAGCCAGGATAGACTTTAGATCCCTAGTTACTTTGCAAAATTTGTAAAACCAAAATGGTCCTCAGAGACTCAGACCTTCCAACTCTAAGTCCAGGGAGACAGATTTCTGGATCATTATTAAACTGCTGAGAAAAGGTATAAGCTAGGAGAATATGAGACATAAATCAGACAAATGAGGCTGCAGCCCCATTAGTAACAAGGAGACTTGGGCGTGGGCCAGCAACACCTAAGTCTTCACAGACACTTGGTTCACAGTAAGCAGGGGACAGGGGACGGTGAAGGCCTGAGCGTCAAACCTCCTGTCCCCCAACCAGGCCCACCCTGAACCTTCTGCTGCTGGACTTGACACTCAGGAAGGCAGAAACAGAGTTGAACTGTTGATAGCTCTCATAGTTCAAGTGTGCAGCCTGCATGTTCTGACGAAGGCCCCAGCCAGGCCAGGGTTATGGCCCCAAAAGAGTGGTTCCTTGTGCTAGGCTCCTCTCCTCAGGAAGTGGAGTAAAAAGATGGTAGATAGGATTTCCTTGTTTTGATGTTTGGGCTGAGCCCCAAGCTCAGGACACCAGAGGGAAAGGCCACACACTCCAAAGAGAGCAACTAGGCCCACCTGAGCAGGACTTACCAAGAGGTGGCCAAGCAGCCCCTCCAACTCTCCACCCTGCGCCTCTCCTGCCCAGAGAAGAGAGGCCAGGGATCTCATGAAAAGGGCATTCTTAGAAGGAGGAGACTACTCTGGAGTGCCCCCAGAGGATGAGGCAGCGCTTCAGGAGGACATTCCTGAAAGGTGGGAGTGAAGGTGGGAGGGGAGACTACAACTCACCCCTTCTCCCATATTTCCTGAACTGTGGAATCACAGGTCCTGGTGAAGCTACAGACCTGCAAGTGTGGTGGATAGAAAGAGGGGAAGGGAGAGTTCCAAGACAATTCCTCTATCCAATTAACACACATACAAGCCTGAGGCTGCCAGAGGTTATGTGAACTATCTAAGATGAAGCAGCCACAGTGGGCTCAGCCACCTGTCTCATCTCCTTTCCAGGTGACAGATGCAAACACCTCCTAGTGTTCTCCCCAAATGGGCCAGGCATGCCCTTAGGGCACCTCCTGGCCACTGTACCCCCCACGGAAACAACATGGGACCACATCCCAAAGTCCCCCCCCATCCTTGCCCAAGTGCCTCCCTTTTCCTCAGGGCCAGAGCACCAAACTGGGCTAGAGTAGGCACCAGGGGGAAGGCCAGGCCTTTTCCAGACCCCCATGGGAACCCTAGCACCAGAAGGTCGAGAGCAAGGCAGGGTGACCCAACAGTCCCCAACACTTGCCACCCTGAACATCGCTGTGGGTCTCTTGGCTATAACATGTAATCTTCGTGAAGAGTAAGGGAAGGACAAGCCTGATTTCTGCCCCTGCCCCCATTTCACCTCCACCACTGGTACAGCATAGCTGAGTACCAAGCTTGAGCCGGTATGGAAGGACACCCTTTTATGTTTTATTTTATAAATAATTTTCCTGAGGGAAGATGTGGAATTGAACTAGAGTAGTTCGGTTAACATAATTTGGCATGTTTTTACCCGGGAATGTCAGTGTGGAGTGAACAATGGTCAGGCTCTGGAGCAACCTTCCCTGTCTCCGAGGCCTGCTTTGCTGTCCACTAGCTCCACGGTCTTTGTACCTCAATCAACAAGCATTTATTGAGCTCCGATGACACCCCAGGCCTGTCATAGGCTCTGAGGCACAACAATGAAGATGTTAGAAGTGGTTCCCGCCCTCCTGGAGCTTCCATTCTAGTGGCAAAAATACTACTAAACAAGATAAGTACAGACTGTGACAATAATAACACTAGCTCAGATTTCCTGAGTACTGACTCTATGCCAGCATTAGTCTGAACATTTTACATGTATTAATTCATCCAACCCTATGAGGAAAGTTCTATTATTATTTCTATTTTACACATGAGAAACAGAGAGGTTAAGTAACATGTCCAAGGCCACACAGCCAGTAAGTAGGGGGATCAAAGACTACACACCCTGGCATGTCTGGTTCTAAGCCTTCTTTTAACCCCTTCACTCTGCACCTCTTGTGATAAGACCTATGAAGGAAATAAGACCTATAATGGGGAACAACAATTTGTGGAGGCTGTCTTTATAGAAGGCAATCAAGGCAGGCCTCTCTGAGGTAGGACAGAGACCTTCCAGAAATGAGGGAGTGAGCCAGGAAGAGTAACTGGGGGAGGTAAATTCCAGGCAGCAGAAGCTGCAATACAAAACTGCTGATGCAAAAACGCCTTGTTTTTACATCATTGCAAGGAATGAAAGGAAGGCTGGTGAGGAAGGCAGTGGGAGGGGATAAAGCTAGAGAGGCCATCCAGGTCTCCTTGGTGAGGAGGGACCATTTTACTCAAAATGCAGAGGAAGCCGAGGGAGAGCTTTCAGAGGGTGGCTCAAGAAGTGTGGGCTGCGGGGGCTATGGACTGCACCTAGTGACACTGTCAGAGGGGGCAACACCAAAATGACTGTCTATAAAAATATCCCTGTAGTTAGTTAAACAACAAAAATATTTTTCGTAAGCCCAGCTTACACGTATCAATATACCTTACAAGGCTAAACTCTACACTAATTTACTTTTTGAACCTTATAACGCCTTCTGGGTCAGAGCTGTCACTATTACCTAATTACAGCAATGCTTCGAATCACGTGGTTTTGTCTGCACATGCTACAAGCGGCTGTTGTCTTCATTACAGTCACTGCTTTGGTCAGATTTTCTGGTGTTTTAGCTACAATATTGTTGTAATTAGTATTTGTGAGCCTATGTAACTTTTTTGAGAATAAAGTAGTAACTAAAGGAAAAGAAAGATCCAGGAATCGCGATTTATGAGTAATATTAGTACAAAAAACATTACCGAGGATTCTTCATGGTCTGGTACAGAAGGAGGCCCATGGTGGGCAGGGGTTGACATCGTGAGTTGCTGCACTGGGTGACACCAACCCTAGTGACACCACTGGTTCAGGTCAAGACCTTAGACACTGAGTCACCATTTCCTCATCTGTCAGTGGAGTGCTGGCACCTCCCGGGGCCTTTTGGGAGATCACATGAGATAAAGCATTATTGTTGATGAAAAACAGGAGTCTCTTGCATTCCCCTGGGTCCAGCTGGACAATGCTGGGAGCCTCCCAGGGCAGCCACTCCCTGGGTGCTAAGTGACAGGAGGCCAGCACCCCCAAGGAAGAGGTGAGACGTGCAGACTTATTTCTTAAGCGAGGCCAGAGCCGAGCTGCCAGTTGAGGGTACCCCTGAGTCCAGTTGGCAGACAATTTGGCAGGAGTTTCCTGCCAAGCTAGACTCTCCTGCCACTAATCTTCCATTTTAGGGGAAAAAAAAAAAAGTCTTTTTCTTTCCAGATCTACAAGAATCTGAAAGCTAATCATACCACAATTTTTGGCTGTGCCATGAAACCCACAGCCTTTTTTTGGCAGTTTGGATTGGGGGTTAGAAAATGGCATGGATTTGTGCTAGACCCAGGAAAATTTGGAGTGAGGTTTTTGGCTCCAGCTCATCATCACAGACTGTGCCAAACACTGAGAGGGTTTGTCTCCTTTCACCCCATCCACACACAGCTGAGCACTGGGCTGGGAGATGTTGGGAGGAGGAGTGGGGCTCAGAAAAGTCTTGTTACCTTGAATGTGAATAATAATAGAAATAGCGATAAAATTTACATTTACTGAGCCAGACCCTCAGGGACCCAACAGAGACACTCCAAGCCAGACAACCCCTGCAAAGCACCTCAAACCCTGGAGCTCAGGCCTGCAGACCCTTTGGGTTCCCTGTCAGCCCGTGCCCTGGGAACGCCTCACCATATGAACACAGGAAGGGAGTGCTACCAGAACCCCAGCCCAGCGCAAGGACGTAAAGCAAGCCACCCACTCTTAGGAGTCCCCTACACACAACACAGCCCACACTGGGCCTGCTTAGCACCTCTGCTCTTTTAGGAGTGGAGGCAGGGTGGGTGGACCAGTGGATGGACAGGGGTTTGGGCAAAGGAGTAGAGGTGCAACGGGACTGCCTGAGGGCTTGAACGGAGGCCCAGAGGAGCTGGGAGCAGCCGTGCAGTAAAAGGGACACAGCCAGCCTCCCAGCCCAGACAACAGTGTGCTATCAGCAACTTCCCCTCTCCTGTGAGGACCCATACCTGCCATAAGGAAGGAAACCATATGGAACCATGGGTGAAGCAGCATCTCCTACCCACCAGCCCCCAGCACCCCAAGTGACCCACTACTGTGCACAGCCATCTGCTCCCCTAGCTGTTTGGTTCAGCCTCTCCCTTCACTTTCCAGGTGCTCATATCCAACTTGTGGGGTGGCTCTGTGTGCCCAAAACAGTGCTGAGCCTTCACGCATGTTCTCATTAATCCTCACAGTCACTCCAGGAGATAGCATTACTATTACCATCCCCATTTTACAGATGAGGAAACTGAGACACAGAAAACGTAAATGCCTTGCCCGTAGTCACCCAGCTCATGTGTGGTGGAGCTGGGACTGAAGCCAGGCCTGTCCAATCTCAAAACCTTCTACCTTTTGCCACACTGGACATCTCTGTACCCACATCTTTCAAGGACTAGACCTCCAGGTAGATCAGACTGGGGAACCATCCCTCACTGCCTCCAACCCGGGGAACTGTGCCTTCTGGCTTCTCTCCCCTGACCTCCTGGCCCAGAGTCTCCTTACAAAGCAGCAGCTCCCCAGGCTGTAAGCTCTCTGGCTGCCCAAGAGCACACTGATAGGCCCAACTCAGAAGCCTCGAGTTCCCTAGACACAGTGTAGCCGTGTCAGGCTCCCCAAATGTTGTTTATTAATAAATCCCTGAAAATTTATAATAAAGTTGATGGGGCCTAACTGATGGGTCCAGGACAAAAGGGAGCCAATTATCCAACACTCTCTGTTATGATCTTAAAACAGATGTTTGAGCGTATAAAATTATGGTGCATGGTTGGGAACTGCAGATACAATTCCAACCTTCCCTTTTATTGCCACTTATAAATGTTAAATGCAGTGGGATCTACATCTGAAATTCAGTAGGTGCCATTTTGTCCCACATTTCTGAAGCCAAGGCTACATTTTGGAGTTGTTGTCCTGGTAATTATGCTGCAACTCCAGTTAATAACGTGAAGAACTAAATTCATAGTCCCCTGGCACAATGGACAGTAAAGGACAGGGCCCCCCAGGGCCCACAATGATGACCCCAGCCCTGGATGTAGAGGTAAAAGAGGTCACCAGCCCCTGCCTCTGGAGTTTATACTTCAGGTGCTCCAAACCTAGACCAACAGGCTGGGCTCTTCCCCGCTTCCAGAACCCAAACAAGCCTGACTCTAGTCACATTTATTCAGGCCAAGTAGGAAGCTGGGTTCCTGCACAATTGGGTGTGATTTACATACCGGGTTATACCTGGCTCTCTGGAATTTCCCTGGGACACCCACAGAAGAGCCTCCCGGCAGCCAGATATGTAACCAACTCTGCTCATACAACTGTCTCCTCACACAACTGCACATCAAGGAAGTGGCAGGTGTGGAGGTGGGTGTGGCACTGAAAGGGAGTAGCCAGTGTTTCCTGGCTTCTTTCCTTCAGGGCCAGCAGCCCTTCCCTACAGGCCAGCTGCTGGGCCTGCTCATCAGGCAGTCCTGGAAACACCTCAGCCAACCCAGCCCGTCTCTGAGCATGTGTGCCCTGGAAGTCCCTGAGAAGCTCACACACAAAAAGGCCCTTCAAACCCCAAGGCCTGGAGGTGTCTCAGAACATGCAGCCCTTTTCCTCTGTGGAGAGAGGTGATCTGGACATTTCCTCCTGCCAGAGCGAGTCTGCCTAGCAGCATGCTCACTGCCCTGCTTCCCACTCACCAGCTACTCTCGTTTCACATTTGTCCTTCTGGTCTTGCCAAGGGCCTGTCTACAAACAAAAGGCTGCTACCCTGAGCCAGCCCTCCCCACACTGCTGTGGGCGGCCCCGCATTCATGGTGAGGAGTGTACTCCTGAATCAGAGCAAGACGTCTCTCTGCAGTCACCACTTCCCTGCCAGGTGACACCAGGCCTGCTGCCCTGGTTCTGACTAGCCACCAGGTTGTCAGGAACATGCCCTAAAGCCTGAACACTGTGATTCTTCCTCCAAGCTTCACCCAGTCCCAGGGTGTCCCTTGGTCCTGGTCCCCTCTGCTTTCTCTCTGAGCCCCACCTACCATCTGCTCCCACAGTCTACCTCTAATCATTCCAATCCAGAGCCATCTCTTGAGTTATCTTAAAATTTGACAAGGTAAACTGAGCCATTTTAACACAAGAAGACTGAAAAGAGAGGGATGATTAATCACCACCAAGTCTGCCTGTGAAATAAGAAAAGACCCGAGAAACCAGTATGAAGAGAATATCACCAGAGCCTCCACCACAGCTCCATAAAAAACTGCCCTATGTGAGAGGGAGGAGAAAAATTACTGTCAAGAGCAAATGTAAGTCCACCAGGAACAAGGACGAGAGAGGGCTAAGCAGAAGAGACAAAAACGACTGGTCTGAAAGGAGACTGTCCACTTGTCCTCTTAATATCAACAATCTCCCCACCCCCTGCACCGCTGGGTGAATTCGAACTGCTAACCCTGTGGTTAATAGCCCAGTGCCAACTGTTTGTGCCACCCAGGGACCTTACACCTACTAACCAACTGGCCCTTTCTTCTGCCTATTCAAACATGCCACTCCTGGGGCCAGGGATCGCAGACCAGCTCTCTCCACACGCATGCCCAGGTGCTCTCGGGCAGACCAGCTCTCTCCATGCACAAGAGCAGGTGCTCTCGCAGCTGCACGGGTCTGGGGAGGGGGGGATGATGAGCTCGTCTTCTCTCCTGTGTCACCAGGCCAGATTCCTTCCTGCTTTATAGACCCTCTCAAGGGGTCCCTGTGACCTTTTCTATAACCTGACCTTACATACCACCACCCATCTCCAGATGGTTTTTATCATCTTGAATTTCAAAAGGCCCTCTTTGCCCAAGAGCAACGTCCTCCCTAACCCTGTGTAAAGAAATGGCTGCAAAAAATGGGGAGGTATGGACCTTAACTCTCTGTCATCACCCAGGGATAGCATCTAACTGTAGGCTCCTGGCAGGTATCCTGTTAGCCTTCTCTCTGACCACTCCCTGCCCTGCGCATTCCACCCAGAGCTGTTTGTAAATTCCAGCATACCTCTGGTCAACCTGTTCCCTTGCCAAACACACTTTCTTCACTCACTTATGCAGCCAACTTCTATTCGTCCTGTCACCATCTCAGGCTGCTCCACTACTCCTAGTGCTTCTCTCCATCACCACCCCTGAGAGCTGATTTTTAACTGTTTGTGAGCCGCCACTATAAAGGAGCTGCAGGAAGGCAGGGGCCAACTGTGAGCTCCGCTGATATCTGTATCCCCAGACCAGGGCATGGCCCGGATAGCTGCTCAAATATTTGTGGACGGGACAAGCATGCCAGCTAATGAAGTCCAGCCACTACCAGTGGCCCATTCCTGGGTGGGAGCCATCACATTGATGCCAGATTATAGGGAGCCATTTATTTTCTAAACTCAAATTAACAGGAAACAATTTCATTAACAGCTAGTGCTGCTTGATGAGTTAGTTCCAATTTAGAGCTTATTTTTAAAGTGTCCTTAAAAGCTCTGTGAGCAGGCTGAAGAGCTGAGTCTGATTTAATGGGAATTGCTTGACATGGAACAACAGAAACACCAAGGCCCTTCCCTTGAACTGTGAAGACCCCTCAGAGCCACACTGTGGTGGGCGGAGGGAGCACACAGAGCTGTGCAGACCCGAAGCTAGTCTCTGGATTAGAGTGGGGCATTTGAGTGGGCAAATGCTTCTCCACCCTGGAGAAATTCTCAGCCTGGCCAGAAGAGAGACACACACATGGAAAGACAGGAAGCCAGTGCCAGCCAGGGAAGCAGGAAGCACCATGGAGAGAAGCTAAAGGCCAGTCCCCCAGAGAAGAGAAGCCCACACACTAGTGACCACAAGCAAGGGCAAATAAGTCCCCAGGCAGTGTAAGCTGGATGTAGTATTCAAAGTCACATAAATCCCACAGTCAGAAATAATTTCAAAGAAATTCCAAACTTCATATGACATTTCTTGAAGGACACTTTGCACTTTTCCCTCTTCCTACTCCCCACCATGGTACTAGTCTCTCCCTTCCTGCCTCCTGTCCACAGCCACCATCACCCTCAGCTGTTCATTAGGTAAACCAGCAGCCTCAGTTCACATCCCCCGTACCTACTACCCAGGTTCTCTATCCAAGTTCTCAAAATGTGCTCCCCAGATTAGATGCATCATCACCTGGAAACGTGTTAGATATGCAAATTCTAGCCCTACTGAAGTCCCCCTGAATCAGAAACTATGGGGTTCAGCCTAGTAATCTATGTTTTAACAAGGCCTCCAGGTAATTCAGATGCACACGCACTGCTTTACCTCAAAGGAGAGCCCAGGAGCTGATCCACAGCAAGATTCCCACCCACACACCCCCATCCCCGCCCCACTAGTCTCTTGCACTTATTCTCCTAATTCAATATTACAGCAATCCAGAAAACAAGTTGGCCAAGACAGAACTTGCAGAGTGTGGGCAATGACAGAAGACTATCCTCTTTAAAGAAGGAGAGGAGAGAGAAGGTCTGGGAACCTTCACACACCAATAAACCTTGTCTCTTTCATGTAACTCAGAAGTGGACTCTCTACAGCTGGGAATCAGATGGCTAACATTTAACAGTCATTCTGAAGCTGTTCTCTCTCTTCTCTGCAGCAGACCCCCAGGATTTAGAGTCAAATAGCTGCTCCCTGGAGTCTCTTTCCACAGCTAGAGACCCTACTCCTAGAGAGGTCAGTGTCTTGTATCCGTCCCTTCCTGGGACTAACGGGATCAAGCCCAAGTCAAAAGAAGTGGCATGAGGTTGGCTGGATTCAATCCTCCCTCCCTACTCAAGGCTAGTGACCACGCCACCTCTGCTCTATTATCCTTCAGCACTGTTCCTCAGTGGACTCCCGGGAAAGTGAGGACAAGAAACACGTTTCCTCTGCAGCCCTGAAAGCTGCGGTAACTCACACTCCTTATGCCTGGGTCAGTTACTCTTTGCACTCCTAGTCGGGCTTCAAAGGTCAAGTTACACCCCCGGTATTGAACAATCCCTTTATCCTTCTTCTCTTGAATCCACTCCATGTCATTTACCCCATGTGATAGATAGGCCTGGTGTTATCCCAGTTTTACAGATGAAGAAACAGGCTCCCAGAGGTTAAGTCTTTCCTAGTCAAATGTAGTCTATGGTCAGCCTCACCTGGGATCTTGTTAGAACTGCAGACTCTCAAACGCATCCTCACCTAGTGAAGCACATTCTGCATTTTAACAAGGTCCTCAGGTGAGTTTTCAAAGTTTGGGCTGGGTGATCTACCCAAAGTCTAGGGTCAAGCCCAAGATTCTCCTTTTATATTCAGTGATACCATACTTTGGGCGGTAAGGAACTAAGGAATTAGTAGCAAGAGCTCATAAAAGAAGCCCTGCTTCCTAGCTTAAGCCCTCTGTGAAACCACGTCTATTTTGCTTTTAACTACCCTGAAGGAGAGCTGGTAGTTGTCTGTATTCTCCAAACTTCTGGAATTCCTCAGGAAGTGAAGTCTTTGAACTACAAGCCGATTCTCAACTGCAGGCCAGCCAAGGCACAGGAAGAACGACGTCGCCCCCAAGTGGCAGCTTCAATACTGCAGCTCACAGAAGACCATACTCTGGAGAACTCTGGCTGGAGAAGTGACATCAGTTTTAAGACAAAATGCTACCCCAAATAATGCTATATTCAAAGCTGTTTTTTGGAGAGAAAGAGCCTCGCATTCTAGCCACACAACGGCTGGAGTTGGGATTTCTGGCTCTGCCATCTATTGGACCTACAAGTTTCACCTGCTCTGGCCCTTTCCTCATCCACGAAGTGGAGGGTTGGATAATATGATTTCAAATACAGTTCTAATGCTGTTTTCCTTCAACAACCATCAAGCACTGATGTATATTCAAGTATTCACTGAGCATCGTCTAGGTTCTATGCTTCATGCCAGGCTCTATTTAGGCAGCTGTGAACCAGGCAGAGACCCCGTGGGGTGTAGCCAAGGACAGGACCAGTCACAGGGGAAAGGCTCCTTCACCCCAGGCCAGAACTTCCCTTATAACTGCATGGCCTGTTTTCTGAGCCCTTTCAACCACAGCTCACCTGGTCCTCATGGGTCCTAGAAGCCTCCCCACTGACACTGCTAGAAAGTACCGTCACAAGGGCCATCCACTTTTGAAACATCTACTGATCCACGTCATCCTCAGAAATACTTTGCTGAGACTTACATCCTGGAAGCTGGGTGACTGAGATGGTTTTCCAAGTGTTCTCAGCTTTCTCTTCCCAAGCATAAGCTGAGCCTAAACTAAATGGTAGGCCAGAATATTTTAAAGTTTTAAGGTGCATGGAGATAAAACAACGCGTGATAAGGGAAGTGGTTCCAGTGCACTCTCTCTCCATCGAGCCAGGCCTCCAAATCTAACAGTCCACTTGGTCCCCAAAGGATGTAAACCCAGACACAACTAATGAAAAAAGCCCAAGACAAACACAGCTTTCCATGTTGTTGTTAGGTGCCTTCAAGCTGGGTCCAACTCATAGCAACTCTTTATGCAACAGAACAAAACACTGCCAGGTCCCGTGACATCCTCATGATCATTGTTATGTTGGAGCCCGTTGTTGCAGCTGTGTCATCCAACTCCTTGAGAGTCTTCCTCTACCGGGTAGCATGATGTCCTTCTGATAACACGTCCAAAGAATGTGAGCCGTAGTCTCACCATCCTTGCTTCCAAGGAGCATTCTGGCTATACTTTTTCCAAGACAGATTTGTTCCATAGTCTCTCATGTTCTGTTGGGTTTGAACCTGGCAAATCCACTTAGAAGTTAGGCGTAAACATTCCCCAGTCCACTTGTCCTGAGTGTGCCAAAACTGGATTGAGAAGGATAGAACTAGCCCTTACGGTACTCCCTCCTTTACCCATTGCTCCTACAACTAGGCCACTTTTCCATTACGCCCAAGACTGATGCCTAAGCAAAAAGGTCACCTCCTTCATTTCTATACTTGGTGCAGTATCTTCTGCAAAAAGCAGCATCCAGGTCACAAGAGCAGTGAAGGGCTTTGAGGATCATGGCCCAAGGCTGCCTCAGCCAGAGCAAAGGGAGAACCATTCAGGAAATGCAGAGACAACTCCAGAGAGCCAGTGGGAACCACCCCCATATACACACAGGCCTGGGAGCCCAGGATGCTGCCAACCCCTTCCCCGAACCCCGAGCTGATTCCTCATTTCCATCAGACCAAGCTTCTTGACCTAGAGCTCTCAAACTGTGCCTTACCTGAAACCTCTGAAGTCGAAGTCTAGCTCCTACCCTTATAGAGTGCCCCCACGGCACCTAGCCCTGCTAGCCATTGCCACCTCTCATTTCTCAAACTTCCAATCATGCCTCATTCATCATTTCTCTCAGCAGCTTCTCCTGTTTCCTTCAAAGTTTCCACTTCTTGATACCCTCAAACGTGACCTTTCATTCCCCAAACCAGGGAACTTCCCCAAGAGGCTTCCTTACACATCCACATGGAGCTCCAGTTATCTCTCAACTCCATCTGGTACCACTTCCAAACGTTATCCCAACGCACACCAACATCTCTGTTGACTACTACAAACTTGAAGCTCCTATCTATCACAACTTTTATTCCACGTTTGAAACCTTCAAGCTATTCCTTAAGATACACTTCTAGCTTTTTTAATATTATGGAATAAATGCTCATTATAGAAATCTTAGAAAATAAGCACAGGCAAAAATATACAAACAGGAATTGGCCACAATCCAACCAACAGGAAGAAACCATGTCAAGAACAGCTTTCCGGTTTTTTATGCAAGCGTATCTCCTGGTGTAAAGCGGGATGTTGTGCATACTGTTTCGTAATCTTTCTCACGTAAAGATGTAACAGACGCCTTTTTGTTGGGACCACGAAAACTTTTAAATACGTGTAGTGTACAGAGAAGTGTATTACTAAATGGCAGATAAACAAAACACCATCCCCTCAACTCAGCCTGTCTCCCATTGTGTTCATCACTATTCCAGAAAGCGTTTAGTTTTGTGTTGAGCCATTTTTGACGCTTCCCTCTTCCTCCATGTACCAAGACTTGCCATTTCCTCCTTCATTTGGCTCATCCTCTCCAACATGGATTATAATGAAAGTTCACCACCATCAACTTCCCTCAGGCCTCATTCTGCGCGTATCGCTACATGTGCCTTCCTACTGTGTCACTCTCAGGTTCAAAGACCCAGAGACCCCAGTGCCCTTTACCAGAAACCCCATCTCTCAGCTCCCCATCAACTCTACCATCTCTGACAGTAAACATAAGCATCAGCTTAATCCTGGAACCAGCACTTCAAAGTAGCCCCCGGCCTCTCAGCAGGTGGCTGGAACATTCATGCTGAACAAGCACCACAAAGGCCACTGCTCTGATGCCAATGCTGGAATCCTCACCGAGTTCTGTTAAGTTCTTCACATTGATCAGAAATTGCCCCGTTGAAAAACCATCACACCAGCCCTTCCTCTGACCCCAACACCCTCTTCCCCAGTGACTTTCGGGGACACTGGTAGTCTTCCTGGGTAAACTAGGTGGCTACTCTCTTTCTAGGTGATCCTAACACCCTGTGAAAATAGCTATGCTTTGGCTGGTCACTAGCTGGCTGGTCCCAGGCTTTCCACTAACCTTACCAGATGCCCAAGGGAAAACCAAACTGCCAGCAGGTTTCTTGAAGGTGGCTGTAATAGGCTGTTGGTAGGCCCTGGCAGCTAAGCTCCTCCTAGCTGAAGAGCACCTGGACTATGGAAGTGGCAGAAGTCCAGAGAGTAGGGCCCCTGGCCCATCCCTTCCTTGTGCCTTGTACAGTTAAGGTCTCTTTAGATGGCTTCATTCCCTTTCAGTAGCCATCACCATGCCATACACACACACACACGCAAACACCCCACACACACAGTGGTGACACGTGTAACTAGCACACTCTGGGCCATGTCCTGGGCCGTAACTCTTCGCAGGTTATGTCCTGACACTTACCTTTATGTGGCCATACCGTCTTTCTGCTACTGTCAAATCCTCAAAATAAGGCCCAGTCCCAGGAGCAAGATAAGAACTCCCACATCAGAGGAACTGGGCCAAGGCTCAACTAGGAAGGTTCTAAAAGAAATAAAGAAAAAGCACAACTTTCTGCCACCCAGAGAGCAGTGCCTTGATTGTTCTCCTTCAGATTGGAAGTCTATCTACAACAAAAGTAAACTGGAGTTCAGCCAAGAGGGCTTAATTCTAGAGAAAAGTTTTTATTGAAAACACACAAGTGCGCGCACACACACACACACACACATCCACCCCAGTAGTCTTCATGAAATTAAGGAATCCATTCCTTTCAGTGTAAGACAGGTTTCTTTTATTCGTTTTTTCTAAATTTGTCTCATGTTTACTGAGTATTTTTCTTAGTGTAAGAACATGACCTGGAGCTTTTACAAACCAATTTGGATAGCAACCTGAATAAATGCACACAATTATCACACTCTAACCTGGCCTCCATGAAAATCCAATTGGTCTTACAGCCTGTCTAAACAGAGAGCAAGTAGACCACATCATCTTATTTCTAACTTTAAACTTCAAGTTCACCCCCATCCCAGCACCCAAACACCACCCCCCCCCCCAACAAAAAGGTTTGTTTTAGAAGAAATGGTCGTTAAGAACTGAGTCAGTTGCATCAGAGTTGGCTTAATCCTGCAGCCAGCACTTCAAAGTAGCCACTGGCCGGCTTGAACTCTTGAAGCGTGACAGCCAGAGAATGAATAGAGGATGGTCTAAGGACAGGGCCCCAGTCCTGATGACGCAGGCTTCCATGCATGCTTCCATACCAACATATACATACTTCCAAGTTAATCCTCTCTAACTAAGCACTGTTTGTTTATAGCACTTTAGGGCTTTTAACACCCTAAAATGTTTCAGCGTAGAGACAGACAGAAACTTATGCTAAATATAAAAGGCATGATCTTATTTCTAACAACACAGGCCAAAACTAACAGAGAGGCACTCTGTTATACAGAACATTAATTATTACAAAGATCCAAAACGTACTCAATAAGGCTTATAACAGTTTCTAGGGTAGGTACCAGCTCTGGCCTCTAATACCAGTGTTAACAGATGCCCAACTTGCCTCATTCCTATCAATGCTGCCCCAAAGGGCAGGGAATGCTTGGGTGTACCTGACACTGGGTGCGCTATGAGGAGGAGGTGGTGTTAACATCGGGCAGTGCGCTTCTTTAACACTAAATTCAGACTCATCCAGTATGACCCAGTGTATCTTTGTTTTTTGTATGATCTGTCAGCTGTTTAACACAAATTGGCAGATGTGTGACAGATTTTAACACTTAACACACAAGTGACTGTGAATGAGCTAAAAACAACTTTTAACTCTTGTCCTAGGAGTTGAAGCTAGACTTCAAATTTACACAGAACACCTCCCACCTGAATAAGCCGACCAGGACACAAACCTTTACGCCGTAATTAACAAGGATCAATTCCTCAGTTAAAATCACCACGCCTATATCCAACAATACATCATCCGGTTCTAACCATCTGAAGAGAAAATTATTTAGACTTTGATGTATAGGATATTAGTGAACATACTTTCAAGGAATACCCTCCAGGTCTAAAAACTTAATGATTTGCTTCAGGTAAGGGGGTTTATTTTCCCAAAAGCAACACATGGCATTTGTAAAGGGAGCTCTTTTGGGGGGGGGAGGGGGGGAGTGAAGGTGAAGTGCGCAAAAGATCAGAGCACACCTTTTTTGTTCTATGTTAATCCATGCCATGCCACGCCATGCTCTAGCCCTCAAGAAATAGAGGGAGAACCCACCCCGCCCAACCCTATCCCCACACCAGGCAGGGAGCCTTTGTGGCAACTTCCACAACAGATTCTAAAACACAATTAGAGCTCCTGCCACATATGTCATAATGAAAAGTCTGCTTGACAGCTAGCTTTAGCTTTTGCTATAGCTCAACTTTCCAAAACAAACTTTTTTAGAAGCATAATTAAAAGGAGTGAAGCTTAAACTCAGTAAGATTAACTGAGCTTCTAAATAGTACCATTATGAAAAAAGATACAATGCACTTAATCTCTCTATTTAGAAGTCAAAAATGCTCCAAACATTATCTATATCCCCTCCCCTGAAGTCCCCTAAAAACTGACTAAGAAATCTTTAGTATCTGCTTGCTCTAGTTGATATTTAGAACAAAGTTGACAACTTAAAGCTTTATAATAGTCTGTTTTAATATAAACAAGCGTTGGAATCAATCAATGTCCATTTCAGGAAGTTTCTTGTCAGAATCTGAAGGCACAGCTGTGTCTGTACCCTGCTCAGCAGCCTGAGGCCCTGGACTGTCTCCTTGTCCATTCACTGGTCCATTCTGCTCTGCATTTTTTTGTTCTTCTTTTGGAGGTTCCACTTTGGGTTTGGGTTTTGAAACTATAGGACTACAGGTATTTATCAGCTCCTGGAATGGTAGGAGAGAAAAACTGTTGTTTCTTATAAATTAACCAATTTTATACGACATGCTAAACCCAAGTCTAGCCTCGCCCACCCCATTCCCAACCCCTAAAACACAATAATAAAGTTCCCTCCTAAATATCACTTTGAGGACTACTAATAAAAAGATAACATATTAACAAAGGAATATTAAATAATATGCTAATATTAAATTACCTTAATTTTAGCTTCTATCTCTTTTGCCTTGATAACTGGATCCATGGTCAGACTCTGCTTGTTCTGCAGATTCAGCTTGTTATTCATCCACTCCATGGCCTCATTCATGCTCTTCTCCACCTTCACCACGTCGGCAGCATCCAAATGGTCGTACTGGTCCTCCTACAACCAGCAGGTAGGTAGAAGCTTCAGAGGATGACAGTCTCCCTACCCAAATACTGTCTAGCTCTTTAGCATCTTTCAAAAAGTTACGATCTTTCAAAAACTGGAGCACATTTAGCCTCATGATGTAAACAGACACTCAATTCCTTAAAAATCGAAGAAAGGGAAAGTAACCCCAATTTTTAAAACATTCACGAAAATGATTTAAAGGCCAAGAAAATATAAAAGGTGGTGATTAAAACACTTCATCAGTATAAATAGGTGCACATGCTTTATACGAAGCTGTATGAAGATAACTACACAACGCAAAAAAATTACATTAGCTGAGGTTTTAGGTATGCTAGTTCAGAACCAACAATAGTCAAAAATTTTTAAAGAGGTCTTATAAAAACAAAATTATAAAAAATACAAGCTCAACTTATCACGAAGTCTCTTACACTGATAATACATAAGAACCTGGAGTACAGTGGAGTGATTAGGAACACAAACTGTTATGGATTGAACTGTGTCCCCCAAAAATGTGTGTCAAGTTGGCTAGATCATGATTCCCATGTATTATAGGAACATGTGGCTGTATTATGTGGCTGTTCACCATTTTGTCACCTGATGTGATTATCCTATGTGTTCTAAATTCTAACCTCTACAAAGTTAATAAGGCAGGATTAGAGGCAGTTATATTAATGAGGCAGGACTCAATCTACAGGATTATGCTGTATCTTGAATCAATCTCTTCTGAGATATAAAAGAGAATCGAGTAGAGAGGAGGGGGGACCTCATTAAAGCCAAGCAAGAAGAGCCAGGAGTGGAGCGCCTCCTTTAGACCTGGGATCCCTGCACAGAGAAGTTCCTAGACCAAAGAAGACTGATGACAAGGACCTTCCCCCAGAGCTGACAGAGAGAGAAAGCCTCCCGCTGGAGCTGGAGCCCAGAATTAGGACTTTGAGCCTCCTAGAGTGTGAGAGAATAAATGTTTGTTAAAGCCATTCACCTGTGGTATTTCTGTTACAGTAGCACTTACTGGATAAAACGAAACCATCAAGTCAATTCGGACTCACAGCAACCCTACAGGACAGAGCAGAACTGCCCCCATAGTTTCCAAGGAGCACCTGGCAGATTCGAGCTGTCAACCCTTTGGTTAGCAGCCATTGAACTTAACCCTACGACACCAGGGTTTCCATTTATTAGATAACTATGACACCAACTTTAGAGTAAGACCTCAGGCTGAATCCCAGCTCTGCCAACTTATCAGTAACCAGGCATTGTTTAAAGAAACTGGGGCTTAAAGAAGTTACCTATAAACGTTGATACACCACCTGTGGATTCAATGAGGTAATATATTTACAGAGTGTTTATCACATAGTGCTCAAACAAAAAGTAGTTTACTACTGAGACAGTCCTACATTTACATATAACAAACCAAATTACATGCCTGATGCATTCTCAGAAAGACCAGGATACAGTATATTAAGTCAAAACACAGAAGAAGTATTTCAAAGCCAGAGAAGGAAATTGAACCATACTGCTCATTCCAGATTCCAACTCATAAAGAAATGGAGCAAATTCCAGGTTCTTAATAACACTCTACAGAACTTGTGTGTTACATTATCATCCAAAACGAATGCAACACTGTTAAGCCATATGTGAGGAAAATAAGAGAAAAGCTGCTATGTGATGCCCCAAAATTTAACTACCAAAATAAGAGTAGGAAAAACAAAGACGGTACCTTGTTTTTGAAAGAGCTGACTACTTTCATATACTGTTGGATTTGTTTCCCTAGTTCTTCAAATAATTTTGGTCTTTCTTCAGATTCCTGGAACCGCATCTTAATAGGTTGACCTAGATTCTTAACAGAAGAGAGAATATACAAATTCTTCAGCTTAAATTATCAAAGTAGCATTGTTTCTACTAAGACTGATTATGGACTAAAGTACATTTAATCCCCATGTGCTATAGGTGGAATACTTTTCCCCAGCCCACTGGAAATACAAGGCTGCCTCAGGCTGGCTATGAGAGTACACTTCAATATCGCTCCATGTTGAGCCACTTCAATTTGTCACTTGAGAAGAGCTCTAGTTCTCAAAACAGTGGGGAGACAACCAGAAACTAGATGCCTCCTGACAAGAGATACACAACACTCAATGTGGTATAACCCCATTGCTGCTGAGTCAATTCCAACTCATAGCGACCCTACAGGACAGAGCAGAACTGCCTCATAGGGTTTCCAACGAGTGGCTGGTGGATTCAAACTGCCGACCTTTTGGCTAGCAGCCAAACTCTTAACCACTGCACCACCCAGGCTCTTGCCAAAAATTAAAATAATAAACTTACTAAAGCCTGAATCTGATGAACCTTCTAGATCTAACCATCAAGTTTACAGAATAATGTTAAAGGCTATCACGCAGATAAAAATCAGCAAAATCCAGATGGAGGACAAGAACCCTACAGGACAAATGATCCAGTTTACTCATCAATAAGGGAAGAAAAAAAAAATGGAAGGAAAACTAAAGACACATATTTAAGAGATAAAGCAACAAGATGTATGGACCTTATCTGAATCCTGACAAACTGAAAAGTAGTAATTTATGAACAAATGGAACTTAACATAAATATATGCTGATATAAAGGAAGTTTTTAGGTGTTTTAATGGTACTTCAGGTTATATTCTCTTTTAAACACATACTGAACTATTTATGGTTTAAATACAACATAAGGGACTTGCTTCAAATAACTGGGAGTAGGAGGTAGCAGGGATGAAACAAAATTGGCCTTAAGTTGGTAACAGTTGAAACTGTTATTCTACCTTCATGTGTGTTTGACAATTCCCATAAAAAAAATTAAAAACACAACAGGAAGGACTGCAACAGTCTTGCCAGAATGATAGGGAACTGAAAGCTCTGCCTCTGAGCTATTCCACTCAAGAGGTCAGTCATAATGGCCCAATTCCAGAAGAAACCAAGTAATCCAGAGCTAGAACTAAAGGGAAATGTAAAAACTTCTTGTGCATTTGCATCCTTTTCCAAACAAAAGGCCTCAACTTTAAATAATTCTTTGTACTTTTATCAATCAGCTTCCTTCAATACAAAACTAGATGCTTTTATGGAGAATACACAGCCCTGTGACAACTGCACCTCAAGTGTCTATAGGATGGAGACTGTATCTTGCTAGTCTTTTTATCTCTTGACATCAAGAAGGCACTCTATCTCCAAATCAGTGAAACAGTTAAGTATAAACTCAGTTTTCAGAAAAATTCTTGTTACTGTGAGGTTTTAAAAGTGAGAGAGCTAACAGGCTTAAGTCATAAAGGACACGGTTGTTTAAATATCATTTTCAGACTGTCTTCTTTACTTAGCATGAGATTCCTCCCAATTTTGAGATACTCTCCTTGGAAGTTACAGCAAAGGTTTGGGACCCCTCTGCTCTCAGATTCTGCTCTCAGAAAGGACGAGCCACTTACTTTCAATTCAGCCAATTTATCCACATAAACTTGCTTTGGCTGGTCTTCCCCATCCTCATACAACCAATTTTCAGTATCTTCTAGTTTCAAGGAAAAACTGTTACGATCCTAAAGATAAACACAATTTTTTAATCAAGTCAATCGAAAATCAGTTTAAAAAAAAAACGAATCACCGGTGCAGTCACAGGCACAGACTGCAAAGGTATATATGAGATTTGCTTTAAAACATAGGGGGAAGAGAGGAGATAGGAATACATAAAACAAGACTGGCAAATTGTTTTGAGTGATGGGTACACGGGGTTTTACAATATTATTCTCCCTGCTTCAAGATATGTTTGGAAAATTCAGAATTAAACTGCATTCAAAACCAAATGAGTTTTAAAAAGTAAACATCAAGAAAAAAGTGAGCTGATCTTTAAAAAAAAGTTAGTTAAAAAATAGCATGCAAATCTGTCAAAAAGTGATGTGTACCAGTATTATCAGTAGTTTTTGTGTGACCATTAAGCTTCTGTCTTACTTTTTGTTGCCTCTTTGTAAGACTTAAGTCTGAGCGGGCAAATGCAAAGGGAATGGGCCTGATAAACAGAGGATTCTCTTCTTTTATGCTCCTTATCATGATTACAGGGAGGAAAAAAAGTGCTCTTTTGGTAAACATTTTATCCTTGCCATTTAAACTTGAAATGTATAAGCAGAATGAGATAATCAGTTAAAATCAGGAAGGAAAAGTGTTATACTTTAATGGCCTTGTTTTGCTGTAGCAATAAAATGACCAAATACAATGACTTGGTTTAATAAAATTACCTTTTAAAAGGTGCTGCTATAAATATTCTCAGCTGCAATTTTTACCCTTGTTTTAGCCTGGCTTGTCTTCAGTAACTATTATGTAATGCAGGTGATGCTGCAGTATTCTAACATTCCAAAAAAAAGTACGGTGAATCTCAGAATGGTATGCCTCACAAACTTGTTTACGGGTGCTGTAAAAATCAATGTTTCTCTCAAGATAAAAACTTAGTAATGAAGAATAATATTACCTCCCCCACAAAAAGCGACATGTAAAAAGCATGCACAACAACTAACCCTTGGGAGATGCTGTGCTAATAAATACAAAATGAAATTATATAAAAACTTTTCCCACCCCCCCCAAAAAGAGGGTACATTTAATAATTTTACTGTGTACATACAGATGCAGACTTCCCTTCTACCACATTTAAAGATGTTCCCCAAAAATACATCGTACGTCAGTACATCAGAGCACATACTTACATCTTCACTCACAAACTTCTCATATTCACCATTAAGTTTGTCCCTCATTTCGTACACATATTCTTCCACTGCGTTCTTCGCATCATTCCGCTCCTTCTCAAGTTTATCCTGCATGATCATCTTACCCTAAGAACACAATAAATTATTTAGACATTAGTACAACTGAGACTATTTCTTCTTAAATACTAAGCAATATTAATTATAAAAGTAGATAATCCTTCCTCAAATTCTTTTAACTCTGTGAGTCACTCAAGGAAGGAGATCTGGAAGCATTAGTTCTTGGCGAATTGTGAAGATCAAGAAGTCAAGGTTTTGTATGCTTAGAAAAAGGTGACAGAAATATCAAGATGTAGAAATTCAAACCCAAAAGAATAAAAGAACTTAAGACAAGAGAACTCTAATGGCTCAATGTCACAATGTGGCATACTTTGTTATTTATTATGGAATACCAAGAAAAATTAAACTAATTTATATACTATAAATGCTAAAGGTCTGTAAAACAAAACTATTCTAAGAGCCAGTGAATACCTGATAAGAAACTTCATAGGTAGCAATTAATTCAATAAATGTATTACAGGGTCCCAAACCATGCATCATTTACCATAACCAAAACCAAAAACCAAGCCCACTGCTATCGAGTTGATTCCGACTCATAGCGACCCTACGGGACAGAGTAGAACTACCCCATAGGGTTTCCAAGGAGTGACTAGTGGATTCAAGCTGCCAACTGTTTGGTTAGCAGTCGAGCTCATAACCACTGTGCCACCAGGCTTCCTTCTTCACCATAATAAAGTTACTACACTTACCCATTGAGTGGCAAAAGAGAAATGGAAAGAAAATAGCTCTACCATTAGTACTATGTAATTTCTTCTGCTGATCAGCTCCCATAGCTCACTACAAACCTCAAACACCCCCCAGTCTCTGGCGAATGATGCCTCCCTTAGGCCAAAGACATACTGTCAAAGATCTCTGAACAGAGCTTCTAGCAATGGAGGCACAGCACCATCATAAAGGAATTTTGACAAACTATGGGATCCACTACTTAAACTTGTCCTTGCAGCGCCCCAAAATCCATAAATTATTTTTTCAAAGTACAAACAGCCAAAAGTGCATCAAGGTAACTAGGCACAGAGTCTAAACAGTAGGGTCACATTAATTTGTTAGCTTATTGTTTTAAGAGACTTCAATCACCTCATTTTCAATGTACAAGTTGAGCATCTCTCTGTCTATCTGCCATAATAGCTGATTCTCAATAGGAAGGTCTACAGTACTGGTCTTCACTTTTGCCTTCTTGGCTTGAGGTGGTTGGTCCATCTTTTTGTCCTTTGATCCAGCTTGAGAGGTCTAAAATAACAAATTATTAAGAATAACAAACACATATACAGACTATCTTAAACTTCCAAATAGTTCACATTTCAAAAGCTGTTTTTGCTTTTTAATTAACTTGGTTTATTTTCTTATATCTGATGATCTAAATATCTGAGGACTAATTCTTGTAGTATGTGGACAATAAAAATACATAAATAAAACAACCTTCTATAATTTCACAATTCATATATGTAATAGTCACTGTTTTTCTCTCATTTTGGTCTCTTATCTAAGCATACAGATATGGACATGAAATTAGTGGGAAGAGTCTGAAATTTTTATGGATCAATAATATATTACCAATGTGATTTCCAGAATGTCACTACTTACATTTTCATAAGGAGTAAGAGAACCTATTTCACTGAACCCTGGTCAGCAATGCAAATTCATTTAACTTCACCTCTCTGATTTTTTATGAATTTATTTAGGGCTATACCTTTTTTCATACACTTATCAACCATGCTTACTTCTTCAAACTACCTAGTCATCTTTTGTTCACTGTTCTCTTAGGATTTTAGTGATTTTCACCCCATTAATTGACCCTTATAGTTTTTTTTTCAAATTTTATCTTATTTGTCAATACAAGTTTGTATTGCAGAATCTATCCATCTTTTCCTTCATTATTATTTTCATTGCTTTTATGCTCTGAAAGCCCCCCCCAAGTTACAGATTAGAAAAGATATCTTTTTTTTTATTATTATGTTATGAGGCAAGACTGCAGTTATTTCCCCATCTTAAGTCGGATGCTGAAAATTTATGTTCTTGTTTGTATTTCATTTCCCGTAGAAGCAATACATTCCTGAGTCATCCCATGGAAGCCTAAATAACAACCTTTTTTTTTTTTTTTTAGAAACTTTCCACAGCTCAATGTCAGTCTTTTCCCCACCTTTCACAAAATACACAGGAAAACAAGTATTTCCGTCCCCCGCTGCTGTCCTCAACCCACCCAAAAGCATGAAGGGTTTTCCATCCTGATAAAGGCCTTAGCAGACTAAAGCTTCTGTGGGAATCATTTCCTTTGTTCATTTTTTTTTTTTTTTTTAAACTACTTGCACAGCAATTAAAATTTGTTAACTGACTGAAAATGGATTAACAGACATAAGGCATCTTAAGGCTCTGCTAAACTTAAAAATACAACAATCAGAAATACCTAAGAGGGTTTTATTTCATGAATAACCTGCGATTTCATAAATAACTTGCAATAAATGCAGAAAACAAATTTAAACATAAAAACACAATAGTTAAAATTAAAGAACAGGTTTGTAAAAAGCATTAAACTGTATTCATTTAAATAAATGCTTGGGATAAATATGTATATTTACAAAACATTTAAATACATTATTATTTAAAATATCCTTTGACAAAAAGACATGTTTTTGAGAGGTGACAAAATTTGAAAAAATTTTAAATCTCATCATTTATCGGTAAAGAATAAATTACTCATAGAGTAACTATTAGTAGCAGCCATTCAGAGACCAGCATGTGCCAATCACTGGCCTAGTTAAAAGAGACCTCCTGAGAGCTTTCTTCCCTTGTACCAACTAGAAAAGTTCAAAGGTGATCTTTCCAAATACAGTACAAAATCTTGGTTCAAAAATTGTTCAAACGAAAGAATTCCTAATGTAGCTATCTTCCAAGACACAGTTCTTCAGCCAGAACCGTGTATATATTAAAAGACACTGCAATTCATACTCTAAAGCCCAACCCATAAAAGACACTGCAATTCGTACTCTAAAACCCAACCCATACCTCCATCTCTTCAGACTCCGCCTTATTTTCTGCTGGCGTCTGCTGCTGTTGCTCCTCAACATGTGGTTCCTCCTGGTCCACTTGCATCTTCTGAAAAACACATCAATTCCTGAAACTAGGCAATGCCAGTGAAAGACTAAACAACCTTTATCACATACTGGCAACGTCACATGGTCTGGAAATCCTGCTTAACTATCAGCAATCAGAAAACTGAGGCTCAAATCCCAGCTATACCACGTTACCTTGAGCAGGAAGTTTTCCTCTCTGGGTCTCAGTTAATACATCTGTACTATGATGATAATACTTGCCTACCCTTATATAAACAAGAGTGACTACAGAATTACTTTGTAAACCACAAAGTATTCACAGTACATAACGTGGCATCATGTAACAACATAACACAATCTAATCTGTAGGGAGCATGAGTTTCTGCAAGCCACCTCTTGAGTAGATTACTCTGAAAAGTCTTAACTTTCCCAAGACGTTCTAAAATCAGTCTTTTCATCCTTTAAGGTGCAAACACTGCACACACAAGGGGAAACGAACACCTTGAATATTCAGCTAAAAGAACAAAGTCTGACAATAATAATAAATAAGTGATAAGATTGTGGGAACTCTGAAGCCATGATTCTTAGTGCCTGCAGCACATTGGAATGACCTGAGAGGCTGCTGAAACTACTGATACCTCGGGCCCAGCTCAGACCAACTCAAACAAAATTTATGGGGCTGAGGCTCAAGCATTTGTAGTTTTATAAAACTCTCCAGGTGATTTTGATGCCCAGTAAGGGACAAGACCCGTTGCACGATTCCAACAAACTAAGTGTACAATTCTACTTGAGAAAGTAATCAGTTTAGACTCACCATTCTTCAGTAACCAGATAGAATCAAGGATAACTCAAGTTGGGAAGTGTTTGGTTGGAGAGCTTGGGGGAGAGCCAACTATGTCTCATTTCCCTACAAATTCTACATAAAGATTCTCTGCTGGATCACCCATAGTGGGAGAAGAGAACACAAACCAACTCTGTGCAGCTCTGTCACAATGCTCCTCCCCTGGTACCCAGCCAACTCACTAGAATTTCTAGACAAGACACCCTAAAACGTAATATATGAAATATCCAGATTACCTCTTCCTCCTTTGCATTCTGATCTGTTTCCATTGGTTCCTCATTTTCCTCAGACTTGTGCACTTCCACTAGGGAAGCACTGGACACACTGAAAATGCCATGGATATTTACTCGAGCCTTGACTTTCACTTTTGAACTAGAGCCATCAGACTGGGGAGTGACTTTCTGAACTGAAAACTGAGCTAGGGAAAAATGAGAAAACAGAAGAGAACACAGCCTGAGACAACAAATTCAAACATAAACATACGCCCACGTTGCTGGGTTATGTCCATTTCTCAAAGACAGGTCAGTAACTAACATGCCACTTCAAGTTAGAAAAGTACGTACTCTTAGCATCTTACTAAATTATCAGATTTCTCCTTCCTCTCATACATTTAGTCAAACTCACTTTCCTGTCCCAAAATATGGGCTCAAATATCTAATTTCTTCCTTTCCTTCAGTCCCTTCTTTAAAAAAAAAAAAAGTAATCTTTACTATGCAATTATAGCACGTGATCACCGTAGAAAAATTAGAAAATAAACGAAGAAACCAAAATCATCATACCTTCACAGAGATGTTAACGTTTTTAGTATTGTCTTTCCAGATTTGTTTCTATGCATATACCTGTTCTTACTATTAGTTGCCATGGAGTCAATTCCAACGTACGCCTACATTTTTTTTTTTTATATACCAGCTTTATTGAGATACAATATACAATCCACAACTTTAAAATATACAATTCATTGGTCTCCTATATCCACAGGGCTGTGTGTGCAGCCATCACCACCATCTTTTTCATTACTCCAAAAAGCAACCCCACACCCAGTAACGATCACTCATTTCCCCATCACCTCCCTGCACCTCGGCCATAAGTAAACACTCATCAACCTTCTGTCTCCACAGATTTGCCTATTCTGGCCATTTCATGTACATGGAATCATACAATATATGGTCTTTTGTGACTGGCTTCTTTCACTCAGCACATTTCCAAGCTTCACTGATGTTGTAACATGTATCAACACTGTATTTCCTATTGCTGAAAGTTTCATTGTATGGATATACCACACCTACTTATTTTAATAAACATTGTATCATACTGAGTAACTGTCAATTGGTACCGGGCTCCTTTTTGGGGTGATGAAAAGTATTCCAAAATTAATTGAAGTGATGGATGCACAAGTCCGGGAATATACCAAAAACCACTGAACTGTACACTCCAAATGGGAACTACATGGTATATGAACTATATTTCAAAAAACTGTTACAAAAATTGCATTATACCATACTTATTATAAACTTTTTTTTTTCACTTAATGATATATATCACATTTTCCCATATCAGTAAAATAATTTAATGGCCACATAATGATTTTTATTTCACGAATTCCTATTTTTAGAAATGTGGGTTGTTTCCAGTGATTTTGTAATTACAGAAAATACTGTGACGAGCCTCTTAGTACATAATCTATTTGCTCATTTCTGATGGTTTCAGAAAAATGCCTGTGAACTGTTTTACTGGCACTTTAATGTATGCCTTTGATGCTAAAAATCCTTCCACTTTATTGACGACCTACAACTTGTTTTCCTCTCTAAACACTATAATTCAATTTGATGCCTCAGAACAGTTTTCTTACAGATTCCTTCTATCTTTAAAGAAAAATAAAACTTTAATAGACTTAGGCTGAACTGAATAGGTAAAACTTTCTAGACAAAGACTCAGTTTTGTTTTAGTTTTATTTTATTGTTGTAAACCCCTAGTCCTTTTTTATTCCAATTGATCGTTATATGCTACTGCCAGATAAACTCCTGAAAGACATTAGTCACATTTTCCTCTGCTGGAAAACCTCCAATGCATCCACACTGTCATTTATCAGGAGACTGCCATTTCTAGATCCAGTTATTGCTCCAGGGTTTTACTTACGTTTTTAATTCACACAACTGTGCAATTAACATTTCCATTTTACAAATGAGTAAATAAAGAGTAAGTTAACTTTCCACAGTTCCCAAGTTCTTTTCAGGATATTCCTAATACTTTTACCTACGTGTTCTTGGTCTATAGTTATGAAACTCTGGTTTCTCTCTCTTCTCATTTACCTACGTGTTCTTGGTCTATAGGTATGAAACTCTGGTTTCTCTCTCTTCTCATTTACCTACATGTTCTTGGTCTATAGGTATGAAACTCTGGTTTCTCTCTCTTCTCAACTGGGAGTATTTGCAGATTTTAAGAGTTTCTCAAAGTCTATAAAAGACTCCAGTCCACACTGATCCAAAATCTATGATGTATTACTACTATGTCACATCTCCCTAATAATTTGCAATATACATCTTACAACGGTATGCTAGGGTCAGAACTCAATTTAACTCCTTACAATGTTCTAGCACCACCTTCTACACAAAGTAGACCCACAATGTGCATTAACTGAGAAACTCTGCCCACACAATGGGAGATCCAATAAAATAATGACCATCAGCTGGTTATGAACCTGGTAACAAGATTGGAAGAGGTTTTTTTTTGTGATCTCAAGTATCCATCTCTAAATATTGTGTCTGCACTTTCTGCTATCCCAGTTCTCCAAGTACATATATGTCTCCCCCTCCCCAGTTCTTTACTTACCTATAGCAGGATCTGGATAGGGCAAATCCTGAGGGGAGCTATAGTAAGCTTCAAGAGTAAAAGGTTCCTTTCTATAAAAGGTGAGGACTCTAGAGAAAGGAGCAGCATGATTTTTCGGAAAGACTTCACAGTCACTGAAGGAAAAGGACAAAAACAAAAATTTGGAATAATTCTAACATTTTTTCCCATATATTCTAAGCTTCCAATTACTGTGTAACTCTAGTTTTTCTCTTTCCAACTGACATTAATTCCAGATTACCAGAGTTTCTGAGAATTTATATACACAAAATCAGTTAAAAAAAGAAAAAAACATATATATATACACACACACACACACACACTTGAATCAGCACATAAAAGGCACCAAGGACTTCAGCAAGATCAAGTATAGCAAATTAAATAAGGACACAAATTTATGCATTCTGAAGATGAAAATACACACTTTGCTTCATGCACTATGACAAAATATTACAAATTTGTGCAAGCTGAACCACATACATATTGCTCAGACTAACACTGAGTTAATCCTAAGTAAAAAATTATTAATAAGTGTATTACCTTGACCCTTCTTCAGCTGGAGAATTCCATCTCAGAGATATTGGATATGGTACTACATCAGTAATAGAAAATTCTCTGACTTTGAAAGCAGGCGATAATATTGCACACTAGAACAGTAATTCGTTAAAATTCAATTTAATAAGTACAGACATTATGAACTGATAGTATCACTAGACCTAGAAATGACAATTTCAGACAACCATTATGAATGGTCTTCCGTAAATAGTTACATTGATAATTTACTGTTGTCTAAATAAACAGTTCTACGAACATCTATGTTAAATTGTCTGTCTTATCTAGTTATTCTTTATTTTTCCATAAACCTGAGCGCTTGTTTAACTGATGCACAATACTATTTTCACATACACAGACAACAGGTAATCTGCCAAATTCTGGTAGTATTTCAGGCTTAGGGTTAATCCATTTTCCTAGTTAATGAATTTATCTTTCTATATGTAACAGAGTGCAACTCCTTTTACGACCATCAATTCTAAAACAAGTTTCAGAATCTTACATCTTGAGAACACCCTGAGGTAATCTCAGGTTATTAATTGGATACATAAACCACTGGCATCCTATTACAATGACCCATACATGGCTACCTGTAAAATAAATAAAACTTACCTGCAATGCACAGCCTCGAGTAACAGCTTCATCGGCATTTAATGTTGTGCTAAGTTCTTTACCAAAGAATTTGCTGATCTTTTCTTTTACTGCAGGGATTCGTGTAGCACCACCAACAATCTCTACTGCATAAATATCTTCTTTCTTTAACTCTATTTTAAAACAATTAGACGTTCAGATTAAAAGAATCTTTACTATATCAAAATAAAATGGAGCAACAGCATCCGTAATAACTCAGAGGTGTGGGAGTAATTCCTCCACCATCTTATCTCCCCCACGCCCGCCCACGCACGCATGCACGCACACACAATCTGGAGACATTCAGCTGTGTTTTGATTCTCCTGATAATGGAAGTAGGGTGGCACAAGAATGTCGGAATTTAGTAGGTGAGGGTCAGGAATTCTTAAATGCCCTGTACTGTACAGGTCCTGCATTCTCTCAAACAGTCCCACACAAGGAATACCATATTTTTATGCAAATAGTGCTCACGATACTTTTTTTCTTTTGGGCAAACCACGCAATCCCCCTACCTACGCACTGTTTTCATTAGTGCCCGTTATCAGTATTTCTTTTACATTTTGCTGACTTCCAATTTCTTTTTCTGTCTGACAGATTTAATGTTACTGTGATAAAACTGATCTCACGGAAACTTCATTTAAAGTAGGTATTTTCCTAAACCAAGTGCCACCAATGGTGAACTGAACAGGCTCATGATCAAAACGGGATGTCGTGTTGAAATCAAAAAGTGTAAATGCACAGTTAGAAATTACTAAGTAAGAAATGATCCTAGACCTCAAACTACAGGAACAAGATGCAGTTTATATTTTATTGCTTTCATAAATCTTAAACTGAAATTAATTTTTGATAATCAATGTCTCTAAAATCAACAAATAAAAGTCACTAAGAGAAATGGTGCTTTCATCTTAAAATAGGCCATTTTATTTTATTCTTATCCTCATCAGTGGTTCTCAGTCTCACAGAAAGGCCATTCCTTTTCAGATGAAACCCGCCTTCAAATCTGGGATTCCTCTTTCATTTGCCAGAAGCTTCGCTTTGATCTGAATTAGACAGTACAGACAGTTTGATTTTGTTCCCTTCAAGAAATAATCCACTTTTTCAAGTTGTTCTCCAACTCCGGCCACTTCACTTTGGGCCCACAACATGTGCATTTTCGTGGATTCATTTTCTCCAGCTCCTTTTTCTCCTTCCTCCATTTGTAAATGGACAACCCTCCAACCTCGAACTCTCTCCCTGCAGCTCTGTTGCTTGTTTCTTCTGCCCTCATAATGACTTTCAGTTTGAAGTCTACGATGTAGCGCTTGCATTTAATTCCTGCCATGATCCTAAAGGGTTCTAAGATTTAGATGTATAAACTGAAAAGATCTGCACAATATAATCAGTAACTGGCTGGTTCCAGTCAACAGATTGCAAATTTTAAATGAGAGGTGTACACAACCTAGGTGACTGATGATCAATGATCAAAGGTACTGGCATTAGTAAGACATAACTGACTATGAAATAAGCAGACCTAACGTAGCTTAATGGTTTCACTTGAGATGATCTGATAAGGTTTCATAATTCAACAGCTGAGCCAAGAGCAATCATGTATCATTTCTGCTTTGTTTACTCCTCCAATTAAAAGACAGAATCAGAAGATGACTGAATTCGAAGACTCCTATTGATAGCTACTCAACACCATTTACTCCAACGCAGGCTTCACTTTGTTTACTCTTCCAAGTGATAGCACATGAAGGTTCCGAATGATGACTCAAAAGTGACAGGGGTACAGTTATCAGTTTAACAGAAACAAACCCACAGTTTCAACTATTTATTTTCCAATTACTGGAGAATTACCAAACTTGATCCATGACTTCTTGACCATGGCTTATAGCTTTATCATACAAACATGGTCAAAAGTAACATTTTTCACTACCAAATGAGAGTGAATGAATGAGGCCGAAATTCACTTCTGGAAATCTAACGAGACATACAGTATATGCATGGGCACGCTGTGCCAGGACTTTTTTATATAATTTCGTCATTTCCGCACATCACATGTGTGTGTGCACCTTATTTACACAGGCACGCTATTTGCAAAAAATACAGTAGTTTAAACACCAACAGCTGGCCTGACCAAATGTATACAAGTAGGGTAGCCAAAAGGAAAGCAATAAGGCCTCAAAATAATGGGTTACCCCTGAGCTGGCATAAAAGAGAAAAGAGGTGTCCAGATGCACAGCTACCCACTCCAGTGCTCCACCAAGCACATTAAGGAGTCACTGACGGAAAAGCTTACAGGAATAACCATCAGCATTGCAAAAGACAATTTCTACCACCATAAAACAAGTTCATATCCATCTTTGTGTCTGAGTTAGGTTTCTTGGAAAAACTTTTAGATTTCCCTGGACACTATCAAAAACTTACTTGGGGGAAGGGAGGCTTGCAGGGGGAAGATGAAGAAGCATAATATAGCACCAAAAATATAACTGCTTGGAAAAATGTAATTAATCTTTTCCAAAGAGTATGACATACACAAACAATTCAACCATAAACATACTTACTGGCTTGTTCCAAAACACTACGAAGTGGTGGCTCCACTCTAGCTAAGAGATCATCACACATCTCCAGAAATTTGCCTCTATTTAAAAAAAAAAAAAAAAAAAAGGTTGAATCACATTCCATTTTTGTGTGGAACAGATACAACATCAAAGCAAGAGTGTGGAGAAATCATAACCCTCAAACACCACTCATGAGAATGGAAAATTATATAACCACTTTGGACAAACCTCTGGCAGTCCTCAAAATGTTAAACGTTGAGTTACCGTACCATTGCTGTCGAGCTGATTCCAACTCACAGCAACCCCATGTGTTACACGGTAGAACTGCTCTATAGAGTTTTTCTTGGCTGTTATCTTTACAGGGAGAGTCCCAGTGGCACAATGGTTAAGCACTTGGCTGCTAACCAAACGGTCAACAGTACAAACCCACCCAGAGGATCTTTGGGAGAAAAGGCCTGGCAATCTGTTCCTGTAAAGATTAAAGCCTAGAAAACCCTACAGGACAATTCTACTCTATCTTATGTTCTTGGAGCCCTGGTGGTACAGTGGTTAAGAATGAACCAAAAGGTCGGCACTTCAATCCACCAGCCACTCCTTGGAAACTCTATGGGGCAGTTCTTTTCTGTCCTGCAAGGTCGCTATGAGTCAGAACTGACTCCACAGCAATGGGTTTGGTTTTCCTGGATTTTTATAAGTTGGAATCCACTCAATAGCACAAAATGAAAACAACAATCTTTACAGAAGCAGATCATCATACCTTCCTTCAGCGGTACCACTAGGTAAGTTTGAACCATCAACCTTTAAAACGGTAGTCAAGAATAGACTGTTTGTACCACCTGTGACCCAGCAATTCCAATTCTAGGTATATGCCCGAGAGAGAAAAACACAGTGCAACAACTTGTACGTAAAGCTCAAAGGTGTATTATTCATAATAGCCAAAAGGTGGAAATAGTACAAATGTTCATTAACTGTTTTCAGCAATAAAAAGCACTAATACAAGCTGTAAAACAAACCTTAAAAACACGCTAGGTGAAAAAAGCCAGTAACCAAAGATCATACATTGTGTTGCTCCATTTATATGAAATGTTCAGAAAACGTAAATGCGTATAGGCAGAAAGCAGTTTAGTGGCTGCCTAAGGGCAAGGGGAGGGGGTGGAGTGAATTATATCTCTATTAAAAAAAAAAAATAGTAGAGGTGTAAAATGCACCAAAATGGCAAAAATTAAAGGCTGCTAACACAGTGGTTAAGAGCTCAGCTACTAACCAAAATGTTGGCAGTTCAAATCCACCAGCCGCTCCTTGGAAACCCTATGGGGCAGTTCTACTCTGTCCTATAAGGTCGTTACGGTCACAATCAAGACAATGCCAGTGGGTTTGTATTTTGTTGTTTGTTTAATACCAAATACTGGAGAGGATATGGAACAATCAGAACTTTTACATGTTGATGGGAGGCTACAATGAGAGTTTTATTCCTAACAGGCCAAAATTGCAAAGAGCCAGTGTCGATCAATAGAAGAAAATAACGAATCTATAATGGCATACTAGTTGGCAACACAAAGGGAACAAATGATTTATGAAATTGGATGAACCTCAAAAATATTATGCTAAGTAAAAGAAGACTCAGAAAAAACTACAGATCGTATGATTTCATTTACGAGAAGTTCTCTGAAGCAGTGAAATCAGAAAAACTCTTTAAATCACACTTCCCCTCTGAAGATATAGGAAAAATTATTTCACCTATGAGTAAAAGATAACGCAAATCCACGGAGGCAAAAAGTAGACTGGTAGTTGCCTGGGGGTTGGGAAAAATGCAGTGACTGCTAATGGGTACAGGGCTTCTTGGTGATGTGATGAACACATTCTAGAATTAGATAGTGGTGATACTGCACAACCTTGTGAATATACTAAAAACCACCAATGGCAAACTTTAAGATAGTTAATTTTATGGTACGTAAAATGATGCATAAAATGAAACAGCAACAAATGAAAATTAGAAAAACTCAGAAATAAATTAGAAATAAAAGAACATACATCAGAGGAAAAAGCTAACCTAAGAAGCACACAACAGCAAACAAACCCAATAGATAAACAGCCTTAAAGACTGGAGAGAAAATGGCAAAGACAGGAAAAGACGATTCAACATACTTATATAGGAGCTCTCAATGAAGACAACCAAAGCTAAGAACAAAATAAATACTACACAATATAATTCAAGAAAATTTACTTGCAATTAAAAAAAGAAAAAAGCTGTGAAATTACATACATATGTAGTAGGGTTATATGCTCTGAATTCAGTACAGGGTTACTCGGAAGCGTGATAAAAACGTTCTAGAAATATACATGTATGTACGTATGTATCTGGAGCCCTGGTGGCGCAGTGGTTAAGAGCTACAGTGAGCAAAACTGCTAACCAAAAGGTAGGCAGTTCATACTCACCAGCCACTTCTCGGAAACCCTGTTGGGCAGTCCTCTCTGCCCTACAGGGCTGCTATGAGTCAGAATTGACTCAACGGCAATAAGTTTGGTTTTTGTTGTTTTTTTTGTTCTTAATGTATATACCTGGAGCCCTGGTGCCGTAGTGTTAAGAGCCTGGCTACTAACCAAAACTGTGGTAGTTCAAATCTACCAGCTGTGCTCTTTAAAAACCCTACAGAGCAGTTCTACTCTCCCATAGGGCCGCTATGAGTCGGAATCGATTCAATGGCAACAGGTTCATTTTTTTTTATGTATGTATCTAGGATCCCTGGTGGCACAGTAGCTGAAGCGCTTGACTGCTAACTGAACCCATGGGCTGCTCGACGGGAGAAAGATACACTGGTCTGCGTCAGTAAAAATTTATACCCTTGGAAACCCTATGAAGCAGTTCTGCTCTGTCCTGTAGTGTCACTATGAGTCGGAATCGACAACAGCAACGGGTTTGGTTTTGGTTTGGATGTTTCTATCTAGTAGGGCTGCATCTGTACACACACAGATGTGTGTGTACATAATAGGGTTATATGCTCTGACAATGTAGATACAGTCAACTGCACAAAAACAGGAAGTGCACAAGCAAATAAATTTTTTAAACTATTTCCAGTTTTGAAAAAGTCTAAACAAACTACTTCCAAGTAACTATTTAAGTCTTATAATTGCACAGCACTTCACTAATAATTTCTGAAACACACACTGATGTGCACCTACCCCCAACACCTGTAACACATACACACAAACACACGCACCCCTGCTGCTTAGTAAAAAAGAAAATGACTACATTCAAATAGGACAAAGAGGCTACAAATTTCATTACTAGGCAACAGTAAGTGCCATTTCAATTCTCTGATGATAAGCTTAGGTCAAACTTCCCCCAAACAAGCTATCAAGTCTTGATTCAATCCTACCAGTAGAGTTCACAGTCAAAAGCACATCTTACTTCCATCATCCAAGCAACCCAACCAGGCACCAATGACATTCTGGATATTTCTGAGGATAGCCCTGAAATGTCAATTACCCAGAATTCTTACAGCACTGTACAAAAACCTGTTGCCCTCAAGTAATCCTAAACCACTCAAAAATAAATTTCTGAATCAGGGGCTAAGTCTAATTCAATTTAATTCTACATTAAAGCACTCTATCCTATTTTATGAAAACTGGTAACTAATGTATAATACACACATGTGTAAAAAACTACAACTTCCTGGAATACTGAACTAATCAGAAAAAATTAGTATTTGATTAATCAGAACAAAACATTAATCTACATTATTAAAATAATCCAACTTTTACACAAAAAATATGTAACTATCCAGGATCCTGAATGGGCTGTAATTTCTTCTTACAGAACTGCAATTATCACATAATAACTATGACAGTTTCAACAATTAGTTAATTAAGGTTGAGGTACGTGGAGAAAAAATCACAATTCAGTCTGTTGTAACATCAAATTGTGAATAGATTTACCGATTCATAGTTCCAGATACATCAACATCATTCATAAAACATTCAATGTTCAAAGGGAGGTCCGAAGCATTTGCGCTCATCAATTTCTTGAGTTTCTCACACTCCTGAGACAGGCGTAATAAAGCTCGGATTTTGGACTTTATGTCTAGCTTATATTTCTTCCCAAATTCTTCACAGAAGTGATTTACTAACACCTCATCAAATTTTCTGCCTCCCAGTGTTGTGTTAAATGCAGTGGCCAGAACCTGAGAAAGAAATGGCAATCCAACAATTAATCTATCAATTTAATAATTAATCACAATGTAAATTTAACCGGTAAATTGTTAATTTAAAAAAAGAGAACATTAAGGTTAAAGATGTACACATCATTTAATGTTTGCTATAAGCACACTATAAAAGTTGACACTATAATTCTCAATTTACAGATGATGCTACCGGCCGAGACAAATGTGAAAATTTGCAGTTCGTAAAGCTAGTAAGTGGTCAGAGTAGAAATCAAAACCAAGTTTCCTTAACTCCAAAATCTTTGAAATCCTTTACTTCATCCTTTCTCTCATTCACTTTAGCTATTCTACATTCATAAGTTTCAGAGTCTCTTCACAGGAAACAAATCAACTACAAAACATGTATACCAATCTCGAAATACTCAACACCAGAGAAAACCAAAATATGCTACTATGTCACAAGCACTGTACTAGTCTCACTGCCATCATAAAACCGTGAATAACGCCAAGGCCCTGGGTCTGTGCAGTTCGCTTCCAGGGAGAATGCTGAGGCCTTCATTCACTGCAACGTCGGTCTGTTAACACGCATGTCTACCTTGCCTTATCAGTTTTCCAAATCGCTAGCGAATTAGACACAAACCAGATCTGATCAGATTTAGTTACAGGAGATAAAATAAGTATGTGAGAACATTCTTATGAGGGGAAAAAAACAGTAAAACAACGTCTTCAGAGAATGTTAAGTGTCATGGGGGAATTTTATTCTATTAGCTACAGAAAAACAGCACAGAGCCTTATACTGTGATTTCAATTCTGTTTTCTCAAAAGACTGGAATGAAATACATGAAAATATTAAGAGTGGTAAGGTTATGGGTATTTTTTCTTCATATTTACATGCTTCCCAAGTTTGGAGAATAGTTTGAAAATAAATATTTTTATTAATTACATTTAAAAGTAATCAGGAAGGTTGGAAAACTGACAGCTGACACCTGACAGTGAAGGACAATTCAGGAAAACAGAAGCAGACGGTCATTAGCACACATCATTCTGGCCCAAAGCCACGGTCAAATCGTGGCCAGTATCTTCTATTTAAAAAAGCAAAAATATAAAATGGATTTTAGGAAAAAATCTATTAATGATTAAACTTTAAACACTAATAATTATACATGCTCCATCACTTAAACCTATAAAAATCACAAATCTCTCATTTTCCAAATATTCCAAAGATTTGCTTTCTTTTTGTAAAAAAGAAAAAAAGCACTAGAAGCAAACCAGCACGAATATAAAACAGAACCAAGTCTGCTTTCAAAGAAACAGGACTACAACAAATAATCTCAAGAAGCCTTCTAAACCTACCAAATACTTAGCTGGGAACAGTCTATTCTTACTAACAGGGGGAAAAAGTCCATTTAGACCTTGTCACCAACAATCTTGATATATAACTCAAATAATTAAACACTCGAAAAACCCTTAGTTCTTAAGCAAATTCTGGATAAAGTAATCCAGCTAGACAGAGAACTGATTTTATAATCCATTGTAGAACTATTACAAACCAACACTGTCAACTACGACTGTGATCACCCTCTGACCCCTCCCCGCCCTTCCAAGTCTAGACTTCTCTGTATACAAAACTGCTTCCAGAAAATTTTCCAGAGCTTTAAGTTTTCCAGGAATTTGGACTATCACTCCTAAACTGGTTTCTTTTGGCCACCCAAGTCCTGGTCCCTCCAACCTGAGGAGAGCTCCTTTCTGATCCCCTCGATCCTCAGTGTAAAATATTCCAAGGGACTGACTATATGTGAGAGTCCTCCTGACAAGACTGAAAGTAAGCATTATTTTCCCCATATTACAGACAAGAAAAATGAGGCTCAGGGAGCTTAAGAGCTTTTTCTTCAAGGTCTATGGTCTTTGCTTCATACCATGCCACCTCTCGATAAATTCACTCTGCCTCTACAATACCTAATTTCTAATTCAAATGGCTCGACAAATTTCCATCAGTGAAACAAAATTATTTAACCAGTTATTTACGCCGTCTCTCAAAGATTCTAATTACTACACCTTGAATAGTGTTCAGGAAGATGTATACTTACTTTCAGCTTTCCTCTATTAAATGCACATACAGAAACTTGGTAAGCAGAATGCCCCATGTCTACAAAAACTACATTTCTTGGTTTCTCTTCTAAGGCAGGAAGATCTTGTTTGTAAATTCCGTATGCGAGAGCAACTACACAAGAAAAAAAAGGAGATTTAACGTAACAGTATCATTTAAGCAGTAAATTTCAAGTTCATTTAAGTGGGAAAAATGAAGTTTTGTGTCGAGGGAACGGGACTGCATTACGCACTGTGTTCTAGGCAGAGGTTTACAGCCTTCGCATAGCCTAGCCATGAAGAGCATGCAGCTGCACAGAGCTTAATGCTGGCACTCCTTTATGCTGCTTTAGTTTCCAATGGACCTTGGCAATCGTTCCCATACTAATTCCCACACTTTCCAAATATTTTCCCAGTTGCCTTCTATCCCTGTGCCATCTCAAAATTCCCATATATCCCGTCCATGATGTGCTGCTTTATGCCCCCCCATTTCTCTGTGAGTCAGAGAGAAGCCCAATCTTTAAACCAAAGCACTGTCCCACACACAATAAATGTGTCTACTTCTAAACAAGCACAGGATTAAACACCAAAGTAAGTATGACGAGGGTTCAGAAAAGGTCCTGATGAGATTAATTCTTCATAAGTAACACAGTATCCAAAGACACTGTGACACACAGGCGGTAAGCGAGGATGACAGTACTTCAAACAAAACAATGAGCAAAAAACTCTAGTGTTTTAAGATTACAGATCCTTTGAGCAAGTAAAAAAACGGAAAAATAGTCCCTCTTACCTGCAGTAGTTTCATTCATTAATCGCAGACAATTGAGACCAGCGATCTGTGTTGCGTCCATCACTGATCGTCTTTCTGCATCAGTGTAGAAACATGGAACCTAAAGAAAATTTTGGAAGTTTACTCTATCACGAAATTTCCTCATTCAAAATGTACTTGTGTCCTCAAAAAAGTCAAAATAGAACTACCGTATGATCCAGCAATACCACTCCTAGGTATACACTCAAGACTTGAAAGCAGAGATTCAGAAAGAGACGACGTATACACCAATGTTCACTGCAGTATTATTCACAATAGCCAAAAGGTGGAAAAAATCTAAATGCCCATCCACAGATGAGCAGATAAGCAAAATGTGGTACATATATACAATGGAATACTACTCAGCCAGTAGGAGAAATGAAGTCTTAATATATGCTACAGTATGGATGGAACTTTAAGACATTAGGCTGAGTGAAATAAACCAATCAAAGAAGGATGAATATTCTATGACCTCACTTACATAAAAAGACAAGAGAACCCAAATGTATAGAGAACAAAGTTTATTAGTGGTTAGCAGGGGCAGGAGGGAGGGGGAAACGGGAGTTAATGGTGCTGGAAAAATCGCTTTAAGGGCAGGGTTGCACAACTGGTTATTATAATCGCTGTCAACTAGTTCTACACCTGCAAAACGTTGAATTGGGCAAAGTTTGTGATAGATACGTTTACGAAAACAACCAAAAAAAAAGAGTAGCTGTTGAGGTTGCTTATGTACAATCAAACACTGCATGGGATTTGGTTCCTTGGTTTAGAGGTTTAGAGTCATGGTTTCATGCGACATCCCAGATAATTAGCCTAAGAACATGTTTAGTGTCTCTATCCTATCTCCTAGTTTGTTGTGTACTGGCCTGGGGTCTTAACAGCTTGCAAGCGGCCATCCAAGGCAATATTGGACTCTATTCACCTGGAGCAAGTCAGGAAGAGGAGAAAGATATGGACCATGCGGCTAATTGCCTCCATGAACAACTGCCTCCTTTGCCATGAGACCAGAAGAACTGGATGGTGCCCAGCTACCATTACTGAACATTTTGATTCAAAATTCTAAAGAAGAATCCTGATCAAAAGGGGGAAAATGCAGAAAAGAATTTCAAATTCTCAAGGACTCCAGATTTCCTGGAGCCATGAAGGTTGGGTGAACCTCTGAAACTACTGCCCTGAGATAACCTTTAAAACTTAAGGCAAAAAAATCCCCTCAAGTCTTCTTAAGACCAAATAACGGTTTAGCCTAACTAGTAAAAAAAAAAAAAAGTCTGCCCTGAGCTTTTCGTTCTTTTAAGAACTATCTATATAGGATCAAATCAAATGCAGCAACTAGAAAGACTAGCTAGGAACCTTAGGAGGCAGTGAATTTATGTTAATGGGGGAGAAACAACTCAGAAACGAAAGGTGGGATTGGTTGTACAACTCAGAGAAAGCAATTAGTATCACTGAATTGTATGTGTAGGAACTGGTATATATTTTGCTGTGTACATTCTCAACAACAAAATAAATAAAATCTACAAGGAAAAAAAACTCATGTGACAACCAGAACAGAATGTTCACTCACTGTAAAAAATGTAATTAATGTAACTGAATAATTTGTATAGAAACTGTTAAATGGGTACCTCATTTGCTGTGTAAACTTTCACCAAAAACTCAATTTTTTTTTTCTAATGTACTTAACAACAAATGGTTAAAACAGTAAAATCCAGAAATCCCCTCAAAAAACTCAGGAATTATTCTCTGTATGATTGTAATGGATTGAATTGTGTTCCCCAAAGATATTATCAACTTGGTTAGGCCATGTGTGGTTGTCCTCCATCTTGTGACTTTCCTACGTATTATAAATCATAATCTCTGCCTGTGGTTAAAGAGGATTAGGGTGGGATATAACACCCTTGCTCAGGCCACATCCCTCATCCAATATAAAGGGATTTTCCCTGGGGTGTGGCATGCACCACCTTTTATCTTACAAGAGATTAAATGCAAGGGAAGCAAGCAGGGAGTTGGGGACCTCATACCACCAAGAAAGCAGGACCAGGAACAGAGTGTGTCCTTTGGACCCGGGGTCCCTGCACCTGAGAAGCTCCTCAGCCATGGGAAGACTGAGGACAAAGACTGTGCTCCAAAGCCGAAAGAATGAGAAAGCCTTCCCCTGGAGCTGACATCATGAATTTGGGCTTGTAACCTACTAGACTGTGAGAGAATAAACTTCTCTTTGCTAAAGCCATCCACTTGTGGTATTTCTATTATGGCAGCACTAGATGACCAACACAACTACCAATGAAATTCAAACCAGTAGGAAAAATCTGAATATCCAGCAGTAGCACTGGGACAAATGGATAGTCATACAGAAAAAAATTAAGTTTCATCCTCATCTCACAGCTTATAAAATATATATCTCAAATTAAAGGTTTAAACATACAAAATAAAATCCTAAAAACATCAGGATGAAAGAGAATCTTTATCATCATAGGGAAGGCCTTTCTAAATAACAAAACCACAAGCCAAAAAAAAAAAGGATTAATATATCAAACTGCATAAAAAAAAAATTCTAATGACCAAATGGGAAAAATCACATCATAAAAGGATAAAGAGTTCATCTCCCTACTTTAAGGAACAGCAACTACAAATCAAAATGAAGACTACAGACTAAAAATAAAAATGAGCAAAAGACAGAAACATTTCCCAAAAAAGGAAATACAAATGGCTTTTAAATAAAAAAGATGGTCAACTTAAATACAGGGCTACTTATAAGACCCAGCAATCCCAAATCTAGCTACATACCCAACAGAATTGAAAGCAGGAACCCCAAAAGATACTTGTACAGCAATGTTCATTATCATATTATTCACAGTAGCCAAAAAGTAGACACAGCCTAAAATGTCCATCAACAGATGAATAGATAAACAAAATGTGGTACAAACATACAACATAATATTACTCAGCCATAAAGAAAAACATGAATGAACCTTGAAAGCACCATGCTGAGTGAAATAAGTCAGTCACAAAAGCACAAATACTATATGTTTCCACTTATATAAAATTTCTAGAATAGTGTACAGACACTAAAGCTTATTAGCAGTTATCCAGGGTGAGTGGGAGGGCAGGGGCAAAGAGGACTCAATGCTTAGGGGACACCAAGCTTCTTTTATTAAGGATGATGTTATAATTTGGAAACGGTAAGAGTCATGGTTGAACATGATGAACACAATGTCAACGAACTGTACATGTGAATATTGCCGAAGTTTTCGAACATTGTGTTACATACATATTTTCATTAAAAAAAAAAAAAAAAACTTGAATTTCACCTAAAAAACAAAAAATTAAAGTCACATACCGGCGAGGTTGTGGTGGAACAAGCCCTTTCATGCATTGTTGGTGGAAGTATAAACTAAGCAATAGCTGTTAAAATTACAAACACATATATCCTTTGCCCCAGCAATTACACTTCTAGGAATTTATCCTATAAAGCTTACGAATTTAATCACACAGCAGAAAATATTTTTTGAAGGTTATTCACTGCAGCATTCTTCATAATAAAAACCAACGGGGAGATATTGGTTAAAGAGATTATATGACACGCATAAACTGGAATACTATACAGCCGCTAAAAAGAATGAAGCACTTCTTTAGGTACTGCTATGGAACAAGTACAAGATAAACTGTCCAATATTTGTTAAGAGAAAAAGGACCTATACATATTTGCTTGGGTTCATAAAAAACCTCTGGAAGGACCCACAATAAAGTGGTAAAACTGGTAACCGCTGGGAAGGAAAAATTGGATGGCACTACTTACTAGGTAGCAGTGAACTGAGGTTTCTATACCCTTCTATACATTCGATTTTGAACGCTGGGACTGTATTAACTTTATAAAACATTAGGTTTACTTTTTAGCAATAATCAATGTATTGTTAACCCATCAAGTCCCAAATAACATGTAGCAATCAAACTCACCGAAATTACACAATCAACAACAGGCTTCTTGAGAACATTCTCTGCTGTCTCTTTCAGTTTGGACAAGAGCATGGCAGTCACTTGCTCAGTGGTAAAATTTCGTTCTTCCTCCATATATCTCACCTGCAAGAAAACTCTAAACTTACAACATTTCTTCACATCCAAAAAGCCTAAAATAAACAACACCTCACAACACCAACGCAACAGTACCTCAAGTGGATACTAAGGGAAGCTAGTTTTAGAAGCAAATAACTTGAATGTCACTTGTAGCTTTGTAACACGCTTGCCCGACACCATACTCGGAGGTAGAAAACCACCATGTAAATATGTTGTAACCATCAACTAAACTTGAGACAATTACCTGTGCAGAAGCAAATGGATATAGCTCACCATAACCCATACTGCCCATCCATAAAGGAAACTGCTGGTAGTTATTTTACCATCTTGCATACTAAATGTTTTACTTTGTTTACTGTGTTTACTTTATTACTCACGTCCACAAAATTAGGATCCAATCCAACCTGAGGGCATGGTTTTTGTCTGATTTGTTTATTTCCATAGCCCCAAGTACCTAGGAAAGGACCTGGCACAATAAATACTTGAATTAAATAATAAATGATAAACAAAGCTTTGGGATAAAGACCCTCCTAAATAAAAGCCTGCAACTCTGACAAGAAATTAAAATTGAAACATGGAAAGACTGCCTAGAATAAACCCCATCCATACGCCCATGCTCTCCAATTACAACCCACACCAAAAAAGTGTTACTGTCTTCATCTAGCTGCTGCCCCAACTCAGCCTGAGTGCCACCTTCTCCTCACTCCTCAGCCCACCCACAATTTACCCTGGTTTAGAATCGAACAGCCTCTCAGTTTACTACATGACAAAAATGGGAAAATACCCCTCTCGGTGACCCTTTTTTCTAAGCTACTTCCTTACCTATTTGTTTATTTCTAAGTTAACTCCTCCACCTTTGTACTTGGACCCAATTTTTCAAAATAATCCCCCTACTGTCTTTCTCCTTTGGCTCTTGTGACACTTATAACTAAATCTGCCGATACTTACCCCGCATCTTTCTTAAAAGCAAGTGTCGTTCATTTCCTTCTCTCTCTTCCTTTTTTCACTCACCTGCACTCTGGCATCATGCCTTACTATGCCAATCAAACTGCTCTGAGATTACTGCCACAAATATCCTAAGCAAACCCAGCGACTACTCTGCATTTATCAAAACTTTTCACTTCTAAATTCAAATGAATTCTCAGCTACACTGGCACAATTTATCATCTTCTGGCTTTGACCCTATTTCCATGATTCTTATTTCTCAAACACCAAATCTCCTCTCCCTAAACTCACTTGCCTAGAACGCTCATCCACCCTTCTGGGTTCTTTTTTTACCACCTCTAAGTGCAAGACCAGCAGATATGCCCATCCTACTCATCCCCCAGACTCTCGCCTCTTGTGCACCATCAGCTCACTGCATGCTTCACAAAGACATTCCTCTGGATGTCCCAGAGATACCAAAGCTTAATACTTCAAAGACCAAATTCATTTTTCCCAAAATGAACATCTCTTTCCAATCGAAGCCCTATTGCTATGAGTATGATCACAGATCTTGCTAGTGACTTGAAAGTGTTGATTCTTTTGCCTGTTCTTCCAGGAGTCATTCCCTAAAATCAGCGAGCAAAACCAGCAGCAATAGCAGTGTTAACTAACTCTCTCCAACCCTCCAACCTATATTAACACTGCCCACCTGTGGCAACCAACCAAAGCCAGATCATTCCAAAAACATCAAATGAACTTTACTAGCCAAAATTTTTCCTAAACATTTGTAAACATTTTCACTACAAGCTGAAATCAGAACGGTACTGATATAAATTTAACTGATAAAATACTGCATTTTAATTGTAAGACATTATCTTGAACACCTTACCTTTATACCTGTCAATCCAGTGGGCAACTGAACAATATCATACGCAAGGTTAGATTTTTCTGCTTCCACAAACGGATCTGAGAATGCTCGGCCATGGAATCTTTTAAACCCTTGGACTGTGTTCTTTGCATTGGAAATTACCTAAGAGAAAGAACATCAGTCAGAGTGGAAATACTACTACTACTCAATTTTTTAAAAAATTCAACAGTCTCAGGCTAAATTAGTATCACTTTAATCAAAGTTTCCTTCTTAAAGTTTCTATTTTCTTCAGACGCTCAACCTTTCCGGGCCATTCTTCTGACATATGCAGTGAGTTGTACAGGACTTGCCTGTGGTCATATGGTGCAGGACCAGAGCCCAGCTCTTCCCACTTCTCCACAAAGTCAGGCCACTACACATATAAAACTGTTTTCTGTTCTTAAAGTCCTAATAAACAGTAATATAAAAGGACCTTTAGCTTTTAAAAGTTGCCCATACTTAGAAGCTGCTTCAAACTTTTCAGAAGCCAATTTGACAATATGTAGCCATTCAAAAATTCTAGTTAAGAAGTTTACCATAAAGGGGGAGGGAAAAAAAAAAACACTAAGTACACAAAGCTGAATGCAAAAGGATATTGACAAGAGTACTGCAGAAGACTGGAAACAACCTGGAAGGTCAATAACAGAAGAATGGTTAAATAAATTATGGTACATTCGTACAATGAATTACCATACGTTGGTATTTCACAGCAGGTAAGATTACACTTCAAGACAGAAATCTCTATTTAGTATGATCCTACTCTCAGAGGAAAAAAACATATTTATATGCTTAGAAAGAGTACAAAAGGATATATATTAAAATATTAACAGTAATTTTTGGAAAATGGCATTACAGATAGCTTTCAAATTCCTTACATTTTATACTTGCATTTTCTGATTTCCCTAGAATAAACAAATATAAATAGTGAAACGAAAATAAGGGCAACAACATTCAAAAAACTTCAAGAATAAACTTGTTCTTTAAAATTAATACATTCCTCCTCCTAACGCAGGAGCAAACCTAACAAGCCCCTACAGTAGACACAGCAGAGACCTTCTGCGTCAGGTACATCAAAAGGCACACACAGAAGTACTTCTGTAAAATAATGAGGCCTCCAAACTCAGGTTCCTGCTTTACCAAACTCAGGTTCCTGCTTTACTAAGATGCCAAGTAGAAACTCAATAAATAACTCTGTCAATCTACAACTGAGCTGCAAGTGTCGTACAATTACTGTTCTCAATAAATGCAGGTTTAAAAACAGGAAGAATTCATCGGAATTTTAGAGGGAACGACATTTCAAAACAGCCCTGTACTTGCTATCTACTGGCCTCCTAAAGTATCTTCAACTTTTTGAAAATGAGGTATTTTAAACTACCCAAGTTGATGAAAAAAAAAAAACAAATGGCCAAGCACCATTTTCTTAGGCTCATAAACTGAACCCAAAAAGTGTTTTCAGACCCTGCCCAGTAGAGCAGACAAAGATATTCACACTATATATGCTCCAGATCGAACCATAAAAAGATCAAAAATCTTGTTAGGTGCCATCAAGTTGGTTCCAACTAATAGCGACCCCATGCACAACAGAATGACACACTGCCCAGTCCTGTGCCATTCTCAAAATCGTTGCTGTGTTTGAGTCTACTGTTGCAGCCACTTGTCAATAAATCTCCTTGAGGGTATGCCTCTTTTTCTCTGGCCCTCTACTTTACACTAAGATAATCTGCTTTTCCAAGGACTGGTCCCTCCTGATAACATGTCTAAAGTACGTGACACAAAGTCTCGCCATCCTTGCTTCTAATGAGCATTCCAGCTGTACTAAAGACAGTTTCTGGCAGACCATGGTATGTTCAATATTGTCCACCAACATCATAATTCAAAGGCATCAATCCTCTTCTTTGGTCTTCCTCATTTACTGTCCAGCTTTCACTGCATATGAGGCTACTGAAAATACTACGGCTTGGGTCAGGTGAACCTTCGTCCTCAAAGTGACATCTACTTTTTTTAAACACTTTAAAGAGGTCTTTTGCAGCAGAGCTGCCCAACGCAGTACGTCGTTTCATCTCCTGACTGCTGCTTCCATGGGCGCTGATTGTGGATCCAAGTAAAATGAAATCCTTGACAACTTCAATCTCTTTTCCATTTATCCTGATGTTGCTTACTGGTCCAGCTGTGAGGATTTTAGTTTTTTTTATGTTGAGGTGTAATCCATACTGAAGTCTTTGGTATTTATAAGTGCTTCAAGTTCTCTTCACTTCCAGCGAGCAAGGTTGTGTCATCTGTGTACGCAGATTGTTAATGAGTCTTCCTCCATTCCTGATGATGAGTGCTTCATCACACAGTCCAGCTTCTTGGATTACTTGCTCAGAACACAAACTGAATAAATTATGGTTAAAGGAAACAACTCTGACACACACCTCTTCTGATTTTAAACCACACAGTATCCTCTTGTTCTGTTCAAACAACTGCCACTTGGTCTATGTACAGATTCCTCATGAGCACAATTAAGTGTTCTACAACTCCTATTCTTCAAAATGTTATTCACATAATTTTTTATGATCCACACAGTCGAATTCCTTTGCATAGTCAACAAAGCATAGGTAAACATCTTTCTGGTATTCTCTGCTTTTGGCCAAGATCCACCTGACATTGGTGATGACACCCCTTATTCCACATCCTCTTCTGAATCCAGCTTGAATTTCCGGCAGTTCCCTGCTGACGGACTACTGTAACCGTTTTTGAATTAACTTCAATACAGTTTTACTTGCATGTGATATTAATGATAAAAAACCCAGATAATATCCTCATTCTGCTGGATCACCTTTCTTTGGAATGGGAACAAACACAGATCTCTTCCTGTCAGATGGCCAGGTAGCTGCCTTCCAAATCTTTTGGCATAGACGAGTGAGTGCTTCCAGCATTGCATCCATTTCCTGAAACACCTCAGTTGGTATTCAATCAATTCCTGGGACCCTGTTTTTTGCCAATGTCTTCAGTGCAGCTTGTGCTTCTTTCAATACCGTCAGTTCTTGATCGCACGCTACCTACTTAAATGGTTGAATGTCAACCAATTCTTTTTGCCACAGTGACTCTGTGTATTCTTTCCATCTTCTTTTGATGCTTCCTGTGTCGTTAAAGACCTTGTCCACACAATCTTTCAATATTGCAACTCAATGCTTGAATTTCTCTAACTCCAGGTCTTTGCATATTTCATTGTAATACTTCACTTCGTCTTCTCTAGCCACACTTGGACATCTGTTGAGCTTTTACTTCATCATTTCTTCTGCTCGCTTCAGCCACCCTACGTTCAAGAGAAAATTTCAGAGTCTCTTCTGATATCCATCTTGGTCTTTTCTTTCTTCCCTGTCTTTTTAATGACCTCTTGCTTTCTTCATATACAATGTCCTTGTCCTCCCACAATCCGTCTGGTCTTCTGTCATTAGTGTTCAATTTGTTGAATCTATTCTCGAGATGGTCTCTTAAGTTCAGGTGGGATGTTTTAATCTTCTTCAGCTTCAACCTGAACGAGCAATATGAGCAACTGATGGTCCGTTCTGCAGTTGGCCTCTGGTCTTGCTCTGATTGATAATACTGAGCTTCTCCATTTTCTCTTTCCACAGATGTAGTCTATTTAATTCCTGTTTATTCCATCCAACAAGGTCCATGTGTATAGCCACTGTTTATGTTGCTGAAAAAAGTTATCTGCAATGAATAGGTCATTGGTCTTTCAAAATTCTGTCATGTGATCTCAGGCACTGTTTCTTTCACCAAGACCATATTTTCTGACTACTGGCCCTTCTTTGTTTCCAACGTTCACACTCCAATCACCAGTAATTATCAACGCATCTTGATTTCATGTTTGATTAATTTCAGACTACAGAAGTTGGTAAAAATCTTCCATTTCTTCACCTTTGGCATTAGTGGTTAGTGAGTAAATTTGGAATTAATAGTCCTATTAACTGGTCTTCCTTATAGACACATAGATATTATCACTGACAGTGTTGTACTTCAAGATAGATCTTGAAATGTTCTTTTTGACAATATGATGCCGTTCCTCTTCAATTTGTCATCCCCAGCATAGTACATCATACGACTGTCCAATTCGAAATGGCCAATACCAGTCCATTTCAGCTCACTAATGCCTAGACTATAGATCTCCATGCATTTCATTTCATTTTTGACGGCTTCCAATTTTACCAGATGCATACTTCGTACATGCCAAGTTTCAATTATTAATGAATGCTTGCAGCTGTTTCTTCTCATTTTGAGTCGTACCAGCATCTGCAAATGGAGGTCCCAAAAGCTTGACTCCATCCACACCATTAAGGTCATCTGAGAAGGCAGCTCTTCCCCAGTTGTATTTTGAGTGTCTTCCAACCTAAGGGGTTCATTCTAATACTCTATGAAACAGTGTTCCACTGCTATTCATAAGGTCTAGTATGCACTCTCTTAATTTTACAGCAACCTCAAACACTCAGGCTAACAGAACTCTTGAGGTTCTGCTGCTCTGGTTACTCAGGTTCCTGATTTACAAAGTAATTTAATGGTTAAATCCTTTAATGTACTTCTAGAAGTATGCTTTCTTTCCTTGAGAAACTTAAGGAGATCAAATCTAGAAACAACACTGACTAAACATGAGGAAGATGAAAGGCTCAATAAGATAGACTTTAATATCAAGGGACAAGTAAGTCTTGCTCAAACACAATCTGGACAAAATACATTGTAGCAGTCTGCATTAAACAGATAATACTGCTAATGCTACTTTAAAGAACCATTTTGTTAATCACTGAAGCATTTAAGAACGGGAATCAGGTCTATCTCTGTCAGTTACATACCTAGGGCCTAAGTTCCAAAGGTTAAGAGCTCAGCTCCTAACCAAAAAGTTGGCAGTTCGAAGTCACCAGCCGCTCCTTGAAAACTCTATGAGACAGTTCTACTCTGTCCTACAGGTCTGCTATGAGTCAGAATCGACTCAACGGCAACCGGTTTGGTTTGGTTAACAATGCCAGGCATGCAGTGGGCACTCAATAATTACTGCATGTATGAATGGGCAAACCAGAGAAATAAGACATTTTAAGAAACAAATGGATAGTGGCAATGGTTACACAACATGGTGAGTATAATTAACGTCGCTGAAGTGTACACGTACGGATGGTTTACGTGGCAAATGTTTTATATTATTTTACTGTAATTTAAAAAAACCAAACTCTACCTGGCTTTTAGCTGCTGCTCCAATTGAACGATTCTTAGGACCGAAAGAAATGCAAGCCCTAGAAAACAAAACAATTAAGCATCAAACCTTACTGCAACATTACATCCAAAACCACAACAGGCAAGATTTCTGAGTCCCAGCTAAAAAGCCATATATTTTAACAGAACATTACAAGTCTATGATTTTAATCTTTTTATTGAGTAAAACTGTCCATGAAATGGGCTGCCTCTCAGGAAAATGAGAGTCCTGTATCTTCATGTAGAAGCACAAATGTGATGTAATCACCACCTGTCCAAAACAGAATACTATCCTAGGCTAGTAGAGAGCTGGACTAGACAGTTTCCACCATCTTCTAACTCTTTCAGCTCTCACGTTCAAAATCCCAATAAAAAATAAAGTACCTATATATCAATATCAATTAAATTTTCTCCTTTGTTTTTTTAAGACAGCTCGTAACTTCACCAAGAATATAACCTATAAATCAGGAAAACATCCCCTGCCCTATGATATGTAAGTAATTTTCCTAGAACTGGCTTCCAAGGACTCAATCTCTGTGAAGGAACTTCATTCCCACTTCTGAACACATTCTTGCAAATCACACCAATTCATACACTATCTACCAGCAGTTAAGTCTACTTGATGCTTCTTGTAGGAGGCAAAACTGAAACCTGCTTAAAGTTACAACTGCTTAAAAAGTCAATTATATTGGAGACAATGCTCTCATGACCCCATGCACGACCTTGTTTTCCATTTTAACCCTTCAGGAACCTTGCCCTGTGTTCTCTATATTCTCACATTCCTCTCTATCGGTTTCCCTGCAACCTGAAATAAGATCCAATTCACCCACACCAGCCAAAAGATCCTAAAAGACAAACTCTTCCTGGAGTACATTTCCACCTCAAGCTAGTAGTTTTCTCTTCTTCCTACTTTAATAACAATGACTAAGGTTTTTTTTTTTTAAGTAAACTACTTACGTGCACTATCTCATTTAATCTTGGGAAGCACCCTATCTTACCCCATTTTACAGGTGAGAAAATTGAGCACAAAAAGGTATAAATTTATCTAGGGTCATGCAGTCTGAAAGCAATGAAGTCAGGACTCTAGATCATTTCTTCATACTTTATACTCTAGCTCTGATCCAACTACTCCTTGACCTTTTCTATCTTTCCAATTTAGCAAAGTGAATAAAAACAGGGGCTCAAGCCATACTGCCTTGATCCAAACCTGACTACTTTGGATGACCTATTAAATGAACCAAATTTTTTTCAACTTTAAGGTTATTAGCCCTGTGCAACCTGGCAAAATGCTGGACTGGGCCTCTCTGTGCCTCAGTAGCTCTTTCTAACCAATGAAGTAGAACCCTTATAAACCAATCTCCCAGGGCAGATGCAGGAAGCTCTGTCCTGTACTATTTGGTGGGAAGAACGATGGCCTAACCTGGGATCTCACCAGGCTTTCTCCAAACCCAAAATTCTACGGGCCTAGAAAATGCGGGGGTAGTCCTTCAATAAGCACAAGTGTTAAACTCAGCCTCTCTGCAAATACACCACCAATTATTAAAATAGATAAAATCTCTGAAGTACCGCTTAAAATCGTCTCTACTATCACAGCCCATGGAAACCCTGGTGGCGTAATAGTTAAGTGCTACAACTGCTAACCAAAAGGTCAGCAGTTCAAAACCACCAGGCGCTCCTTGGAAACTCTACAGCGCAGTTCTACTCTGTCCTACAGGGTCACTATGAGTCACAATCGACTCAAAAGCAATGGGTTTTTTTTTTTTTTTGGTTTTGTTCCGTTTTTTAAATCACAGCCCGTAACACCCTTTAGAAAACTGCCCAAGGCAATCTCACCCTCTCCCTCTCCACACTACGTTCTCCACTCCAAAAAGGCCTTCTAGTTTAAGTCTGGAGCCCTAGTGGCACAGTGGTTGAGAGCTATGGGCTGCTAACCAAAAGGTCAGCAGTTCGAATCCACCCATCGCTCATCGGAAATCCTATGCGCAGTTCTGCTTTGTCTTATAGGGTCACTGTGAGTCAGAATCAACTCAGTGGCAAGAGTTTGGCTTTTTTGTTTTAGTCTAAGCCTAAAGATTCACAAACCTGCACTTTCTTAAAAAGCATCAGATCTGAATTTCTAAGGTATATTCATTCCACCAAGACCTCAAACAACATAACTAAAAGGCCGTGTTATTCATCCTATTTCCTGCAGCCCTTTTTCAACCCTTCACCTCCTAAGAACAATTACTAGGTCTAAGAATGAAAAACAATAATGTTTTCCATTCTCCTATATGTTCTATTGAAGAGTTCCCTATTCTGTCTCGAGAACTCTGAAGCTGTCTTGCTTACAATTACCTTCCAAACAAAACCAACTACCAACAATAAAGCCCAGATTCTTTAATATGGAACCTAAGTTCTATCATTATCCCAACCTCACCCCATTTTCCAACTGCATCTCACCTACCCAGTGAACCATCACAAGTTGAGTCAAGTCTCCCACTCCTTCCTGTCTTTGCCCGGGTCCTGGAATGCCCAGGTCCTCCCAAATCTCGCTAATTCTCCAAAAATATCACCTATTTTGTGAATCCTTCCCAATCCCCCCAAGTAAAAGTTAATCATTTCTACCTCTTAAACTAGACTTAGAGGGGAGATGGGAGGGTAGAGGAGGTTAGAAACTGGCCAAACGGTCACGAAAGGAGGGACTGGAACGAGGGAGCAGGCTGACTCATTAGAGGGAGAGTAAGTGGGAGTATGTAGTATGGTGTATATAAGTTTATAGGTGAGAGACTGACTTGATTTGTAAACTTTCACTTAAGGGACAATAAAAATTATTTTTAAAAAAAAACTTACTAGACTGGCTTAGTTTCTACTTAGTTCCAACCAGAAACTGAACTTGAATTACGACTGCTAACATACTTGTTTCCACCTCTAAAACAGTGTTTTATAAGCCATGTTGTTGCTGCTAGCTGTCATCAACCTATTCATGGGCTTAAAATCAACTGAAGGGGAAGACAGGAAAAGGGAGGTCATGAGCAGCAACTTAAATACAGCACACCACTATACACTGCATGTAAAGGTATATATTGTTTAAAATGAAGCTTTTTTTCAGTTGTGTGTGCCTGTAACACATCTCAATATAAAGTGTATAACTTACTAACGTTTAGGTCATAGGTTTGCTATAGACCTGCATTAGCCAATAGGGTGGCCACTACCCACATATGACTATTTAAGCTTAAATTAAAATTGAATAAAACTTAACACTCAGTTCCTGAGTCACACTGGCTATATTTCAATTCCTTAATAGCCAAATGTGTCTTGTGGCTACCGTTTTAAAAATACAGATACAGAACATTTCCATCATGGCAGAATTTTCTACTGGACAGAACTGTTCTAGACAATACTCTCCTTAAAACCAGTTAACATTTTTACTTACTTTTAAAATCTACTACTTTTTAACAGTAACAGAAGTGTTTCTTATATCTCGAGAGTCAAATAAATGTCTCATTTCAAATTGTTCATCTTCCTTTTTTGGTTTATGCATACACACACTACGAAAAGCTCCCAATTTCTTATAAATCAATCAAAAGTCGCTAACGGAACTTCAATCTTCACCACATAATGCAGCAATTAAAGCTCAAACAAAAACTCTGGTAGTGTAGGAAATTTCTATATTTTTCTTACCACAGACAGTGAAACGTGTGAGAGCCGGAACTCAATAAAGGACTAACCTGTTTTTGTGGGTCTTTCAAGTTTTCCACCTTTGACAGGGTGCAGTCTTACCACTTTTCTGTTGCTCGTTTTAGTGGAAAATACTTGAATTTTCATTCTCTGACAGGTTTTTGCCTTATACAGGTTCCAAATTTCACAGGGTTTATTTTACTTACAAACACAACAATACAATTTCACCACCTAATCTTACATTCTAAAAAAATCTCTTAACAATTAGCTATTGTACCAGTGAAAGAAATCCTTAGTATTTCCACGTTGTCATCAACCTAGTTTATTTGAACACACGTACAGTAAAAGAGCTCAGGTTCTAAAATTACATATCCTGTGTCCATCCCACATCTCTTCTTTGCCTCTTTCTAGCTGTGTGACCTTTGCAAGTTGCTTAACCTGAGATTCAACTTACTCGTCTCTGAAATGGGAGGCTTATATCAGAGACTAGTACATAGTAAGTAATAAAATATTAGCCGCTATTACAGTTGCAGTGAAGCCCTGGTCTAGGTTTGATACAAAAATATACTAACTAGTCTGCTATGAAGGCTATTTTTCAAACCACCCATTAAAATCCAGCCAAGCCATCTTAAAATTGTACACGTGTGACTAAAAAAAAATCCTACTACTTCCATTAAGAAAGGACAACTGGGGGGACAGCTAGGTCAACTAGCATAACACAGTTTATAAGAAAAACGTTCTACACTCTACTTTGGTGAGTAGCATTTAGATCTTAAAAGCTTGCAAGCAGCCATCTAAGATACACCTGTTGGTTCCATCCCATCCGGAGCAAAGGAGAATGAAGAAAATCAAAGGCACAAGAAAAATTTTACTCCAAAGGACTAATGGATCACATGAACCAGAGCTTCTACTAGCCTGAGCCCAGAAGAACTAGATGATGCCTGTCTACCACCACCAACCACTCTGACAGAGATCACAACAAAGGGTCCTAGACAGAGCAAGAGAAAAACGTAGAACAAAATTCAAATCCACAAAAAAGACGAGACTTTACTGGTCTGTCTGTAACTGGAGGAACCCTCGAAACTATGGATACCAGACACCCTGCTAACTCAGAACTGAAGCCATGTCCGAAGTTCACCTTTCAAACAAAGACTATTGCTGTTGTTACGTGCCATCGAGTCGGTTCAAACTTCATCACAACCCTGTAAGACAGAGCCTCACAGGGTTTCCAAGGAGGAGCTGGTGGATTCGAATTGCCAACCTTTTGGTTAGCAGCTGAGCTCTTAACCACTACACCACCAGGGCTCCAAACCAAAGATTAGACAGGCCTATAAAACAAACGAAGTCCTGAATTGACTCAACAGCAATGGGTTATTTTTTGCTCTGAAAACTTTCACCTAAAGCACCATAAAACAAAGGACAACTGAATGAGTCCCAAACGAAAAGCAGCACAACCTGAAGGCTACTGAAAGCTTACACAAACAAACCTAACATTTAAATATGAAGAAAGTAAATGGTACACAGCTAGTTGATCAGGACCAGCATTAGAACTTAGTTCAGTGCTTTCTAGGACAAACTGATCATAGAAGACAGGAAAGTATAAAGAAAAAAATAAAGATTATGTATAATTTCACAACCCTCCCCCCACCATAGACAGCCACTATGAGTGTTTAGGCAAATACCCCTCGCAACCGTAATAAATCCAGCAAGTCCTAAAAAAACAGAAGCTAAATAAATACTCCATTCAGTTTGCTTCTCTCTCCTCAGTATATGCTCTGAAAAGTTTTCAATGACTGAATTATTTCTTCAGGGTTTTAACAAGGAACAAGCTTTACGAGAGTATTTAAAGTAAACGTTACTACCTTTCACTCACCAGGAAAACAAGGAACTTGCAAAATTTACAACAGCTCAGATCCAATCTCTAACTGTGGCAGGAAGACTCTCATCGAAACGAGTCCAGCTCCCTTGTCCCACGGCTTTCATTATTGAGCCTTCTTCCTATGTCAGGCATTCTATACTTGATACTCCCAAATACTGAGAAAAGAACCATGACTGACCCAGTTTTACAGATGAAGAGCTGACTAAAGTCAAGGTAATGTGCCCAGACTTGTAACTAGTGAACAATAGAGCCCGGAATTCAAAATCAAGACTACCAGATTCCAAATCCCATCCACACTCTTATACCGCCTACCAATCCCTGTTAAATTCATTCCTATTTCTACACCTTTGGAGCCCTAGTAGTACAGTGTTTAAGAGCTACGGCTGCTAACTAAAAGGTCAGCAGTTCGAATCAACAAGCCTGGGAATCCTTATGGGGCAGTTCTACTCTGTCCCATTGGGTCACTATTAGTTGGAATCAACTCAAAGGCAGATAAGTTTGGTTTTTTTGGTTCTATAGTTTCGCTCACTGTCCAAATCCTTTCCCTCATTACTGAAGTCCCTTCTCAAGTCCCACTCCTGCCCCCATCACTCTAGCCCCCAACGATGGACTCCTGAGAATTCAGTGTTTTAAATTTGTACTATATAACCTCATCCATAATTGTACTCTCTTGTATTTATTGCTGCTTTATGTCATTCATTTCCAACTACAGTGATTACATCTCTAGACACCAGGAATCTTTACCTTCATCTATAACCCATGTTACACCAAGTCAATGCTGCTACAAATAGAAATAAACACTTAATAAACACATTCTTGATAGGTTACTTTTCCTCCATTCCAAATTTTAGGATGACATTAGCTGAAACAAAATCCAAACCCGTTGCCATCCAGTCAATTCTGACTCATAGCAACCCTACAGAACAGGGTAGAACTGCCCCGTAGGGTTTCCAAGGAGCACCTGGTGGATTGAAACGGCAGACCTTTGGTTAGCAGCCATAGCTCTTAACCACTACGCCAGCAGCGTTTCCAGGTTGACATTACCGTTGGAAAAAACCCACTGCCGTCAAGTCGATTCCGACTCATAGCGACCCTATAGGACAGAGTAGAATAGGTTGACATTACAGGATGTTAATTCAAGCCAAGTTCAAGGCTCCTCTGTTCTAATCCTAAAGTCCTAGGAATAATATCCTTTTTCAACAAGAGAATGGTATTGTTCTCCCTGTCCTGGGTAAGAAATACCGCTGACCAAATATTTATGAGCATTCTGATAGGATATTATGAACACGTGCAATGAGTACAGACCCTTAAAAGGTACTGCTTCCTGTATGTAACTGTTAAGTAGGACTACTCTCAGAATATTAGGACAGCTGCTGCTCTACAACATTTAACTTTCTTAAACAATGTAAGAAAATGAACTTTTCAGAGAACCCACAATAGTATTTACACTATCATATAAAAGCTGCAGGCAAAACTGGCATGGAAATGGGTATCCTCGGATTACTGCCTTAGCCCTGACCTTCAAATTACTAGAAGGAGTTGGTACCAAACAGACCAAACGATTCATACTTTTGAGATCTGCAGTTTCTAAAACACAGAAATTTCTTAATCAATAAGATTCGCACATTAAGATAAAAGCTACACAGCTGTTGAACCCTAGAGGCAAACTTTTATACAGTTCATTTTACTGTTCCAAAATATAATCTGTTACCTCATTAATAAAAATATAAAAATTAATAATAGCAATATCAGCACAAATAAGGATCAAGAAATCACTTAAGTTCCTAACATGAATTAATCCTTAAACTTTTAGAAAGTATTCTGGCAATATGTATTGAATTTTAAGTATATACCCTCTGACTTAGCAATTCCACTTCTGGAAGTCTATCCAACAAAAATAAAAGTATCACTGTAAACTTTCACCTAAAACACAATAAAGCAAAATTTTTACAGAAAAAAATAAAAGTACCAACATATGAATATACAAGACTTAACTGCTGAAGCACTGTTTGTAACAGCAAGAAATTAGAGATGACCTGAGTTCCGGAAGAAAATGTTAGTCATAACATGAAAGTTACATATTTACAAATATGGTAGATTCATATTTACAACTCTGAAAGATATCTAAAATATATAAACTGAAAAAGAAATTAAATATATACCGATTTTATTTGTTTAAACATACACAAAAAACCCTATGGGTCTACTCGCAGAAGTCAAGAAGAGAGTATGGCGGGAAACACAGCAACAGCGGTTAACTGGAGGGAAAAGTTGTTTAATTTTACTTTAGCACTGGTGTTTTTACTGTTAAAGCAAACAAATACTTTGTTGTCAGTTTTTTGTTTTTTGTTTTTTTTTTTAACTTAAAAGCTAGGAAACCCAATTTGGAACCTGATAGAAAGTTCCTGGAGATTAAGTCTACCAATTTTGTATACAAAGTTGTATTTCAGTTCTTAAATGATTCTAAGGAACAATTTTCTAAAACCTCTGCACTTAGATAAATGAGAGGCAGTGGTGTAGACAGTCTGAACCTTTGGTTAGCAAATCAACTTTCCTCTTCTTTGATTCCAAGAGACCTAAATCATCCTGTTTCTCTACTAAGTGTTACAATGTGTAATACAGGCATTTACTTCATAGAGGAATACTCTTCTTGAAGAAATAAGACTGTGGTAATTGTTGTTAGCTGCCATCTAGCTGCCCCCGCCCCCACCCCCCTCATGGCAAACCCCCATACACAAAAGAAGGAACCCAGCTGTAATCCACAGGCTTTTCATCGGTTGATTTTTAGAAACAGATCATCAGGCCTTTCTTCCTACTCCATTTGTATGGCAGTTCCACAAAACCTGTCCAATCATAGCAATGAGCATGCCTCCACTAACAGACAGGTGGCGGCTGCGCGTGAGGTGCGCTGGCCAAGAACTGAGCCTGCACAGCACACGAGAATGCTAGCCCTGAACCACCATGGCCCCCATGCATAAACAAGGTACCAGGTGTTTACCAGGTAGCCATAAATTACACATTTGTTCAGCTTTTGCTACTCTCAAAGGTAAAGTTATAGTAATAGGTTTCAGCTCTTCGAATTCCTAATATATTGTTTTATTAGGAACCAAATCCATGAGAATGATAATATAAACAATTCATCCACAGAATTATTTTCAAAGTAACTCATTTCTAGCACATGAATTGTCTGGAAACTATGGTCCAATTAACTTCTGTAATATTTGGCAATCCAGTAACATTTTTACTCCAAATAAACTTTAAGGTTGTACCCTTTCTACTGCAACAATCCAACTAAATATCAAAACTGGTTTTTCATCTTACTCCAAACCCTATGGTCAAAAAATGTCAGCACAAACACATATAATTAAAAACACACACACACACACACACAATCTGTAAGATTTATCTCAAACCCAGCCACTTTTCTCTATTTCCCATGCTAACAACACTAGTAGAGATCAACATCTCCCACATGGACTACTGCAGCAGCCTCTTAAGTATCTCCTCTGCTTCTTCTCTTGCTCTTCTCAAATAAATCTATTCGCCACAGAAAAAGCAACCATTATTTCTAAAATATGACTTGGATCACTTCCCACTGGATCTTAATAAAAATCCTTAACATGATCTACAAGGTCCCGCATAATCTTATCCAGCCCGCCTAATTCCTCTCCAGGTTCATCTCACACCAGTTTCTCAAGTGGCTCAAGAGTAGCTATGATCCTCTCAGTCTGTCACGTGTACCCAACTTTCTGCCTCAGGTCTTCTCACTTGCTGTTCCTTCTGCAGGAAACCACTCTTCCTCAAATCCGACACCACCTCCATGGTAAACTCCTACTCATCCTTAGTCTTGGCTTAAATGTCACTTCTTAAAGAACACCTTCCATCTCCACGCTACATCCAATTTAAATCAGGTCCACCTGTTACACTCTCAGCATCTTCTGTACTCTTCCGTCTTAGCCTTTACCATAGTAATTATATACTTCTCTTTAACACCTGGCTTTTTCCACTTGCTATGACCATGACGGCAGGATCTTGTTTATTTGCTCACCAGTGTATCTCCAATGCCTAGAAAAATGGCTGGCATATTGGAGGCACTCAACATTTGCTAAATGAGGAGAGTCTAAAATGGGTGGGAAGGCAAAGTTCCTCAAAAACTGAATCCAAATCCTGCTACATCCATCACAATTTGAAATGAGGTATTTCCTCAATAGCCAACTCTCTATAATCTGCATCTCATTTCGACTTGCACATTAAAACGAATCTACGTCCTACAGTGTTCGTGTACCTCTCCACAGATCCAAATCCATTATTTCTCAGCCACCAAAAAATCAATCTCTCTGCTCTCATTTTCTACTTAGCCTTAGACTCTGACACAGAAATCTAAGCTAATCAAAATCACAGTTTAGAAATTACTTGAACTATGGTCTTCCTGTAAGTTCCTGGAGAACAGAAAGGAAAATATCAGAAAAACATTTACGGAAAATCATTTAACATTTTATTTTTACCATAATTACATGGCCACCCAGCATTAAGTCTTTGAGGCAAATTTAATTGCAATCTGGGCAGATTATTTTTTTCCTGAAACAACTTATAGCTTCAAATAATGGAATTCATGGCAAAACTACTGTTGTAACTGCTGTTTGTCTAAAAAAAAAAGAGCGTAAGATAATAATCAAAAAGAAAGGACAAGACCTTTCCAATACTTGAGATTCTCTTCCTGTATCCCTCTTAGAGCTAAAATAGCTTCAATTCCAGGCAGGAAAAGACCAAACAGCCTAACTCAGTGCTCTAACCTTTTTAAATCCTTGGAGACTACCTTTACAGATGAAGGAAACTACAGCCCAGGAAGACAGTATTAGATAGGAAACTAGGCTGCTTCAAACAACCCCTTCCCAGTCAGCAGCAAAAAAAAAAAGCCCAACTTTTAGTCTAACCCTTTGTGTTAGGGAAAAGGAAAATGCTAGTCATTTGACAATACAAAGCAAGAAAAAAAAAAAAGCACAGAAAAGATGAACTTTGCAGCAATATTTTTGTGCTCTTTCCTCTCTCCTGTTTGTAAAACAAGCACAAAAGACAGAAAAGTTTAGAGTGGGAGCAAAGAGTTGGCCACTTAGCTTGTGTTAGAATCTCCCCAAGCCATCCAGGTATATGTAACCATTTGCTCTCTAAACCCATTTTACAATGTAATCCGTTCATCAAAATTGTAACAACTGCAGGCACTTCTGAATTTAGGAAAAAATCTGATCAATAAGTCAATTACAGTCACAAGGTTTTACTGGGCAGGGGAAAAAACTGTTTCAGAACATTACAATTCTGATCAGTTTATATACAGTACAAACTGTTAGGGGATTTCCCAAAAGGGAAATTTAAAATGATTGGCTGTCATACACTTAATTGGCAGGAGGCAGCTTGGACTGGTTAAGCTTCTGCATCCGCATTCCACAGGCTAGTTACGGGCTATCTAATTATTTAAACTTTTCCCAGAACTGTCTTGAACCCACTAAGGTTAAAGACACTGGTCATGGTGCCCAGTGATCTGTTCAGATGTTTCACCATAAGATGAAACATAGGGTACCTGCTGCCCACTCCACACCTCCTCAATAAATTACTAGCTCTGCCCTTCATCACCTCCTAATTATTCTATTTGATGCTTATTTTCAATTATTCCTTTCCCTGATATAGTTTGGAAACCAGGTTACACTTACCAAATGACAAGTAGACAATTCAAGTGTGGTTTTAAGGTTTTTCAAGTTTTGCAAATTTGTTTGGATTCTATTACACACATAAAATCCATTAAATAACCATCACTGAGATCTTCCTAATTTAAAAAAACATTACTGAGAAATTCTAATAATGTTAACAGTCCTTCCTTCCTACATTCTTTCCCGTGCTAGTTTCTTTCTGCTTTGAAAGAGCAACCAAATGACTAGTTTTCTCCTTTTCTAGCGTATAAAAAGTGAGAAATACAGAAGACCATCTTCCTTCCTAAAACATTTTTTCTTCGGACACAAAGAATTCTGATTTAATAACTCATTTTCTTAATAATTTTCCAATTGATGTTCATAAGAAATACAACAGGTATTTTCAAGAAAGTTCAACAGTCATGACTGCATTGATTTACAGAAAGATATTCAATTTGTATTCTAAAGGCACACTGTTTTACTCTAACCAGGAAAGACCTGGGTGAGTCAAGATTTTTTAGTGCTGAATCTATACTGGTCGCTTACTATAGGTTTTAGAAGGCAAAGTGCGTCCCTGAGTCATTCATTAACAATTGCGGGCAACACCCTGGTTGAAATGAATGTATTACCGTAAAGTGGAACGCTATTAAGAGGTAATGTGCAGATAATTACTCAACGTTGTTCAATACGCTGAAACGATGTAGAAAACCGAAGGAAAACAAAGGGGTCAAGAAAGCACTCATCTTATTAAATCTTCTTCTGACATCTACCCGTGATCCCTGGTCCATCCGGAGCTCGAGCCCCCGAAGCTCCCGCTCCCTCTCTTCCGGGCGCCGCCCCGCCCCCACTCACGTGGAACTCGGGCCTCTTTTCGTTCTCCCGGCCGGCAGCCGCCAGAACCCGTTCAATTCAACTAACTTGTATTAAGACCAGTTCTGTGCTAAGCTCCTACCCGCTAGGGTCAAGAAAACTCAATACATTCTGGGCCAGGCTTATACCCCCGAGAGAGTCCTGGACCATCCTACACTTAGGCCTGCCTTCCCTCCAGCTAGTACCTATGCCCTCCGCTGGTTCAACTCCCCACTCCAACCTTTCGCTCAGCCCGCGGGACCACCAAGGAAAAGCCTGCCACTGGCGAAGACCCACACCCGCGGTACGGCGTGGCGACCAGTGACTGGACAGAGTGGGGGCGCCCTACGAACGGGGACCTCGGAACGGAGGCGATTCCCTGGCCCACGTTCCCCACGCCTCGAGGGTCGCAGCTCAGAACAAACGCCACCCCTCCCGCCCGTGCACGCGGTCACCCGGCCCACACTCACGGCGTGCAGCGGTCGCTATACTCATTAGCGATCGTCTCGATACCGCCCGCGCGGGCCACAGCGACGTAACAGCTCTGGAAGCCGAGGTCTATGCCCACCACCGACATGGCGCCGGCTACAGCTCGGGCCCGGGTCCGTCCGGCGAGACAGGACACGGACCCCGGTGGGGCTGGCACGCGAGGAGCGAGTTTCGTGGACCCGAAGACCGGGACTAGTGGGGGGGCGTGCTGGTGTCTCTGCGAGCACCTAGGTCCTTGGACGTGTGGCCGCAGCCGAGAGCTCTGCTCTGGCCGGCTCGGCACGGCGGCCACAGGAGGGGCGCCGGTAGCGGGGGCGGAGAAGATCTCGAAGGATCTCGTTGCGAAGGGAGCAAAGCCGCAGCGCGAGAACTGCGAAGTAAAGAAACGTTCTCGCGAGAGCCCGGCACAGACGCTTTCCTCCTGAGGTACCGCCCCTATGTACGTCAGAAGGTTACGTCATGCCCAGCCACTAGAACCTAGGAAGGGACCTCGCGGCTGGAAGGCGGTTGAAAGGCGGAGCTGACCAGTGGAGCGTGCGCAAAGATCCCGCCGCAGCGGCTTCGCCTGGCAGCAAAGAGCTCTGGAGAACCTCCCCTTTGGAAAGAAAGGAGACCCGACTTAAGGCAAAATATTAAGGAAGTGCAGTTGGCTTACTTCCGCTGTTTTTCTTTATCTCAAAAGGAACTTCCGGTGGTGCTGCCGACTGCGTTCCTCTTTTTGCTGGGCCCCGGAAATGGGGACGCAAACTACTCTTGTAATTCCCTTCTTGGTATGCTGGCAGTAGGGGGAAGGCCGCCGTTGTAACGCGGCCCTAAGTAGGGTCTTATGTCGGGCTCTGTCAAAACCGTCTCTTCAGTGAAGGGGAGGAATCCCCTTCCAATCCCACCACCTTGCCATTTCCGTTCACCTTTGTCGCGCCGTGCTCGAAATCACTTGTGTCCTTAGATGTGACTGAGGAGCCCACAGGACTTAAGCCTTTCATTTCCCAGTACATCCCAAGCACCTGCCTGGTGCTAGGCTCTGAGGTGAAGGCAGGGGACAAAGCTGGATGACACCATGCCCAGCCTTGGCAGGCCACTCAGACCAGACAGTAGCAAGTTCACATGAAGCTATCGAATCTTAAGTTTCAGAGCCCCTGACTTGCACGGGCCCTTGGGAGAGCAGGAAGTTATGAAGTGTTCTAGGTGGGGATGGGAAGCCAGCTTGCAATCAGAAAGCAATTCTAGGTAAACAGCCCTGATAAATTACCTAAGGAGATACTGAGGAAAGGATCTAAGTCTCCAGTGATCTGTTGTGATTTCATCTTCTAAATATGTACTTTGTGGTTTTTTTTTTTAAAGGGCCCCCAATAGTATATTAGCTTCAGTCCCACAGAACCTGGATCCACTCAGAAGGGGAGCTAAACAAACTGGATCTCAGTTCAGGGTGGCAATGCTGTATGCACAGAATGGGGAGAAAAGTGTACCGCTGCAACTAGTTAGAAATACCAGCAATTGTGAGCTAGTGTGCCTTGGGGAGGAAACCCTGGTAGCGTAGTGATTAAGTGCTATGGCTGCTAACCAAGAGGTCGGCAGTTCGAATCCGCCAGGCACTCCTTGGAAACTCTATGGGGCAGTCATACTCATACTCTGTCCTTTAGGGTCGCTATGAGTCGGAATCCACTCGAAGGCAGTGGGTTTGATTTTTTGGTTTTGTGCCTTGAGGAAATGGTGGTATAGTAAAGTGCTCGGCTGATAACGGAAAGGTCGGAGGTTGGAACCCACCATCTGCTCTGTGGGAGAAAGCTGTGACAGTCTGCTTGCATAAAGATTACCGCCTTGAAAACCCCGTGGTGCCGTTCTACTCTGCCCTATAGGGTCGCTATGAGTCATAAATTGAGTGGGTTGGGTTGGTTGGTGCTTTGAGGAAGACTTCTAAAAGTTCTGTATTGCTGGAATTGGGTTTGTGAGTTGAAGACCTCGGTACTACAATAACTGTCCTTGGACACTTAATGAAGTCAGTGGACAAAGAAGAATGTATACTTTCCCCTCTTTAAAGGAGGCACATCTCTGCACTTCCTTTCTCTAGCCTCTAGGAGCAATGCCAAAAGCCCAATTTATTATCTGCCTTTAGACTTGCAAATTACTACACAGTTCTCACCTTTTCACTAATCCAAACATGTTTTAGTCTTGCAACAAAGGTTAAGTACAGGTTCTACCTGAGGGAAGGTGGGATGGAATAGGAGAGGAGGCAGCAAGGAAAAGCTGGTGAAAAAATTTAGGTTGACCTTGACCTTTCTTCCTCTCTAACCTGTTTTTATCCTACTCAGGGAGATAGTGATAACACCAAGCACAGCTTTGACTGTAATTATGACAAAGAATACTGTCTGCATCTGTCCACTCTGGGTTATTAAGCACTGGACAAATAGAGCCCAGGCTGGCCTAGCTGAAATGTTGAGTCCAGTTAAAAAATCACCGTGTCTGAGTTACTCTGTCTCTGCTTACCTACCACCCTTTAGGAAGTCTGCCCCAGCCTTTAGCTCAACTGACGAAAAAGTACATCCGTATCTTTATATGTTCCAACTTCATACCTCACGTGCCTAGTTTGCCTTGGCACTACTTTTCAGTTTAAAATACCACCAGCCCTATCAATCGTTTTAATGATTTGTCCTTCTCAAAATAAAACATAACATCAGTCAGAGAGAGTACTCATCCTACTATAAATAGTTTCCTGGATCATCAAACTTACAGTTCAAGAGGCTATTTTGAGATATTTAAATAAATGAAGTCGGAATAAGTTATTTCAGACTTAAGAAGAATGTAAAATGACAAGTTTCCAAACATCACAATTGTGAAGCAATAAAGTTGCCAGAATATTTGATGTTGGAAGCATTCTGATTGCAGCACAAGCTCTTCTCATTCAGCAAAGTATCCTGACTATTTTAGAAGCAAGAAGTTGTTAAAGGCCTTTCTTTGATAAAACGACTAAACTTAGTTCTAAACAGTCAAGATTTTGCTTGTTTGTTTTGGTTTCTTAAATACACAATGTTTATTTAAGGCTTCCCACCAAGAGACAAAAGGTTGTCAGTCAGTTGGGAACTCATAATCCTCCAGTGGAATCCTGTCCTACACTCTGGAGCAGCTTCCGTAATTAATTCTTTGCTTCACAAGGAAGCCAGAGGCTCAGGTAAAGATGTTTTTTGGACTCCTGTCTTATACTTTAAAACTTTAATAACTCAATAGTAATAGTAGTTACGCATCTCTAGCTCCTGCACGTGCCAGACACTGTGCTGAGTGATTTGGATACCATAATTTGTTTAATCTTCATAGCAAACCCATTGTTGTTGTTAGGTGTGTTCAGGCGGTTTTGACTTATAGCAACCCTTAGTGACCCTATGAACAGTAGGATGAAACACTGCCCAGTCCTACTCCATCCTCAGGTCATTGCTATGGTTGAGCCCATTGTTGCAGCCACTGTGCCATCCATCTCCTTGAGGGTCTTCCTGTTTTTCGCTAACCCTCTACCAAGCATGATGTTATTTTCCAGGGATTGGTCCATCCTGATAGCATGGCCAAAGGAAGGCAAAGTCTAGGCAACCTTGCTTCTAAGGAGCACTTTCTGGCTGGAAACCCTGGTGGCATAGTGGTTAAGTGCTATGGCTGCTGACCAAAAGGTTGGCAGTATGAATCCACCAGGCACTCCTCGGAAACTCTAGGCGGCAGTTCTACTCTGTCCTATAGGGTCGCTCTGAGTTGGAATCGACTCGACGGCAGTGGGTTTTGGTTTGGTTACTTCCAAGACAGGTTTGTTCTTTCTTCTGGCAGTCCATGTATATTCAATATTCTTAGCCAACACCTGAATTCAAAGGCATCAATTCTTCTTCTGTCTTGTTATTCATTGTACAGCTTTCACATGCATATGAGGGAATTGAAAATACTGTGGCTTGGGTCAGGCGTACCTTTGTCCTCCAAGTGATATCTTTGCTTTTACCACTTTAAAGAGGTCTTTTGCAGCACATTTGCCCAGTGCAATACATCATTTGATTTCTTAACTGCTGCTTCCATAGATGTTGATTGTGAATCCAAGTAAAATGAAATCCTTGACAACTTCAATCTTTTCTTCGTTTATCCCATGATGTTGCTTATTGTTGTAAGGATTTTTATTTTCTTTATGTTGATATGTGATCCATACTGAAGGCTGTAGGCTTTGATCTTCATCAGTAACTACTTCAAGTCCTCTTCACTTTCAGCAAGCAAGGTTGTGTTATCTGTGTGTCGTAGGTTGTTAATGAATCTCCAGTCCTGATGCTGCATTCTTCATGTAGTCCAGCTTCTCGTATTATTTGCTCAGCATACAGATTGAATAAATATGACAAAAGGATACAACCTGGCATACACCTTCCTTGATTTTAAACCACACAGTATCCCCTTGTTCTTTTCGAACAACTGCCTTTTGGCCTATGTACAGGTTCCTCATGAGCACAATTAAGTGTTCTAGAATTCCTACTCTTTGCAATGTTATCTGTAATTAGTTTTGATCCACACAGTCAAATGCCTTTGCATAATCAATAAAACTCACCTGTCCGTCATACTGTGGTGGCTTGCTTATTGCTGTGATGCTGAAAGCTATGTCACTGGTATATCGAATACCAATAGGGTCACCCATGGTAGACAGATTTCAGCAGAGCTTCCAGACTAAGACAAACTGGAAAAAAAGGACCTGGTGATCCATCTCTGAAAAAAAACAGCTAGTGAAAACCTTATGGACAGCAGCAAACCCATCAGATAGGTGTTATTTTCCCACTTTATAGATTAAGAAATAGAAGCTTGGTATGATTAAGTAGCTTGTTCAAGATCACACAGATTTTAGAATTCTGACCCCAACACTGGTCTCCGATGATTACACCACTGCTTTCTTCAAGCTCATGTTCTTTGAAAAGGCTCGTTAAAGAAAATGTGTGAGAAAAAAAATCAACTAGAGTCATCCACGGTTGACATTTTAGAACACTACCTTCTAGTATTTTTGTTATATATGAGTGTTGAATTTGGTTGTGTCTTTTTTAACATTAGGTTAAACCAGACCTTCCCAAACTGTGTTCCATAGAACAGTGTTCCAGAAGATATTAATAGGTTCTTATTATCATTTTAAAGGTTCTGAGAAGTCCTATAGAAAACCTGTTTAACTTTATGTAATCGTAAATATAAATGCAAATATAAGAAACACTGGGTTAGGAAGTAGATTTGACAAATGGTCAAAGTCTATTCAATGGGGAAGAAACATTCGCTTTAACAAATGATGCTGGAAAACTGGTTATCCATATGCAGAAAAATGAATCAGGATCCATACCTCACACCATGCACAAAAACTAACTCAAAATGGATCAAAGACCTAAATGTTAAAGTTAAAACTATAAAGTTCCTGGAAAATAACATATGGCCAAAACTAGGAGACCTGATTTTCGGTATAAATAGCCTATGAAACAAAACTAAAAATGCACGAACAACAAGAGATAAATTAGATAAGACCTAAAAATTAAATACTTATGCTTATCAAAAGACTGACCAAGAGAGTAAAAAGAGAACTTACTGAATGGGTAAAAAATCTTTGGCAACGACTTGTCTGATAAGAGTCTAATCTCTAAAATACGTAGAAAACTTCAACTCAACAACTAAAAGACAAACAATCCAATCAAAAAATGGACAAAGGACGTGAAGAGACACTTCACCAGAGAGGACATTCAGGCACCCAACAAATATATAAAAAACACTCAAGATCATTAGCCATTAAAAAAAATTAGATGCTAATCAAAACTACAATCAGATACTATCCCACCCCTGCAAAAATGGCAATAATCAAAAAGAAATAAAGCAACAAATGCTGTCAAGGTTGTAGTGGAATTGAAACGCATGCATTGCTAGTGAAGTTGGAAAATGGTACAATCATTATTGAAAACAATATGGCAGCTCCTCAAAAAGCTAGAAATAGAAATACCTTATGATCCAGCAATCTGACTCCTAGGTATATAACCTAGAGATATAAGAGCAGTGACACGAATAGACATATGCACACCTATGTTCATTGCAGCTTTATTCACAATAGCAAAAAGATAGAAACAACCTAAGTGCCCATCAACGGATGAATGCATAAACAAAGCATGGTGCATACATACAGTGGAATACCAAAAACTCAAAAATGAAACCCACTGCCATCAAGTTGATACTGGCTCATAGCAACCGCATAGGGTTTCCAAGGATGTAAATCTCTATGCAAGCTGTCATAGATTGAAAAGTGTCTCCCAAAAATATCTGTCAACCTGACTAGGTCATGATTCCCAGTATTGTATGCTTGTCTATCCTTTTGTCATCTGATGTGATTTCCCTATCACATCCTATCACTATGCCAGATGGATTAGTGGCGGTTATATTGATGAGATCTACAAGATTAGATAGTGTCTGAAGCCAATCCTTTTTGAGATATAAAAGAGAGAAGTGAGCAGAGAGACATAGCAAGCTCATACCACCAAGAAAGCAGTGCCAGGAGCAGAGTGTATCCTTTGGACCTGAGGTTCCTGCTCAGAGAAGCTCTTAGACCAAAGGAAGATGGATGACATGGACCTTCCTCCAGAGCGAACAAAGAAAGCCTTCACCTTTAGGTGACATCCTGAATATGGATTTCTAGCCTACTAGACTGTGAGAAAATTAATTTCTCTTTGTTAAAGCCATTGGCTTGTGGTATTTCTGTTATAGCAGCACTAGATGACTAAGACAGAAGCAGACTGCCACATTTTTCTCCTGCTGAGCCAATGGTGGTTTTGAACTGCCAATCTTTCAGTTAGCAGCTGAACTCTTTAACCACTGTGCCACCAGGGCTCCCTAATGGAATACCATGCAACTATGATGAGGAGTCTGTGAAGCATATCATGGATGAATCTGGAGGACCTTATGCTGAATGAAATAAGTCAACTACAAGAAGCTGAATATTGTATGGTTCAGTTATTAAAAAAAGTCAAGACTAGATATGCAGGCAGTCCCCGGGTTACGAACATCAACCTACAGACAACTTGTACTTAAAAACTGACTGCCATAAATCCTGTTATATTAAAAATTTGAGTTAAATACAATGATTCATAATAACCAACACACGTACTACTTTGTGATGCTCACAAAAACTTTGCACAGTTTGGAAGTGTTTCACATGCAATAAAAAAAAACCACTGCTGCTGAGTCGATTCTGACTCAACTCTGTTGTTGTTGTTGTTAGGTGCTGTCGAGTTGGTTCCAACTCATAGCGACCCTGTGCACAACAGAATGAAACAGTGCCCGGTCCTGGGCCATCCTTACAATAGTTGTTATGCTTGAGCTCATTGTTGCAGCCAGTGTGTCAATCCATCTTGTTGAGGGTCTTCCTCTTTTCCGCTGACCCTGTACTCTGCCAAGCATGATGTCCTTCTCCAGGGACTGATCTCTCCTGACAACATGCCCAAAGCATGTAAGACACAGTCTCGCCATCCTTGCTTCTAAGGAGCATTCTGGTTGTACTTCTTTGAAGACAGATTTATTTGTTCTTTTGGCAGTCCATGGTATATTCAATATTCTTTGCCAACACCACAATTCAAAGGCGTCAATTCTTCTTCAGTCTTCCTTATTCACTGTCCAGCTTTCACATGCATATGATGCAATTGAAAATATGATGGCTTGGGTTAGGCGCACCTTAGTCTTCAAAGTGACATCTTTGCTCTTTAACACTTTAAAGAGGTCCTTTGCAGCAGATTTACCCAATGCAATGCGTCTTTTGATTTCTTGACTGCTGCTTCCAAGGGTGTTGATTGTGGATCCAAGTAAAATGAAATCCTTGACAATTTCAATCTTTTCTCCGTTTATCATGATGTTGCTCATTGGTCCAGTTGTAAGGATTTTTGTTTTCTTTTTGTGGTCATAACAGTTCACAAAGATAATGTTCTATATCCTAGTTTGGTGAGTAAGGTCTGGGGTCTTAAAAGCTTGCAAGCAGCCATCTAAGATACAACTATTAGTCTCTACTTATATGAAGCAAAGAAGAATAGAGAAAATCAAAGGCTCAAAGAAGAAATTAGTCCTCAGGACTGACAGCCAACACCAACCACAGCCTCTTCTAACCTGAGACCATAAGAACTAGACTGTGCCTGGCTACCACTACTGACCTGATATACTAGAAGGTCCTGGATAGATTGGGAGAAAAAATGTAGACGAAAACTCAAATTTCTAAAAAAGTCCAGACCTACTGGACCAATAGAGACTAGGGGAAACCCTAACACTATCACCCTATTTTAGTCACCTAGTGCTGCTATAACAGAAGTATCACAAGTGGATGGCTTTAACAAAGAGATGTTTATTCTCTCACAGACCAGGAGGCTAGAAATCTGAATTCAGGGTAAGGGATCCAGGGGAAGTCTTTCTCTATCAGCTCTGGAGGAAGGTTCTTGTCATCAACCTTTGCCTGGACTAGGCTCTGTGCAGTAACCCTGGGTCCAAAGGGCATGTTCTGCTCCTGGCACTACCTTCTTGGTGGTATGAGGTCCCCATTTCTCTCTGCTCATTTCTCTCTTTTACATCTCAAAAGAGATTGGCTGGAGGCTTCTCCTGATCCACATAGCCATAGAGGCTGGTGAACCCAAGATTGGCAGGTCAGACAGCAGGGCTCTTGCTCACAGACTGAGAAGACTAACGAATCCCAAGATGGGTAGGAAAGGCGGTAGGTAAGTAGCTAGCTCAAGTACCAGGAAACAGAGGTCAGATTAACAGGAGCTAGCTACAGGATCCACAGCAAGCAAAAGGCCACAAGCCTTGCCCGAAAGTCCACTTATATTCAATGCAGGCCACGCCCCCCAAGGAAATTCCCTTTCAACTGATTGGCTCCTCACAGCAGATTCCATCATGGAGGTGATCACATTATATCAGATCTCATCAGGGGAATGATCACATCATCACAGGACTACCAAACTACAACATAACTGCCAAACCACAGAGAATCATGGCATAGCCAAGTTAACACACAACCTTAATGATCATACCAATGTACTCCCTTAAACAGTTAACTATATGAGACCAAACAGTTGACAGTTATTCAAAAGCAAATCTGAGAAGGCAAAGAAGGGAAGGGAAGCGAAGCTAGATCGACAGAAACAGAACAAACAGAAGTAATGAGAATGCTGACATGTAAAAATTGTAGCCAATGTCATGGAACAATTTGTATAAAAATTGCTCATTTTCTGTGTAAACTTTCACCCAAAACACAATAAAATATTATTTTTTAAAAAAGAAGTAGAGACACAATTTAGTATTCTGCTTTTTTCACTCAAGGGTTTTTCTAACCACAATATATAAAAATTGCTGTCATAGTTTTTTTCTTTTTTTTGACTGTGGTAAATATGTATGTAGCAAAACATTTGCCATTTCAACATTCTTCACACGTACAATTTAGTGACATTACACAGTTCACTTTTAACAACAAATTGGCTGAAATCCTAGGTTTTTACTTCATTCAGTCCAACAATCTATTTACATAGTAGCACTATGATCTCACCTCCTTCTGAAATCCTTACAAAGCCTCAATTTTTTGCCCTTATTTGGGCTGATTACATTTATATATGTTGTTTGCAGCATCACTAGCAGTCCCAGCCCTTACTCCCTTTATAACATATCTTAAAATGCTGGGTGAACTTCGCACAGATTTCTCCAAATTGCACAAGGCGGTTTTTCCATGAAAATTTAACCCCTTCATTTAGGCCCTGTGACGGTTAATTTTGTGTGTCAGCTTGGTGAGGCTATGGTTCCCAGTGGTTTGTTCAAATCCTAGTCTAGTTGCTGTCATGTACTACTTACATGTGACCAAATCGGTTGGCCTTGGGTAGCACAGATTATCTTCCATAATGTAATCTAATGTAATGTTACCAATGTAATATACACAGTTTCCTAAATGTAGCCTAGTGTGATGTAATTAACCAACAAGTTGAGGTCATACCAGTGTAGGTTAATCCTAATCCTAACCACTTCTGAGTTAGAAAAGACCAGAGTAGGCACACACACACATACACACAGGGCAAGACAGATGACATGTGAGGATCCTGTACATGTAAAGAAACACCAAGGACCATTGGCAGACACCGGAAACTAGGAGAGAGGCTCACAGGAGGAATCTATACCGCCAAGTCCTGATTTGGACTTTTAGCCTCTAGAACCGTGAGAAAATAAACTTCTGTTCTTTAAAGCCACCCACTTGTGGTATTTGTGTTACAACAGCATTAGGTAACTAAGATTAGCCCTTTAATCACCATAACTTTTCCTGGCCTGACACATCAGCCCTTTTCACCCTTTCCTCAATGAGCCTTAGACTCGACCTTTCAACTTAAGCAGCTGACGCTCCAATTCCACCCCAAGTCTTGCCTGCTGGTCTGGTCTCGTCAGCCAAAAACAGAAACGTGATTCTGACCTGTTCAGCCCAGCTCTGCTCTGGCTTGTCCTGTTCCTGAGTGTTGAAGGATTCCCCAGGGAGCTATCTTGCCACAGTAGCAGCTGTTATCTGGTTTCTACAACTTATGAAACCTTCTTTACCATTTTTCCTTTTGATTATCAAATTCATCAGGACTCACTGTACCCTGGGCTGATTTTCCTTAAACTGAAGTACAGTTCATTTGTTTTGGGACGGAATGCTCTTTGCTACTTGCTCTAAAACTCAAAGACAATGATGTTTACAAGGCCCTGTGTCTCCTGGCAGTAATTCACTCTTCTCAGGTTTCCTGATTAAAGAGGAATCTGGAAAGAATATTTGTAATTCAATAAAGGATCAGTGTCACTATGAACAGCTTCAAGTTCATGTGGCATTCTGTCCACACGTTGCTTCAGAGCCAAAGGAGGACCATTTATTTCTTATTAACATGTAGTTAATGCTCAAATGCGATGTGAGTTCAGAATCTAAATATATCACAGACTATTACAGTTTGACACTTGAACACCAGCAGTACAAGCCCTAACTCAGAGGGATGGTAATCAACATGTTTTCCTGGGAATGGCACAGGAAACTCCTATGGCAAAAGGCAGCAGCAACAGCAGGCTGAAACAAGTATGATGACTTGAACTCACTGGAAGCAACAGCGAGTCTCTTCCAGACAAGAAGAAGGCCAAGCCTAGAAAAGGTAGCCTGGCATTAGCCAGAAGAAGCTTCTGCTATGGAGATACTGTGAAACAAAAAGTACAAGAACTTCTTGTAGCTCTTGAAAGGAGCCCTGGTGGCGCAGTGGTTAAGCCCTCAGCTGCTAACTGAAGGTCAATAGTTCGAACCCCGTAGACGCTCCCCAGGAAGATGGAGCAGCCTGATTCTGTAAGGATTACAGCCTTGGAAACCCTATGAGGCAGTTCTACTCTGTCCTATAGGGTCACTGTAAGTAGGAATTGAGTCGATAACAATGGGTTTTTTACAGGTACGTCTTGAAATGCTTTGAGAGAAGGAGCTACTCAGAGTAGAAAAATCATTTTCTTCAAAACTGAGTGACTGGCTCTTTAGGCATATTATTTACCCTATTAAATATGGATATATTTTCTGCCATGTCCACCAAAGGCAAAATTTTATTGTTGAAGGAAGAGCAGTGGCCCTACAGATTCCAGCTGAATATCCTCACTGAGTTCAGCAGACTGAGCCAGAGAGCAGAGCTAGGGATATCTTTTTTTATTTCAATAGCATTAGCACATGTTATGAGTAGTCAGGAAGGAGTAGCACGTTCATTTGGCATGCCTATCTCACTCCTGGAAACCCTGGTGGCATAGTGGTTAAGTGCTACACCTGCTCACCAAAAGATTGGCAGTTGGAATCCACCAGGCACTCCTTGGAAACACTGTGGGGCAGTTCTACTGTGTCCTGTAGGGTCCTTATGAGTTGGAATTGACTCCATGGCAACAGGCAACAGGTATATCTCACTCCTGATTGAGATGAGGCCCAGAGGCCCAAGAAGGCCCCATCTGCACTAAAAGATCTCCTCGAGTAGTTTAGAATGGTGCCTGAAAGGCCTCCATTCGGACTTGTCTCAAGTGTTCTTTGTTAGGGCTTCTTCTCTAAAAATAAAATCGCCTTCAAAGTGGGGGAAGGGATATAGTGACAATCAGGCATCCCTATGTGAATGAGCACAAGATTACAACTGCATGATTGAAAGGAGATTCGTGTACAAGCACGAGATGCAATCACAGGGATAAGAAGGAAGAGGAGAGGGCAGAAGCAAATCTCACTCACTTTATAATTTTGCTGAAGGGGCTAACTACTATCCATACAACCCAGTTAGGCTAGAATTGCTTTGGGAATGAGAGCTGAAAATAATTTAACATCAATAACTGTGATGGTTAAGATTGTATGTCAACTTGGCTGGGCCATGATCCTCAGTGTTTTGGCAGCTGTACAATGTTGTGACCACTTTCCTGTTGAAATCTGGTATGTGATCACCCCCATGATGGAATCTGCTGAGTGGTACCTGTGGGGGTGGGGCCTGTGGAAACTCACTGCCCCCTCAGTCTTCATCTCTCCGTCTTCCACCACCTATTTCCTTCCTGCTTGCCTTCTGAAGGTTGTTGGTTTGTTCTGGACCCAGCAGCTGTCTCTTGTCTGACATCTGGCTCTTGGGACTTGAGCTAGCAGCTTACTTGTCCATCTTGGATTTCGCCGATCTTCATGGCCTGCAAGCAAGAGTCCTGCTCCCCAACCTGCCTGTCTTGGATTCACCAGCCCCTGCAGCTAAGTGACTCAGGAGAAACCTTGCAGTCTTGGCTGCCAACCTTGGGGATTCCTCAACCATCACAACCTGTGAGCAGGATCCCTGCTCTCCAACCTGCTCATCATGGGTTCACCAGCTTCTGCAGCTCTGTGAATTCGGAAATGACTCTATCCTGATCCAAGGACTTGGGATATTCCAACCCCTACAATCCTGTGAGCTGTTTCCTTAATATAAATCTCTCTGTATGTATTTATATGCATTACTGGTTTTGCTTCTCTAGAGAACCCAGCCTAAGACGATAACAGAATCTTTAAAAAAAAAAAAAAAATGGGAAGTTACATGGCAGCATATTGAATCCTTCTGGAGATCCTATCATAGGTTAAATCAGGGGTCTGTACTTTAACTCAAAACCACCAGGAGATGCTAAGGTGGAACCAAAAAATGGTCAGGGCCCTCAATACCATGACCTGACTATGGAAAACGAGATATCTGGCCCAAATGTCCTTTCTTCCAGGTGCATCTTACTCTTCATTTGTTTGGGTCTGGTCTGGTCAGGTCTTAGCTCAAGGTTCAGGGTTCCATGGAGTAGCTTCAAAAGTAGTGACTACGAATGTGAAGTTGCAAGCCAAATGGCAAAGGGACTATGAATTTGAAGTTGCAAGCCAATTGTGGGTATGTGACCATACAGGCACATATAACATAGGGAGAGACAATGGTTGTGGGCCCTGAAGGAGGGGATAAATTTGGAGTATTGTAGAAAGAAGGGACAGAGCAAAAAGCAAAGTGAAGACCAATGATACCTAGCTAGTTTGGGGCGGCTGCTCTACCTGGCTGTAAAAATCTTATTGAGTTCCAGTCTTAAATTTCTGGGAGAGTATTCCCAGAAACAGTCCACTCTTGTCCTAGGGTAGGCAGTCACCTGCAGCCAGCATACCTGTGCCTGGGGACCCCTCTGCATGATCAAGAGAATGTGTTGAGATACAGCCTTAGCCGAAGGGAATGGCATAAGGAGAGGAAAAGTAGGTAGTGGCAAGAAGAAAGGGAAAAATACAAGAAAGAAACAACAACAAAATAAATAAAATTTAGGGGAAAAAATGAACTGAGGAGAAAAAAAAAATACAGGAAAGAGCCAAGGGTCCTCTTCTGAGAACCCCTGGCTACCTTCAAAGTCAAGGATTTTGTTGATTCGTCCTCCCTGGGTCCACAAGTTTGTGGTGTTTCTCCCCCTTCTGCCCTCTTCCTCCTCTTTAACACACACACACCACTCATCAGTATGCTTTGGTTAAATTAATGTCTTTCTCTAGAATTTCCAATGGGATTACCTAAAACATACAACACATGTTAACTGCAACATTTGAAAGTTGCTGCTACTTGTGAAACAAAGCCTGTTCATTTACCCTTCCTCTGTGAAGAGCCCCTCTCTTCACTAGGGGTGTGGTTGTTGGCAGCAGAGACATCCGGTAAGAACTCAAGAGGGAACACAGTGTAATGAAGCAGTAATAATTAGAACTGGAATACTGACACCAGAAAATACAGAGACAAACCTAGTGTAACAGGAATAAAAATCCAGAAACAAACCATCACGGATTGAATTGTGTCCCCCCAAAAATATGCATATCAATTGGCTAGGTCGTCATTCCCTGTATTTTATGATTGTCTACCATTTTGTCATCTGATGCAAAGTCCCCATGTGTTATAAATCCTATCATTATGATGTTAATGAGATGGATTAGCTGCAGTTATATTGATGAGATCTGCAAGATTAGGTAGTGTCTTAATTCCATCTCGTTTGAGATAAAAAAGAGAAGCGAGCAGAGAGACATGGGGACCTCATACCACCAAGAAAGCAGCTCTAGGAGCAGAGCACGTCCTTTGGACCTGGGGTTCCTACATGGAGATTGATGACAAGGGTCTTCCTCTAGAGCCAACAGAAAAAACCTTCCCCTGGAACTGACACCCCGAATTTGGACTTTTAGCCTATTAGACTGTGAGAGAATAAACTTCTATTTGTTAAAGCTATCCACTTGTGGTATTTCTGTTATAGCAGCACTAAATGACTAAGACACAAACCCAAATATGAGAATTTAGTATGTGATACGTGGTATTTCAAACTAGTGAGAGAGGGTGATGGTGGGACATTAGCTAACCATTCGGAAGAAAAATTTTCTTTTAGGTCCCCACCTCAAGCCATATGCAAGAATGTAGTCCCGATAAATAAAGGTTTATAAATTAAATTTCAAAAATAAAATGATATAATTACTAAAAAACAAAACTGAATATATACAGAAGACATACACATATCTATTTATACACATACACATATATAGGGAACTTCTATAAACATAACACCAAAATACAAAAACAGTAAAAGACAGAAAAATGAATGCAAAAAAACCATAAGAAAAGTGAAAAGCAATAAATAGAAAATCAAGAAAAATTTCCAAAATTTGGAAATAAGGTATCTTAGTTATCTAGTGCTACTATAATAGAAATACCACAGGTGGGTGGCTTTAACAAACAGAAATTTATTTTCTCACAGTTTAGGAGGTTAGAAGTCTGAATTCAGGGCGCCAGCTCTAGGTAAAGGCTTTCTTTCTCTGTCAGCTCTGGAGGAAGGTCCTTGTCTGTTCAGCTTCTGCTTCCAGTGTGATCTTCATGTGGCTTTGCATCTCTCTTCTCCCATCTCTGCTTCTCTCACTTGCTTGTTTAATCTCTTTTATATCTCAAAAGAGATTGACTCAAGACACACCCCACACTAACCCTGTCTCATTAAAATAACAAAGACAATCCACTCCCAAATGGGATTATAAACACAAGCATAGAAGTTAGGATTTACAGCACATATTTTGGGGGGACATAATTCAATCCATAACATTTCACACTTTGGCCCTCCAAAATCCGTGTCCTTGCTACATGCAAAACACATTCACCCCATCACATCATCGAAAAAGTCTTGAATCAACTCCAAGTCAAAAATCTCATCTTCTGAAGCATCTAAATCAAGTATGAGTGAGACTTTAGGCATATCCCATTTGGGGGCAAAATTCCTCTTTATCTGTGAACCTATGAAATATATCACACGAGTTATCTGCTTCCTAAGTACAATGGTAGAACAGGCAGAAGGTAGATATTTCCATTACAAATGGAAGAAATTGGAGGGAAAGAAGGAATAACAGGCACCAAGCAAGTCCAAAACCCAGCAGAACAATTCACATTAGCTCCCAAGGCTTGCAAATAATCCACTGTTCTTTGGAACCATCTGGGCAATAGACCCGTCTTCCAGATTCTGGGTGTTAACCACGCCCTCTGGATTCTGGGTGGAGGATCCTAAGCCCTGGGCTTCAGCTAGGCCTTCCAGGCACACTGGGACAGCAACTCTGATCCCTCAGCTTTGAGTGGCCCCATTCTCCTAGTTCATCTGAGTGGCAACCCCACCCCCTAGTCCCCAGCAGGCCCCATTCTTCTGCCTCTTGGGCATGGCAGCCACATCCCCTCAGCTTTGGGCAGCAGCCCCATCCCCACGGCACACTTCAACACCAGCCACATACTCCTGAACCTAGTTGTTGAAAATCTGATTCTTTGAAACCTAGGAGACTATGGCCCTACCCTTTGAAACCAAGAAGGCCTTGCTTCCCATGCTCCTTCCAACAGTTCTGCTGATCTCTGAGCTGCTCCAGGGATGGTTCTTTTCTTTTCTTGGAGAACAACAGACGTAGCTACTTTGGCCTCTTTCCTGCCCGTAGAATTCCAAGAGGCAGGCCACCATTTTTCCTTTCATACTTTCTCTGTCCCCTTCAGTCTAAGCTGATGGGTTTTCAGCTGTGGTAGTTGGTTAGAGCCATCAGTCACAGGCTTAATCTCTTTAACAAAAGATATGTAGCCATGTCCTTGGTGAACATTCTAGCACACGTACCCTTAGTTTGTATAACAAATTTTCCAAATCTTTAAGTTTTGTTTTCATTTTGCACAGCTCATTTTAAAGTCCATCTCTTTCCTCTCACATTTTACTATAAGCAGCAAGAAGAAACCATGCAGCCTCTTTAAGATCTTGCTTAGAAATCTCAGCCAGATATCCAAGCTGATCACTTACAATTCTACCTTCCACCAAATACTTGAACATAATTCAGATAAGTTCTTTGCCACTGCATAAAAACATCGCCCTTCCTCCATTGTCCAATCATATGTCCATCATTTTCTTTTAAAGCCTCACCAGAAGGACGTTTAACATCCACATTTCTAGCAGCATTCTGTTGCTGGTGCCATATGTGTTCTCAGAAATGATTGAGACTTTCTCTACAGTTCTCACTTCCTTCTGAGCCCTTACTGTAATTGCCTTTGATGTCCATGATTCTATCAACAATCTCTTCAAGGCAATCTGGGCTCTTACTCTTAGGTGCCTTAAAACTCTTCTACCCTCTACCCATAACCCAATTCCAAAACTGCTTCCACATTTTAGGTATCTGTTCAAGCACCACACCATTCTCCCACTACCAAATTCTAAGTTATCTATTGCTACTATAACCCAAGTCTGTGGTTTTAAAAAACAAATTTATTTTACCACAGTTTAGTAGGCTAGAAGCCTGAATTTGGGGCACCAGCTCTAGGAGGAGGCTTTCACTTTCTGTTGACTCTGAAGGAAGGTCCTCTTCTCTTTGGAGTTTGTGCTTTCAGGCAATTTTCACGTGGTTTGGCATCTCCCCTGATATCTGCTTCACTTGTATGCTTGTTTAATCTCTTTTATATCTCAAAAAAGGTTGACTCAAGACAAACCCTATACTAATCCTGTCTCATTAACATAATAAAGATAATCCATTTCCAAATGGGAATATACCCACAGGTATATGGGTTAGGATTTGTGCCATAATTTGGGGGGACACAATTCAGTCTATAACATCTTCCAAGCTGTTTTTCCAAAGAACCTAAGCAAAAAGCCATTTAAGGGAACTCATTTTACTATAATTATTAAGAAAAAGTAATGCATATTACCTTCCAGTATTCACAGATGTTTGAGGTTATTCTTTGAGAAATATTAGTATCTGCTAATAAATATCATAACTGTACTTTAATTAAAACACATTTTGAAACACCACATACCTGGGGTAAATTGTCATAGGCAGCATTACTAGATCAGTTAGATCTTTTGTTCTCAGTAATTTTGTTTTTCACCACCCACGTTCATGGAGGATGAGACATTGTGCTAGATCCTTTACATACAATATTCGCTTTAATTGAGGTATGATTTAATACATTAAAATGCACAGTTTTTAACTGTATAGATTGATTAATTTTGACAAATGCAAATACCCATGCAACTACAAAAGATGTTCTCATTACCCCCAATCAAGATATAGACCATACTAACAAGAATAGGCAAATGTATAGACACCAAAGTTTATTAGGGGTTACCTGGGGTGGAAGGGAAAGGGAAAGGGGAGCTGCCTTGGTCATTTAGTGCTGCTATAACAGAAATACCACAAGTGGATGATTTTAGCAACGAGAAATTTATTCTCTCACAGTCCAGTAGGCTAGAAGTTTGAATTCAGGGTGCTAGCTCTAGAGGAAGGCTTTCTCTCCCTGTTGGCTCTGGAGGAAGGTCCTTGTGATGCATCAGTCTTCCTTTGGTCTGGAACTTCAGGTCCAAAGGATGAGCTTTACTCCTAGCACTTTCTTGGTGGTATGAGGTCCCCATGTCTCTCTGCTCACTTCCCTCTTTTATATCTCAAAAGAGATTGGCTTAAGACGCTATCTAATCTTGTAGGCCTCATCAATGTAACTGCCATTAATCCACCTTATTACTTCATAGTGATAGGATTTACAACACATAAGGAAATCACATCAGAAGATAAAGTGGTAGACAATCACACAAGGTAATCATGACCTAGCCATCTTGGCAGATATTTTGGGGGGACACCATTCAATCCGTGACAGGAGCCATTGTTTAGAAAGCAGTGAGTTTCCGTTTATGTGATGGGAAATTTGGCAACAATTGCGGGTGATGGTTGCACAACATGAGCAATGTAATTGAGATCACTTAATTATACACCTGAAAAATGTTGAATTGGCATATGTTTTGTTATATATATATTTCCAACAATAATAAAAAGTCAATGGCCATCCAAGGCAAAACAATTAGTTTCTATTTGCCTGGAGCAACAGAGGAAGGAGGAGATTCAGGAATAGAATGAGGATATGGAATGTGTGGCTAATTGCCTCTATGAGCAATTGCCTCCTTTACCATCAGACCAAAAGATCTGGATGTTGCCTGGCTATCATTACTGAACATTTTGAAAAAAGATTCCATGGAAGAATCCTGATCAAAAGGGGTAAAAATGCAGAACAGAATTTCAAATTTTCAGACTCCAGACTTCCTGGAGCCATGGAGGCTGGCTGAACCCCTGAAACTATTGCCCTAAGATAATCTCTAAACCTTAAACCAAAAATATCCACGCAAGTCTTCTTAAAACCAAACAACAGTTTAGCTGAACTAGTAAAAAATATCTGCCTTGAGCATTATGCTCTTTTAAGAACTATCTATATGGGATCAAATTGACAACAGCAACTAAAAAGATTAGATTGGAACCTTAGAGGGCAGTGAACTTATGTTAATGGAGGGGGAAGAACTCAGAAAATGAGAGCAAAAATGGTTACACAACTCAAAGAATGTAATCAATGACACTAAATGGTACATGTAGAAATTTTTCAATTGGTTTAGGTTTTGCTGTATATATTCTCAATAACAACAACAAAATAAATAAAATTATATATTTAAAACATTGAAAAAATATATAGGATATTCTTGCAGTGATTTAAAAAATAAGCAACTTTGGATGAAGAGAGAATTTTGCCATCAATACCAGTCTACCTGAATTAGAAGAAATGGAATGAAGAGGTGAGTTTTCTGTATTTCATGGTGTGTCCCTCACCCCCACTCCCGCCCCTTTCCTTGGCCCTTACAGGGAGGATGCAGAATTCATGCAGAATTCTGATAGTTCCTGAGAGCTGTCATTTGTACCTTAAAAAGGTATCATATTCCCTTTAGAACATATTTATATTTTGAGAAATTTAATTTCACAGAGACTCATTTTCTTTATTTGGCCAAAAAAAAATTAAGTTTTTGGTTTTTAAAGAAAAGTTTTATTTTTGGTGAATGTAAAAAAAGGATAGAAAAAATGCAGAATTCACCCAGCTAGATTCCTTAGGCTTACATAGATCATTAAAATTTAGTAATGTCTATGAAAATATAGCTTGATGTTTATAAAATATGAATCAAATATTATTTCATAGTACCAAACACTCTTTTCTGTGGTAGATAAAGGGACTTCAAAAAAGCTTTGTTTATATTTTTCATGTTACCAGTACTACTAATAAAAAAAAACTCCTCAAAATTACTTCAAAATTAATACATCTGACCCATTTTTCATCAGAATGCTAGGAAGAAATATACTAAATCAAATTTAGTTACATATGACACCAAAAACATGATCAACAAAAGACAAAATAGGTAAATTGGACCTTATCAAAATAAAAAACTTTTTGAATCAAAGGTCATTATCAAGAAAGTCAAAAGATAACCTACAGGTGGGAGAAAATATCTGGAAATCATATATCTAGTAGGAGTTTGTTACAAGTTGAATTGTATTCCCCCAAATTATATGTTGGAATCTGTTATGGATGGAATTGTGTTCCCCAAAAATGTGTGTCAACTTGGCTAGGCAATGATTCCTAGTATTGTGTGGTTGTCCACCATTTTGCGATCTGACCTGATTATTCCATGTTTTGCAAATCCTAACCTCTATGACATTAGAGGCAGGATTAGAGGCAGTTATGTTAATGAGGCAAGACTCAATCCATGGGATTAGGTTGCATCCTGAGCCAACCTCTTTTGAGATATAAAAGAGAGAATCGAGCAAAGAGAAGGGGGACCTCATTACAAACAAGCAGGAAGAGCCAGGAGCAGAGTGTGTCCTTTGGATTTGAGGACCCTGCATGGAGAAGCTTCTAGATCAGGGGAAGATTGATGACAAAGGCCTTCCCACAGAGCCGACAGAGAGAGAAAGTCTTCTACTGGATTTGGCACCCTGAATTTGGACTTCTAGCATCCTAGACTGTAAGAGAATAAATTTCTATTTGTTAAAGCCTTCCACTTGTGGTATTACTGTTATAGCAAAACCTGCTGCCGTCGAGTCAATTCCGACTACTAGCGACCCTATAGGACAGAGTAGAACTGTTTGTTAGAGTTTCCAAGGAGTGCCGGGTAGATTCAAACCACTGACCTTTATGGTTAGCAGCCGTAGCTCTTAGCTACTATGCCACCAGGGTTTGTTATAGCAGCACTAGATAACTAAGAGAATTCTAACCCCTATTCCTGTGAATATAATTCCATTTGAAAATAGGTTTCTTCGTTTTGTTAATTCAACACAACACAAAAAACGTTTTTTTTGTTAATTAGATCATACCAATTTAGGGTATATCCTAAACCTAATTACTCCTGAATTATAAAAGAACAAATTAGACACAGAAGAAAGCACAAATGGGGGAAGACAGATGCCACTTGAAGATCACCAAGGAACAGAGGAACACCAGGCTACAGAAGCCGAAAGAGACAAGGATCTTCCCCCAGAGCTGACAGACAGAGATTTATCCCTACAGCCAGTGCCCTGAAGTCAAACTTCTGGCCTCATAAACTGTGAGAAAATAAATTTATGTTCTTTAACGACACCCATTTTCGGCATTTCTGTTACAGCAACACTAGGAAACTAAGACAGGGATTAATATCTAGACTATATAATGAACTCCTACAACTCAATAAAAAGAGGCAAAGAACCAAATTAAGAAATAGGTGAAGGACTTGAACAGACATTTCTCCAAAGATACACAAATAGCCAATAAACACATGAAAAAATATTTAATGTTAGTAGTCATTAGGGAAATGCAGATCAAAACTACAATCAGATACTACTTCATACCTACTAGGATAAAAAAAAACCTACTAGGATGGCTATTGTTAAAAATATGTATATGGAAAATAACAGGATGTGGAGAAAATGGAACCCTCATCCACTGATGATGCAAATGGAAAATGGTGCAGCCGCTGTGGAAAACAGTTTGGCATTTCTCAAAAAGTTAAACACAGAACTACCATATAACCCAGCAGATCCACTCCAGGGTATATATCCCAAAGAATGGAAATCAGGAACTCTAGAGACACTTGTATACCAATGCTCATTGCAGCATTATTCATAATAGCCAAACAATGGAAACAACCCAAGTGACCATCAACAGATGAATGGATAAACAAATATAATACATGGCATATCATTCAGCCATAAAGAGAAATGAAGTTCTGATACATGCTATGACATGGATGAGCCTTGAAAACATGCTGAATGAAGTAAGTCAGACACTAAAGGACAAATGCCGTATGATCTCATAAGAAATGTCTATAATAGGCAAACGAATAGAGACAGAAAGTAGATTAGTGGTTACTAGTGGCTGGGGGTAAGAAGGAATGGAGTGTTAATGCTTAATGCGTAAAGAGTTTTCTGCTCGAGGTGATAAAAATTTTGGAAACAAATAGTGATGTTGGTTGTACAACGTTCTGAATATAATGAATGCCACTTTTAAGTGGGTAAAATAGCAAATTTTATCTTATATTTTACCAAGAAGCCCTGGTAGTATAACATTTAAATGCTCAGCTGCTAACCAAAAGCAGTAGCTTCAAGAGAAAAAGACCTGGCAATCGACTCAAAGGCACCTAACGACACCTAACAACAACATGTATTTTACCATAATAAAAAGTATATTTAAAAAAGAGTACATAATGTGTAAACAAAGAGGAAATCATAATTGTATTTTGTTTTATAGATAAGAATGGCAGGATAGTCTCCCTCCACAAACAGCAAATGTAGCCTAAGGGCACTTCAGGGTTGAGAAACCAAAAAAATAATAATAAAAAATCAAACCCATTGCCTTCAAGTGGGTTCCAACTCATAGCTACCCTATAGGACAGAGCAGAATTGTCCTATAGCGTTTCCAAGGAGCACCCAGTGGATTCGAACTGCCTGCCTTTCGGTTAGCCGCTGAGTTCTTAATCACTGAGAGAAGCTTGCCTTATTTCTAAAAGCATTTTGCGTAACACCATTTTAGACTTAAGACATCTCAAACAGATTCTAGAGTTTCAGTAAACTCTTTCCTTGTACTTGCTATCAGCAAATTCACCTTAAAGATACACTTTTTGCACCATCTGTTTATCTTAATCAGTTTTTTAAGCATTTAGTAAAATTTCAATTAACTCTGAACAATCTAAGCTTGCTTTAAATTTCCAAGTAAGCTTACTGAACAAGGAAACCAACCAAAAACCAAATCCATTGCCGTCAAGTCGATTCCAACTCATATTGACCCTATGGGACAGAGCAGAACCGCCCCATAGGGTTTCCAAGGAGTGACTAGTGGATTCAAAGTGCTGACCTTTTGGTTATCACCCGTAGCTCTTAACTTAGCCACCAGGTTTCCACCGAACAAGTAGGCATCCATAAATCTCCCCATTTTAGGTTATACAACTTTCCATTCATTACGCCAGGACTTTTTGTTGTTGTTGTTATTACTGACAAAACATTCATGGTCTGTCTATACATTTAAAAGATACTAACTATCCTGTCTTTTTCATTTTCTACAATGAAGCCTTATTACAGACCATTTAAAAATTGATGTCATGAAAGGTTTTTTATAATTGGTAAATCTTCAAAGCGAACTTTCAGTCTCCAGTATTTTTACATGAAGATACCTACTGCACTTGCATGGTGATTTTTTTTTTAATCATAGTGAGTATGTAGATAAGGAACCCTGGTGGCACAACACTTAAGCACTCAGCTGCTAACCGAAAAGTCAGAGATTGAAATCCACCAGCGACTCGGTGGAAGAAAAGACCTGGTGATCTGCTCCTATAAAGATTTGCAGACTAGCAAATCCTATGGGGCAGTTCTACTCTGTCACATGGGGTCACTATGAGTCAGAACCGACTCAACAGCACATAACAACAACAAATACATAGATAACAAAATACTTGCCATTTCTACAATTTTCATATGTACAGCTCCCAGCACCCAGTGCCCTCGAGCTCAGTGACGCTAATTATGTTCATCATGTTGTTCAACCATCACCATTAACCATTCCGAATTTTTCCTTCACGTTGTGAGTTTTAAATGTGGTAGACTTATCGTCAGGGCTGTTTAGGTTGCAAGTGACAGTAATCAAATCAAAATAACCCTTGTAAAAAGGGGGATTTAAGGAATGGATACTGGTTGATGCCAGAGGTAGGGAAGCGCTAGGTACGTAGGACCAGAACCAGGGATGTGATGCCTTTTGCCAAGATAAGTAGTTTCTGCTTTCCTCTAGGTAGTGGCCTCATTCCCACAGATCTGTCTCCCTGGTTGAGAATATGGCCACTGGAGCCTGGGAACACATCCTTATAACTCTGTAGCCTGACAAAGCCAGATATCAAAGTACTAAGGAAAATGATTATATTCAGGCTGTTGAAGATTAGTGTCTGACAGGGAAGTTTTGTTTTATACTTTTATATGGAGGAATAGACAGCTTATAGGTGGGATGATTTTACAGTTGGGATTGTTTTTGTAATCAGGGGAAAAAAAAAAGAAGCCTCAGTCAAATGAACAGAAAATGTTTATCTCTGTGTCTAGGTAATTTCAGGGAAAAACCAATTTGGTTAATCATTTCTGAGACAAAGAATGGGAATTTGGAAAGCCCGTGTCTGGCCTTGTCATAGATAAACAAGGGAGTCATCTGTGAGTCTTACCTAAGTCATATGGGAAAGGGTGGTTCTTTGCAGTAAGCCATTTCCCAGAACATGGAAAGGTGGGGGCGATTTCTTAACCTTTGAAGCTGTTCAGGAGCATAGGGCTCAGTAAAGCTCAACGTGGCCAAGACAGAGAAGAATCTTCCCTACCAGCTTCAAGAAACTAATCTCTGGGAAGGGCTCCAATTGGTCATGTGTTTGGTCACGTGCCTATTTGTCCACTTCTGGCTCTATCACTGTGGCCCAGTGAGAGGACGCACTGATGATTCCATCTAGGTCATGCCCGCTTATATTGTTAGCGTGGTAAAGACAAGAGGTAATGGACAAAGAAAATAGCCACCACACTGGTCAAACTGCCATAATTTAACACCACTAGAACTATATTTGAGAACTTTTTTTTTTTTTCATTTTAAACACCAAGTTTATTTAAATGACAAGACCCTTGACCTGAAGGGAAAACTATACAGGATTCTTTTCTTTTAATTTATCCCTACTTAAAGGTAGATTGTCCTATATGCAACAGCTATGTACAAAGAAGTTATAAAATTGTCCTTGGTTTTATAATGATAAATGAAAAAACAAAATTCTCTAATCAAACAAGGTATGCAAGGATTTTTATGTCATTTTTTGTTAGGCAGTTGAGAAGCAAAATAACGTAGTGGAATATAAAGATAAGAGCTGAATGAGCATGCCACTAATGGAGAAAGGGGCTATTTTCACAGAATCAGTATTTTGTTCCCATCCCATCTCCACTTGATGTCAATTAAAACATACCATTGCCCTTCAGTAAAAAAGAAAAAAAAGCAATATGCTTGCGCTTTACACCAGTTACTTTACCTACAATAAAGGAATGGGGAAAGGGAAAGAACAGAGAAAAACTATACTATAGTAGTCAGGATGTGGTGGAGCCAAATTGTGGTTTTCTAATTGAGAATGTGTTCTTGGTCTGCAGGCACAGAGTTCTGAAGTAAAGTAGCAGGCTCCCTTTTTAGAAGACACCTCCTGCCTGCTGCTGGAACACATCGATTGTATCTCCAACCTCTATTTCCAGTTGTGCAATTGTGTCTCTTTCATTTATTGGCTGCCCATCAAACTGGAATCTGATCTGCCTAATCGACAAACCCTGTCGTTCACAATAGGCTTTCATTAGTTTACTAAGTAGTATACAACTCGACGGCAGTGGGTTTAGTGGGTTGTATGTCTCTTAAACTGCACCACAGAGCCATCCTGCCCCACCACCTTCAAATTAATACGATTGTTGTTTTCAGTCTTGGCTCCTTCCTTGGGTTTGTTGTCAGCCATGATGCGCCCTGTAGTCTCCTCAGCTGCTGCTTCACAAAAGAGGTACCAGGTCCGCACTGAATGAGCACAGAAGCAGCACCAAGAGCACTGAGAACTTATTCTTAAGGCAGAAAAAGACACAAAACTTTTGTTCAAAATTAGATAGAGGCACTGTAACAAAGATACTGGTAAATTACCATGAATCCTTTTTCTAGACCTTTAAACGTTCCACGGAATCTCACATGATATTCCTATGTTCCTTCCTCTAAAAAACTCACTTGTGCTTCTTTCCAGTTTTAATACCATAACATTGAAACAACAAATGTCAAGAGATTTCGGTAATATTTCAAGTTATTCACTGTTTTTCACAATTTTTTTTTTTTTGTGCTTCTCACTTTTCCCATTCTGCCTTAAGACCTAATTTGGTTTAATGTGAGTGAGCAGTCACCAAGATATCTTAAACAGTGAAGTTATACAACAGCCCACTGTAATAAGGTTCCAGAGAAATTTGGCTTCTTGGACTAGCTGGTGCCTAGAGAAGCAAATGTAGGAAGTTTTAGAGTCTATGAAACACAGAATATTTAAACTCCTCACCTTCGCATACCACCAGCCCAACTGTAGACCTGGAAACAGAGCACAGGAAACCGTTTCCTGGATTAAATAACCTGTGATTAAATTAAACCCAACCAAATACAAGGATTCCAACTTGTATTTAGTCGGGTTTAATGTAATCACAGGTTAGTTGGAATCCTTGTATTTAGTTGGGTTTAATTTAATCACAGCTTATTTAATCAAACTCCTATTGGTAAAATCTAGCTGGTTTCTTTTTTTTTTTTTCTTTGCCATTGAAATTGCAACCCAGATGTTCCCTAGGGACTTTGATGCACTTGGAGAATTGGGTAAACTTGGCTTCTATATTCAGGGTCTGGGGTAGCTCAAAGACTGTTCTATACTTCTAGTGATTTAATTCTTTTTAGGTTTCTCTGTCTCTGTTCCTGCCCCACATCATACCTGGATATGAAGCTACATCCACCTTTCTGGTGCCCATTAGAAATCCTAAACCACCAAGACTCTCATGATTTTATAAGATTTGTGGGCTACAGTAGATAGTTGTCACATCACAGATGATATGACCACTCTTTCTGGTTCAGATCAAGACCCTTTGCTCCTTCCAAAAGTCCATAATCCCTGTACATCACCTTGTGAAACTCTTTGGGAAGTGAGGTATAAAAACTGGTCACCACCCCAAACACACACACACATATATATGACTTTGATTTTGAAGCTCACCTAAGCCTATCTGGATTTCTCAGCCCCCTGGTATTCTGGCCCATAACATTTTTCTCAATTCTGTGAGACATCTTTTGGAGTATCTTTCTTGTTCATTTGACAGTCCTCAGAAAACTGGGTGTTGGAGACCCTGTCCCCTGCAGCAGCACTTGACTGACCAAGGTAGCTGCACCAAACAGGATCTCTTATCTAGGAATATTATGTTAGAACTGAAGGTCTTCCGTTTACTTCCTCGCTTAGGGATGGGCCTGAGGCACGCACATTCAAAGCAGAGAGGCACCCAGTACAGAGAGAGAGGGAGAAATCTGCTTTACAGAAAAAGTATGTTAATTAAGATACTTTAGCCCCTGAAACTATGGCCCTGAGATAATCTTTAAACTTTAAACCAAAAATATCCCCTTGAGTCTTCTGAAAACCAAACAATAGTTTAGCTTAACTAGTAAAAAAAGTCAGCCTTAAGCATTATGCTTTTTTAAAATCTATCTATATGGGATAAAGGAGTCCTGGTAGTGCAGTGGTTAAAGCACTCATCTGCTAACCTATCAGCTGCTCTGTGGGAGAAAGATGTGGCAATCTGCTTCTGTAAAGATTTAGAGCCTTGGAACCCTGTAGGGCAGCTCTAGTTTGTCCTATAGAGTCACTATGAGTCAGAATTAACTAGACAACAGCGGGTTTGGGTTTTTTATATGGGACCAAACTGATAACAGCAACTCGGAAGACTAGATAGGAACAGGGCAGTAAGCTTATGTTAATAGGGGAGGAACAACTCAGAAAGGAGGGTGAGAATGGTTGTACAACTTGAGTTATATATGTAGAAGCTGTTGAATAGGTGTATATTTTGCTGCGTGTATTCTCAACAACAACAAGATAAATACATTTTTTTAAAAAAAAGATACTTTGGGCTAGAAGTAATACAAACCTCAGTTCAGAAGGTCTCATTGCCTGGATGTTTGTAATAATCTCTTTGTTGTCTCTGCTTCTCTAGTCAATGTTGACGTCCTCTGTGTTAATGTCTCATGTGTGACAGGTATCAAGTATGAGAACTTGGAGGGTCCCTCTGGGCCTCCCATCCCACAGTTCCCTGATGAGGGAGAACCCAATTCCAGCTTGACTACTCCTTCCCAACTCCTGCCTCTTGTTGTAGGTGCCCTCTCTCCTAGCCTACAGCCTTCTTTAGTAGGGTCTGTGGAGGCAGCTCTGGCTCAGCCACCTACCCCAGTGTGCAATGGATCCAAGTGAAACATATACTCCCTTGTCACACCATACTACTTTCCTCTCTTGGTCTTTCCTTATATCCATCTCTCTCCAATTCTCTTCTCCTTTGTTCATATTTATCCCACCTTTGTTCAAAGTGGGAAATTGGCAAACCCACTGCCTCAGCAGATAGCCAGCTAAGGCACAGAAGGCAGGTCTCCCTGCTTGCAAGCATCTCCAGTCTTCACAAGAACCCTCTCTCTTAATTTGTCGTCCCTGGAGAGACAGTACCTTCCACCCCTTACACAAAGTTAATTCTACACTTCCTCTCCACTAACCACAAAGTAACTGCACTTACCATAAGGCACATCATCATCTCCCTCTCACTCATCCCCAGTTCTCCTCCTGAGACTGGAGGCATGAGAGGGTTGGAGTAGGGGAAGAGGTGGAAATGCCTAGGCTGTTTTCTTTCTGCCTACTCTCCTGGGGAAGTTGGCTGGCTACGATTACTGGAAATTTTCTTAAGGATTTGGGTTAGTTAGCACTTTTTTGTCCTCAACTGTGGGTCTTAATCACCAATTCTAGAACACCGGGGAAAAATCTCACTCAATATCCTGCTACTACAACAATAACAATAATCACTAACATTTTTTGAGCTATGTGTTAGCCGCTGTAGTAAATATTTTACATTAATTATCTTATTTAATCGTCACATCAATCCTATGAGGTGGGCCCTATTCCTCCCCCTGCCCCCCGCCATTTTTCAAATGAGGAAACTGAAGCTTATAGACTATTGAGCCATTTGCCTAAGTTAACACAGGCAATATATGATGGAGTTGAAATTCAAGTCTTGGCTGCAGATCTGCAGTCTTATGCAGTCTACTATGTTCCCTCCCCAGATAAATATGGGAAGTTTGCCAGTCTAATAGTTTTTCAAAGATATACTCCTTGAAGTAGAATATTGTCAAACGGGATTTTTTTTTCCAAAATGCTTTCTAGAAACACTGAATCACGTCATGATTTCCCTTACACCTTTGTTAGTACTGAGTGTTGTAATTTCTTTTAATATGATACATTAAAAAAGAGAATTTTATTATTGTTTTAATTAGCATTTTAAAGAATTCCACGAAAAGTTGAACATTATATATTTATTTATCATTTGTATTTACTCTTTAGTAAATTTGTCTTCTAATCTTTGTCTATTTTTTCTGACTTGATTTGTGACAATGTATATATCAAGAATATTATCTCATTTATGTCAAATATGTTAAGAATATGTTTTCCCAAGTTGTTGTCAATGTATAACTTTTTAAAAGTTAAAAGCATACAAACATATAGTAAGGACATGCTTTTAATTAATGAAGGAACCAGTAAGAGGTAAAGCTGCTGCAAGGGAGAACTGAAGAGACAGAAGTGAAACAAAGAATGCTGGAATAAGACTGTTAAATTAAATTCCAAAGCCCCCAAATCCACTGACTCATAGCGACCCTATATGACAGAGTAGAACTGTCCCATAGAGTTTCCAAGGCTATAAATCTTGACAGAAGCAGACTGCCATGGAGTGGCTGTTCAACACAGCAATGAAAGCATAATCTTTGGGAATATATTTTCTAATAGACATCATTTCTACCAGAATTCGTTTGCATCTCTACCAAACAAAAATCATTTGTAATTTTTCAGTCTTTTACAAGTTAACATCTGTCTGGGCTCTACTCAGTAGAAAAGATAAGCCAAGCTAAGTTACATTTTCCTAGAGAATCATATGAACTTTAGGTGAGCTTGTTAGACAATGTCTTAGTACAATATTGAGAAGGTGAGGAGTAATCTTTTTGCCTTGTTATGGATTGAATTATGTCCCCCCAAAATATGCGTTGTAAATACAAACTTCTTTAGTTGTGGTTATAATTCCAGTTGGGAATGGGTTGTCTTTGTTATATTGATGAGACAGGATTAGTGTAGGGTGGGTTTTGGGTCAATCTCTTTTGAGATATTAAAGAGACTAAACAAGCATGAGAGAGAGAAGCAGAGACCAGGGAAGAAAGATGCTAAGCCACATGAGGATCAGCTAGGAGCAAGCGCTCAGAAGAGTCAAAGACCTTTCTCCAGAGCTGACACAGACAGAAAGCCTTCCCCTAGAGCTGGTGCCTTGAATTTGGACTTGTATCCTCCCAAACTGTGAGAAAATTAATTTCTTTTTCTGTGAGAAATTTAATTTCTTGTGGTATTTCTATTACAGTAGCACTAAATAACTAAGACAGAATTTGGTAGCAGAAAAATGGGATGCTGCCTATTCACAACAGCAAAAAGGTGAAAGCAACCAAGTGCCCTTCAACAGATGAATGGATAAATAAATTATGGTATATTCACACAATGGAATACTACACATCAATAAAGAACAATGATGAATCCATGAAACATTTCATAACATAGAAGAATCTGGAAGGCATTATGCTGAGTGAAATTAGTTAGTTGCAAAAGGACAAATATTGTATGAGACCACTATTATAAGAACTGGAGAAACAGTTTAAACATAGAAGAAAGTATTCTTTGATGGTTATGAGAGTGGAGAGGGAGGGAGGGAGAGAGGTATTCACTAATTAGATAGTAGACAAGGACTATTTTAGGTGAAGGGAAAGACAACACACAATACATGAGAGATCAGCACAACTGGACTAAACCAAGAGCAAACAAGTTTCGTGAATAAACTGAATGCTTTGAAGGCCAGTGTAGCAGGGGCAGGGGTTTGGAGACCATGGTTTCAGGGGACATCTAAGTCATTTGGCATAATAAAATCTATTAAGAAAACATTCTGCATTCCACTTTGGAGAGTGGCGTCTGGGGTCTTAAACACTAGCAAGTGGCCATCTAAGCTGCATTAATTGGTCTCAACCCACCTGGATCAAAGGAGAATGAAGAACACCAAAGACACAAGGTAATTATGAGCCCAAGAGACCGAAAGGCCCACATAAACCAGAGACTACATCAGCCTGAGACCAGAAGAACTAGACGGCGCCCGTCTATTACTGATGACTGCCCTGAGAAGGAACACAACAAAGAACCCCTGAGAGAGCAGGAGAACAGCGGCACGTAGACCTCAAATTCTCATTAAAAGACCATACTTCATGGTCTGACTGAGACTGGAGGGACACCAGAGGTCATGATCCCTAGACCTTCTGTTAGCCCAGGACAGGAACCATTCCCAAAGCCAACTCTTCAGACAGGGATTGGACTGGACTATGGGATGGGAGATGTCACTGGTGAGGAGTGAGCTTCTTGGCTCATGTAGACACATGAGACTATGTGGGCAGCTTCTGTCTGGAGGGGAGATGAGAGAGCAGAGGGGGTCAGGAGCTGGCCGAATGGACACAAAAAAAGAGAGTGGAGAGAAGGAGTATGCTGTCTCATTAGGGGGAGAGTAACTAGGAGTATATAGCAAGGTGTATATAAACTTTTGTATGAGAGACTGACTTGATTTGTAAACTTTCACTTAAAGCACAATAAAAATTAAAAAATAAAAATAGTATGCTGCTCAAACAGATACCTAAAATGTGGAAGCAGTTTTGGAATTGGGTAGTGGGTAGAGGCTAGAGAGTTTTAAGGCACCTAACATTAAAAGCCCAGATGACTTAGATTCTACAGTTAGTAGAATCATGGACATCAAAGGCAGTTCTGGTGAGGGCTCAGAAGTAAGTGAGGAGAGCTATAGGAAAAGTCTCTATCATCTTAGAGAATACATATGGCACCAGCAACAGGATGCTGCTAGAAATGTGGATGTTAAATGTGCTTCTGGTGAGGCTTCAATAGAAAATGATGGACATGTGATTGGACAATAGAGGAAGGGCAATGTTTTCATGCAGAAGCAAAGAATTAATCTGAATTATGTTCAAGTATTTGGTGGAAGGTAGAATTTGTAAGTGATCAGTTTGGATATCGGGCTGAGATTTCTAAGCCAGATCTTAAAGAGGCTGCGTGGTTTCTCCTTCCTGCTTATAGTAAAACACGAGAGGAAAGAGACGGACTTTACAATGAGCTGTGCAAAATGAAAACAAAACTTAAAGATTTGGAAAACTCTGTTGTACAAACTAAGGACACATGTGCTAGAATGTTCACCAAGGACATGGCTACACAATCTTTTGTGAAAGAGATTAAGCCTGTGACTGATGGATCTAACCAACTACCACAGCTGAAAACCCATCAGCTTAGACTGAAGGGGACAGAGAAAGAACAAAAGGAAAAATAGCTGACTGCCTCTTGGAATTCTAAAAAGGCAGGAAAGAGGCCAAAGTAGCTACATCTATTGTCCTCCAAGAAATGAAAAGAACCATCCCTGGAGCAGTTCAGAGATCAGAAGAACTGCTGGAAGGAGCATGGGAAGCAAGGCCTTCTTGGTTTCAAAGGGTGGGGCCACAGCCTCCTTGGTTTCAAAGAGTCAGATCTTTATCAACTCAGTTTGGGAGTGTGGGGCTGCTTTTAAAGTATGCCAGAGAGATGGGGCCATTGCCCAAAGCTGAGGAGGTAGGGCTGCCATGCCCAGGGGCAGAAGAACGGGGCTTGTTGGGGCTGAAGGGGTGGTGTTGCCACTCAGAGGGACTAGGAGAATGGGTCCACTCAAAGCCAAGGGAATAGAATTGCCATCCCAGTGGGCCTGGAAGGCCAAGCTAAAGCCCAGGGTTCAAGGGCCCCCACCCATAAATTCAGAGGGTGTGGTTAACATCCAGAGTCAGGAGAGCAGAGCCATTGCTTAGATGGTCTCAGTGAACAGAGGATTATTTTCAAGCCTCGAGAGCTAATATAGTTTGCTCTGGGTTTTGGACTAGCTTGGTACCCGTTATTCCCTCTTTCCCTCCAATTTCTCCCATTTGCATTGGAAATGTCTACCTTGTGCCTGTACTATCACTGTACTTTGAAAACAGATAACATGTAGTCTAGATTTGACAGGTTCACAGATGAAGAGGAATCTTGGCCCAGGATGGACTATGCCTAAGGTCTCACCCATAATTGATTTAAATGCTTGAGAAGATGAGATTTTGGACTTTGAGTTGATTTAAGACTTTTTGGATGATGTGATGGGCTGAATGTGTTTTGCAAGTGACAAGGACATGAATTTTGGGTGGCCAAAGGGTGGAATGTTATAGATTGAACTGTGTCCCTCCAAAATATGTGTTGTAAATTCTAACCTCTATGCCTGTGGTTATAATCCCATTTGGGAATGAGTTGTCTTTATTATGTTAATGAGGAAGGATTAGTGTAGAATGTATCTTGAGTCAATCTGTTTTGAGATATAAAAGAGATTAAATAAGCAAGTGAGAAAAGCAGAGATGGGGGAAGAGATATGCCAAGGCATATGAAGATCATCCAGGAGCAGAAGCTCAAAAGAAACAAGGACCTTCCTTCAGAGCCTACAGAGAGAGAAAGACTTCCCCTAGATCTGGCACCCTGAATTCAGACTTCTAGCCTCCTAACTTGTGAGAAAATAAACTTCTGTTTGTTAAAGCCATCCACTTGCGGTATTTCTGTTTTACCAGCACTAGATAACTAAGTCAGGAAATTTCTTCCCTAAGCCTTGAGTAGTTACTTTAGCCCTTGTTTTCTACCCCAGAGTGTTTGTTACTTTTTTCCTGGTTGATTGGCATTTCCTGGATGAACTGTAAATAACTCAATGGTTTGATACTTCTTATTTAGCCCCGTGCACGGTGACTGGACTATATTATGCACCTTGCAGGGACTGGTCTGTTTACTATGCAAATTAAGCGACTTGTAGTTCACAGAGGAGATTGCTCAATTCATGGTTCTGCTGGGAAGACTATGCCATGAAGTTGACAAGGAGCCAACTCCCACGAATGTCTTTTGGGAGAGTCATGAAGAAAGAAGCAGCAGAGAGAGAGGAAGAAAGGAACCTCCTAAAAGACTTGTAGCACAGGTCAATGGCTGTAACACTGAAGACAGCAAGGAGCCTGGAAGGGGCCCTGTGGCAGAGAGGACAGCAACAGCTGAAAGCTGCTTCTACAAAAGCAGGTAAGAGAGCTGAGCAAGCTGCTATACTGGGCTATGACCTAGGCCTGTTAGCTGTGCAGAGGGTGAGGGCTGAGAGGCCAAAGGCAGAGATGCTCTGCATGGCCAAGAGGGAGCATGCACAGCTGAGAAAAGGTCCTGCTAGCAGGGCAAGAGGAGGCTAGCATGGCCAAGAGAAGGGATTGCTAGTACGGCCAAGAGGAAGCCTGCATGGCCAAGAGGGGCTGTGCACAGCCAAGAGGAGGGCCTGCCTCCTTGCATGCCCCAGAAGAGTTGAGAGAGCTGTCCTGCGCTGAAGAAGGGAGGGAAGTGCTCTCTGCTTCAAGGGAGACTTCCAGACCTCATTTATGTGCTTCTGATCCTGATCTTGAGTTGTTTCTCTTACTTCCAATTTGATTGTGGTCCCAACCTGTAGCCTGTTACTTCCCTAATAAGCCACTTAACTTTAAGTATGGTCTGTGAGTTCTGTGTGGCCATTGCAAAGAATTATTGAGCCCAGCAGAGAAGTAGAAAGTATTGTGGTGGGGCAGGAGAACGACTGGTGTCAGAAATGGTGAATAAATTGGAGAGTGGAGGTATCTCTGACCCCCACCTCATACAAACTAGCTTTGTGCTGATCCTGGTTCTTATCCTAAGGAATATAAACAAGTCCCGACGCTACAACACAATCATATTTTCAAGGTTGTCCATAATTAATAAGTATTATTGTGCCTAAAAAACAGGATTGGGGATTTAACACTTTTAAACTAGCTTGACCTGGAATAAAGTCATCTTATCCTCAGGTCCCACGTGGCAGGAAAGGTGTAGTAGGGGGGATGGCTAGCCACAAAAGTGAGATGCATAAGGATGTGTCCTGAAGAAATATTAAGAGTATCATTAGGAATTTCACATGAACTTTTATAAAACAATCATCATATATCTGACTTGGCAATTAAAACGTCTGGATTTAGAGCACAGAAGTTTATTATTCTTACCATAAAGGGAGAGTGAGTTAGTTGAAGTGAGGATTTTCATCTCCACGAGTTTCCTTTACATTTGCTGTATGACATTTCTAAATGTTTGACCACATAGAGGCCTTTGCAAAGCACCACGTTAGCTCTCCCACCGTATCTAGATAGGAACATTTTACACGGCAAGACCTTGTAGAACGATCCTGTTACAAGATATAGTATACATCTTTTTGGTTTTTTCTGCTCAACATTCATTCCATTAAGGTATTCCTCTAACTGTCCTCATTCTGGTAAGCTGCTAATTGTGGGACTGCACCCCTGAGTAGAGGGGTAGGCATCATCTGTGATAGGCCAAGCAGACTCTTACAAGGGAATTTTAATATTGAGATGAGGCACACAGGGACCACAAGGGGTTGAACTTGAGTCACCTGCTGACAGCAGCCCAAAGAGGTAGCATACAAGTTCCTAGTACTGAGATCTGTACTTTTTGGTTCAAGATCTTCTCAAGACTTGGGCATACAATTCTTCCTTCTAGATCATAAACTTCCAATAAATCCTTTGTTTATTTTTTTCTTTGCTTATGTCTTAGTCATCAGTGCTGCCATAACAGAAATACCACAAGTGGATGGCTTTAACAAACAGAAATTTATTTCCTCACAGTAAAGTAGGCTAAAAGTCCAAATTCAAGGAGTCAGCTCTAAGGGAAGGCTTTCTCTCTCTGTTGGCTCTGGAAGAAGGTCCTTGTCCTCAGTCTTCCCGTGGTCGATGAGCTTCTCAGGCACAGGGACCCTGGGTCCAAAGGACATGCTCTGCTCCTAGTGCTGCTTTCTTGGTAGTATGAAGTTCCCAACTCTCTGCTTGCTTCCCTTTCCTTTTATCTCTTGAGATATAAAAGGTGGGGCAGGCCACACCCCAGGAAAACTCCCTTTTCCTTAGATCAGGGAGGTGACCTGAGTAAAGGTAGTTTTACAATCCCACCCTAATTCTCTCAACGTAAAATTACAATCACAAAATGGAGGACAACAACACAATGCCAGGAATCACGGCCTAAGTTGACACATATTTCTGGGGGATACAATTGAATCCATGACAGCTTACTTTTTGTTAGGCAAAGGTTTTTGTTTTTTGGTTTCTTTTTTGCTTGCAATTAAGGAATCCTGAATGATATAAGGGAAGTGGGTGGTTCCATATTATCTCAAAATAAATCAAAACTGGAGGGGAATGAAAAGGGTGTAATAGAAAAAGCTCAAGGTCATAGGCCTTGACTAATCACTTAACATGTCTGATTCTCAGCCCCTACATTTATAAAATGGGATTAAACCCTACCTCTTGTGATCAAGTCAAGGATTCCTTGGGGACAAGTAACAGAAACCCAATTTGAACCATCTTAATCAAAAAAAGGAATTTCCTGGAAGGAAACTGTGGTAACCCAGTGAACCAACGGAGAAGACAAACAATCAAGTCTAGCTGGGTCTTTTCCTCTCTGTCTCTCATCTCTGCTTCTCTCAGCGTGTCATCTTCCTTCTTTCCTACTGCAGACAAGTTTATGTTACCTGACGGGGAACCAGCAAATTCTAAACTCTCAAGTTCGCAGCTTTATGATCACTTCATGAAGCCATGCCACAGCAAAGTGTTGCATCAGGGTCCAAAGACTATGAGGATCCTAAGCAGCTGTGTCTGAAGGTAAGAGAACTTGACACAACTTTTGAGCATTTAGTTTTCAGGCCCTCTAAGAAATGGAAATTAATTAAGGAAGGCAGCTCTTGCCCCATTCCACAGAGCTTCAAGCATCATTCTCAGCCCCAAACCCAGGATCATTTAGAAAACCTGATTTCATACCCACAGAGGCCAAGATCCCCTCTCTCAACTCCACTTGTATGGTCACTCCTTTTTCCAAAACAATTGGCCTCCTTACTTTGAACTTCTCCCTTATGTAGCCAAATTCTCCTATTTTACTGGATGGAGAAGAGCTCTTTGTGTTGTACGTAAAGACATAGGAAGGGAGAACCCACATTTGATTTCATACCAAGGCCCAATTTTATCAGTTACAACACTGAAGTTTCCTGAATAGTTACCACAAGTAGTTGTAAAATGTTATGAAAGGGTAAAAAACATTTTTATTTATTTATTTTTTTAGGGAAAAAACTGATTCTGAGTTCCAGGAAAGGTGGAAAGATCAGCCCTCTCTTCTATTTTGATCTTGGTGTAGCTGGTTTGTATGTGGTCAGAGTCACAAAATATTTTGTAAAAATGCTTTCACCAACTTCTGGTGCAGGACCAGTGCAAAATTTCAAAATTTGCAGGGCCTAGTGCAAAATTAGGAGTTTCCAGGTGTGCAAAGGGATAAGCACTTGACTACTAGCTGAAAGCTTGGTGGCTCTAGCCCACCTAGAGGCACCTCACAAGACAGGCATGGTGATCTGGTTCCAAAAAGTCACAACTTTGAAAACCCTATGGAGCAGTTTTCCATATACATAGGGTCACCATGAGTCGGAATCTACTCAACAGCAACTATACAACAAGAAGTGCAAAATTAAAATGTGGGGCTCCTTCTTCAAAAATTAAGATTTTCAAAACAGTGACAGCAGAGCATTAAACCAATTAAACCCTTCTAAGCGTGGGGCCCTGTGTGACTGCATAGTTTACCCGACCACTAAACATGCTCTGTTCTTGTGTTTAGCCCTCTAACCATAGGCTCTCATAAACAGGCCAGGGACAGGACAGGAAACAGTCAAAGCATCCTGACCAACAGAAACTCAGTTCTGAGAGATGCAGGTCTCGCCTCAGTACACGCCTTTTATATTTATTCCTCCCCTCCCCAGTTTGAGCCAACTTACATAACTAGAAGACACTTTCAGGAGATTTTCTCAGAACAAAGCAATAGTTTGCTTAAAGACTTAGAGTGTTCACTCTTGCCAGATAGAAATTACTTGCAGCTTTCACATGAGTTTTTCATTTTTACGTATTAAATCTATCCATTAAGTTTTACAAAATCTTAGTACCTCCATTGAGGCCCTCAAGCTCATGGGCCTCAATGGAAAGCGGCTACGGTGGCATAGTCTTGTCACTGAGAAAGCAAGTAATTGTTGTGCTTTTATTTTCTGCCTGGCCCTGTCTTACTTATCTTGTGCTGCTATAACAGAAATACCTCAAATGGAGGGCTTTAACAAAGAGAAATTTATTCTCTCACAGTTTAGGACGCTAGAAGCCTGAATTTACGGTACCAGTTCCAGGGGAAGGCTTTGTCTGTCTGTTAGCTCTGGGGGAAGGTTCTCGTCATTAATCTTCCCCTGGTCTAGGAGCTTCAGTGCAGGGACCCCAGGTCCAAAGGACATGTTCCACTCCTGGCTCTCTTTCTTGATAGTATGAGGTCCCTCTCTTCTCTGCTTGATTCTATCTTTTATATCTGAAAAGAGACGGACTCAAGATGCAACCTAATCCTATAGACTGAGTCCTGCCTCATTAACATAACTGCCTTTAAGCCTGCCTCATAAAGGTTAGGATTTACAACAGATAGGATAATCACATCAGATCACAAAATGGTAGACAACCACATAATACTGGGAATCATTGCCTAGCCAAGTTGACACACATTTTGGGGGGACACAATTCATTCCATGACAGGCCCCTATGTTGAACTTTCTAGGAGCTTTTAGTTATTTCTCATACGCTTTCTAGGTGTGCAATCAAATAATCACAAATGATGTCATTTGCTTCCTCCTTTCGATTTGTTGTATCTCTTATTTTGTCTCCTGCCTTTTCATGTTTGCTGTAACGCAGTTTTTTTTTAAGTTTGTTGACAGCTAAAAGAGATTTTAATAACATTTTGTGGGAAACTTGAAAATATGAGAACAAAGCTCGTTTAGAAGAATAAATGCCTAAGAGCAATACAGAAAATTGAGGAAAAAGGAGGGTATATTAAGAGGGATTTGCCTTACCAGGTATCAAAATATCCTATGCTGTTGTTGTTTGCTGTAGAGTCAATTCCAACTTAAAGAACCCCATAAAACAGAGTAGAACTGCCCAATAGGGTTTCCCAGGCTGTAATCTTTATGAAAGCAGATCGCCAAGGATTTTCTTGTGAGGAGCTGCTAGTGACTTAAACAGCCAACGTTTCAATTAACAGCCAAGTGCTTAACCATTGTGCCACCAGGGCTCCTTAAAATATCCTATAGAAGCATGGTAATTAAAACAGTAGAAGTCCTGGCACAAATAGATTTTTGGAAGAAAATAGAATGCATAGACTAAATTTGTCCGTATTTAATACACGAAAGAATGGCATTTCAAATCAATAGAGAAGTGATAGATTATTTAATAAATGGTATTTCAGTAACATAAAAATTAGGACTAAGGTAAAACCATGATAACAAAACTGTATTACAGTTGCAATTATATAATTACAAAAAATATATAAATAATCTTTGGACATAAAAGGCCATTCTAAAAGTGGTCCAAATCTGGGAATCCATAGAGGAAAAGACTGTTAAATATGCCTATATAACAATGCTAAAAAAAAAAAAAAAAAAATCCTCCATAATGGTAAATGATCACAAAGTTAAAAAGACAACAGACAAATTAGGAAAAATATTTGTAACCTATAAAATAAAGGGTTTATTAATAATATTAAAAGTTTCTACAAATAATTTGAAAATTCAACAGGAAAATAGGAAAAAATTTGAACAGACAATTCATGAAAGAAGTACACTGTATCAATGATAATTACAAAAGGTACTTAATATATTGGCTTAGTTTGGGTTCTCTAGAGGAACAAAACCAATGAGATGTATATATGTGTGTATATATATGTATATATACATATAAAACTTCCATTGCCATCAAGTCTATTAGTGACCCTATAATACAGAGTAGAACTGCCCCAAAGGGTTTCCAAGGAGTAGCTGATGGATTCTAACTGCTGACCTTTTGGTTAGCAGCTGGCCTCTTAGCCACTACGCCAGCAGGGTTCCATATATGTATGTAGATGTACCTACATCATATCTATATCTATCGTATACATATCTATCATATCGTATCTATATCTGGTGGTGCAGTGGTTACGAATGCAGCTGTTAACCAAAAGGTCTGCAGTTGGAATCCACCAGCCACTCCTTAGAAACACTATGGGGCAGTTTTATTCTGTCCTATAGGGTTGCTATGAGTCAGGATTGACTTGATGGCAATGGGTTTGTTTCATTTTTGTAAATAAAGAAAGAGAGAGAGAGGAGTTGATTGATTTACTTCAAGGGATTTGCAAATGTAATCGTGGGGCTGGCATGTCCAAAATCCATAGGCCAGGCAGCAGGCCAGAGGCTTCTGCAGTCTCACATTCCAAGATCCACAGACCAGGTGATGAGGTAAGTGCAGGGTCAAAAGAAAGAGAGAAAGTGAGCTCTGCCAGAATATCCGTTTATCCAGTACCAACTGATTGGTTGATCATATCAGATCACATCACAGAAAGTGATTACATTATGGAACAGCAACCAGTCCAATATCTGGCCAAACCACTGAGAACCATAGTGTAGCCAGGCTGACATAAAAAATTAACCATCACATATATGACTTATTAGATAGCTATAAGTTTAAAAGTTTGACCATTCTCTCTTAAAAACTTGTGAGCAGCCATCTAAGATACTCCACTGGTCTCACCCCATCTGGAGCAAGGGAGAATGAAGAAAGTCAAAGATACAAGAAAAAGATTAGTCCAAAGGACTAATGGAGCACAACTGCCATAGCCTCCACCAGACTGAGTGCAGTACAACTAGATGGTGCCCGGCTACCACCACTGACTGCTCTGACAGTGACCACAATAGAGGTTCCCTGACAGAGGTGGAGAAAAATGTAGAACAAAATTCTAATCACAAAAAAGGACTAGACTTATTGGCCTGACAGAGACTGAAGAAACTCTGAGAGTATGTCCCCCGGATGCCTTTTTAGCTCAGTAATGAAGTCACTCCTGAGGTTCACCCTTCAGCCAAAGATTATACAGGGTCATAAAACAGAACAAGACTAAATGGGGACACCAGCCCAGAGGCAAGGACTAGAAGGCAGGAGGGGACAGGAAAGCTGTAACAGAGACCCAAGGTCAAGAAGAGGAGATTGTTGACATGTCATGGGGTTGGTAACCGATGTCACAAAACAATATGTGTACTAATTCTTTAATGAGAAGCTAGTTTGTTCTGTAAACCTTTATCTAAAGTACAATTAAAAAAAAGGAAAAGTTTGACTATTCTCAGTTCTGGGGAGGAAATGGGTTTGGTTACCACCTATTTAAAGGGCAATCTGCTAGTATCTATCAATAGTGTACATACCCTTTGATCCAGCAATTCCACTTGTAGGAAGTCACCCTACAGAAACATTTAAGCATTCATTCTGTTCCTTCCATCTTTGCGGTAAATGATCCAATTGTATAATAATAGGATACTGGTTGGATAAATTGTGGAACATCCAATCTAAAAAAAAAAAAAACCAGTTGCTATTCACTTGATTCTGACCTCGTAGAGACCCACAGAACAGAGTAGAACTGCCCCGTAGAGTTTCCAAGGAGCGCCTTGTGGATTGGAACCGTCAACCTTTTGGTTAGCAGCCATGGCACTTAACCACTACCCCACCAGGGTTTCCAAATAATCTATATAATGTAACAAATAGAAACAATGCATTAAATTTGTATGTGCCGATATGGGGAAAATGTCCGTAATACATTGAGGAATATAAAAAGCAAACTGAAGCACACAACAGATAGTAAGATATCATGTGCTCCAAGGTCACATCAGCATCCTTTCAACTCCCAAAACTAATCACTTGTAACCACCTTATACTGAACTACTTTTCTTTGGAATGCTGTACTTCTGCTCACTGGACAGTCTTCATGTGTTTGCTTACTGTCTGTGGAAAGCTCCATGTGCACAAGGACTTTATTTTTTCAATGCTCTATCCTCAGTTCCTAAAACATTTTAAGTGTCTAATAATTAATTCAAAAAATATGGAGTAACACAGATATATATATATATATATGAACTTTATGTTTCAAACAATGTGGATTTAAGAGAATATCCCCATGATCTAATGTTAAATATATGTACAGCTAAAATATAATATTTGTGTCATCGTTTTCCAATTGACAAAGTTTCACTTATATAGTCTCATTTGGCCCTTACAACATCCCTCTGAAATACATAAAAATAATTAACAGATGCTTGCACTTCACGGTTTGTTAAAGCCATTCTTTCAACTGATGGTCACAGACCTGTTAACTTATCCCTTCCTGTTTACTTGCAAGGCTACTCCTAGTTTTTAGAACACTGCATACTGTCTTTGTATATGGAGTTCCGTAGTTCCAAAATGTTCTTCCCTGCCTCCGCATCCCCGCATCATACGTGTACTCATCCTTCAAAACCCACTTGTAGGCCCGACAGCTGGCCTCCCCGCTCTTCCTCAAACTCAGGGACCCACACAGCAGACACCTGCGATCACACAGCAGACACCTGCGATCACACACCACCCACTCTCTGTAACTGGAAGCTGCCTGAGAGACACTCGAGGCCCGTCTGGCTCCGCCCACGTCTGCGGCCTCCGGGGTTCGAAGTCTCCGCCCCCTCCGAGGAGTTTCCCAAGACCCAGCGCGGCACTTCTCAGCCGCGCTAAGATGGCGACTCCCATGCACCGGCTCATAGCCCGGAGACAGGCGTAAGTAAGGGACCGTTTCGGGCCCCAGGGTGAGCTGGAGACGAGGAGATACGCGTCAACCGACTGATGAGCGGGCGCTGGGATGCGGGGCCGTTTCTGCATCCCCACTGGGGACCGGCGGAGGGTGGGCGTTCTTTTTACACGTCACCTGCTCTCGAGGGTCTCGGGCCCGGGTGGTTAAGTTTGGTGCCCACTGTCTAGCGATTTCGCGGAGGACGACGTACGCTTATATAAGGTCCACGGGTCTGGACAGAGGTTGGTTTGAGGAGAGCCGCCGCATTTGTTTCCTCTGAAGGGGACGCCCAGGAGTTGGTTACTGAGTGGTTTCGTGACGGAGAGTGTGCCTCTCAGCCCACTCAGTCGACCACCCTACGCACGACCAAGGGAGGCTTGAAGCTCTGATCGGACTCCACCACTCTCGCCGAGATACCCTTCAGCCCCCTGTGAAGTCTCAGCTCAGCTGACTTTTCCTGCCCCCTCACTATCGACTTCCCTACAAGCGGCAGAACTGTAAGGCCAACTTTTCTCCCACGCTATCCCCTGGTTTTCTACCATTCATGTACTCTGTCAACAAACGTTTATTCAGTACCTACTGCTCTGTGCAAGAATTTGAATGTAAAAAAAAGAGGTGTTCCAGATAGAATCCCTGCTTTCAGGGAGCTTACATTCTAGTGGTGGAGATAATCAATAAACCAAACAAATTTAGTAAGTACAGTTAGTGATGAGAACTTTAAAGGAAATAAAGTAAGATAAAAAGGAGCCCTGGTGGTGCAATGCTTAAGTGCTCGGCTGCTAACCTAGAGGTTGGTGGTTCAAACTCACCCTTGCTCTGTGGAAGAGGGAGGTGGCAGTTGGCTTTCCTAAAGATTTACAGCCTTGGAAACCCAGTGGGGCAGTTCTACTCTGTCCCATAGGGTCTCTGTGAATTGGAATTGACTCGATGGCAAGGGGTATGGTGTGATGTGTAAGAGGAAAAAACCCACTTAAAATTGGGTGAACTGAAAAGGCATCTCTTAAAAGGTGGAATTTGAACAAAGATTATAAGGGAGGGAAAGGAGGCAGTCATGAGCAGACTTGGGGAAGAGTATCCAGACAATGGCATAATTGCTTTGAGGCTGGAAAAACTTAGTTTTAAGAACTGAAAGAAGGCCATTGTAGCCCATGGGCAAGAGAGAGTGGAACAAGCTAAAATTACAGCGGTTTGTGGCAGACATAATGCAGGAGCCATCCCAAATGTCCCCTTCTTGTAAAGCCTTCTACCAACATGCACACAAACAACCTCAGCCCCTTCATTCTCTCATCATTTCATGCCATCACTGTGTGCACATCTCTAATGCATAGATCACCATATATATTTGTTTATAGTTCTTTTTATATTTACATTTCTAATCTCAGATCCCTGTTCTTTCTCTTTTCCTCTTCATCTGACCCTACTCTCATGAGGAGCTCAAGGAGAGCGTGTAAGGATAAAGACTCAGGGAGTTAGAGAAGTAAACTTGGTTGAAGAGAACTTCAAAGTCACACAGTTCTGAGATCAAGAATGAGGTGATAATAATACTTAATAGGACTGCTAAGTGATGTCACCAGGGTCCCATATCTCCCTGTCTTTCTCTAGTGTGCTCTTTTGGGTGTTGGCTCCACACTTGGATAGGATCTCTCCTTTGGTCCCAAGATAGCTGCCGTATCTAGGGTCCTTTTATGTCCTTTCAGCTTCAACTCCTTCAAATAAGGCAAAAATGATTTTATCTCATTGGTCTTGATTGTGTTACATGACCAACCCTGAACCATGTTTTTGAGAATTGTGAAGCCCTGATTGCCCTAGATTGCATTCGTCGCCCAGTACAATTGGCCATTTTACCATAAACCAATGATGAGCTGGGTGGGAAGGTCAGAAGTGGTGAATGAATGCCGGATTGGCAAAACTAGCCTATGTCTACTGTAAATATGAAGTAAAAACAAGACTTTAGCAACCAAAGAAAATTACCGTTTGTTTTTCACAGTATCAGAAAGATTAACAAAGGTAATGTTTCTAGAGTGTGCCTGGTTTTGGTACATAAGCCACACAGAAATAGAAAACAAATCTTACCTTTAGGAGCTTCTGGTCGTGTTGGGAAGAAAACATGTGCTGTATAATAAAAGATGGTGTCGTATATAGACTAAGTTACCCAGGGATTCAGAGAAGAAGGTACTTTATAGGCTAGGGGAGTCCAGGAATGTTTGGAGAATATACAAGAGTGGAGACAGCAGGAGAGGAGCCTTTACTTTTCATTTTATATTCAACAAAAAGATTTCATTTTATGTATAACGGGCATATATTACTTTCATAATAGTAAGTTTAAAACTTTGTTTTAGGGTTATGAGAAGTGAGGAAGTATATTGTTTTCATTCTTTAATAAACTTTCTGGATTAATAGACAAGGGGTGAGGGTGGAGAGGAATAAAAGAAAAAAAAGAAAGTGAGCCTAAATTTGAACTCCCCATTCAGTATATCTTCCTGGAACTTTTTATTATCAAGCTCCTTTAAGTCAGTTGGGATGAAATTACTTCATCTTGTGAATTATAATGACATCTGCCCATACGTAAGTAGATTGTAGAATCTTGGCACTATCCACTGTCTTCTACTAAACCCTCTACTGGTTTCCATTATTTGCTCGTCAGCATCCAGAGTAGCCATCTAATTTTGCCTTGAAGACGTCTAGTAATGACAAACTCACTACCTCCTGAAGTGAGTTGTTACACTTTTCAAGTCTGTCCAAAAGTTTATGTTGAGCTGGAAGGAAAAGAATATTTATGAAGGCAAAACCTTCTAACTTCCCTGCTTTTGACCCAAGCTGTGATTTCAGTTAGTTAAAAACCCTAAGTGTTTCCCACATGAACTGGCATCAAGTCTGGCCTCCCCTGTCCTGTATTTGTATTGATTTTCTGGAATTCAGTGTCAGACTTACTTTTATCCTTGTTAACTTTCATCTTGTTAGACTTGACACAGAGTTCCAGCCTTTCAAGATCTTTTTAGATCCTGATTTGGTCATCTACCATATTAGCTATCCCTCTCAGCTTTGTGTCAACTGCAGGTTTGATAAATATGAACAACTGTGTCCTCATCCAAGGCATTGATAAAAATGTTGGACAAGACCAAATTGAGGACAAAAACCCTGCAAGCAACCATTGGATACCTCTCTGTATATTTCAGCCCATTAAACAGCACTCTGTCCTTGATGTTCAGCTGATTGTAAATCTACTTAAGGTTCATAAAGGTAATTGTGAGAAACTTCTAAGATGCCTTATTGAAGTACAGATACACAACAGGCAATGAGGTATTAGTCTGTAATGATTTGACACCTAATGATCACGGCTTCTCTTTCTGAGTAGATTTAATAAATCCAGCCAGAATTTTTCATAGAATAGATGTCAAGTTCATTGGTCTAGTTTGTGGAATCTACCTTTTTTCCCCTTTGAAAATCAAAACAGCATTTGACTACCTATAGTCTCTCAGCATCACTCCTGTTTGCCAAAGTTCCTCAGATTACCAGCAGCAGTACAGCAGTCTCACCTGGAAAATCTCTCAGTATGTAGGGGAGTAGTTCACCTGCGCCACGTGACAGTTAAGGTCTCCTTTACCCACTCCTTAGGTATCTTGGGCTTCAATTTTACTCTTTTCATTCTGCGTATAATTTTTTTGAGAGTTAAGACAGGAGCAAAATAAAAATAGTCTTGTTTGCTCTCTGATGACAACATTGGTGTCCTGTTTCCCTAGCACCTCCAATCATGAGCCTGTCTCTTTTTTTGATTCTTTGTGCTTTGAATATAACCAAAACTATAAAACCATTTTTTATGTTCTTGGTATTTTTCATTCAGCTCTTTTTGACAGAAGTCTTCCAGATATTTCTCTTACAGGCTTTTACTACTCTTCTGTACTCTTCCTTAGTTATATGTTCTTTTTAAAAATGTCATTTAAAATATTGTTTTATGATTTTGCATGCAGTCTGTATTCATTATAGAAAAGTTAGGAAATATGCATAAGGGGGAGAAAAAGGATTATAACCCTATACCAAAGATAGTTGTTTACATTTCAGTATGTAACCTTTTAGACCATTTATAACATTTTAAATAGCCTCATAGTATTCTCTGTATGAATACATGTAACTTTTTGGTCAGTTTCTCTGTTGTTTCATAGTTAGGGTTACTTTTTCTTTTATAATTTATTTTATTATTGTTGTCGTTATTGAGATTGTACACAGCAAAACATGTAATTCAGCAGTTCCTTCATGTACCATTTAGTGACATTGATTACATTCTCCCTCTAAGGTTCCTATCTAATTTTTTGAGTTGCTGTTGTCAGTTTGATCCCATATGGATCTTAAAAGAGCATAATGCTCAGGGCAGACATTTTTTACTAGTTAAGCTAAATTATTATTTGGCTTTAAGAAGACTTGAGGGGATCTTTTTAGTTTAAGGTTTAAAGATTATCTCAGGGCAACAGTTCCAGGGATTCATCCAGCCTCCATGGCTCCAGAAAGCCTGGATTTTATGAGAATTTGAAATTCTGTGCTGTATTTTTCCTCTTTTGATTTCAGGATTCTTCTGTGGAATCTTTGATGAAAATTTTCAGTAATGGTGACCAGGCACCATCCAATTCTTCTGGTCTTATGGTAAGGGAGGCAGTTGTTCATGGAGGCAATTAGCTGTACAATCCAATTCCTTCTCCTGTTCCTGGCAATCGTCCTTCTTATATTGCTCCAGGCAAATAGATACCACTTGTTGTACCTTGGATGGCTGCTTGCAAGCCTTTAAGACCCTAGGCACTACTCAGCAAACTAGTAGATACAATAGAATCGCTGAACACGTTATTAGGCCAGTTAACTGGGATGTCCCATGAAACCGTGACCCTAAAACTCCAAACCAGGAACCAAATCACATGAGGTGTTTAGTTGTACATAAGCAGTGTCAGCAGCTATGCTTTGTGTGTGTGATTGTTGTAAATATGTCTATCACACAACTTTTGCCAATTCAACATTTTACAAGGGTACAACTGATTGAAAGTAATTACATTATCGGCTGTGTGGTTTTTTTCATCACAGATGGGTTTATTTTTATAAACCTTATTGTACTGCCACCACACACCTGTAAGTTTGTTATGCTGTCATGGCTTGTGTGTTGCTGTGATGCTGGAAGCTATGCCACTGGTATTTAAAATACCAGCAGGGCCCATAGTAGACAGGTTTCATTGGTGTTTCCAGACTAAGGCAGACTAGGGAGAAGGACCTGGCAATCTGCATCTAAAAAATTGGCCAGTGACAACCTTATGAATAGCAGCCAAACACTGTCTGATATAGGGCTGGAAGATGAGTCCCTAAGTTGGAAGGCACTCAAAATATGACTAGGAAAGAGCTGCTTCCTCAAAGTAGAGTCAGCCTTAATAATGTGAATGGAGTAAAGCTTTCGGGACCTTCATTTGGTAATGTGGCACAACTCAAAACGAGAAGAAACAACTGCAAACATCTGTTAGTAATCAAAACATGGGATGGACAAAGTATGAATCTAGGAAAATTGTAAGTCATCAAAAATGAAGTGGAACGCAAAAAGATCAATCTGCCAGGCATTAGTGAGCTGAAATGGGTGGTATTAGCCATTTTGAATTGGGCAATCATATGGTTTATTATAATGGGAATAGAAATCGCAGAGGAGTGGTGTCACATTAATTGTCAAAAAGAACATTTCAAGATCTAGTCTGAAGTACGGTGCTGCAGTAATAGGATAATATCCATACGCCTACAAGAAAGGCTAGTTAGAAAATTGAAGATTTTTACCAACTTCTGCAATCTGAAGTTGGTAAAACATGCAATTGTAATGCAGAAGTTGGAAATGAAGAAGGATCAATATTTGGAAAATATGGTCTTGGTGATGGAAACAACGCATGAGGTGACATGACAGAATTTTGCAAGACCAATGACCTATTCATTGGAAATACCTTTTTTCAACGGCGTAAGTGGTGACTATACACATGGCCCTTGCTGGATGGAATACATAGGAATCATATTGACTGTATTTGTGGAAAGAGACAACGGAGAAGCTCAATATTATCAGTCACAACAAAGCCAGGGGCTGACTGTGGAACAGACCATCAATTGCTCATATGCAAGTTCAAATTCAAGCTGAAGAAAGTGAAAACAGGTCCACCAGAGCCAAAGTGCAACCTTGAATACATTCTCCCTGAATTTAGAGATCATCTCAAGAATAGATTTGGTGCATTGAACATTAATGACTGCAGACCAGAAGAGTTGTGGGATGACATCAAGGACATAATACCTGAAGAAAACAAAAGGTCATTTCAAAAGGCAGGAAGAGAGAAAAGACCAAAATGGATGTCAGAAGAAAAAAGAGCAGACTTGCTGGTCTGACAAAGACTGGAGAAACCCAGAAGTGTGGCCCCCGGAAACCCTCTTAACTCAGTACTGAAGTCATTCCTGAGGTTCTCCCTTGAGCCAAAGATAGATCTATAGGGCAAACAGTAACACGCGTGAGGAACGTGCTTCATTGTTCAATCATGTATACAAGACTAAATGGGCACAACAACCCAAAAGCAAAGATGAGAAGGCAGGAAAACTGGATGAATGGAAGCAGGGAACGTGGGGTGGAGAAGAGGAGAGCGTTGATACATCACAGGGTTGACAACCGGTATCGCAAAACAATTGTGTATAATTTAGTGAGAAACTAATTTGCTCTGTAAACTTTCACCTAAAGCACAATTAAAAAATAAGTAAAATGCCTGTCACATTAAAAAAAAAAAAAAGTAAGAAGAGACTATGAAAGTTGCTCTTAAACAGAGAGTAATTGAAGTGAATGGAAGAAATGATGAAGTAAAAGAGCTGAACAGAAGATTTCAAAGGCTGGCTCAAGAAGACAAAGTAAATTATTAAATAACAAAATGTGCAAAGACCTAGAGATAGAAAACCAAAAGGGAAGAGTATGCTTGGCATCTTTCAAACTAAAAGAACTGAAGAAAAAATTGAAGCCTTGAGTTGCAATATTGAAAGATTTTATGAACAAAGCATTGAATGACACAGAAAATATCAAAAGAAGATGAAAGGAATACACAGTCACCGTACCAAAAAGAATTGGTCGATATTCAGTCATTTCAGGAGGTAGCATATGATCAAAAAACTGATGGTATTAAAAGAAGAAGTCCAAGCTGCACTGAAGGCATTGACGAAAATCAAGGCTCCAGGAATTGACGGGATGCCAATTGAGTTGTTTCACCAAGTAGATGAAACACTGGAAGTACTTACTCATCTGTGCCAAAAAATTTGAAATAGAGCTACCTGTCCAACCGACTAGAGGAGATCCATATTTGTGTCCATTCCAAAGACAGTTGATCTAACAGAATGTGGAAATTATCAAACAACATCATTAATATCACACAAAAGTGAAATTTTGCTGATGGTTGCAGTGGTACATCGACAAGGAACTGCCAGAAATTCAAGCCGGATTCAGAAGAGGACGTGAAATGAAGGATAGCATTGCTGATGTCAGATGGATCTTGGCCGAAAGCAGAGAGTAGCAGAAGGATGTTGACCTATGTCTTATTGACTGCAAAGGCATTCTACTGTGTGAATCTTAGCAAACTATGGATAACATTGTGAAGAATGGGAATTCCAGAACATTTAATTGTGCTCATGAGGAACCTATACGTAGATCAAGAGGCAGCCTTGGAACAGAACAAGGGATATTCCTTAAAATCAGGAAAGTTGTGAGTCAGGGTTGTATTCTTTTACCATACTTATTCAATCCGTATGCTGAGCAAATAATCCGAGAAACTGGACTACGTGAAGAAGGATGGGGCATCAGGATTGGAGAAAGACATTAATCTTCGACATGTACATGACACAATCTTGCTTGCTGAAAGCGAAGAGGACTTGGAGTACTTACTGATGAAGATCAAAGAGTATAAGCTTCAGTATGGATTACACCTCAACATACAGAAAACAAAAATCCTCACAACCGGACCAATAAGCAAAATCATGATAAATGGAGAAAATATTGAAGTTGTCAAGAGTTTCATTTTACTTGGATTCACAATCAACACCCATTAAAGCAGCAGTCAAGAAATCAAACAACCTATTGCATTGAGCAAATCTGCTGCAAAAGACCTCTTCAAAGTGTTAAAAAGCAGAGGTACCACTATGAGGACTAAGATATGCCTGACTCAAGCCGTGATATTTTCAGTCACCTCATATGCATGCAAAAGCTGGACAGTGAATAAGGGAGACTGAAGAAGAATTGATGCCTTTGAATTATGGTGTTGGCAAAGAATATTGAATGTACCATAAACTACCATCTATATATCGAACGTACCATGAACTACCAAACAAATCTGTCTTGGAGGAAGTACAGCCAGAATGCTCCTAAGAAGTAAGGCTGGCAAAACTTCCTCTCATGTACTTTGGATATGTTATCAGGAGGGATCAGTCCCTGGAGAAGAACATCATGCTTGGTAAAGAAGAGGGCCAATGAAAAATAGGAAGACCCTTAAGGAGATGGATTGACACGGTGGCTGCAACAATGGACTCAAGCATAACATTTGTGAGGATGGCCTAGGACCAAGCAGTGTTGTACATGGGGTCACTATGAGTTGGAACTGACTTGATGGCACCTAACAACGACAACATAATGAACATTCCTACAATTAAAACTTTGTGCATATTCATTATTATCTCTGGGTGAAATGATATGGACATTTTTAAAAGGTAGGTTTGTTGAGGTATAATTTACATACTGTAAAATTCATACTTTTAATTTACAGTTTTACAAATTCCAGCAAATGTATCTATTCATATAACAACCACCAAAATCAAGATATGGAACATTTCTATCACTCAAAACATGCCCTTGTGCCCCTTCGTATTAAACCTTTCTGTTCTCAGCATCTGTCAACCACTAATCTGTTTTCTCTTCCTGTGATTTTTCATTTTCCAGAGTGTTGTATAAATAAAATTACAGTTTATAGTCCTTTGAGTCTGAGTTCTTTCACCTAGATAATGCTTTTGAGATTCATCTAAGTTGTTGCATGTATCAATAGTTCATTCTTTTTTTAAATTACCCTATAGTATTCCGTTGTATAAATGTACCAGTTTGTTTATCCGCTCATCAGTTTAAGATTACTTATATTGTTTCCAGATTTGGGTTATTATGAATAAAACTACTGTAACATTAACGTGTAGACTTTTCTGTGAACGTAAGTTTCCACTTCTGTTGGGTAAATACCTAAAAGTGAGATTGCTGGGTCCTAATGGCAAGTGTGTATTTAACTTTATAAGAAACTGTTTTTATCTTTTCGCTTATCACTATCCATCCACTTGTTCCAGACCAGTAGTTGAAAAGACTTTTCTTTTTCCGATGAATTTGTTTTGTACCTTTGTCAAAAGTCAGTTGTCCGGTTACATCTGAGGGGCTGTTTTTGGACTTCATTCCCTTTCATTTATGTTTGCCTATCCTTACACCAATACCACACTGTTGTGATAACTAGCTTGATAATAAATCTTGAAATCTGTAGATGTTAGTCCTCTTATTTTCTTTTTCACAGTTGTTTTGACTACTCCAAGTTCTTTGAATTTGCATATGAATTTTAGAATTGGTTTATCTGTTTCTGCAAAAGACCCCGGATTTCTGTTGGGATTGCATTGAATCCACAGGATAACTTGGGGAGAAATGATATTTTAACATTATCAAATCTTCTGACCCATCTATACCTGTATCTCTCCATTTATTTCGGTCTTCTTTAATTTCAGCAATGTTTTGTAGTTTTCAGTGTACAGATTTTCTACATCTTTTATCACATTTGTCCACAAATATTGTAAATATTTTTCATTTCAATTTCCAGTTGTTTCTTGTTAGCATATTTTGTATATGTGCCTTTTATCTTGAGACCTTAGTAAGCTCAATTATTATCCCTAGTAACTCTATTTTGGATTCTTAGGGATTTTCTAGGTTGATAATTGTATTTTATGTTATGTTTATTTTTTTGGTATGCACACTTTTAGGATTTTTGATGCATATTTGCCATATTGCCCTTCAGAAATTTTACATTCTTACCAGTACTGAATCAGAGTGCCCATTCTTCACCTTTGGCAACAACAACAACAAAAAACCAAACTGGTTGCCGTCGAGTTGATTCCAATTCATAGCAGCCCTATAGGACAGAGTTAGAACTGCCCCATAGAGTTTCCAAGGAGTACCCGGTGGATTCGAACTGCCAGCCTTTTGGTTAGCAGCTGTAGCTCTTAACCACTACACCACCAGGATTTTCCCTTTGGCAACAATAGGTATTAAAACCAATTTTGCCAATATGGTAGGCATGTCCTAATATTTTTGGTATCAAAAAAGGTCATTACACATAAAAAGGCCATACCATTAAAACACTTCCTTAAGCCTTAGAATATATAATATTTGAATAGGCTATCCTTTTGGGTGGAAAGAAATGCTAATCTTATTTTGATTGTAAAAAACCAAACCCGTTGCCTCTGAGCTGATTCTAACTTACGGCGAGCCTGTCTAATTCAGCAGCTGGAAGATCAGTGTTTTTGGAGTGATTTATTAGTGTTTAGAAATACATCATAAAAGATGTTAATCACAGTTGGACTTTAGATATTCGTGAATGTTCAATTTATAAAAACAAAAAAACACTGTAATAGCTGATGGAAAATGCCATAATAATTTTAATGGCTGGGATCCCAGGTTATGAATTTCTTAATATTTGGAAAACAACCTCTGATTTGGAAAAATAAAAAGTACTTTCTAAGTTATGAGCCACCTCACTCTACCTCGTATTTTCATTGTCAGGAAAAATGGTGAAGGGCTTTGAAACGATTTCTGGGTTGTCCTATCTAGTTCACCCTTCCTGTCTGTGTGACCCTCTGAGGGCCTGCGCCTTTCATTTTCTCTGAGCTATTTTACAACTCTTAAGCTGTAGGAAGCTGGTAGTGTTGTGGAGGATTCTTGACCATAAAAATTGAATGAAATTTATTATTTCCCTGTGGATATTGGCTAGTTTTCAACTATTTATAAATTCAGCGTTCTTGATTACTCATATATGTGTTATTTAAATTTACCTTTGAATCAGTTGCAACATCTTACTGTAGCCTAGTGGCACAATGGGTAAGTACTTGGCTGATGGTTCCTTCATTAATTAATGATTAAAATAAAATTTTGACATATGGTCATTTCTAATTTATATGAGAGTCATGATTACACAGTTCTTCAAAATTATAAATATTTCCAAAATTGGGATGTGTATTAACAATTGTGTGTATATTAAATGTTAGTAGTGCTTTTTTTTTTCCCCCGAAAAGCTAATATTAAGTCCATAAACCAAAACTGGCCCGTTGTCGTCGAGTTGATTCTGACTCATAACAACATTATAGAACAGAGTAGAACTGTCCGACAGGGTTTCCAAGGAGTGGCTGGTAGATTTGAACTGCTGACCTTTTGGCTGGCAGCTGAGTTCTTAACTACTGTGCCACCAGAGCTCCTCCATAGAGTATCATTGAAAAAATGTCAGCAGTCCTCAGAATTTTTCCTGGGTATTACATAGTCAGATAAGCTCTGAAGTTACACTCACGTTTCTGACAGTTGTTTAGAGAAACTTAAGAACTATTACTAGGCAAAAAAAAGGTCACTTTATTATCTTTTAATACTATATCTACCTAAGTAGTCTTGATTCATTACCTGGAGCATTAGTTTTTCTTTTTTTTTTAATTGTGATAAAGCCTTTGCCAGTTTAGCCATCTTTAAGAGTACAATTTAGTGACATTTATTACAGTCACTGTATTGTGCAACCATCACCACTGTCCATTTTGGAATGTTTCTCATCACTGTGAACAGAAACTCGGAGCCCTGGTGGCACAGTGGTTAAAAGCTTGGCTGCTAACCAAAAGGTTGGCAGTTCTAATCCACCAGCCTTTCCTTGGAAACCCTGTGGGGCAGTTATACTCTGTCCTGTAGAGTCTCTACGAGTTGGAACTGGCTCAGTGGCAACGGGTTTGATTTGGTTTTTTTGGTAAACAGAAACTCAGTACCTCTTAAGTAATAACTCCGCCATTTCCTGTTACCCCCAGCCCCTTGAAACCACTGATAAACTTTTGTCTCTACACAGTTGCTTACTCGAAGTATTTCATTAAGTGGGGTCATACAGTATTTGTCCTTTTGTGTCTGACTTATGTCACTCAGCATATGTTTTCAGAATCCATCCATGACGTAGTATGTATCAGAACTTCATTTTTCTTTATGGGTACATAATATTCATTGTGTGTATATACCACATTTTGTTTATCCAGTGATCTTTTGATGAACCCTTTCTACCTTTGGGCTATTGTGAATAATGCTGCAGTGAACACTGGTGTACAAGTATGTCTTTGAGCCCCTTTTCAAGTTCCTTGGTTATATAACTAAGAGTGGAATTGCTAGGTCATGTGGTATTTCTTTCTGAGGTACTGCCAAACTGTTTTCCACAGTGTCTGCACCATTTTACATTCCCACATTCTTACCAACACTGGTCATTTTCTGTCTTTCTGATAATAGCCATTCTAGTGGGTGTGATGATCCTTTACTTTGTCTTCTCTAGCTGGCCTTTGAAATCTTCTGTTCAGCTCTTTTACGTCATCGTTTCTTCCGATCGCTTTAACGTCAAGCCTTTAGTTGTGATAGCAAGGGATTCTGTGGACAAAATATTGAACAATGCAGGAATCATCAAAAGAAGATGGAAGGAATACACGGAGCCACTGTACAAAAAGAACTGGTGTACGTTCAGTCACTTCAGGAGGTAGCATATGATCAAGAACTGATGATACTGAAGGAAGAATTTCCAAGCTGCTCTGACGACACTGGCAAAAAAGAAGGCTCCAGGAATTGATGGAATACCAACTGAGTTTTTTCAACAAACAGATGCAGTACTGGAAGTGGTCACTTGTCTATGCCAAGAAATTTGGAAGACAGCTACCTGGCCAACTGACTGGAAGAGATTCATATTTATGCCTATTTCAAAGACAGGTGATCCAACCGAATGCGGACATTATCAAACAGTATCATTAATATCACACGCAAGTAAAATTTTGCTGAAAATCATTCAAAAGCAGTTGTAGCATGTCTTGGGCTGGGTTCTCTAGAGAAGCAAAACCAGTAAAGCATATAAATATATGTAGAGATTTATATCAAGGCAACAGCTCACACGATTGTAGAGGCTGGAACGTCCCAAATCTGTGGATCAGGGTAGAGGCTTCTCTTGATACACGTAGCTGTAGCGCTGGCGAACCCAAGATCAGCAGGTCAGAGAGCAGGGCCCTTGATCACAGGCTGTGAAGATGGATGAATCCTAAGATTGGCAGATAAGCTGATAGCTCAAGTCCCAAGGACCGGAGGCCAGATGAATAGGAGACAGCCACAGAATCCAGAGTGAGCAAAAAAGCCAGAACTTCTGCGTGTATTCAAATGCAGGCCACACCCCCCTGAGGACACTCCCTTTCAACTGGTTGGGTACTCACAGCAGATTCTATCATGGGAATGATCACATATAAACACCGAGAATTATGCCCCAGCCAAGTTGACATTCAGTCTTAACCATCACACAGCAATACATAGACAAGGAACTGCCAGAAATTCAAGCCAGATTCAGAAGAGGATGTGGAAGGAGGGATGTCATTGCTATGTCAGATGGATCCTGGCTGAAAGCAGAGAATATCAGAAAGATGTTTACTTGTTATTGACTGTGCAGAGGCATTCTAACAATATTGTGGATAGCATTGCAAAGAACGGGAATTCCAGAACTGTCTGTATGCTGAGCAAATAACCTGCGAAACTGTACCACAGCTTTAGGATTGGAGGAGGACTCATTAACAACCTGTGTTACACAGATGAAACAACCTTGCTCGCTGAAAGTGAAGAGGACTTGAAGCACTTACTGATGAAGATCAAAGACTACAGCCTTTAGCATGGATTACACCTCAACATACAGAAAACAAAAATCCGCACAACTGAACCAATAAACAGTATCATGATAAACGAAGAAAAGGTTGAAGTTGTCAAGGATTTCATTTTACTTGGACTCACAATCAGCACCCACAGAAGCAGCAATCAGGAAATCAAATGAGGCATTACATTGAACAAATCTGCTGCAAAAGACCTCTTTGAAGTGTTAAAAAGCAAAAATGTCACCTTGAAACCTAAGGTGGGCCTGACCCAAGCCATGGTGTTTTCAGTTGCCTTGTATGTATGTGAAAGCTGGGCAATGAATAAGAAGGACCTAAGAAGAATCAATACCTTTTAATTATGTTCTTGGTGAAGGATATTGAATATACAATGGACTGCCAAAAGAATGAACAAATCTGCCATAGGAGTACAGCCAGAATGTTCCTTAGGAGCAAGAATGGCGAGACTTCATCTCACATATTTTGGACATATTATCAGGAGGGATCAGTCCCTGAAGAAGGACATCATGCTTGGCGAAATAGAGGGTCAGGCAAAAAAGAAGAAGACCCTCAATGAGATGGATTGACACAGTAGCTGCAGCAGTGGACTCAAGGATAACAACGATTGTGAGGATAGCGCAGGATCGGGCACCGTTTCGTTCTCTTGTGCATAGGGTCATTATGAGTCAACTGACTGGACAGCACCTGACAAGAACAGTGGGTGTGAAGTAGTATCTCATTGTGGTTTTTAGTAGTGTTTCCCTAATGACTAGTGACATTGAGCATCTTTTCATGTGCTTATTGACCATTTGTATGCCTTTGGGTAAATGTCTTTTCAAGTCCTTTACGCATTTTTTCACTGGACTTTTTGTCTTTTTATTTTTAATAACTTGTGCTTTAAGTGAAAGTTTACAAATCAAGTCAGTCTCTCACATGAAAACTTACATACACCTTGCTAGATACTCCCATTTACTCTCCCCCTAACGAGACAGCCTGCTCTCTCCCTCCACTCTCTTTTTTCATGTCCATTTCGCCCGCTTCTAACCCCCTCTACCCACTCATCTCCGCTCCAGGCAGGAGATGCCACTCCTCACCAGCATCCTTCTCCAACCCATTGTCCAGTCCAATCCATGTCTGAAGAGTTAGCTTTGGGAATGGTTCCTGTCCTGGGGCAACAGAAGGTCTGGGGACTATGACTACCGGGGTCCTTCCAGTCTCAGTCAGACCATTAAGTCCGGTCTTTTTATGAGAATTTGGGGTCTGCATCCCACTGTTCTTCTGCTCCCTTAGGGGTCCTCTGTTGTGTTCCCTGTCAGGGCAGTCATTGGTTGTAGCCAGGCACCATCTAGTTCTTCTGGTCTCAGGATAACGTAGTCTCTGGTTCATGTGGCCCTCTCTGTCTCTTGGGCTCATGATTACCTTGTGTCTTTGGTGTTCTTCATTCTCCTTTGATCCAGGTGGGTTGAGACCAATTGATGCATCTTAGATGGCTGCTTGCTAGCGTTTAAGACCCCAGACACCACTCTTCAAAGTGGGATGCAGAATGTTTTCTTAATAGATTTTATTATCCCAGTTGACTTAGATGTCCCCTGAAATCATGGTCCCCAGACCCCTGCCCCTGCTGCACTGGCCTTCGAAGCATTCAGTTTATTCAGGAAACTTCTTTGCTTTTAGTTTAGTCCAATTGTGCTGACCTCCCCTATATTGTGTGTTGTCTTTCCCTTCACCTAAAGTAGTTCTTATCTTCCAACTAATTAGTGAATCCCCCCCTCACCTCCCCACCCCCCCTCTTCTCGTAACCACAAAAGAATGTTTTCTTCTCAGTTTAAACTGTTTCTGGAGTTCTTATAATAGTAGTCTTATATAATATTTGTCATTTTGCAACTATTTTTTTTTTTTTTAATTTCACTCAGCATAATGCCTTCCAGGTTCCTCCATATTATGAAATGTTTCACAGATTCCTTACTGTTCTTTATCGATGCATAGCATTCCATTGTGTGAATATACCATAATTTATTTATCCATTCATCTGTTGATGGGTACCTTTGTTGCTTCGGTTGTTTGTCTTTTTGTTGTTGAGTTGTAGCAGTTCTTTATATATTCTAGATATTAAACCCTTAGCAGATATTTGGTTCCCAAATATTTTATACCATTCCGTAGATTGTCTCATCACTTTGTTGGCGAAGTCCTTTGATGCACCAAAACTTTTTGATGAAGTCCAGTTTATCTATTTTGACTTTTGTTGCTCATGCTTTTGGTGTTATATCTAAGAATGCATTGTCAAAACCTACGTCTTGAAGCGTTACCCATATGTTTTCTTCAGGGAGTTTTATGGTTTTAATTCTTATTTTTAGGTCATCGATCCATTTTGAATTAGTTTTCATATATGGTAGGAGGTATGGGTCCGATTTCATTCTTTGTCATGTGGAGATCCATTTGTCCCAGTACCATTTGTTGAAGAGACTATTCTTTTCCCATTGAATTGTCCTGGTACCTTTGTCAAAAATCAGCTGACCATGGATGTATGGAGTTTATTTCTGGACTATCAATTCTATTCCATTGGTCTATATGACTACCCTCATACTAGTACCACACTATTTTGATTACTTAGAGCTTTATAGAATGTGTTGAAATCAGGAAGTTCAAGTCCTCTTTGTTCTTTTTCAAGATTGTTTTGGCTGTTCAGGGCCCTGTGCCATTCCATATGAATTTGAGAACTGACATTTGTATTTTTCCCAAAAAAGCCTGTTAGAATTTTGATAGGGATTACATTGAATCTATAAATCTCTTTGGGTAGTATTGATACATTAAGTCTTCCACTCCATGAGCATGAAATTTCTTTCCTTTTATTTAAGTCTTCTTTAATTTCTTTGAGCAATGTTTTGTATTTTCAGTGAACTAGTCTTTCCCCTCCCTGATTAAATTCATTCCTAATTATTTTATCCTTTTAGATGCAGTCGTAAATGGAATTTTTTTTCTTAATATTTTTTCAGGTAATTGATCATTGGTAAGAAACACAACAGATTTTTTGTGCATTGATATTGTACCCTGTGGCTTTGCTAACTTCATTTATTAGTTCTAGTAGCTTTCTTACGAATTCTTTGGGGTTTTCTATGTAATCATGTCATTTATCAATACAAATAGTTTTACTTCTTCCCAGTTTGAATACTTTTTCTTTCTTTCTTTCTTTGTCTAATTGCTCTGACTAGAACTTCCAGTACAGTGCTAAATAGCAGTGATGAAAGCAGACATCTTTGTCTTGTTCCTAATCTTAGGGGGAAGCTTTCAGTCTTTCAGTACTGAGTATGATATTAATATAAATGCCTTTTTATCATGTTCAGGAATTTTCCTCCTACTTCTAGTTTGTTCAGTGTTTTTATCATGAAAGGGTGTTGGATTTTGTCAAATCCTTTTCTGTACCAATTGAGATAGTCATGTGGTTCTTTTTTTTTGTCCTATTAATTACTGTAATGTTCTGTACATTAGGACCCTTATGGCACAGTAGTTAAGACCTTGGCTGCTAACCAAAAGGCCAGCAGTTCAAATCCACCAGCCACAACTTGGAAACCCTGTTCGGCAGTTTTGCTCCATCCTGCAGGGCCACTATGAGTCGGAATCAATTCAATAGCAGTGGGTTTGGTTTGATTTTTGGTTTTATACGTTGATTTTTATTGATTTTATTGAGCCAGTCTTAGATTCCTGGGATAAATCCCACTTGATCATGGTGTGTAATCCTTTTAATATGTTGTTGGATTCGGTTTGCTCATATTTTGTTGAGGATTTTTGCATCTCTACTCAGTATAAGGGATACTCGTTTGTAGTTTTCTTATGATGTCTTTATCTGGCCTTGGTATCATTGCATCTGTACTCAGTATAAGGCATACTAATCTATAGTTTTCTTATGGTGTCTTTATCAGGCATTGATATCAGAGTAATACTGGCCTCGTGTAATGAGTTAGATGGTATCCCTCTTCTATTTTTTGAAAGAGTTTAAGAAGAATTGATGTCAACTCTTCTTTAAATCTTTGGTAGAATTTCCCAGTGAAGCCATGTGACCTAGGCCTTCTCTTTGTTGGGAGGTTTTTAATGACTGGTTTAATTTCTTGTTATGCATCTGTTGGGAGTTTCTATTTCTGTTTGAGTCAATTTAAGTACTTTGGGTGGTACGAACGGTTAATACACTCTTTTGTCACAGTTAATACACTCTCTTGTCATGTAAAGTACATACATAGTAGCCTCAGTTGGCTTCTTCGTCCACAGAACTTAAAATATTTACCATCTGGGCCTTTTCATAAAAGAAGTTTGTTGACCCCGATCTAAAATCTTTTCAAACTCACTAATTCTAATGATTTCAAAATATTTTATCTGTAGATTCTTTTGGATTTCCGAATATCATCAGTGAGAAATGACAGTTTTATTTCTTCCTTTCCAATTCTTTCACATATTTTTCTTCCCTTGCTGTATCTTAATTTCAATGATCACAATTTTTCTTGGTTTCCTAGATGACTAGAAGCTGAGCTGCAGTCCCTGTGAGGTTTGGTTTATTCCTAGGGTACGCCTTCTGGAGTTACTAATTCTGGATACAAAAGTTTGTCTCCTTAGCTTGTAATAAGTGATGCTTAGTCTCTTTAGATGGGCAAATATCCCCAGGACAAAAGCTGACTTAAATGCAGGACTGGCCACACTGGATTTTGATCTTCTATTATATCTTAGCTTGGTTATTCTTTACCCCTTGCAATTTCTCTGATGCCTCAGCAGATTTTTAAAAATATTTTGACCCACTTTTCTGGTTCTGAGCCAAAAGGTTGGTCTGAATTACCTAGGCTGCCAATACTAGAATGAAATTGAGGAGCCAGAATTTACAGTTAATTCTATCTGACTCCAAGGTCCGCATTCTTTTTTTTTATTTTTTTAATGTGCTTTAAGGGAAAGTTTACAAATCATCAGTCTCTCATACAAAAATTTATATACACCTTGCTATATACTCCTAGTTGCTCTCCCCCTAATGAGACAACATACTCCTTTCCACTCTCTATTTTTGTGTGCATTTGGCCGGCTTCTGACCCCCTCTGCCCTCTCATCTCCCATCCAGACAGAAGGTGCCCACATAGCCCCATATGTCTACTTGATCCAAGAAGCTCACTCCTCACCAGTATCATTTTCTATCCCATAGCCCAGTCCAATCCCTGTCTGAAGAGTTGGCTTTGGGAATGGTTCCTGCCTTGGGCTAACAGAAGGTCTGGGACCATGACCTCCCAGGTCCTAGTCTCAGCCAGACCATGAAGTCTGGTCTTTTTATGAGAATTTGAGGTCTGCATCCCACTGCTCTCCTGCTCCCTCAGGGCAAGGTCCACACTGTTGATAACCTAACCGTATTAGTGTCCTAATACATTTTATGGAGCTTTAGACCTTAAAAATAAACATGATCTTATATATTGTATCGTTTATGCTTTTCAGGGTAGATAATGTCACAAGTCAAAAACTTAAGCTTTGTATTCTATTTTTTGCTCTATAGGGAAGCCAATAAGCAACACGTAAGATGTCAGAAATGTTTAGAATTTGGACATTGGACTTATGAATGCACAGGAAAAAGAAAATACCTACACAGGCCTTCAAGAACAGCGGAACTAAAAAAAGCTTTAAAAGAAAAAGAAAACAGGTTATTATTACAACAAAGGTAAGTTTACGTGTGGTGTCCAAAGGAATATTATTTTCTTGTTTATGTCAATAGGACTTACTAAGGGACTAAATTTCTCATGGTGATTGTCCAGATTTAAATTCTAGTACTCCCTGTTTAATGAGTGCAAGCTTCACATCTATACCATTAAGGTCAATACTGTTATTATCGCCATTTTACATATGAAGAAACCTTTGTTCACAGAGAGGTTGAGTAACTTGCTCAGTGTCACGTAACTAATAAGCGAAAAAGTTAGATTTAAACTAGTCAGCCTGTCTCCACAGTCCATGCTCTTAATCATTTGACTTCTGCTTCAACTGCCAGTGAAATGACAACAGAATCCCATAAGTAGATTATATGAGCTGATGTAGAAAGTGCTCCAGGACACGTTAAGTATAAAAGCAAGGTAGAGAACAGTATATATGATAAGTGCCATTATTTATGCTTGGAAAAGAAAGAAATAGTATTTTTATTTGGATATATAAATGATGACAGGAGGGAGGGAGAAGGGTATTCACTAATTAGATAGTAGATAAGAACTATTTTAGGTGAAGGGAAAGGTAACACACAATACAGGAGAGGTCAGCACAGCTGGACTAAACCAAAGTAAAGAAGTTTCTTGAATACAACCAAGCGCTTTGAAGGCCAGAGCAGCAGGGATGGGGACTTGGGAACTGTGGTTTCAGGGGACATCTAGGTCAATTGTCATAACAAAATGTATTAAAAAAACGTTCTGCATCCCACTTTGGTGAGTGGCATCTGGGGTCTTAAATGCTAGCAAGTGGTCATCTAAGATACATCAGTTGGTCTCAACCCACCTGGAGCAAAGGAGAATGAAGAACACCAAAGACGTAAAATAAGGTAAAGATGGGCCCAAGAGACAGAAAGGGCCATATAAACCAGATACTACATCGACCTGAGAATGAAATACCTGGATGGTGCCCGGCTACCACCGATGACTGCCTTGACAGGGAACATAACAGAGAATCCCTGATGGAGCAGGAGAACAGTGGGATGCAGATCTCAAATTCTCGTAAAAAGGCCAGACATAATGATCTGACCGAGACTAGAAGGATGCTGGAGATCATGGTCCCCGGACCCTTCGTTAGCCCAAGACTGGAACCATTCCTGAAGCCAACTCTTCAGACAGGGATTGGACTGGACTATAAGACAGAAAATGATTCTGGTGAGTAGTGAGCTTCTTGGTTCAAGTAGACACATGAGACTATCTGGGTGGCCCTTGTCTGGAGGAAACATGAGAAGGCGTGGGGGACAGGAGCTGGTTGAATGGACATGGGGAATACAGGGTAGAGAGGAGGAGTGTGCTGTCTCAGTGGGAAAGCAGCTAGGAATACATAGCAAGGTGTGTATAAGTTTTTTATGAGAGACTGACTTGATTTGTAAACTTTCACTTAAAGCACAATAAATAATAAGAATAAAAACTAATAATTGATAATAATACTTCTAGAAGGAGACTAGAATATTATTTACCCTTTTATGTCCTTTGAATAAAGCCTTTTTAAATTCCTATGAAATGAGTAAGGCAACGTGCTTTAGAGAAACTGAAGTGTGAAGGTCTTGGATCTACTTAGTGCTACAGATTAGAAGAAGTAGCATCTTCATCTTCATAAGGACTGTTAGCTGTAATAATAGTGTCATAAACATCTGGGCTTTAAGGCAACGATCTTCAGTTTTTGGACATGCCTCTTCAAAGGTTATGCAGAATGGATAGGTAATCAATTTCTAGACTACCAACATTCATATGAAATGTCAAAAAAATAAGTCTACATAAGAACTTGCCTGTTGGTCCTCATTTTCCATTTCCTCTTTCCCATAGCTTTTTTCTAATTTCGCAAAAGAAAGGCATACCTCTCACTTATGTCTAATCTTACCTCGGTGTGTTGTCCTCGTGTGTAAAAACCTAGAGGATTTTTCACAATATAAAAAGTGTGTTTGTATTGAGAAAGTGAATGGCCATAATTATTGGGAACATGTTTTTTAGTAAGTTTTTTCCTAATAAAATCAAAGGAGGACCTAATTGAGTTCTCAGTTTAAAAATATATTTTAATCATCGATAATTACTTCTGGAATATAACATAATAGTTCAAAGAATTGAGTGACATTATTGTAATAAAACTCTTTCTGTTCTCATATACTTATTTAGATTAACAAGGTTGCTTAATGCTAAATCTACAAAAATTAAAAAATATTAATAAAATTGATGCTGAACCCTGTCACGTTCTAGCAATATTTATCCATGGGTACATAAACTCAGAAAGAAAAAACATGCCATTAAGAGATATATTTCCAATAGTTTTTTTCTTTATAACAGTTACTAAATTTATAACATGCTTTTACATTTTTTTAATCAATTGTATTCCAATAATAATTGTATCCGTTACTCAGTTCAGAATTTTAAACACCTTTAAAGCCTATGATCACAGGAAATTAATACAATTTCAAGTTGTGTATATTTTTACTGTGGAAAAGTTTAAGTGATCGCTAAAATTTTCAGGCATAAAAATATATTAGAAAATGTTCAATATGGAAAATAGAATAACAATACAAGTTCAGAGAAGAAAAAGGATGATGTAAAATTACCGACTGTTAAACAGGCTTATATATTACTAAAGGGGATGATGGCAGGTATCACATTATTAGGGTCTTTAGTTTCCACTGGATACATTTACAAGAAGGAAATAGCAATTTTCTCTTAAAAATAACAATATATGTAATATGAGTATATATAATTTGCCTTTGCAAATATTAAAACTTAAAATAAAAAATGTAGGAGGGGAGAAACCGTTTTTCAAAATTTTTTATTAGGTACATAAGCAAAAAATGTTTGGAGACCACAATCATAAAGAATAAAATATGAGAGAAAGAATAATTTCATTTCAACATTTATTTTTGTTTTTCTACATTAATTGTGTCACACAAGTATCTTGGTGTTAAAAATGCATACGACTGTGAGATTAAATAAAGGCTGCTGATTTCGGTTCAGTGTTAGAACGATTGCTATGTATGAGTTTTGGTGACGTGGAATTTTTTTTAAGTTGTATTTTAGATGAAGGTTTACAAGACAAACTAGTTTCTCCTTGAACAGTTAGTACACACATTGTTCTATGACGTTGGTTAACAACCCCACAACATGTCAACACTCTCCCTTCTCAACCCTGGGTTCCATATTACCCGCTTTCCTGTCCCCTCCTGCTTTCCAGTCTCTGCCCCAGGGCTGGTGCGCCCCTTTAGTCTTGTTTTGTTCCGTGGACCTGTTGAGTCTTTGGCTGAAGGGTAAACCTCAGGAGTGACCTCATTACTGAGCTGAAACGGTGTCGGGGGCCATACTCTCAGGGTGTCTCCAGTCTCTGTCAGGCCAGCAAGTCTGGTCTTTGTTTTTGAGTTAGAATTTTGTTCTACATTTTTCTTTAGGTCTGTCCAGGACTCTCTATTGTGATCCCTGTCAGAGCAGTCAGTGGTGGTAGCCGGGCACCATCTCGTTGTACTGGACTCAGTCCGGTGGAGGCAGTGGTAGATGTGCTCCATTAGTCCTTTGGACTAATCTTTCCCTTGTATCTTTAGTTTACTTCATCCTTTCTTGCTCCCGAAAGGGTGAGACCAGTGGAGTATCCTAGATGGCCTCTCATAGGCTTTTAAGATCCCGGATGCTACTCACCAATGTAGAAGGTAGAACATATTCTTTATAAATTATGTTATGCCAGTTGAGCTAGATATTCCCACAGATCACGGTCCCCACAGCCCTCAACCCAGCAATTTCAGTTCCTCAGGGAGTTCGGATGCATCTGTGGAGCTACCACGGCCTTGCCTTGTACAGGTTGTGTTGGCTTCCCAAGTATTGTGTACTGTCTTTCCCTTCACCAAAGTTTCCACTTTTCTATTAAGTGTTTTTCCATCCCCACCCCTCGCTTCCCTCATAACCATCAAAGATTGTTTCTTTTTGTATGTAAACCTTCTCATAAGTATTTATAGTAGTGGTCTCATACAATATTTGTCCTTTTGATTGACTTATTTCACTCAGTGTAAGGCCCTTCCACATTCATCCAGAACATGGAATTCTTGTGGTCTGAATTAATAAATGATTCAATAAATAATTCCACTGTGTAAGGCAACTTTACATAAGTACATATTTATGTTTGAAAACTCAGGAAAAAGGAATGAGAGGAAATGTAGAAAAGTGCAGAAAATAGAAATATTAGATTTACAAGACAGTGCTATGACGAGAGAAGTAATTCGGTAATTTGCAAACCTGATTTCGTATACATGTTGTTTGGCAGAAGTATAGTAGCAAGCCATTTGTATATTTCATTCAAAAATCACTAGACTTTGTTCTTTATAATGTGAGGGTACACAGTTTTGAGGTATTAAGTTTCTGGTTTTAAACAGTAAAGAACTGAACATTTGGGGGACATGCAGAAAAAGAAATGATTATTTTAAATTAAAAGGCTGCTCTTTGTATACGAAGTGGCCATTTATAATTTGACTCTGGAAGCTCACATTCTGCCCTTGTTTGCTTTATTATATATTGTTCAGTAAGTAGTTGATTTAGGCGTGTCAAACTAAGTTGTAAACTAAAAGAAAGTCAAATTGGTGCGTTTAGTCAACGACTAACGTAACTGGCTTTTTTTTTTTTTTAAATGATGTGTTTTTGGTGAAGGGTTTACACAGCGGTTTAGGTTCCCATTCAACAGTCTACAAAAGTTGTTCGGTGACATTGGTTACATTCTTCACAATATATGAACATTCTCATTATTTTCGTTCTGGTTATTGTATTTCCCTTAATCTAGTTTCCCTGCTCCCTTACATTCTCATCTTTGTTTTAAAGTAATTGTTGACCACTTAATATAACTGCTTTTAAGGTACAGGTAATAAAATCTGTCTTGCTTAAGTGCTGGTAAATTTGGCTGCATTTACCGTATTCAGCCTACAATAGGAAACTTTCTACTTGGTTATAATGAGAAATACTGTACCCTAAGCACCCTACAATAGGAAACTTTCTACTTGGTTATAATGAGAAATACTGTACCCTAAGCACATGTAAAAAAAAAAAAATTTTTTTTTTTTTTATTAAGCACATGTTATAAAAGCCAAAGTGCTTCTCCAATGTGAAACAGTTTTGGGAATAGCAGAAGGGTTTGTCTGAGCTGTGTATAATCACTCTGTTAACAGGAACTTTCCCCCTTTTTGTTCATCAGCATTGCAGAAACTAATATAGAAAGAAAGACCAAGAAAAAAAGGTATGTGTGGCTTTAGAAGTCTTATGTAGATAATATGTAATAGCATAGTTGGAGGGATTAGGAAGAGTGATTTTAAAATAATAGTCATGAGATTTGGATCTGAGGTCAATTGTTAGCGATTAATGAGAGTACCATTGTGTTTCTGATATGTTCCTCTTATTTTCTGTGAGGAATTTATTGCCTCCATTTCTCCTTTTTCACCAACCTTCCAGAGCCTGTATAGCTAGAAATAGTAAACAATTGTCTTCTTTTGGCTTAGAATAGGAAATGTTATTAGAGTGGTAAGAAATTGTTGGCCAGCTACGTCTGGTCTGAAGTAGTTAAAATAAAGATTTACCAGTTTACATGAAGTCTAAATAAACCCAGTTGTTACGATGCGATTTTATTTTGACGTTATTCACTCTGGAACATAATATAGTAGGTATACTTACCTTGAACTGCTTCTAAGAGAGTTAAATTGCTGAAGTAAGAAAAAGACCTTGTAAAGGGGAGAAGGGTTTACAACAATAAGACAGTTCTCAAAGCATCAAATAATAGGAGTAGCATGCTAGCAAAGCTTCAGTGTTTATGTATGTGTAGATAGATAGATAAATGAAATTGCTTTTAAACATTCTATGAAGTGGCAGCTTTCCATGCACCTAACTGTTCCTTGCCTTATAGGTCTAAGAGTGTAACCAGTTCCAGTAGCAACAGCAGTGACAGTTCAGCCAGTGATTCTTCATCAGAGAGTGAAGAGACCTCTACCTCATCCTCCTCAGAGGATAGTGACACTGATGACAGCTCCTCCAGCTCGTCATCTTCAGCCTCCTCTACAAGCTCTTCCTCCTCGTCTGATTCAGACTCAGATTCCAGCTCCTCCAGTAGCAGCAGCACCAGCACAGATAGCAGCTCTGAGGATGAGCCGCCAAAGAAGAAGAAAAAGAAGTAGAGTCGCTTCATCCACATTGGACTGAAGAACTGAAGACATTAATGTACTTCTCAAAAGAGAATTTAGACTATGTTAAGACCAAATAGATTAACTGGTCAAAATTTCTAGGGTTCAGAAGTTTCTGAATGTTTTACATTATGAGAGCATAAATATCATTAATTATGAATTACATACGTGAAGACTTCTTTATTTTAAGGAGTTTTGTTTTGCTTTTTTATTTTTAAAATGTATCTCTAAAATTTAATCAAAGCTGAAATCCAGTAAGTCTGTTTTTGTGATGTAACCTATCTTTTTTCCCTGTGAATTAAATGCCATACTTTATTATATGTTAATGGTATGTGTCCATTTTCAGGATTATGCATCAGAGTATCTGGCAGTGAATTTCTAATGCTTTTGGCTATGTGGTATTATGTAAGATTTAATAATATTTGCTATATGAGTTTTCCTACTGTTAATAAATGTGCTCTATTTTTATGTTTATGTTCAAAAATTTTTTCTGAATTCTTGTTCTAAATGAAAAATTCAAGGAACCTGTTAATATATTTACACCTTTTGAATGGTACAAATCAAGTTGTTGTGTTATATAGTTCATTGTTATCTGGTTCCTTAAGTTCTTAGAGTTGCACTTTTCTGATGAAAATCATTCTAGAGGAACCTAAAAAGGAAAAAAGATCTGAAATTACTTTGAAGTCTAATCTTGGTGCCTTTTGATAAATCCAGTAAATCAGAAAAGAAAATAGCCATGTAAAAGGCTAAAAGTGATATAAATATCTTTCTGGAGTAACATACTACTATCACAGGTACCATTCAAAGGGAAAAAGAAGGTAGGAAGAAGAGAGAGAATTTTTTTTTTACAGAAAATTAGGGCAATGTTGGTTGCCATTTATGAAAAAGATTTTTTTAAACTTTCATAAAGATTGCCTTTTGCCATTTTTACAATTACTATATGACTGTTTATATGGGGTCACATATGACTGTCTACTACATAAATATGAATGACTCAGATGAATCTGCTATGTTTACATAGCCTATACACAGTTGAAATCTAGCATGAAAGGTTAGAAACAAAATACTGCACATTATTTCTTGAAAGTAAAATCCTCTGTTGTTGTGATGAGATGATTTGGTTTAATGTCACATTGTTCTGTGATGTCTTTTGAGCTTTTTTGAAAGAGATATTTGTACAAAAGTCTTGGTTGGGATTCTATATAGTGAAAACAATGACTATTAAGTCTTTTTTATATTTTTATGAGAGAGTAGTGGAAAATTACTTTTGAAGAAAATGAGCTTCTATTTAAATGTTGAAATATATATATAGTGAGTTTAAGGAGCCTGTACTTACTTGTCCGTTCTACAGAACCATCTGTTTTCAGTGATTGTAAATAAACTTTCAAAACATTTGAAAGGCTCCATACAGAATGTATTAATTGACGGTAAATTTAATAAATTACTAATCAAGCACATTTTATAGTATTTTTTGCCTCTGTAAGAGTAATTTTACCAGTTAAAGAACTGGAAAGAGAAAAAGATACATATACGTAGTTTGCAACACTTGCAGTTTAACACAATTCACGGTTTGTGCTCACAAATTAAGTTTCTGCTATTCCTTTGCCATTTTATTTAGTGCCAGTTCTTATTCCTTGAAAGTCAAGGCATTTAAGCAAATTATAATTTCAAATTATTACAACCCATTACAAGATGTGTCTAGGAATACAAAGGGCAGGAACCTTTTCTTACCTAGTCGCACATTTCCGCCAGTAAAACAGAGTTGATAGGAACTTCCGAAGAGTTTCTCCCCATGCTGCCTAAAAGCAGAACTCTGGAAGAGGAATCCCCAGCAAATGTATTATTTTTTAACTACAGCTGTGTCAAAAGGAGTCACTAGCTCTTAGGTTTTCATTCCACAAACATTTTATTAGTATCACTGTACAGTATGGCAGTTTTGCCCTAGAATCAAAATATGGCAGTAGGCCACAAACTAGCATTGAAAATGGGAAAAAGTATAGAAACGGCATGCTTCACAGTGGATAACTTTTTAACATGCCTTTTTTTTCATATTGAGAGTTTTATTTTTCTTCTAATGTTTTATTCTGAACTAACTGTAGATGCATGAAAAAGTTACAAAAATAGTGCAGAGAATTTCCATGTATACCTCACCTAGCTTCCCCAGATGTTACTATCTTACATTAACTGTAGTACAATGATCAGAACCAAGAAATTAACACTTGATACAATACTGGTAATAAACCAAAGTCCTATTTGAATTATACCAGTTTTCTCACTAATGTCCTTTTTCTATTCCAGGAGAGGAGAATCTCCATGTAGGAGAATCCTATAATTAAGTTGTTACTTCTTAGTTTTCTAAAGTTTCTACCAGTCCCTCAATTTTCCTTGTCTTTCGTGCCCTTGTCACTTTAGAAGAATATTGGTGAGTTATTTTGTCTAATGTCTCTCAGTTTGGGTTTGTCTGATGTTTTCTCATGGTTGGGCAGAGGTTATACTTTTTGAAAAGAATATCACAGAAATGAAGTATCCTCAGTGCATCATATGAGGATTCATAATACCGATAGGTCTTAGTGAAGATACTGACCTTGATCATTGAGAGACAATGGTTTCTGTTAGATTTCTCCACTGTGAAGTTACTGTCTTTCCCTTTTTAGTTAATATCTTGGGGAGATGCTTTGAGACCACACAAATTGTTTCTCCTCAAACTCAAATTTAGTGGATCAGTGGATCTTGTCTGTAATAGTTACTACTGTGGTATTTGGAGATTTTTTAATTTTTCTTCTACATTTATTAATTGGAATTCTGTTGTAAGGAAAAGCTGTCCTCTCTCCCATTTATCTGATTTTTTATAATATAGATTCACGAATATTTATTTTATTCTGTGGGTTAAAACCCAATATTGTCGGCAGTTCAAATCCGCCAGGTGCTCCTTGGAAACTCTATGGGGCAGTTCTACTCTGTCCTATAGGGTCACTATGAGTTGGGATCGACTCAACGACACTGGCTTTTTTGGTTGGATGATCATCTTGTTGCTCAAATTGTCCCAGCTTTGGCTATTAGGAGAGCTCCTTCAGGTTGGCTCCCATGCTGTTTAAACAGCCCCCATCTTGTTTTGAGTATTTCCTTACTTTCTGGGACTACAAAATGTTTCAGGCTCATCTTGTGTTCCTCTTGCTGCAGCCTTGGAACCAACTACTTCTCCCAGAAGCCCTGGTTCCTTTTGTTGGAGAATGATGCTTAGAAATGCTGTCTTTTGAATGATGATGCTAAGGTAGATAAGGCATAAAGCCTTGCAATTAGCTGGAAGAAATAAAGTACCGCTACCTTCAACATTTTCACCTCAGCTTCCTTTTCTTTCACAGGACTGTTCCTTATGAGCAAATACACACAAAATTGTCTTTACTACCTCACTTCCCCAACTTCCCAATATATCTAAGTTCAAAACATAGGCCAAATATATATTTTCTGACATTAGACTGTGCCCTTGACAGAAAAATAAAATACAGAAGCCATACCTTGGATTGTGGTGCTTTAATTAAAAGAGGTTGGCCAAAAGCAATATTTCAAACTATACTTTTGTATGCTCTCCTGCATGTTTTTTTTCCATTTTTTATTGTAGCATACACACAACACATGGTATTTCAGCAGTTTCCACATGTACTTCAGTGACATTGACTGAATTATTCAAGTTGTGCAAGCATTTTCGCTTTTTTCCCAGATTATTCCACCACCATTAACATATCTTCAATGCACCCTAAGAAAAAAACCCCTTTCCTGTCCCTACCCAGTGCCATCAAGTCGATCCTGACTCATAGCGACCCTATAGGACCCTAGTAACCACTAATTACTTTTGAATTCTGTATTTTTTTCTTATTTCATATAAGTGATATTCATACAGTATTTGTCCTTTTGTGACTGACTTATTTCACTCAGTATAATGGTTTCAGGATTCATCCACCTTGTGTCACGCATTAGGACTTCATTCCTCTTTATGGCTGAGTGTGCACCGTATGTATGTACCACATTGGCTTATTCATTCATCAGTTAGACATTTCGGTTATTTTCACCTTTTGGCTGTTGTTTGCATTGTTGCTTTCAGGTTTTTTGGGTGTATACCTAAGAATGACGTAAGAATAGAATTTTTGGGTCATAGGGTCGCTATGAATCGGAATTGACTAGATTGCAACGGGTTTGGTTTTGGTATAGTAGTTCTGTGTTCAACTTCTTCAGGAACTGCCAGATTGTTTTCCTGTGCTGCATGTTTTTACACCCTGGGAAAATTGTGCCATAATAAGATTTAGAGGTGTATATATAGTAAAGAGGAAGGAAGGATCAGAAAGGGGAAGAAAGGAAAGCCAATATGATACCGGCTGCAGGTTCATTCTCAGATCAATTTTAGTAGAGGGTGCAGTGGAACCTGAGGACCTGGAAACTGATGATATTCTTGAACAGTCATTGTGTACCCCTAGGGGTACTTGTGCCTGCTATTCAAGGTAATCAGTATTAACCACAAACATTTATAGAAGTCCTACTATTTAAATAGTAGTATACAAAGACCAACACTGGTGGCAGAGTGGTTAAGAGCTACAGCTGCTAACCAAAAGGTCAGCAGTTCGAATCCACCAGGTGCTCCCTTGGAAACTCTATGGCGCAGTTCTACCCTGTCCTATAGGGTTGCTATGAGTTGGAATTGACTCGAGAGCAATGGGTTTGTTTGGAAACCCCGGTGACATAGTGTTTAAGTGCTATGGCTGCTAACCAAAGGGTCAGCAGTTCGCGTCCACCAGGCACTCCTTGGCAGCTCTATGGGGCAGTTCTACGCTGTCCTATAGGGTCGCTATGAGTTGGAATTGACTCGACGGCACTGGGTTTTGGTTTATACAAAAACCCCGGAGCTCAGTGGTTAAGGGCTCGGGTGCTAACCAAAAGGTGGGCAGTTTGAATCCACCACTGCTCCTTAGAAACCATATGGGGCAGTTCTACTCTGTCCTATAGGGCCGCTGTGAGTCAGAATTGACTCAACGGCAATGGGTTGTTTTTGGTTTAACTATAACAAGGAGCCAAGCCCCATACCACGACCAAGAATCAAATGGTCTGTGATCAGATTCTAGACCCAGCTTGTCTGAAATTGTATCTCCTTTCTTTTGGGTCTGGAAATATTAATGTAAAAGTCCTTCAGGATATATGTATGTGTGTATACATACATACATATTATCGTTGTGTGCTGTCCAGCCAATTTCAACCATATAGGATAGAGCAGAGCTGCCTATAGGGTTTCCTAGGCTGAAATTCTTACAAGAGCAGAACACCAGGTCATTTCTCCCACAGAACTGCTGCTGGGTGCAACCCTTCAGTTAGCAGCGGAGCTCTTAAATATTATGCCACTAGAACGCCTTATATACATACGTATATGTACGTGTGTGTGTGTGTATATATATATACATTACACAGAATAATGAAGAAATTAATTAAACCTACAATGTTGACAGTATTTGTACTGTTGACAGTATTGACCTCATCTTGTACCTTAACAAACTAGAAAAAGAAGAGCAAGTAAAACTGAAAGTAAGAAGAAGAAAATAATACAGGTCAGAACAATAGCTGATGAAAGAGAAAACAGAAAAATAATGAAGAAAGTCAATGAATCCAAAAGCTGGTTCTAGGAGATCAATAAAATTGATAAACCTCTAGCCAGACGGCTCAGGATGAAAGAGAGAAAACACAAATCAGTATCAGGAATGAGAGAGGAGACATCACTTCAGATTTAAGATATTAAAAAGATAATATTAATAGCATGAGCAACTTCACTCTTTCAATAAATTAGATGAAATGGCAAATCCCTTGAAAGACAAACTGCTAAAGCTCACTCAAGAATAACTGATAACCTGAATAGCCTTTTATTCATTAAATAAATTGAATTTGTAGTTAAAAACTTTTCCATAAAGAGAATTCTATTTTTTAAAATATGTTTTTGTTACTTTTCAAAATAAAAAGTTTAGATTTATAAACTAAAAGGGAATAAACTTCAGAGTAATATATACACAGATAATACATGTGGACAATAACTGGAAATGAAGTTGGACCAATTAAAAAAAATAGACTTTATTGTTCATTAGTGAGTTTTTTTTTTTTTCATCCTGTATAGATTGCTTAAAATCGTTACAAATAGTATGAGAGAAAATTACGAGTTGGATTGTGATAACCAGCCTCCAAGATGGCTCCCAAAGTTCCTCACTTCCTATTATTTATGCCCTTGTGTAATCCCCTCCCACACTGAATCAGGGTTAACCTATGTGACAAATAGAATAGTACAGAAGTGGCAGTGTGTAGCTTCAGAGGCTAGGTCATAAAAGGCATTGCAGCTTCTGCCTCGTCTCTTGAAACGCCTGCTCCGGGGTAAACTAGCCTCCATCCCATGAGTATGCTCAAGCAGCTTTGTAGAGAGGCCTGCCTGGAGAGGAACTGGGGTCTCCTACCAACAACTAGCATTAACCCTCCAGTCATGTCAGCGAGCCACCTGGGAAGCAGATCCTCACCTCCAGTCAAGCTTTCAAATGACAGCAATCTCCTGAAAACCTCCAAGCCAGAGCCATCTAGCAAAGCCACACCTGACTTCCTGACTCACAGAAATTGTGGGAGATAATAAATGGTTATATTGTTGTTTTAAGACACTAAGTTTTAGGTAATTTGTTATACAATAACAAAAAATGAATGCTCAGATATTTTAAAGATAACATTTATTAAAAGACAGCTTTCAAATTTCTATTCAAGTTCATCTCTTCTGAGAGGTTTTTCTTGTCCAACACATGTAAAACAGCACTGTCACTTTACCCTGCTTTTTTTTTTTCCTTTGCATTTATACCTGACAATATATATAAATGTGTGTGTGTATGTGTTTTGTCTCCACTTGAATGGAAGCTTCATGAGGACATGTTTTGCTCACTATTGCCACTAAGACCTAGAATGCTTAGAATACTGCCTGGCATATAATAGGCACGCAATAAATAATTGTTGCAAATAAAAATTTACATTTGCCTTAATAATATATATGGGTTTTTAGTTAGGTGAGAGGGTAGGACGATGAACCATGTGTGAATTGGTACTAACTACTTAATGTTTACCTTAGAATCATTACAACAGAAACTATTTTTAAGAAATAGAAGTTTACGCTTGAGTTGTTCTTGATCCACTTCTTTCCAGTGTTGTTTATGAAAAGAGTATTATGCTTCTAACCTGAGACAAGAAGGACTAGCTGGTGCCCGGCTACCACTACCAAACGTTTTGACCAGGGAGGGACACAATAGAAGATCCTGGATAGAATGGGAGAAAAACATAGAATAAATTTCAAATTCCTAAAAAAGACCAGACTTGGTGGACTGATAGAGGCTAGATAGAGACTGTCACCCAAAGCACCCTTTGAACTTGGCACTGGAGCTAATCCAGGAGGTCACCTTTCAGCCAAATAATAGATTGACTTATAAAACAATGCCACCTGTGAGTAATGTGCTCCCTTAAACAATCAACTATGTGAAACCAAAAACAACCAACATTTACCCAAAAGCAAAGATGAGAAGGCAAGGAGGGGAGGGGAAGCTAGATCAATGGAAACGGAACAAACAAAATGAAAATAATGAGAATGCTGACACACTGTGAAGATTGTAACCAATGTCATGGAACAATTTGTATAAAATTGTTAAGTGGGAACCCAATTTGCTTTGTAAACTCTCACCTAAAACACAATAAAATATTTAAGAATGAATTAAAAAAAAAAAGCCAAGAATACAAAAAAAAGCTTTGTGATAGCCGTGCTGTAAAATGGCCCCCAATGATTCCTGTATCCATGCCCTTTTATAGCCTCCTCTTTCATTGAATAGGACTGCAACCAACAGGATATTGTAGAAATGACAGAGTGTGACTTCTGAGACTAGGTCATAAAGGACATTGTAAGTTCCATCTTGGTCTCTTGGATTTACTTTGGGGGAAGCCAGTTGCTATGTAATAAGGACGCTCAAATAGCCCTAGGTCCATGTGGCAGGGAACTGAGGTCTTCTGCCAAAGGCCGTGTGAGTGAGTCATTTTGGAAGTGAATCTTCCAGCTGCATTCAAGCCTCTGATGACTACATCCCTAGCTGGCGTCCTGACTGTAACCTCATGAGATATCCTGAGCCAGAATCACCCAGCTGATCAGTTCTTGATTTCCCGACCCACAGCTAAGCTGCTTCTGAAATCCTAACTCACAGAAACTGTGAGATAATGGATATTTATTTTTTAAACAACTACATTTTTGCTATTGTTATACAGCAATAGATAACTAAGACAGGCACCATATAAATTTTCAATTAAGCCTATTTTGACAGGAAAATAGAAATGACACTTTTTAAATTAAAATATTGGCAAACTTTGGCTCACAAGCCAAATCCTACCCATTGCTTGTTTTTATACCACCTGTGAGCTAAGAATGGTGTTTACATTTTTAAAGGGTTAGGAAAAAAAATCATAAGAAGAAAAACACATTGTGACATGTGAAAATTATGTGAAATTCAAATTTTATTGTCCATTAGTAAAGATTTATTGGAACACAGCCACGCTCATTTGTTTATGTATTGTCTATGACTGCTTTCATGCAGTTGAGCGGTTACAACAGAGACCATAGGTAGTGCTTTTATTCCTTCAGCCTGCTGCTTGTGGCACTACGAATTTCAGTGACACAGTTATAACTCAACAGTGTTTCAAGTGCCATTTGTATCACCCTACCACACCATTTTATTTATTTTCATTGCCAGTGCATATGTATCATGTCAAAACAAGGAAAGAAGAGGAAAGTAGACTTTTTAGGGTCTTGCTTTTCAGGTACGGTGAAGTGTGGAGTATCTTGTTAACAAATTAGATGGTGAAGTATTGAGTTTATTATGTAATGACACTGTACCAAAAAAAAAAAACAACCCAATCCCATTGAGCTGATTCCAACTCATAGCAACCCTGTAGGACAGAGTAGAACTGCCCACTAGGGTTTCCAAGGCTATAAATCTTTATGGAAATGGACTGCCACATCTTTCTTCCATGGAGAGGCTGGAGCCAACCTTTTGGTTAGCAGCCGAGCACTTAACCACTGCTCCATCAGGGTTCCTAGCAACACAAATAGTTAAAAATAAGGCAGAGGATTTCAAGTAGTTTTCCTTGACTCTTTTTTTTTTTAAATAACATCTTCATTGAGATATAATTCACATATCATATAATTCACCAATTTAAAGTGTACAATATAGGGTTGTGCAATCATCACCGTAATCAACTCTAGAATATTTTCTTCACCCCGAAAGAAACTCTGTATCCATTGCAGTCACTACTCATTTCCCTCTAACTCTCCAGCCCTAGGCAACCATCAACCTACTTTCTATCTCTATAGATTTCTCTATTCTGGACATTTCATATAAATGAAATCAAGTAATATGCGGTCATTTGTGACTGGCTTCTTTCACTTCGCATAGTGTGTTCAAGATTTATCCATGTTGTAGCATGTATCAGTACTTCATTTGATATTCCATTGTATCGATATACTATCTTTTGTTTTTCCATTCATCAGCTGATGGGTATTTGGCTAGGTTCCACTTTTTGGCTATCATGAATAATGCTGCTATGAGCATGCATGTACAAGTTTTTGTGTGGACATATATTTTCAATTCTTTTGGGTATATACCTAAGAGTGGATATGAATTTGTATCTCTTTTGTGGTTTTGATTTACATTTCCCTGATGGCTAATGATACTGAGCTTCTTTTCATGGGCTTATTGGCAATTTGTATATCTTTTTCTGAGAAATGTCTATTCAGATCCTTTGCCCAATTTTTTTTTTTTATAAAATTGAGTTATTTGTCTTTTTACTATTGCATTTTTTATTGTAGTAGTTCTTTGTATATTCTAGGTACAGGTTCTTTATCCAATATGATTTGCAAAAATTTCTTCTCATTTGTTAGGTTGTCTTTTCACTTTCTTGATAGTATTCTTTGAAGGACAAAAGTTTTTTATTTTGATGAAGTCCAGTTCATCCATATTTTTCTTTTGTTGGTTGTGCTTTTGGTGTCATAGCTAAGAAACCATTGTCTGACCAAAGATCAGGAAGATTTATGCCTATGTTTTCTCCTAAGAATTTTATAGTTTTAGCTCTCACTTTCAAATTAAATTTTGTGTATGGTGTGGGGTAGGGATTCAGCTCATTTTTTCACATGTGGATATCCAGTTGTCCTATCACTGTTAGTTGAAAAGACTATTTTTTGCCCATTGAATTGTCTTTGCACCCTAGTCAAAAATTAATTGACCATAAGTATGACAGTGTATTTCTGGACTCTCAGTTCATATGGTCTATATAACATTAACTCTTAAGGAGTCGACATGTTACTGATACTGCTCAGTTGTTTATTCAAGGAATCAACGCAGAGTTTGAAGTGACTGAAGAATCAGCCTCTAAGAATAGTCTGTGTGAAACAGCTGCATGTGACAATATTTTCAAAGAAGTTGAGAAAACAGTAATTCATTATAACATGAAGTGGAATCTATTAAGATGTGTTACTATTGGTGGTACCAATATGTGTGAAGCAGAAAAAGTCTAGTTGGACAAATTCACAGAGCCTGTGAAAATGTAAGATGTTGCAGAAATTATTTGAATTTATCATGTGCTATTGAACCAACAGGGTCAACAATGAACTTCGTTTGTTCTTGTGAACTTAATTATCTTGAGTTCCATGAATTTTTGACACAATAAAGCTGAATATCCTGACTTGCCAAATCACACAGCAGTTTGGTGGTTTAGCAATGGTAAAGTTCTTTTGTGATTGTTTGAGCCATGGCTGAGATGGAAATTTTTATGAATAAGAAGTTATCCTTATCCACCGTTATTGAACACTAAATGATTTTAGAAATTAACTTTTGCTGCAGACTTGATAATCTTTCTTAATGAAATAAGCCTAATATTACAAGGCAAAGCAATGTTTATATGTGAAAATTTTCTGTACAAAGTCATTTCAATGACAACTAACTGAATCACAAGTAATGTCAAGCTGCCTTCTACATTTCCTGTGCTGTCAAGAGTTAAAACAAAAAGATCTTCATTCCCTCACAAATTAGCAGAAGATAATATGTTTTCTGAGCTCAAACTACAGTTCTCCCAGCATTTTTGGACTTTGATGCAAGTGCAAAGGAAATTTCCATACTTCAAAATCCATTTAACTTTAAAATTTAGGAACTTCCACCTAATCTTCACTTGGTAGCAATTAATAATCAATATAATGGCAGGCTCAAAGGCATATATCAAGAATCAAATAAAATTCTCTAAATTCTTCTTGGTGTTGTTAGTTGCCATCAAGTAGACTTTGACTTTTGGTGGCTTTATGGATAACAGAACAAAAGTTGCCTGGTCTTGCACCATCTTCGTGATTGTTGGTATGTTTAAGTCTATCATTGTGGATATAAACCCCTGGCAATTAATATTATCAATTAAAATCACATGCCAGTGAATAGATACTGGTATTTAATAGTATCTATGTGAAAAGACATTTTCCATGATGAAATATATGAAATCACAGATCAATTTTGTGAGTTTTGAATTATAACCAAATTTATGAATTACAGATCAGGATTTACAGAAGGATATTTGAATTTTTTTTAATAACTTATGATAACAGGGAACACTAACTTTGAATTCTAATTAAGTACAATAATATCCCCTCCAAAAAAAAAAAAAAGAATTTCACTCTTCTCATTGTAGACCTGAATTATAAAATCTTTTATTCAATTTTAGAATTTATATTTTTAATTTAATCAATAAAAATTTATGGAACTTTTTTTTTATTCTTATATTTTGCCAAGTGGCCCACCAAGTCTTAAAATATATACTATCTGGTACATTACAGAAAAAGTTTGCTGGCCTCTGGTCTAGATGAAGATAACACAGAGGGCAAGAAAGAGAAAAGGGCTAAAGACCAAGTCTTGGGACACCTCTATTCAGAAAACAGGAAAAGATGGAGGATTTTCAGCAAGTAAGACTCAGAAGCAGCATCCAGGGAGGTAGAAGGGAAAATAGGAGAGTGTGGCATCTCACAAACCAAGAGTAGAAAGTGTTTCAAATAAGAGAAAATGGTCAACTGTGTTGAATACCACTAAGGTGGAAATAGAGATGTACCTTTTGGGTTTAGTACCATGAAGATTGTTGTTGATCTTGGTGAGTAGTTTCAGTAGAACATGATGGTGGGAAATCCAGAGTGGAAAGGGTCAAGAAGATTAAATAACACTTGTAAAATTCTTAGCACTTTAGTATATACAGTATATTGTATAGTTTTTTTTATGTATAGTAATTATAATTACTGGCACATAGTATATACACTACATAAGGAAACCCTGGTGGTGTAGTGGTTAACTACTATGGCTGTTAACCAAAAGGTAGGCAGTTCAAATCTACCAGGCACTCCTTGGAAATTCTAGGGGGCAGTTCTACTCTGTCCTATGTAGGGTCACTATGAGTAGGAATCAACTTGATGGCAATGGGTTTTTTTTTTTTTTTTTAAGTATATACAGTAATTATCATTGAAGAAGACATTGTCAGTGCTCTGCCCATACTCCTTACCTCTACCACTGCAGAAAACATCAGGCTGACTTTCAGCTGTGCAGGTGTGCCTGCTTTTTTATTTGCCTTAGAACTTTCTGTAGCTGATCGGATCTGCTCTGTCCTACTAAGGAATTAACAGTTCTAAGAGCAGCCTTCAACATGAGGCAATAGGAATTGGTGTATAAATACCCCAGTTTCCTTGCCCTTCAAGTGGCATAACTCTGAGGAATGTGTTTTCTAATTTTTCCCAGAGTTCTCCAGCAGGATTAAGAACAGGAAAACCTGGCATCCATGCGCATTGAAACAACTATCCCCAGAAACTTGATTTGTAGTTAAAATATGATACCCCAAATAACCATGGAGGTTTGGACTGATCATGTCCCCAGATGTTACTGATCTTCCACTCAGGCTGAAGAATAATTAGAAGGTGGAATATTGAGAACTGAAACCATCTATATCCACACAGCTTTCTGTATGCTTTAACATCATTTTACTATTCCACTGTCACCTTCAACATAACTTTACTATTCCAGTAACCTCTTGACAAGGAAGATAAAAATTGCAAAAAAAAAAAAAACTTTATCGCTCATCTCAGAAACTTCTCACAGTTCAATTTAAATGAACATCAAAAGGCTCAGCTTCCAATAAAAAAAAAATTTTTTTTTTTTAGCTTCCAATAGATGGCTTTAAATGACTGTTTACTCTCTGGTAGGTATTACAATGATCTTCCAAAGGTGCCCACACACTAATCCTCAAGACCCGTGAATATGCTAGCATATAGCAGATGGAATTTTCAGAGCTGATTCAGTTGACTTTAAAATAGACTATCCTGTCTGACTGAGACTGGAAGGACTCCGGTGGTCATGACCCCCAGACCTTCTGTTGCCCCAGGACAGGAACCATTCCCAAAGCCAACTCTTCAGACATGGACTGGAATGGACAATGGGTTGGAGAGGGATGCTGGTGAGGAGTGAGCTTCTTGGATCAGGTGGACACTTGAGACTATGTTGGCATCTCCTGCCTGGAGGGGAGATGAGAGGGTGGAGGGGGTTAGAAGCTGGCGAAAAGGACACGAAAAGAGAGAGTGGAGGGAGAGAGCAGGGTGTCTCATTAGGGGGAGAGTAATTGGGAGTGTGTAGCAAGGTGTATATGGGTTTTTGTGTGAGAGACTGACTTGATTTGTAAACTTTCACTTAAAGCACAATAAAAATTATTAAAAAAAAAAAAATAGACTATCCTGGATTATCCTGGCGGGCCCAGTGTAATCATTAGTTAACCCAGTTGCCATTGAGGCAATTCTGATGTGTGGTGACCCTGTGTGACAGAGTAGAATTGTGCTCCATAGAGTTTTCAATGGCTGATTTTTTGGAAGTAGATTGTCAGAACTTTCTTCTGAGGTACCTCTTGGGGGACTTGAACCTCCAACCTTTCAACCTAGCAGCCGAGCACATCAACCATTCACACCAGCAAGGACTCCAATGTAATTACAAGGATCCTTAGAAGTATAAGAGCGAGGCAGATAGAAGATCAGAGTGATGTGATGTAAGAAAGACTCAACCAGCATTGCTGGCTCGAAGATAGAGGAAGAGGGCCACCAGTGAAGGAATGCGGGCAGCCTCCTGAAGCTGGAAAGGCAAGGAAGTGGATTCTCCCCTAGAGCCTCCAGAAAGGAGCAGCCCTGCTGACACCTCGATTTTAGCTTAGTGAGACCCATCTTCTGACCTACAGAATTATAGGATAACAAATTTGTATAGTTTTAAACCCAAGAGTTTGTGGTCATCTGATAGGGCACCAAGAGAAAACTAATATATTCTTCAAGACTCTTTAAAACCCTTGCCTTACTGTACACAAATCCTAACCTATTATATCATGATCCCAATCCTAATCAAGCCCTCTGAATTGAAAATTCCGCTTAAACCAGATCCCAAAACCTCATAAACATCCAGATTTTGCCATCTCCCTCCAAAATTTTACTATGACTCTGTCAATGTAGTGATCTCTCTTATTGCAGTAAGCAATAAATTCAGCTTTGCCTTATCAATTATGTTGTTTTGGTGGTATTTTCGGGCAGGCAGCACTTGACAATTGTTTTATTCCATGGGCCTAGAAGAGTACCTGCTATATAACCCAAACCAAACCAAACCCGTTGCCACAGAGTCAATTCCGACTTATAGCGACCCTATAGGACAGAGTAGAACTGCCTCATAGAGTTTCCAAGGAGTGCCTGGTGGATTTGAACTACCAGCCTTTTGGTTAGCAGCCGTAACACTTAACCACTACGCCACCAGCGTTTCCACCTGATATATAGTAGGCACTTAATAAATATTTGATAAATAGGCACTTAATAAATATTTGATAAAAAATGAATAAATGATCTGGGTTTCTAAAATAATATGAAATAATGTTTACGTAGATGTAATTGTGATTTGGTACCTGAATATTTATAGTGGCTTTATTCATAATCAGTAAAATCTGGAAACAATCCGTATGTCCTCAGCTGATGAGTAGCTAAACAAGCCTGCTGCCATCAAGTTGATTTCAACTCATAGCAACCCTATATAGGACAGAGGGGCAACTGCTCCAAAGGGTTTCCAAGGCTGTAAATCTTTACATGAGCTAACTGCCACATCTTCCTCCTGCAGAGTGGCAGACCTTCACCAATATGCGTGAATCTCAAAGGCATTATGCTAAGTGAAAGAAGCCAGACTCAAAAGGCTACTTATTACATGATTCCATCTATATGATATTCTGGAAATGGTAAAATTATAGGGACAGGAAACAGATCAGTGGTTGCCAGGGACTGTGACTGAGGTGAAGGGTTCACCGCAAAGGGACATGAAGGGATGTTTTGAGATGATGGAAATGTTCTATATCTTGATTGTGGTGGTGGCTACACAACTGTATGCATTTGTCAGAACTCAGAACTGTAGATTTTACTGTACATAAGTTATACCTCCAAAAACCTGACTTAAAAAAAAAGAGGACTTCACTAAGAATTGCTACGGTAACAATACACAGTGAATCCTCAGTTAAAATATTGCATGTTCATAAAATAATAATACTTTTTCTGAGTTTTTTTATTCTCTTTCAGTTTTATGGTTTGTGTTTTCTGCTATTTCCCATTCAATGCAGTAGTCTTAAGTTATTGTGAAGCATGAAGTTAGAGGCAGAAAATTCATTAGGTTACAATGGAGGCATCTGATTAAATGAAATGATGGAATATTAAAATGCTATAAATTGAGAAATAAGTTTTGGAATTTCTTCTTTCTTTTGTTGAAAAGGAAATTCTCATGTTTGCAGAATGATGTCACAGAAAAATCCACAACTCCCCTGCCTACCACTACCATATTGATTTTTAAGTAAGGTCTCATTTTGAATTAAAAATTTATCATGATCCTTTATGGAACAAAAAGAATGTTATCATTTGTGTTAGCCAAATTGCATTTATTCAGAAAATAAGCACAGGAAACATAAAGATTGGTAAATACCTTCAATTTGCATTTTAATATTTAATTAAAATTATTGTTGTGTAAAATGACAAATATTGCCTTGTTGTCACTCTCCATGCCCTCTCTTTCCCTCCTCCATAAAAAAAAATAGGCTCTTGCAAATATGAATCTGAAAGAAAGCAAATGAAATTGCTTTCAACTTCTGTGGAGGACCATTTGGCAATAACTATCAAAATTAAAAATACCTTTGATCCAAAGATTCCAGTCTAAGGATTTATCATACAGATTTAGCTGCCTATTGTATGGGGTTATTAATTGTAGCATATTTTGTAATAGCAATAGCTTTGCAACAACCTAAATGTCCATCTGTAGGGTTAAATAAATTATGCTATTTGCATACAATGGAATGTTATACTGCCCCTAAGAAGAAACACAATATCGAAGATATTTTAAGTAAGAAAAGAAAGCAACTGAACAGTGTATATAGTGCATTATCTTTTGTGTAAAAAGAAGTATCCATGTATTTCAATATATATTTATAAAATGTATTGCAAAGAATACATTAGAAAATGCCTGCATTGATTGCCTCCAGGACTGGGGTAGGTGCAGGTCAGGGATAGGATGGACGATTATTTCTCACTCTATTCTGTCATATTATGAATTTTTGTTTCCTTGTGTGTGTGTGTGTGTGTGCGCGCGCGTGCGTGCGTGCGTGCGTCCGTGTCTGTATGTGTGTCACTGGCCCTGGAGGTGCAGTGGTCAAGCGTTTGGCTGCTAACCGAAAAGGTCAGCATTTCAAATCCACCAGCCGCTCCTTGGAAACCTTATGAAGCAGTTCTACTTTGGCCTGTAGGGTCGCTATGAGTCCCGGAATCCACCGACAGCAACGGGTTGGGGCCGGTATATAAACAGAGTGATAGTGCTTTAAGAATTTTAGTAAAAACGAAAAATACTGTACTTGTATTAAAGTTCATGAATTACCAGCTTTGTTGGCTGATAAAAACACTTTCATATGCACATTGCTTAGGACAGTCCATTACAGAGCTCCTCAAAACCCTTGAATTTTATTAAAAATGGAATCTTTAAAATAATTGTTTCAAAATTAGTTAATAGGAAATAAAAAAAGCAGCTTCACGAGACTCCCTCATTGAACGAAAACAGGTAGGAGGCAGGCGGCTATAGAAGTTTTGAAATGATGAACTAGAGATGGTCTCTCTGGATGGTTAGTGTTCTAGGTTCCACGAGACCCTTTGAAAATCCTTTCTACAGTTTTCACTCTCAATTAAATTACGGCTTGCCCTGACTTGCAGAACGTTAAAAAGTGAAGAAAAGTGTTCAAATTGATACCCTGAAGAAAAGTATTAGTGGCGGAAAATGTTTAGATGACGCAGGAAGAGGTCTGGCTTGGCTTCATGGGATGGCCATCTACAAATGACAGGAAAAAGTTCCAGCGTGTTTCTAAGCCTACTGCACAAGTCCTCCTCCATCTTCGGCTTTCTGGGGGACTGCTGGGCTCGAGGTCTGGCGTCAACACTGGGAATCAAGCCTAGAGGGGGCTTCAGGGTTTGGCCGGCCTGGGGAAGGCCTCCAATACGGCTACCACGGCGCTGCCCACGACTGGGTGATGGCCTGGCCCCATTCACCTGAGCCCCAAAACCGGTAGATCCAGCTCGGCCCGACCCCGCCCTTCGGAACCACACTACGCACTAGCGGGCTATGCGCAGGAGGGTGTGCACACCGGACGCACAGGCCCTGTCCTGCCTGGCCCGCCCTGCCCAAAGTGGCAGCGGTGCTCGGAAGGCCAGGCCCATGCCGCCTCAGCCCATTCTCGGTCTGGCAGGGGTCGTCGGACCCGACAACACGGCACGTCACCGCCCCCAGCGCGCGACGTCGCGCAGCCCTGCAGGCCGAGCCTGCACCCCCGCTCTCCAAAAGGGGAGGGGCGCGACAGCGTCACGTGACGCCCCGCCCCCGCCCGGTCCTAGTCACATGGGTGGCGCGGCCTCTGCGTCAGTCACTGTCGCGACTGCGGGAGTCGATCCGCCGCCGTCAGCGGACGGGGCGGGGATCCCGGTGCCAGGTCCTCGCCAACCCGCCCCCGCCGCCACCGTCTGCCGTCCGGGTTCTGCCCGACTGTCATGAATTGGGGCGGGATCTTCGCCTGTTCCGTGTGAAGTGCGTCGTCGCCGCTGCCACCGCCGCCTCCGCTTTCCGAGGCTTCCCCACCCCCGCCACCGCCTAGAGCCCCTCGCCTTGGGCAGCCCGTCGCCGCCCCCCGGGCAGGCTCGAATGCGCGTCCGGTGAAGGTGCAGGCCCGGCGCCGCCGCTGCCGCAGCCGCAGCCGGGAAATGGTTCGGGCCTAGCGGAGCCGGGACTGGAGGTGAGACGTGCGGACGAACTGACTGAGGGCCGGGCCCGGCCGCGGGGGAAGAGGGTTCCGCCTGGGGTCTCGGGAGACCCTCGCAGCTAGGGCTGCTTAATCCGGCTTCGCCTCGTATCTTCGCGTTCCACCTCGCTGCCCCACAGGAAAAAAAAAAAAGCTAACCTAACCCTAACAAAAATTCCGTAAATCCATCTTTTCATCATTTCTCCTTTCCTCTTTCGTTCCTTAATCCATTTTTCTCAGATATTCGATCGGCTGATTTGTTAACTTTTAAATTTCCTCCTCATCTCAAGTTATTTCTAGTTAAAGAGAAAATAGGCCCAGATTCTGGCTATCATTACCCAACTAGTTCTCGCTTTCCTTCTCGCGATCCTGCGCACCTCCCCACCACCCCTCCCCTCCTTTGCAAAAAAAAAAAAAAAAAAGGGAAAAAAATTTCCGCGTTCGACTAGCGAAGAGGGTTGACTAAAAATGGGAATGGGGGTGTAGTACGTGAATACCCCCCCCACAACTTTTGAATAGGTCAGTCGGCTAGTTATCCGATAGCTTATATTTGGATATTGGTGTTTAGGCCTTTCCTCCAGCTGCCTGTGCTCGGGGTTCATCTCATAATTGACGTCAGTGCTTTGTTCCTTCCACTTTGCTGTTCCTTCCCCTCTTTGAGGATGGATCATGGGGTATAGGAGTTTGGGGAGTATCCTTACTGCCTTTTAATTCACAAACGACATTATTTTTGGGAAGCTGGAAGTACAAATCTGAAATGCTTGTGTATGGAGTTCAAACTAAGACCAAGAGTTCCATTTAGGGTTCTCGTAGTTTTGTCAGCTGAAATTTAGAATTGCGTGATTTCTTCCCTACTTGCCATATGGAGATTTTAAACCAAGCCACTTTAACTGTGACCAGTATTTTTCTTGACGAAAGCTAAGCTATAGGTGCTTGTGAATAGGCTGTTTGTAAATGTGACATTTAAGCTGTGTGCTGTTTTTTAGGACAGAGATGTTAAAAGCTTAAAGCTTTGTTTTCATATTGGTTCTGCAAAGCTTTGTAAAGTGCTTGGTTTATTTAACTGTCCTTTAACTTATCAAAATTAAGTTTATGAAAACTTTCTTAATTTGGGATTTGATAAAGCGTCTTTGTGGCCTGCGAGTCTGCCTGGAATCATCTTTGGTCATATGTGCGCAAAGTGTTGGCAAGTGGCCACTTGGTTTTTAACAAAGCTGGCTTCTTTAAGTTTCTCAGGTTTATCTTCCTTATGTATTACTATATCTCTCAGTCTTCAAATATAAAAGAAACTCAAGAAGTTATTTTTTATTATCCTTAAGTGTTAACTTACTGAAAATCTGGAAGCAGTCAAATGTGTTTTCATACCAGTAGTTTCATTGAGTTTGGTAGTGGTTTGCAGGCTGATGACTTTGGTTTTTGTAATTCGTTTTTTGGGTGGGTAGGAACAGCAGGCAGATTTTACTTTTAATAAAATTTTGCATCCAGTGGGGACCAGGTAGACTAGCTGTGAATGACCAAATCTTCATTGTTTGATTTGAAAAAAAAAAAAAGTTTAGCTGTGTTAATTGAAAAGTGATCTACAGTTTTGGGGTGTAAAGTTGGCTCTATAGTACTGTGATGAAGCTATGTAATTAAGGATCCTTAAAGATAGAATGTTTTCTTTTAGATTCACTTTCTACTTGTCAGATGATATACGTTCTCTTCTGTGATCTTGAGTTATAGTACCCTTTTGTAATAGTTCTTACATTCTGTTTTGTATTGTCATTTCCTTATAAGCCTGTTTTGTCTTCAGAGCAAGTACCATCTTTAGTCCTCCCTGTATCCTACCCAGTATTTTATACGATTATTAGGTTGAATTTGAATGTGATAGTATTTGAACTTGAAATTGTTATTCTAGTAAGTGGTCCAACCTAAGGTTTCACAAAAGGTTAATCAAAAGAAAGCTGCATGAGCAAGTGATCAGTATTTGAAGGAGAAAAAAGTATGAATTACAGAACATGACAGAATATAAGTCTTCTAAAAGTTAAGTATCTTTTTTTGAGAGGTAAAAGCTAGTGTTATGGTTTTATGTGTATCTGAGGGGAACAAAGAAAACAGGTATTTCTTCTTTTGTGGCCATCTACTGGTCTAGAATAGAATCCAAAATGTATGAAGCTTTCTCTTTCTTTGCAACGTTCTTCATAAAATCAAAATGAGGTTCTTTCGTGTTGAGGGCACACCTGGGATGGCCCAGAAGTGCAGTGTGTATTCTAAAAATTATTGACTTAGATTTTATTTTTACTTTAGCTGTATTATACAGATATCTATCTTACTATGATAACTTTTCTATATAATATGAAAGGTTTCCCAGGTTTTGAACCCCAATCCTCATTATGTTTTACTCATTTCCTTCCTCATTTCCTCTGATAATTTGGAACAATTATATTAGATTTCTAGGAGGGTGTTTGCCAGTCTTAGTTATTGTGAAATAAGGTGTAGTCAGTGACTAAAGACTTCTTCAAGCTAACCTGACCTGTTACCTTGCTGCTTTTTCCTTTGGGATAAGGAAAGCACACCTACTTCAGTAGCTCCCTACACTCATCCATCTTGGTCATGTGAAGTGATATTCTAGTATGTAGAAGAGGGCAGTAATAAAAATTCCCGTTACTGAGTATTGGCTGATCATCTGCATTCCAATTTGTCTTAATGTTCATTTTCACTAGCATCATATTTTGAGACTTCTAATGTTACTGGCACATAGAAAATACCAGAACCATTGAATTCATTTCTAAAATACTCAAACATTTTAGTATACGTACTGCCTATTCTGTTTTTGAAGGAAAAAGATCTACCTGCTTCATCAGTCATTAAAAAAAAAAACCAAAAACCAAACCCATTGCCATCTAGTCAATTCTGACTCACAGCGACCTTATGGGACAGAGTAGAACTGCCCCATAGGGTTTCCATGGAGTGCCTGGTGGATTTGAACTGCCGATCTCTTGGTTAGCAGCCGTAGCTCTTAACCGCTATGCCACCAAGGTTTCCTCATCAGTCACACTTTATTAAAAATCTGTAACTCAAAGAAAGTTCTGAGGGAAAGCATTTCGTGTAACTTTATTCCTCTTGCAGTGTCTAGTGTACATGTTGGTGGCTTTTAGGCAGGGAGACAAAGCTTATTAGTGGGTACTGTTTTAAGCTAATTGTGTTGATCTTGATTTCCTAGGACAGGTAAAAGAACTTAATGAATTCTGTTCCCAAGGCTGTGTGTGGGGAGTAACCAGACAAAACAAAAAACAAAACAGTGATATGACTAGATTGCCCTGGAAAACCTGTGTGATTTAGCTATCTAGAAGATTGTCGTGATCTGGCCTGAGACTAGGCTCCCTGGGGCTGTTTTAGGTCTGAATGGCTTTCCTAGGATTTTGCCAGTTTGGAGTTGCCTTGTAAGTTATGACTTCTCACTTAGGCTTTTCCTTTTCTTTCATCATTAGGGAAGGGACAATTTTATAGAGAAGTAAGTATGGTTAATACTCGGCATAGACCTTCCCACATCTTTGTAATTGCTGCCATTACTTCCATCTGGAATATCTCTCTTGTTCCTTGTTAAAATTTCACCATCTTTAAGGGCCAACACAAGTACCATTGCCTTTCTAAAGTTTTGTCTAACTCCCACCCTACCCGGAATTGTGACCTCCCTCCTTTGAATCCCTACATCACTTTGTATCTCTCTGAATTACAGTGCAGCTGCTGTGGGACTATAGCCTGTGGGGTGACATGGAATGAAATGTATCAGGGAATAAGTACTATAATATTTCATTATGTGTTTCTAAAAGATGAGGATTAAAACAATAATCATAATATTATTATACACTAAAAAATGAACACTGATGCTTTAATATCAGATATCTAGTCAGTGTTCAGATTTCCCCGCTTACCGTTTTTGTTTTGTTTTTACAGTTTTTTTGAATTATGATTCAAAGGTCCATACACTGCCTTGGGTTCATATGTGTCTCAATCCTCTTTTTTTTTTAATTGTGCTTTAGGTCAAAGTTTACAGCTCATTAATTTCTCATACAAAAATTTATACACATATTGTTACGTGACACTAGCTGCAGTCCCTGTAATATGACAGCACAGTCCTCCTTTCCACCCTGGGTTTCCCATGTTGATCCAACCAGCTCCTGTCCCTAACTTCCTTACCCTGCCTCCAGACAGGAGCTGCCCGTTTGGTCTCTTGTAGCTGTTGCTTGAACTGAGAAGCACACTCTTCACGAGTATTATTTTGTTCTATCTCCAGTCTAATCTTTGTCTGAAGAGTGGGCTTCGGGAATGATTTTAGTTCTGGGTTAACAGAGCATCCGGGGGCCATGGCTTTGAGGGTTTTACCAGTCTCAGTCAGACCACTAAGCCTGGTCTTTTTACATGAATTCGAGTTGCCCCACACTTTTCTCCCACTCCATCAGGTACTTTCTGTTGTGTTCCCTGTCAGGGCGGCCATTGGTGGTAGCCAGGCACCATCTAGTTCTTCTGGTCTCAGGCTGATGGAGTCTCAGGTTTATGTGGCCCTTTTGTCTCTTGGGCTAACATTTTCCTTGTGTCTTTGGTGTTCTTCATTCTCCTTTGCCCCAAGTAGGTTGAGATCATTTGATATATCTTAGATGGCTGCTCCCAAGCTTTTAAGACCCTAGATGCCACTCACCAAAGTGGGATGCAGAACATTTTCTTGATAAACTTTGTTATGCCAATTGACTTAGATGTCCCCTAAAACCATGTTCCCCAGACCCCAGGAACTCTGTCCCTCAAAGCTTTTAACCCTCTTTTAGTCTGTAGGTTCCCCTCCATCTTTTTCCTGTTATTGTTTTTGTTCCCATGCAATTTGTTTGTTGAAGAAACCAGATCTTTGCCCTGTGAAATTTCTCACAGCCTGGATTGTGCTGATTGGATCACAGTGGTTTCATTTAATACGTTTTCCTGTCCTCTGTGTTTTTGGTAAATTAGTAGCTACATCTAGAGTCTTGATCCAGTTCAGGCTTGAATTTTTTTTTTAATGCTAAAAATACTTTCTAGGTAGTACTGTATACTTTCTGTTCATTCTTAAATCTTCAGCCTGACTTCTCAGCCTACCATTCCAGTGAAATGGTTCTTACCAAGGCCACCTGTGACCTACATATTGCCAAATTGAGTGGTCACATTGCTTAGTCCTTTACCTTTTTCTACTCTTGATGTTGGCAGCCGTTTTCTCCTTGATACTGTTTTCTTCCTTGACTTTAATGGTTATGCCTCTTTCCTGGCTTTTTTCCAATTGGCTGTTCCTTTGCAGACTCTTAATTTTCTGCTAATCTCTTGATATTGGTAGTTCCTGCTGGGGGATCTCATCCATCTGTATTACCTTAGCTACCATTTCTAAGTGTTTTGTGAGCACCAGATCTCTTTCATCCAACTGAATATCCTCTTTAGATTACCCAGTAGACACTTCATTTTAGTTAGGAGAGTGACACACACCTAACTTAAGCAACACACTGAGTATTCCAAGAAGGAGGTCAATGATAAAGATGTAGGAGGACAGCTAGAACTGAGGAACACTTGGATCCAGGGGTTCAAAATGTGGTCAAGAGTACCTCTCTTTCATCTGAGATGCTCATTGTGTGTTCACTTGCTGCAGACCAACTTTTAACACATGCTAATATCTTCTGAGTTTTAAAATTTTATATCTCGTGCCTTCATAGGGAAACTGACTTGACTCTCGGTTATACATCCCAGGAAAGGGACTCATTAGGTTATACGTCCACCTTTGGACTACCAGCTTTGGCTAGGGGGCTATGTTGTCATAACATGCTCTAGCTGGAACACCCAGGGGAGAAGCGAAATAAAGAACACTGTAAAACGTAATTGTCCGCCTTATTCATCTATTCATTCCTGGCTGACTAGTACACATACATAGACCTACTTTCTCCCATATATATATAAATTTTTTTTTAACGTGACGTATCTATGCCAGTAATATTTTTACCTCTTCTATGGGAGACTACCCAAATTCCTGTCTAGCTAATTCATCCAAAGATCACTGTTCTCTGGGTCCAGACATTAAAGGTGATATCTTTTGTTAATCAGGCCTAGATATGTTTTCTCACAAACCTGAAAGTTATGGACTAAATACTAAATTTAGTCATCTCTAATATAACTGATTCACAGTGATGGAAAAAAAATAAGTCAACCAAAACTCTTATGAGGGGAGTGAAGGTATCATTGTTCCAAAGCTTATATGTTGCCAGACAAGTACAGTGCAAGGTAAATGATAGGACCAACAAATTGCGTGGGCCTTCTTTTGCTGATTCACCTCCATGCAAATGGAGTGGGTTCTTTGGTTATCCAGTCTGAAGATTTTCAGTCTGTCCATTGAGAGGATTTTCCTTGTCTGCTGTCTTAGATTAAGATTAACACTGAGAGGCCATTTGGGGAATTTTAGGGGAGGGCAGTTCTATGTTGCCATAGTACAAGGGCTGGCAAATAATGGTCAGCAGGCCAAATGCAGTCCATTGCCTGTTTTTGTATGACCTACAAGACACTTTGAGAACTGAGGTGTGCTTGACCCAAGCCGTGGTATTTTCAGTCACCTCAAATGCAGGCAAAAGCTGGACAATAAATAAGGAAGACCGAAGAAGAATTGATGGCTTTGAGTTATGGTGTTGGCAAAGAATATTGAATATACTGTGGACTGCCAGAAGAATGAACAAATCTGTCATTGTCTCACATACTTTGGATGTGTTATCAGGAGAGACCAGTCCCTGGAGGAGGACATCATGCTTGATAAAGTAGAGGATCAGCAAAAAAGAGGAAGACCCTCAATGAGATGGATTGACATAGTGGCTGCAACAATGATGGACTGGGGAATGTTTTGTTCTGTTGTACATAGGGTTACTGTGAGCGGGAACCGATTTGATGGTACCAACAAGAACAAGCTAGGACTTTTTAAATGGTGGATTAAAAAATCAAAAGAAGAATATTTTTGGTACATGAAAATTTTATTGGAAAGTTGTATTAGAACATGGCCACCAAACCAAAACCAGCTGCTGTCAGGTTGGTTCAGACTTGTGGTGACCCGTATATGTCAAACTGTGCTCCATGGGGTTTCAATGGCTGATTTTTTTTTGATATGTAGGTTGCCAGGCCTTTCTTCTGAGGTGCCTCTGGGTGGACTTGAACTGCCAACTTTTCTCAGTTTACAGCCTACTGTTTCAACTGTTTGTATCACCCAGGGACTCCAAAGTATTTGCCATCTGGCCCTTTACAGAAGAAGTTTGTTGGACCTATCCTAGTAGATCACATGGACCTTAGTGGATACTTGGATCTGGGAATTGCCTTAAAGCTTGAGCAGTTAGTTACAAGGTCACTGTTTACTCTGATTGTTGTTTGTCTTTTAAAGTGTGATAGAGAATTCTGCAGTACATCAGTGAAACATGACTAAAACCAAACCAGTTGCCATCGAGTTGACTGTGGCTCATGGCAACCCCATGTGTTTCGGAGTAGATTGCACATAGAGTTTTTGGTGGCTGTGACCTTTTGGAAGTAGAGCACTAGGCCTTTCTTTCCAGGTGCCTCTGGGTGGATTTGAACCACTAGCCTTTGGGTTAGTAGCCAAGTGCTTAACTGTTTACACCACCCAAGGACTACTGTTCATGACTGACTGGTCCAAATAACAGTGTGTGTTTGCTTTTTCTTGCAAAAAGGGCTTTCCTTATCAGAATTCCATACTTGTCCTGCTGTTTTTTAATTTTTAGTGACCTTGCCTGGACTGGAGGTCTCTGGGTGGTTCAAGACGGTTTGCACTTGAACCTGTCCAGCAGTGCTGTGGAAGAAAGGCCTGGCGATCTGCTTGCATAAAGATTACAGTCAAGAAAACCCTATGGATCAGTTCTACTCTAACATATGTGATCACCATGAGTTGAAACTGACTCAAGTGACAATGGGTTTGGTTTTTGTTTTTAACCTGGACTGGCCCAAAAGGCGGTAAGAAGTAGTTACTTTCATGATGTTTAGTTACCATGCTCCAAGTACTCCAGTTCTATAGGCTCTTGGTCAGAATCTTGAAGGACACCTCCACTGCAAAAGAGGAGCTGCCATCCTCCCAGGCCAAGACTGGGCGTTTTTGCTGCTTCTGAACTGAACTTGACTCAGCCAGTTGTCCATTTTAGAATCTGTTACTTGCAACCCTTCTTTCTTTTACCGGTTTCTTTATTAGTACTCTTTTTAGTTCTAGGTGACAGAAACCTTTTCAACTAGTGAAGCGATAATGGATTTGTTGAGAAGATCTGGCCATTATGGAATTGAAAAAATTTGAATAGCTAAGTCTTGGAAGGGCAAGGATTCACCTGGCCTCAGGAACCAGGGACTGTGAGACACTATTGGAACACTTTCTTTCTTCTCTATTTTTATCTCCCCTGTAGATAATGTTGCCTGCAGACCAGTTTTCTTCAAATGGAAAATATGGCTGCCAGTGGGGTTCTAGCCAACAAAGAGAGACTAGCCCAACTCATTGATTCTAGGCTTAACATTTTAGAGGGGGCTTCTAAGCAGGGATGGATTCCCCAATAAGCAAGGTATATGCATGGGCTTACTTGTGCGTACTAATCTGTAGTGAACAGTTTCACCAGTTTTTCACCATGTGAGATTGTTCACTGCAGATTAGTAAGTAAGCGCACGTAAGTCCGTGCGTACCTTGCTTACTGGTTAGTCCTTGCTTACAGGTCAATCCGCCCCTGCCTCTAAATGACCACCTAAGTGTTAACACTTCAACTGGGTAGAGTTGAGTAGAGTCTGGGGAAGAAATGGTGATTGACCCAGCTCCCATTTGATTCTAGAGAGAACGTGTTAATGCCGACAGGTGGGGTCTAGGGTTGGGCTTGTGGTTGGTCTAGCTTTAGTTAGCATCCAGACTCTACCTGTTAGCTGTATGCTGAAGGTAGGGTCACATTATAGGTTACATTGTAACATGGCTGCTCTTATTACAGCTACATGAACAGGGGAGAGGATTTCCAGAAAAGCTGGGAGGGAGCAAGGTGAGGATAGAAACTGGCCACATGGTCCCTATAATGTTCAACATGTACAAATTAACCATTCCAATATTTCTTAATCCCCTCACCGCTAAATCCTGCTCTCTTGCTTGCCCTGGGGAGTGTAACCACTATCTAGCTATCAGCACTCTTGCACACCTGCAAATTGTCCTTGATTCCTCTCTGTTTTATTTCTCACATATGGTTGGTTCACAGCATTCTACTTCCTTAACATCTTTGAATCCAAACTTTCACTAAATTATGTGCATTCCTACTGTTACTACCTTAATTCAGCCCTTCATTTCTCCCTGGATTATTGGAAGTCTTATTTGCTTCCTTATCAGTCGAATCTACTCTATCCTGTGCCAGAGTGACTTCGTCCCTCAAACTGTAGATCTGATTTACATAGTCACTTATCTTCTTAAAATGCTTTAGTAGTGTTCCATATCTTTTTTCTTTCCTGGCAGTCGTTTGAACAGAACAAGGGGATACTACATGGTTTAAAGTCAGGAAAGATGTGCACCATGGTTGCATCCTTTCACTATACTTATTCAGTCTGTATACTGAGCAGATAACCTGAGAAGCTGGACTGTATGAAGAAAAACGGGGCATCAGAATTGGAGGAAGACTCATTAACAATCTGCGACATGCAGATGACACAACCTTGCTTACTGATAATGAAGAGGACTTGAAGCACTTACTAATGAAGATCAAAGACCACAGCCTTCAGGATGGATAACACTACTACATACAGAACGAAAATCCTCACGACTAGACCGATAAACAACATCATGATAAATGGAGCAAAGATTGAAGCTGTCAAGGATTTCATTTTACTTGGATTCACAATCAACACCCGTGGAAGCAGCAGCCAGAAAATCAAACGACGTATTGCACTGGGTAAATCTCCTGCAAAAGACCTCTTTAAAGTGTTAAAAAGCAAAGATTTCACTTTGAAGCCTAAGGTGAGTCTGATCAAGCCATGGTGTTTTCAGTCGCCTTATATGCATGCAAAAGTTGAACAGTGAATAAGATAGACCGAAGAATTGATGCTTTTGAACTACGGTGCTGGTGAAGGGTATTGAATATGTCACGGACTGCCAGGAGAACAAACAAATCTGCCTTGGAAGAGGAACAGCCAGAATGCTCCTTAGAGGCAAGGATGGTGAGACTACGTCTCACATACTTTGGATGTGTTATCAGGAGGGACCAGTCCCTGAGGAAGGATATCATGCTTGGTAAAGTAGAGGGTCACCGAAAAAGAGGAAGACCCTCGACGAGATGGATTGACACAGTGGCTATGCTGTGCTATGCTGGAGCATAACGGTTGTGGGGATGGCACAGGACCAGGCAGTGTTCTGCTCTGTTGTACATAGGTCACTATGAGTTGCAACCGACTTGATGTCATCTAACAACAACAACATATATTTTAGTAATATTTTTTCTAACTGGGGATTCATGAATTTTTCGAAACCTTGAAGGGAATACTTTGTAGCCAGAAATTCCCCTGAGACTTCTGTTGCTATGTTTATGTTTTGTTTATTATGGTGTTTGTGCCAGGTTATAATGCATTGTATTAATGGTGATTTTGCAGTGGTTCAGACAGGGAAGGTGAGAAAAATTGGGTCATGATGTGGTACGTGTTAGTACAGGAGGCCAAACTGAAAAGAACCCTGGCCATAGTAGCTAGTACCATGTTCTCCCTGGGATATATATTTGTTGGATTCCCATCTTTGTAATCAACATGGAACACTTTGTTTGCAGTATGAGTGTTTTGCTCTAAACCTTAGCAGTGGTTACAATAGATACATGGAGGCCTGGTGGTACAACAGGTAAGCACTTGACTGCTAACCGGAATGTTGGCAGTTCGAACCCACACAGTGACTCCATGGAAGAAAGACCTGACAGTCTGCTCCTGTAAAGATTACTACCTAGAAAACCCTACGACGCAGTTTGACTTTGTCACATGGGGCCACTATGAGTTGGAATCGACTTGATGACGCCCAACAACATGCTAGATACACATTTAATGTAGCTTTCAGTAGGGTACTTAACCACAAATGAACAAGATAGACTGTCGCAGTTAACAAACTGAGGTCTCTTTAAAATCGACATTTCAGAACTGCTCGCTGGTATGGTTGTATGAAGACTGATTTGTTGGTCTGAACTAGCAAGTGAAGACTTGCAGTTATTAAATCCACTTGGTATAACGCATTTATAAGCATTCTCTGCATTAGTATTCTTGAAGTTAAATTACAGGAACAGTTTTAAAATACGATATCAGACCCAAGGCTACATATTTTATGGTTAAATCCAACATTGGCCTAGTTTCTGCAAGAGCACATCGTCTGTCACATTAATGTTATCTTAAGTTTTGTATTTAATTTTAAAAGTTCTTTTAGTTTTTTAGTTATGTTAGAGCTGTAAACGTGAGTTTCTATCTAGTTTTATGTTGATTCTCTTTTATTAACATTATAATAAAAATAAGTCAATACTCAGAATCTAGGAGGTTTCATTTTTTTTGAAAAGGCATCCTTGTATCTTCCAGGTTTGAGAAACAAACCCACACATCTGGTTTCTGGGTCCCGTATATTGAAGAAGCCCCAAAACTGGAATTGGGAGGAGTGGTAGAAAGACACGAGATGAATCTGGTGAGATAGGCAGGGGTTAGATTAAATAGAACTTTACGGGCCACAGGGTTTTAGAGTTTATCCTAAGGTAAGTAGAAAGCTATTGAAGAAATTTAAGCAGGTGTTGGGCAACATGATCTGGTTTATGTTTTAAAAAGATCACTTTGGCTGCGGAATGGAAAGTGGATTAGAGAGAGACCACAGGAAGCAGGAGGCTGTAGCATTCGTTCAAGTTGGAGATAAAATGGTAGTTTGTTTTGGATGGATAGAGTTCAGTATATATATTGGAGGCTGTGGTGATGGACTGGATATGGAGAGAGAGTGAGGGGAAGAGTCAATAGTGATTCCTGAGTTTCAGCTAGAGTAGTTGGTTGGATGGATGCACCATTATTAGGATGAAGATTGCTAGTGGGAGAGCGGTTGGAGGTGGGGGAAAAACAGATCAAGAAGTCAATTTTGGATATATTAAGCTTGCAATTCCTCTGACAGTCAAAGGACATCTTCATACAGGCCCCTGGATATGTGGCTCTGTATCTCAGAAGAGAGAGCTATGATCTAGAGTGTATTTGGGTAGATGGTATTTTAAGCCATGGAAATAGCAGGGAGAGAATCTAAAATGAATCAAAGCTAATAAGACCCGTGGTTAAGCCCAAAGGTACACACAATTTTTAAGAATTCTGGTAGGTAGAATGGGAAGAGTCAGAGGTGTTAGGAAAACTGGGTGAGCCAGGCGTTTAAAGAAGCCAAAACTAGTCATGAGTGGCTAAATGTATTAAATTGTAGGTCAAGTAAAAGGATAAAGTGCTTGTTGGATTTAGTGGTATGGAAATCACTGGTGACCTTGGCAAATGAGTGGAGTGTTGGAAAGTTGGAAACGGATTAGAATGGCTTGAAGAATGATTGGGTACACATTTTAGAAAGCAATTTGGATATGTCTGTTAAAGTTGAAGGTGTGCATACTCCTCCCCCTAGCTGTTGGAATTCTAGGTTTCTGTTCTAGAAAAACTACCGTTTATTGACACAAGGAGAAGTGCATATGAATGCTCATCACAGCATTATTTGTAACGGCAAAAAAAAAAAAAAAAAAAGAGGGAGGGAACTACGCCAATATCCATCAACTGGAGAATGGATAAGTAAATTGTATGGATACACAGCAGTGGAAATAAATGAACTGCAGAAACAACATGGATTGACTTCATAACATGATGCTGAGAATTAAAAAGGCTAAGAGTCTTTAGGTTATGCCTTTTTCATAAAGTTGAAAAATATGCAAAACAATGCCTCTTTATGGATATATACATATATAGAAAAATTATAAAGAAATGCACATAGCATCACAGTCAGAATAAAAAAACAAAACAAAACAAACCAGTCAGAATAGTGGCTACCTATTATGGGGACAGGGAGTACAGGAGTACAGAGGCCTTCAAGTACGTTGACAATCCTGTATTTCCTAAGATGGGTTGGTGGGTGACATGATGTTCACTATATGCCTTTTTCACTATATGCTCCTTTTGCTATTTTGGGTAACTTTTTATAAAATGAATCACTGCCGAGGAAGTAGGGAATCATCCATCGAGAGTTCCTTTAGGAAGCATGGTCATGAAGTGCATAAAGAAAAGATAGGGTGGTAGCTGCAGAGAGATATGGGATTAAGGAAGACTTTTACATTTTTTTTTTTTTAAGAACATGTTTGAATGCTGATGGAAAGGATTCATTAAAGATAGGGAGATTAAAATTGCCGGCGGGGAGGCAGTAACTGATGACGGTCCATTAGAAGGTATCAACATGGGAATAGAATAATTATTCTTAAATAGGAAGAGAAATCCTTTTTCCTTTGTAATAGGAGGAAAGAAGGAGAATGGATGCAGATGCTGGTATTTTGAAAGTTGATGGCCATTTCATGAGAAGGTTTATCTCTGATGCCTTCTCTTGTTACCTTTGTGTCCAATAAGAGAAGGCCACTTGTGGAATGGAGGTTAGGACTGGGAGTGGGATTATTAAGGAGAGGCATAGGATTCCATGAAATAATTGTGAAATATAGGAAAGAACATTTACTAGAGAAGGGTAGTAACATTTCTGGGAAGCTTCGAGAGTCCAGTTGAGAGTGGTTTATGAATTATGAAACATTATGAGAAATTCAGATAATACAAAGACGTAATAAAGAAAGAAAAATGTTATGGAATTGTAGTCTTTTCCCTCAGGTTTTTCACTACATTGTTTTAAAGCTGAAGTCTGTAGAAGTCTTATGGCTAACTTTGGGGCAAGGGTCCTTCTGTGCAAAATACTGTCTTGGGACCTGTTGTTTTGATTGTATTAGATTTGATCTCCAGGTGTACAGCCTTTGTTTCTCTGTCTTTTAGAAAGTGACCTCTTTTAGACTCTCTCGTGGGTATAGAAATTCTGCCAGATGAGGTCAAGAGGGGTTTCTCTTTCTCTACCCATGAGACTTTGGCTTTAACACAGTGCATTGTAGTCAAGTTACAGTTTAATAGCAGTTACAATATATGGATTTCTAAAATAGTTGAAGTGTTAGCTCAAGTCTTATTTTGACTTTTGGAGTTTAAATCACTCAGTCATTTCGTAGCTGAATGGCCCCATTTTTCAGCAGGGTATTCTAAGACAGTGATTGGAAGAAACTAACAAAAAAACCCCTCATTGTAATAGATTCTAAGCTCCTCTGAATGGGCAAATTAAGGCACTCCTTTTAGTCTCTTATAACTTTTAAAAGTTATGAAAAATAATGCCTGTGTTCATTAAAAAGCTTATAGAAGATGAATTTCTAGTTCATAGGGATTGCACATTTAAAAATTCTATAGGTTCCAAATTGCCATTTAGGAAACAGTACATTAGAGCTCCTTGGTTCCCATACCTTTTCGAACATTTAGCAATACCCATACCCATTGCCGTCAAGTTGATTGCAACTCATAGCGACCCTATAGGACAGGGTAGAACTGCCCCATAGGAGTTCCAAGGCTACAATAATTTTTTTTTTTAATTGTGCTTTAGATGAAGGTTTACAGAGCAAGCTAGTTTCTCATTAAACAATCAATACACGTATTGTTTTGTGACATTGGTTGCCAACTCCACAACATCTTAACACTCCCCCCTTCTCGATCCTGGGTTCCCCATTATCAGCTTTCCTGCCCCCCTCCTGCCTTCTAGTCCTCACCTCTGGGCTGGTATGCCCAATTAGTCTCATTTTGTTTATTGGGCTTGTCTAATCTTTGGCTGAAGGATGAACCTCAGGAGTGTCTTTATTACTGAGCTATAAGGGTGTCTGGGGGCCATACTTTCAGGGTTTCTTCAGACTCTGTCAGACCAGTAAGTCTGGTCTTTTTTGTTAGAATTTTTTTGTACATTTTTCTCCAGCTCTGTCCTGGACCTTTATTGTGACCCCTGTCAGAGCAGTCGGTATTGGTACCCGGGCACCATCTAGTTGTGCTGGACTCAGTCTGGCGGAGGCTGTGGCAGTTGTGGTTCATTAGTCCTTTGGACTAATCCCCCTTGTGTCTTTGATTTTCTTCATTCTCCCTTGCTTCAGATGGGACGAGACCAGTGGGGACTCTTAGATGGCCGCTCACAGGCTTTTAAGACCCCAGATGCTACTCACCAAAGAAGAATGTAGAACATTTTCTTTATAAAATATGTTATGCTAATTGAGCTAGATGTTCCCCGAGACCACGGTCCCCACAGCCTTCAGCCCAGCAATTTGATCCCTTAGGGAGTTTGGATGTGTCTATGTACACAGAAAAAGGGTCAGTAATCAAATAAAAAGAAGTTCAACATCATTAGCCATCAGTGAAATGGACTTCACACCCACTGCAATGGCTGCATAAAGGAACTCATTTCACCACAGCCATTTTTCTTCTGATTTTTTTTTTGATTGATGAGAATTTTTATATGTGAGGATATCGACCATATATATTGTAAATATGTATTTGTCTTTTAATTTTGTTTGTAATGTTTTATAAGAATAGCTTAAGATATACAATTCACATATCATACAATTTACCCATTTAAAGTGTACAATTTTTTTTGTATATTCAGAGTTGTGCAGCCATCACATAAGTCATTTTAGAACATTCTCATCACCTCAGAAAGAAATTCCATACCCATTAGTAGTCATATCCCCATTATCGCTTAGTCCCCTCTTCAACCTATTTCTAGGCAAGCACCAACCTACTTTCTGTCTTTATAGACATCTATTCTGGACATTTAATATAAATGGAATCATACAATATGTGGTCCTTTGTGACTAGATTCTTTCCCTTAATATTTTCAAGGTTCATCCATTGTTTCAGTTATCTAGTGCTGCTATAACAGAAATACTGCAAGTGAATGGCTTTAACAAAGAGAAATTTGTTCTGTCACAGTTAAGCAGGCTAGAATCCTGAACTCAGTGCACCAGCTCCAGGGGAAGGTATTCTGTCTCTGTCGACTCTGGGGGGAAGGTCCTTGTCATCAGTCTTCTGGTGGTTTAGGAGCTTCTCACTGCGGGGACCTAGAGTCCAAAGGATGCTCCGCTTCCAGCTCTGCCTTCTTGGTGGTAGGAGGCCCCTTCCCCCGTGTTCCCTTCCCTCTTTTATGTCTCCAAGGAGATTGACTCAAAATACAACTTAATTCTGTAGGTCGAGTCCTGCTGCATTAACATAACTGCCTCTAACCTTGTCTCATTCACATCATAGAGGTTAGGATTTATAACACGTAGGATAATCACATCAGATTACGAAATGGAGGACAGCCACACGATACTGGGAGTCATGGTGTAGCTGAGTTGACACACATTTTTGGGGGACACAATTCAATCCATAGCATCCATGTTTTAGCATGTATCAGTACTTCATTTCTTTGGTTTTTTTTATTTTGTTGTGATAAAGTGTAACAAAAAGTTTGCCATTTTAACCACTTTTGAGTGTACAATTCAGTCACATTGATTACATTTACTATATTGGCTAACAAAAACTCTAGATCTATTTCCAAAAGTTTTTCAGACAGAAACTCAGTACCCCTTAAGCAGTAACTCCCCATCGCCCCCTCCTCTGGTAACCACTGATAAACTTCTGTCTCTGCGTTTGCGTATCTAGATATTTCTTGTAAGGTGTCCTTTTGTGTCTGAGTTTGTCTGACTAATTTCACTCAGCATGTTTTCAAGGTTCATCCATGTCACAGCATGTGTCAGAACGTATTTCTCTTTGTGCCTGAATAATATTCTGTTGTATGACTGTATCAGAACTCGTTTGTTCATTTCAGTTGTTGACGGACATTTGGATTGTTTGCACCTTTGGGCTATTGTGATTAATGCTGCAGTGGACATTGGTGTAAATGTATTCGAGTCCTTGCTTTCAAGTTTCTTGGGTATATACCTAGGAGAGGAATTGTTGGGTCATCTTGGAAACCCTGGTGGCGTAGTGGTTAAGTGCTAGGGCTGCTAATCAAAGGGTGAGCAGTTCGAATCCGCCAGGCGCTCCATGGAAACTCTATGGGGCGGTTCTACTCTGTCCTATAGGGTTGCTATGAGTTGGAATCGACTTGACGGCACTGGGTTTGGTTTCTGGTTTTTATGATAATTCTGGGTCATATGGAGCCCTAGTGGTGCAGTGGTTAAGAAGTATAGCTGCTAACCAAAAGGGCAGCAGTTCAAATCTACCAGCCACTCCTTGGAAACCCTATGTACTACACTGTCCTATAGTGTTCTTATTAGAATTGATTTGATGGTAATTTTTTTTTTTTTTAATGATAATTCAATGTTTAACTTTTTGTGGTACTGCCAAACTGTTTTCCACAGTGGCTGCACCATTTTACGTTCTTACCAGCAATGGATGAGGGTTCCAATTTGTCCACACCCTTACCAACACTTAACTATTCTCTGTCATTTTGATTATGGCCCTTGTAGTGGATGTGAATTACATTTCCCTGTTGGCTAATGGTGTTGAACTTTTTTCATGTGATTATTGACCTTTTATATATCTTCTTTGGAGAAACATTTATTCAGATCCTTCGAATTTTTTTATTGGAGTGTTAGTGTTTTTATTATTGAGTTGTAGGAGTGCTTTATATTTTCTAGATACAAATCTCTTATCAGATATATGATTTGTCAATAATTTCTCTTTGTTCTGTGGGTTGTCTATTCATTTTCTTAATGGTACACAAAAGTTTTTAATTTTGATGTTCAACTTATTTTTTTCTTTTATTGCTTGTGCTTTTGGTGTAATATCTAGGAAACCGTCGCCCAATCCAAGATTACAACAATTTACACCTATGTTTTCTTCTGAATGTTTTATAGGCTTTGCTCTTACATTTAGGTCTTTGATCCATTTTGAGCTAAATTTTGCATATGATGTGAGCTAGAGGTCCACATTTATTCTTTTGCATGGGGATGTCTAGCTGTCCCAGCACCATTTATTAATAATACTATTATTTGCCCATTGAAGTGTCTTGGCATCCTTGCTGAAAATCAATTTATAGTAAATGTGAGTGTAAGTATATTTTTGGACTCCCAATTCTGTTCCATTAATCTGTATGTCTATCTTTATGCCAGTACCATGGTGTCCTGTATCACTGTAGCTTTGTAGTAGTTTTTTTTTTTTTTTAATTGTGCTTTAGGTGAAAGTTTACAGAGAAAATTAGTTTCCAGTTTTTTAGTTTGTACAAAAAGTGTTTCATGACCTTCGTTTCATTCCCCATAATGTGTCAGCACTCTCCCCATTTCCAGTCTGGTTTCCCCATTTTATTTTGCCCTGATTATCTACTCCTTCCTGTCTTCTCGGAAACCCTGGTGGTGTAGCGGTTAAGAGCTAACAGCTGCTAACCAAAAGGTCAGCAGTTCGAATCCACCACGCGCTCCTTGGAAACCCAGTGGGGAAGTTCTGCTCTGTCCTGTAGGGTCACTATGAGTCAGAATTGACTCAGTGGCAACGTATTTAGTTCCTGTCTTCTCTCATAATTGATTGCTCTAAGGAGTCATTCCTCTCGGGTGTTATTGTTTATCTTATGTGCTTGTCTGTTGTTTGGCTGGAAGGTAGTCTCCGAGAATGGCTTCATTTCCAGGTCAGAAGGGTATCTTAGGGCCATAGTCTTGGGGTTCCTCCAGTCTCTGTCAGACTAACAAGCCTGGTCTTTTTTGTGAGTTTGGGTTTTTTGTTCTACAATTTTCTCCCACTCTGTCCAGGACCCTCTGTTGTAATCCCAGTCTGAGCAGTTGGTAGCTGTAGCCGGGTACCATCTAGTTCTTCTGGTCTCAGGGTTGTGTAGGTTGTGGTTCATGTGGTCCATTAGTCCTTTGGACTAATTGCTCCCTTCAGTCTTTGGTCTCCTTCACTCTCCCTTGCTCTGGATAGGAAGAGACTCATAGTTGTATCTTAGGTGGATGCTCGCAAGCTTTTAAGACCCCAAAGGCTACTCACCAAACTAGGATACCAGAATGTTGACTTTATGTACTGTGTTGTGCCAATTGACGTAGATGTCCCCCTTTGTCTTCTAGCCTAGGAACTTCATCCTGTGAGGTGTTTGGTTATGTCTAATAGGTTTCCGTGACTTTACCCTTTGTTTGTTCTATATGAGCCACACCTACAATCATGTGTGTAGAAATATCTACCACCAAACCTATAGTTGTTGGTGGATGTGTTCCCTTACAGCTTCCCACACTTCTTGGTGTATGTGTCTATTTGTCTATTTGTAAATTATTACTGTTGCTGCAGAATTGTCTAAGCTGTGAATACCGGTGGCATAGCTTCCAGCATCACAGCAACACACAAGCCCCCACAGTACGACAAACTGACAGACACATGGGGGATGGTAGTTACCATAATTGCCCTTTATTCTTAATGTTCCTCTCCACGTCATATCTTGCCTTGGTCATGTTGTACCGACTTTCCCCATATAATGTATTACTTTTCCCTTTACCAATATTGAGTCGTGTCTTCTATCTCATTGGTGATTTTCCCTTCGTCTCCTATCCTTGGTATCCTTGGTGTGTAAACCTTTTGTTGTTACTTTATAGTAGTGGCTTCATACAGTATTTGTCCTTTGGTGGCTGGCTTATTTCATTCAGCGTAACGTCCTCCGACTTCATCCATGTTGTGAGATGCTTCATGGATTCGTCATTATTCTTTATCACTGCTTCGTATTGCATTGTGTTTATGTACCACAGTTGATTAATCCATTCATGTGTTGATGGGCACTTAAGTTGTTTCCAACTTTTTGCTATTGCGAGTAATGCTGCATTGAACATGAGTGTGCATGTTTCTATTCATGTCATGGCTCTTATTTCTTAAAGGTATGTACCTAGGAGTAGGATTGCTAGATCATGCAGTATTTCTATTTCTAGCTTTTTGAGGAAGCTCCATACCATTTTCCAAAGTGGTTGTACCATTTTATATTCCTACTAGCAGTGTGTAAGAGTTCCAGTCTCCCTGCAACCTTGCCAATATTTGTTATTTTCTTTTTTTTAATTAGTTCTGGTAATGTTGGAATGAGATGGTATCTCATTGTAGTTTTGACGTGCAGTCTCTCTAATAGCTAATGACCGCGAACACTTCATGTTTGTTGGCTGCCTGAATGTCTTCTGTGGGGAAGTGTCTATTCATATTCTTTGCCCATTTTTTAATTGGTTTGCTTGACTTTTTATTGTTGAGATATTGAAGTTTTCTGTTAATTTTAACGATTAGTCCCATGTTGGATATGTCATAGCCAAAATTTTTTCCCAGTCTGTAGGTTCTCTTTTTCACTCTTTGGGTGAAGTCTCTTGATGAGCATAAATATTTAATTTTTAAGAGCTCCCAGTTATCTAGTTTATCTTCTAGTGTTTGTGCATTGATAGTTATGGTTTGTTCTGAATTTATGCCATGTATTAGTGCCCCTAGCATAGTCCCAATTTTTTCTTCCTTGATCTTTATCATTTTAGGTTTTATATTTAGGTCTTTGGTCCATTTGGAGTTAGTCTTTGTGTATAGTGTGAGGTATGGGTCCCATTTCAGTTTTTTCTACAGGTGGACATCCAGTTTTGCCAGCACCATTTGTTAGACTATTTTTTCCCCATTTTATGAACTTTGGTCCTTTGTCAAAGATCAGCTGACCTGTAGTAAGTTTTGAAATTGGGAAACGAGTCCTCCAACTTTGATCTTTTGCAAGATTATTTTGGCTGTTCTGGGTCCTGTGAATTCCCATATGAATTTCAGAGTCAGATTATAAATTTTTGCAAAGAAGTGAGCTTGGATTTTGATAGAGATTTTGTTGAATGTGTAGATGAATTAGGGGAGTATCGACATTATAACAATATTAATTCTTCTAATCCTTGAACATGGGATGTCTTTCCATTTTTTTAAGTTTTCTTTAATTTCTTCAACAGTGTTTACTGTTTAGGGTATCAGTTTTATACTTCTTTTTAAATTTTATTCTTAAGTATTTTATTTCTTTGATGCTATTGTGAATGGAATTGTTTCTTAATTTCATTTTTAGGTTGTTCATTACATGTTTATAGAAAAGTAATCATTTTTTGTATATTGAGCTTGTTTCCTGTAATCTTGCTGACCTTGTTGATTCTAATAGTTTTTTTTACTAGATTCTTTAGAATTTTCTATGTAAAAGATTATAGTTTTACTTATTCCTTTCCAGTATGGATGCCCTTTATTACTTTTCTTCCAGTATGGTATTGAATAGAAGTGGCAAGAGCAGACATCCTTGTCATGTTTCTGATATTAGGGGGAAAGCACTCAGTCTTTCACCATTAGTTTGGTATAAGCTGTGGGTTTTTCATAGATGCCGTTTTTCAAGTTGAGGAAGTTCCCTTCTCTTATTCCTAGTTTGTTGAATGTTTTTATGATGAATATGTGTTGAATTTTGTGAAATGCTTTTTTTGCATCTGTGGAGATGATCACGTGGTTTTTGTCCTTTATTCTGTTGATATGGCATATTGGAAACTCTATCGAGCAGTTCTACTGTGTCCTGTAGGGTCGCTATGAGTCGGAATTGACTCGATGGCAGTGGGTATGGCGTATTTAATGATTTTGAGTTGTTAAACCAACCTTGAATTCCTGGAATAAATCTCAGTTCCTCTTTGGTATAATCTTTTTTATATATTGCTGGATTCAATTTGCTAGTATTTTGTTGAGAATTTTTGCATTTATATTCACAGTATAAATGGAATGTATATGTATGGAGTTCTACTCTGCACACGAGGCAGTCATGAGTCAAAGTTGACTTTGATGGCAGCTAACAACAATTGATCTGTAGTTATAATGTCTTTGTACAATTTGGATATGGTAATACTGGTCTCATAGGATGAGTCACAACGTGTTCCCTCTTCTATCTTTTGGAAGAGTTTGTGGAGCATTGGTGTTAATTCTTCTTCAAACAATTTGGTAGATTTCACCAGTGAAACCTTCTGGCTTTTCTTTGTTGGAAGTTTTTTTTTCCTAAATCAATCTCTTTACTTGTTACATAGATCTATTCAGATTTTCTGTTTCTTCCTGAGTCAGTTTTGATGGCTTGTGTCTTTGTGGGAATTAAAAAAATTTTTTTTTATTGTAGTGAAACATATGTAACATTTGCCACTTCAACCATTTTTGCATGTATAATTTAATGATATTAGTTATGTTCACCATGTTGTGCATCTATCACCACTGTTTCCAAATTTTTTCATCACCCTTAACAGAAATTCAATACCCCTTAAGCGATACCTTGCTATTCTCCTCTCTTTTCCACCCCTGGTGACCTCTAATAAACTTTGGTTTCTATATGTTTGTCTGTTCTGTATATTTCATGTAAGTGGGATCATATAATATTTGTCCTTTTGTGTCTGGCTTACTTCACTCAGCATAATGTTTTCAAGGTTCATCCATGTCGTAGCATGTATCAGGACTTCAGTTCTCTTTATGGCTAAATAATATTCCATTATATTGATATGTTCTTCTTGTTTTTAGTTGACATCGAATCAGTTCCAATTCATAGTGACCCTGTGTACAACAGAACGAAACACTGCTTGGTCCTGTGCCATTCTCACAATCGTTGCTATGCTTGAGCCCATTGTTGTAGCCATGGTGTCAGTCCGTCTTGTTGAGGGTCTTTCTCTCTTTCGCTGACCCTCTACCAAGCATGATGTCCTTATTTATCCATTCATCTATTGATGGACATTTGAGTTGTTTCTACCTTTTGGCTATTGTGAATAATGCTGCAATGAACCTTGGTGAACAGGGATCTGTTTTAGTCCTTGCTTTCAGTTCTTTTCTTTTTGGGAATTTTTTCCATTTTATATAGGTATCTAATTTGTTGGCCCACACTTTTTTTTAATAATATTCCCTTATAGTTCTTTTTATTTCTGTAAGATTGGTAGGAGTATCTCTGCATTCATTCCTGGTTTTTGGAATTTGACTTTTTTTTTTCTTGGTTAGTCTAGCTAAAGATTGGTCTTTTGTTTTTTCAGGAAATCAGCTTTTAGTTTTGTTGATTCTCTTTATCATTTTTCTATTCTCTATTTCCATTCTAATTCTTGGATTTAGTTGTTCTTTTTCTAGTTTTTTAATGTGGAAGAATAAATTATTGATTTGAAGTCTTCTTTTTTAATATCCGTGTTAACAGCCATAAATTTCTCTTTAAACACTGCTTTAGCTGTATCTCATAAATTTTGGTATGTAATGCTTTCATTTTCATTCATCTCAAAGTATTTCTCCTTATTTCCCTTCTGATTTCTTCTTTGACCCATTACTACTTTTAGGAGTGTGTTATTTAATTTTCACAGATTTATAAATTGTCCAGTTTTCCTTCTGTTCTTGATTTCTAATCTCATCTATTGTATTCAGAAAACATACTTTGTGTGATTTCAGTCCTTTAAAAATTGAGACGTCTTTTATGGCCTAAAATATGATATATCCTGGAGAATGTGTTCATGTGCAATTTGAGAAGTATGTGTATTTTGCTATTGTTGGGTGGAGTGTTCTATAGATGTCTGTTAGTGTAGTTGGTTTATAGTGTTGTTCAAGTTCAAAATGTGAACTCTTTGGAGATTATAATGTTTGTTCTATTCATATCCTTACTTTCCTGAATAACACCATTTTAATGACTTGAGACTGTTGTTGTATCTATGGGCAGTTTAAACAAAAGATTGGGAACATAAAATGTTTTAAGGAGGTACACTGGTCTGAAGGCCATCAGTAAGGTCTTCAGGACAGAGGAAAAGTTGACAAATGGTAGTCATCTAGGATGCTTCTTAGGCCAATGATACTCTTCTTTTCCTCCCAAAAAACAGTTTTGTTGAGGTATAATTTTTGTTCTATAAAATTCACCCACTTTTAAGTGTACTATTCAATACTTAGTTTACAGAGCTGTAAAACTACCACCACAATCTTATTGTAGAACATTTCCATCACCCCAAAAAGATCCTTCTTGCCCCCCCCTTTTTTTATTGTACTTTAGATGGAGGTTTACAGAACAAACTAGTTTCTCATTAAACAGTTAGTACACATATAGTTTTATGACATTGGTTAACCACCCCATGACGTGTCAGCACTCTCCCTTCTCGATCTTGGGTTCCCTGTTACCAGCTTTCCTGTCCCTTCCTGCCTTCTAGTCCTTGCCCCAGGGTTGCTGTACCCCTTTAGTCTTGTTTTATGCTGCCCCCACTTTTTTTTTTTACGCTTTTTTCCTATATAGTGTTCTGTATCAGGTACTTGTCATGCCTTATCCTCACCTACAATTTGAGGTGCTGTGTGATAGATAAAGGGTCAACTTGACAATCGGTACCTTAGCCTCTCTTGTATTGCTTATGGAGAAATAAGGGAGGATCCCTCTCTTCTTCCCTAAAATATTCACCCAGCAGATAGTTAGCAAGCATGTACCCTATGCTCTGGGTTATTCCTGCTGCTGTTCCAAGGTTGCCATTCTTAACTCTTATCTGATTTCCTGCCTTTTTTGCCCAGGTGGCTCTAAGGATCTTGGGAGAAATATAAATGGTGGACAAATGGCCTTTTCCTAGTTTGTCCATTTCCTCTATAAATGCATTTTCGATTAGCTGCTAATAGTGGCTGAATGAGACCTATAAAAACTGCAGTGGGTGGTGGAGGCTATTTAGCCATACCAGCCACTCCTTTTAATATCCCAATCCCCTGTTGTCCATAATTGGGCCCATTTTTGGCCTCTTTGGATACTAGATAACTGGAAAATAAAGACACAGATAGCACAGTGTAGTAAAGAAATCATTAATTATTTATTTAGATTAATTATAGTTACCGCACAGAAACAAAGAATGGAAAACTTTAAAGATGTGAGCAGATGTAGATCACAGGGAAAGGAAAGAAAGCAGACAGGTACAAATCAAGAGACTTGGAGAGAGTATGATAGGTGTGGACAACTTCAGTGAGGTTTGTATCTGATTGTGCAGGGACTGAAGAGAGTTCAGACATGGCCTGGGAGTAGAGTTTGGAAGTGAGCATGTAGGAGGAAGCAGAAGACTTGAAGGTGTGGTTAGTAGCATTAGGATACCAGTTTAATGAAAGATTTAATCCTAACCTTTTATTCCTCAGTTAAGATTGATGACGAATTGGGAAAACATAGTTATTACAAAATGAAAAGAATATTACTTTAATAAAAAATAGACAAAAGACAGGAAAAGGCAGTTCACAAAAGCATGCGAATGGCCAAGTAACACATGAAAAAGAAGTCTAATTAGTAAGGAAGTTCAGTAGAGTGAAGTTGACTATGAGCTCTGTAAGGTCAAGGATCATCTGCATGTCATTCTCCATTTTATCTCTAGCTCCTTAGCACATAGTAGAAGGCTCAGATATTTGTTAAATAAATAATTGACATTGGAATAAATTTTTTTTGTTTTACCTTGGAGATTGGTGAAACAATTTTAAAAGATTCATATGTGAAAGTGGCATGGCTAAAGGGCCTTCTTATACTCTGTTGTTGGGGCTCTCAGTTAACACAGTCTTTCCGGGAAGCAGTTTGATATATATTAAAATGGGATCATATATACCCTTTGATTGAGCAATTCCACGTCTAGAAATTTAGCTGAAGATAAAATAGAACATGTATATGGACAGAGAGAGAAAGAGTAACGCAGTTATGGTAAAATGTTAACAATTGGTACATCTAGGTGAAGGATATATCCAAACCAAAACCAAACCCGTTGCAGTTGAATGTATTATGACTCAGCGACCCTATAAGATAGAATAGAACTGCCCCATCGGGTTTCCAAGAAGCGGCGGCTGATGGATTCGAACTGCTGATCTTTTGGTTAGCAGGAGAAAGCTCAGCTGAAAACTTAACCACTGTACCACCAGGGCTCAGAAGGGTATATAGATGTTCTTTATACTTATTTGTAGGTTTGAAATTTTTCAAAATAAAAGACGGTAGAAAGAGGGTGATAAAATTTACATGTTAGAGTACTGCGGATGCTTTTCAACATTTTTTTAGCGTTGGGATTTACTGTCAAACTGTCCCTTCTTAAGGGCCTAAAATATTTTGTTTATGCCTAAGGCACACCCTTCCCCCTTCAGAATTCACACCGATCATCAGATCTCCTCATTTCCTTCTCTGGGTCACTATTTGAAAAAGTTACACTGCAACACCATGCTTGTCAGAGGGGAGGGAAGGGGAGACACCATCTAGTATGCCAAGCTTCAGTTTCCCAAAGGTAAATAAATGGGTGTTCCAGATTTAGCTAAAACAAGATTTAATATTTATTAAGTGGAGTCATTAACTTAATAAGTATACAAAAAGCATCTATTATGTGCTAGGCACTGGAGAGAGAGAACAGGAAGAATTTGCCATGCCAGCTTTTAAAACTTACTGTAAAGCCAACTGTTACCAAAATAGCATGGAAAAACCAAATCCACTGCCATCCAGGAACACATAGAAATAAACTGATCATTAAAACAAAATAGAGACCGGAAGTAAACCCCAAGATATAAGGGATTTTAATAGTTAACAAATCCCAATTCAGTAGGAAGAGAATAGTTTAATAACAACAGTTAAGTACCAAGTACTTTTCTGAGGTGACATAGCTATTAAAATGGTGAAACCAGGTTTCGTATTTAGCCAGTAAAAACAGACAAATCCTTCAGCTTAGCAGCCTCACTCAGGGAATATATCCCACAGAATTAAAAGCACAGGCATAAGCTACAAGGATGTTTACTGCATTACTGTTTTTAGTGATCAGTTAATTTAGCTCTGAGCTTCCTGGCAGGCTTATTAAAAGAGGAAATACAAGTTGTTCATTGGTAACAGTGACATCTTTGACCAGAGGGCATTAGAGGGTTCAAAAAGTAAATTAGTGTAGAGTTTTAGCCTTGTAGGTATATTGATACATGGGTACATGTAAGCTGAGCTTATGAAAAATGTTCTTGTTTTATAACCAGCTACAGGGATATTTTTATTAAAAAATAATATCTGCTGAAACACTGTACAGAAATTTTATAGACAATCATTTTGGTGTCAGCCTCTCTGATAGTGTCACCTGGTGTGGTCCCCACCCACCTAATGATACCACTGGCTGGAGAGTAATATGTTCTTGGTTTAACTATGGGTAGATGTTTTATGGTATTAATTAAAGATTTAAATATTTCTTGTGGTTCAGTATGGTGCTAGGTACTGGGAGACCGAAGAAAGCATACACTGTTTCCATGTCTTACAGTAGCATTTATTTTTGTCTAAGCTATTTGCATGATACTAAATTGTGTAAACGAGGAAGTTTTCTTTAGACGTTTACTTTCGTTACCCTCACCGCTGATACAAGTCCTGAAGAGAGCATTGCCGGTTTTAACTCTGTCTTAATTATCTAGTGCTGCTATAGGAGAAATACCACAAGTAGGTGGCTTTAACAAACAAATTTGTTTTCTAACAATTTAGGAGGCTAGAAGTCTGAATGCAGAGTGCTGGCCCTAGGGGAAGGCTTTTTCTCTCTGGAGGAAGGTCCTTGTCTCTTTGAGCTTCTGCTCCTGGGTGATCTTCTTTGGTTTGGCATCTGCTTTCCTGTATCTCTGCTACTTTCACTTGCTTGTTTGATCTCTTTTATATCTCATAAGAGATTGATTTAAAACGCACTCTACACTAGTCCTGTCTCATTAACACAACAAAGACAATCCATTCCCAAATGGAATTTTAACCATAGACATAGAGGCTAGAATTTACAACAAACACATATTATGGGGAGAGGACCCCTGGTGGCGTAGTGGTTAAGTGCTACTGCCGCTAACCAAAGGCTGCTAACCAAAGGGTCGGCAGTTCAAATCCGCCAGGCACTCCTTGGAAACTCTGTGAGGCAGTTCTACTTTGCCCTATAAGGTCGCTATGAGTCGGAATCGACTCAACAGCCCTGGGTTTGGGTTTTTTTGGTTATTATGGGGGGACACAATTCAATCCATTGTCCAGTCTAATTTTATAATTATAGTTTTCCTCCAGTCTTAATTTTCTAGTGAGATTTAATTTATGAATCTTAAGGCTAGAATTGCTCCACCAGTATAAGGCATAACCTGATTTTTCCCTTTGACCTCTAACAAGTTTTCTTTTTTTAAAAAAAAGCTAGAACAGATAGTTTATCTCCAGGAAAGATGTTGCAGAGCCTCCGGTAACCCCTTATTCCAGGATTTGACAACCTTTATCATCATTGCCTGTTTAACCAAAATCCCTGCTGCTCTAAATAAGTTATTTCCCTTGGTTTGTTCTTAGTGAAAATAGAACATAGTGTCATGATTATAGAAATTACATCCACTTTTTTCTTCCCACCCCAAAACTTTTTCTTCAGTACAATTTCAACTTTTAACTAACCCAAGTTATTTATAGATACTATTGCTGAAAGCCTCAGTTTTGCCATTTATTGAGGTGTTAATTGAAATATTAATATATTTAGAGCAGAAATGTCGTTTTTTAGGGAATCTAAAACAACAGCAAAGCTGAGGTCAAACTGCCATAAGGATGGACACCAAGGAAGCTGTGTTTGGGACAAAAAGAAATCAAGATAAGGTAGATGCAAAGTAGAGAAAAGCCACTGGACCTGGGGGAGGGGGTGGTAGATCGGAATGGGTTGTTTCGCCTCTAATGGCAAAGAATAGTTCAGATTACTGAAGAGGAAGCTGGGAAAGGCTTCTAGGGAATACTAGGGTTTGGGTTTAAGTACTACCTTTCCTCTGAACCTACAGGTTTTAGCTGACTTTTAGCTAGCAGTGCACTTTAAAAACTGATAAGGTTAAGTATTTCAGTGGGGGTGGGTCCTAATATTCTGGGCTAGTGTTTCCTCTCCGGATAGTTGTGGAAGAACTCTTGGTATTAGTTGATTAAACCATTGCCAAAACCCAACTTCAGCACTAATACCTGTTATTACTTGGCAGTCGAAAGGGAATCTCCGATTGAAGCATTAAACTGACAATCAGTACAGAAAATTTAATCTTTCCTTTCCCTTTGTGATGTAAAGATTGTGTTTTTCTTAATAGCAACATGAACCGTGAAGACCGGAATGTGCTGCGTATGAAAGAACGGGAAAGGCGGAATCAGGAAATTCAGCAGGGCGAGGACGCCTTCCCACCTAGCTCTCCTCTCTTTGCTGAGCCATACAAAGTTGTAAGTTGTCCTTTGTGTGTTTTTTCCCTAGTAACACATTTTTACTTTCAAAATGTTTAGATCTTCAATTTTCTATTAGTATAGAATTCTTATAACATTTAATAATTTAACATTTTTTCCGTTATTGTAAATAGAGTATATTTTCTTGAAGTGAACTTTTCATTGGAATATAACATGCATACAGAAAAGTACACAAATGAAGTGTTTATACCTCAAAGAAATTTCACAGTGTGAAAACATACAGTCAATACCCAATCGTGAAATAGAGCATTACCAGCACCCTAGAAGCCCCCTTTCGCCTCCTATGTGCTACCCTGAACTTATAAAAATGTGGTCTGGATTGGCATTCATCTCTGTATTGCAGATCTACCACTAAGCTTGGACAGGCTTGTCACTTTTCTGAGCCTTGAATTAAACTAATATTTTTGTAAGTCAATATGCATTATCTGCTGTTTCCTAGGTGCCATTTGGGTATAACACCAATCATTGGTGAATATTTTATGGATGCTTTTGTTACTCCTTATTTCTTGCCGTTTGGGTAGTTTACTAAGTTTCAGTGACTATTATTAGTATGGGTCCTGGTGGCACAGTGGTTAAGAGCTTGGCTGCTAACCAAAAAGTCGGCAGTTCAAATGCACCAGCCACTCCTTGGAAACCTTGTGGGGCAGTTCTACTCCGTCCCATAGGGTCAGAATCAACTCGACGGCAACAGGTTTGGTTTATTTTTTATTGATTAGTACATTTCAATAAATGAGTCTTTAGTTCTTTTCTCTTATCATAGGGTAAATTCTCTGATTTTCTTTCTAATGTATTTAATGCTTAATTAACAATATCAAGTTTATATTAAAGCATGTTGCCAGAGGTGTTTAATAAATTGAACCAGTTGCTGTTTTTATTAGTGTTGTTGGACTTGATTTGGGATTATATTGAACGTTGAATGGTCCCACTTCTGATGACTGTAGTGTGATTTGGTGGCCATAAATGTCTAATATTTGATTTAGCTTTGGATTTTATTTGAATTGTTTTCCTGACAATTTGAAGGCTTGTATTGTGTATAATAGCAATAATACTATGTATTTCAGCAGTAATGACCATCATTGGCTTATATGAAGTTGAAAGTTAGATTTTTTTCTGATGAAATATTAAAAGTACAACATATCTTAAGTTTTACCCCTATAACATTTGCTGTTTATAGAAACCATTTATGGCATCTATGAAAGCATTTATTCAGCGCTTTTAAGAATTTTCCAATTTAAAGGCAGCCAAAAAAAATTTTTTTTTATACTGACACAATCATTTTTGTGAGTATAACACAAAACCTGTATTAGAGACTGTCTTAGTTATCTAGTGCTGCTGTAACAGAAATACCACAAGTGCATGGCTTTAACGAACAGAAATTTATTTTTTCACGGCTTAGGAGGCTAGACGTCTAGTTTCAGGACACTGGCTCTAGGGGAAGGTTTTCTTTCTCCGTGGAATCTGGGGGAAGGCCCTTGTTCCTTAGCTCCTTGGTGATCTTCATGTGGTGTGGCATCTGTCTTCCCCCAGTTCTCCTTGCTTGCTAACTTATTTAATCTCTTTTATATATCAGAAGAGATTGACTTAAGACACACCCTGTGCTAATACTGTCTCATTAATATAACACAGAAAACCCATTCCAAAATGGGATTATAACCAGGGCTTCAAATCCTCTTGGTTCAGTTCGAACCCCTGCTGAGAATTTACACTTCTAACAAGTTCCGGGGCAATACTAATGCTGCTAGTTAGGAACCAGTTCTGAGAACCACTAGCAGAGCAGTGGTTCTCAAAATTGATTATAGGTAAGAATCACTTGGGGATCTTGTTAAAATGTAAATTCTGATTCAGTGTTTTGGGGGGTAGAAATGCAAATTATCAGCAGGGGTTTGAAGCCTGATTATAACCACAGGTATAGGGGCTAGGGTTTACAACAAGTATTTTTGAGGGACACAGTTCAATCTAGACCAGAGATTAAAGGCATATTGAAAAAACAAGAGTTTTGTCCAGAATCTCAAATCATACTGCTGTTTATTTTGTAATTATAATCTAATGAATTGGATTTGATTCTGATCTTGATATTGCCATAAGTGGCTGTATATGTACCTCTCTTGTTTAATGGGGATAAGACAGATTCTCAGATAATCAAAAGTTGTTATTGATTCATACCAACTGCAAAATGAGTAGTGATGATTCAATCTGAATTCTGCTTTTAATGGGACCAGGAAACTTCCTTTCTTCTGTGTTACACGATTATGAGGGTCCTAGAGCTAGTAGGCGTCTTAAACCCTTTTATGACCCTGGAATAATTGTTTGAAATTTAAAGTATGTACCATTGACTTCAAAAGTTGGAGCATTTATTGGTCAGAATTAATAGCCAGGATTTAAAATGTTATTACTGATTGGTTTTCTATGCTTAATTTGTTGTTTGGAACTGCTATTAACCTGAGGAATCATAGTAGCAGGAAACAACAAAAAAAAAGGTTGGATATAATTTGTTTCACTAAATTTTTGTTTCTGTTTTTAACCATAATGTTGAATTACAAAGAAGGTAGTATTTTCCTAAACAGCCAAATTATGAGTGTTGGCTAATCTTCTGACTTGGAACTTAATTACATAAAGGCATAATCTTGATTTTTTTTTTTTCTGTTTTTCAAAAGACTTTATTGCTGTGCTAGTATGTTTATTGGTGAAATTCAGGTTTTTCCTTTCTAGAGTCTCTTTCTCAGTTGTCTTATAGGATATTTGTATTTTTGCGTGGTTATTCTTAGACACTTCACTTGAATATTTTTCTTTATAAATATATCTGGAGTTTGTTTCCAGATGTTAGCCTCAAGATATGAGGTGAAACCTTCCTTTAAAAAAACTCGTTGTGTTTGAAGTTTGGAGAGTCAGTTTGTAATTGTTTTATTTCTGATTATGCTAATTGTGTAATTTTATTTTACATTTTTTGTAGACTAGCAAAGAAGACAAGTTATCAAGTCGCATTCAGAGTATGCTTGGAAACTACGATGAAATGAAGGATTTCATAGGGGATAGAACTATACCAAAGCTTGTTGCAATTCCCAAGTCTACAGTACCACCAACAGCAGAAGAAAAATCCAACCCCAATTTCTTCGAACAGAGACATGGGAGCTCACATCAGAGTAACAAATGGACTCCAGTAGGACCTGCGCCCAGCACTTCTCAGTCACAGAAACGGTCCTCAGGCTTACAGAGCGGACACAGCAGCCAACGGACCAGTGCAGGTGGCAGTAGCAGCACCAACAATAGTAGCCAGAGGCATGACCGTGACTCATATAGCAGTAGCGGGAGCAGTAGCCGGAAAAAAGGCCAGCATGGATCAGAACACTCCAAATCACGCTCTTCCAGCCCTGGAAAACCCCAGGCTGTTTCTTCATTAAGCTCCAGTCATTCCAGGTCTCATGGGAATGATCACCATAGCAAGGAACATCAGCGTTCCAAATCACCTCGGGATCCTGATGCAAACTGGGATTCTCCTTCCCGTGTACCTTTTTCAAGTGGACAGCACTCAAATCAATCTTTCCCCCCTTCGTTGATGTCAAAGTCCAGTTCAATGTTACAGAAACCCACTGCCTATGTGCGGCCCATGGATGGACAAGAGTCCATGGAACCAAAGCTGTCCTCTGAGCACTACAGCAGCCAGTCGCATGGCAACAGTATGACTGAGCTGAAGCCCAGCAGCAAAGCACATCTCACCAAGCTAAAAATACCTTCCCAACCACTGGATGTAAGTCACATATTTAGGACTTTTAACATTGTGAATATGTGGAGCAATTTACCATGAAATTATGACTGAACTAAATTGTCTCTTGCTTTACCTTGATAGTAAGAAATGTAAGAGTTTAAATAAAGACTTGTGAGTGACTCCCAAGTGGATCCATAGAGCTGTTTGCTGCTCCTCTTGGGAAGTAGAGAGCCTGTCATTTGCTGTTTTCAAAAATGAAAATGACAAGTCACTTATAAAATAATAGGATGGTGCATGATCCGTCAGTACCTTAGATTTCCTTCTCTTGGTTTGATGGAATAACACACCAATAATGCACCTTGTTTTCTTGTTTAAAAAAAGAGTTAAATTCTCTGTTACTTCTCACAGTGACTCTTGGATGTGATGTGGACCGTGGTTCATTGTGGTAAATGTTGGGACTTTCTGTGGCCCGTGGAGATGATGATGTTGTATGGTTTGGATGCTGTGATCCTTTTCTCTGGTTACAGGGTTGAGGCAGCTGCTCCGAATTCATAGTGGTGGTTTGAAATTTAGGGATAATTATAATTGTATACCAAAACAAAAATTTTTTTTTAACGTGATATTCAAAATAACCAAGGAAGCGAGTATTCATTGTGAAATAGCTGAAATCTTTTAGTGTGCAATTAAAAAAAAATTTAAAAAGTAATGTCAGTAGCCAAAAATCATAGCTCAGAATGGTTGGAGGAGAGGTCAGGGTTAGGTAAACTGCTTTTTTGAGAACATTTAAAAGTCTTTCCTGCCTAGGTAAACTCATTGTTAGTGGCATTTGTCATCTAATTAGTCAAAAGAAGAATGAAGTGGTAATCTGTTCTTTCTTCAAACAACATCATCCTTGGAGTTAAGACTTGAGTTCAGACCCCAGTTTTGTAATTCCTGTTTGTGCCATAGAATGATCAACTTAACTTCTGTGCTTTAAGAAATATGTAAAATACCCATCATGTTCCAGAAAAGTAATCTTTCAATAAACTTGGTTTTATTCTGTTTAATTTATGTGAAGTGATGTATCTTGGTATCATACTGTATTTTGAACATAAGTAAACTAAAATTTTTTTTGTAAGCTGTTTACCTATAAAATGACATGTAACAAGCTTTTTCTAATTTAAGAAAGATAGAATTTAAAAAAATCTTTGAAAAATATAATTAAGTCCCTCAAGCCACGTACAGTTTGGTGACTGATTTTTTTTAGTGCTTAAAAATTTATATTTTAAGGAAATTAGTCCAAGATTCTAATTAGTGTTCTGATTTGGGAATAGTGAGATCATAAATACTTATTTGTTTTATTTTATTTCTAATAATATTTTTATATCTGTGCAGCAAATGATAATCTAATAATAAGTGACTGTAATATGTGTTTCTTTTTCTCTTTTTTTTCTTAAGGCTTCTGCTTCTGGTGATGTGAGCTGTGTGGATGAAATTCTTAAAGTAAGTTACCTGTTTGTTTTTCAAAAGTTTCCATCCTTTTTATTTAATTACGATGCTTTGCTATTCTTCTCCCCTCCCCTCTATACTTCTCAAAGGATTTGAAGCAGCAGATTGCTTACATGTGTAACTTGGTTATGTCCATCAAAATCAATAGACTCTGTTCTGCTTACGTTAATACTTAGGTTCTGAATCACTTGGCCTGTTTATTCTTTACATTCAAAGAGCTGTATTTTTTGTTTTTGTTTTTTTTAATAATGCAAATTCTAGTCTTGACAGCTTGCCTTGAAAAGGAGGAGAAACTAAATATAACTGTACTCTCTCAGGTTTATCAGTTAATAATTTGAAATGCTAAAGAACTCGATAGCTATCAGTCAGACCATTACATTGAAAATAGCTTGCTTTGCAAGTCATCTGTACATAGTGGTCAAATCCTACAGTAAAAGATCTCTGAATACTGCTCATTTTGAGTGTTTAATGGAATATATTTTAAATTAACACACGACCAAAGGTTGCATTCCTCTGTTGGAAAAATAGAAAGTTGATTTAATGTCCAGTCAATTAGTGAGTGGCAATGACTGCTTTTTGCTCAATAGAGAAAAGATACAACTGTTAGTCACGTAATACTTGTATTCTCTTGTTTTTTGTAAGCTCCTGAATTTTTGTGTCAGTAGTTGCATTTCACTGTTAATACTGTTGAAAGACTACCCTGCATTGGCTGCTTCCTCTGTAATCTCTTTGATTCCTTCCTTTAGCCAACTGTAATCTCTCTTTTACCTCCATAATTCTGCTGAGCCTGTTTTTCTAAGGTCACAATCTTGCCCTGCATTCAGAAGCTTCATTTGGGTTCTCATTCTCTTTACCTTCTCCACTATTTTAAAGAGTTTTTACTTTTTTCCTTCTGGAAACGCTGTTCTTCCTTCCTTGGCTATCGTTGTACTTCGTTGTTTTTAATTTCCATCCACCTTTCTTGCCTTTTCTTTGCCTTCTTGGAACTCTTGTGTCCTCTTATTACTTAAGTATGGGTGCATTTCTCTAGCCTCTCTTCTTCTCTTTGACCTGGCTTTTCTTCCATTTCCATGGCTTTATCTGTTAGGCAATCTTCCTCTCCTGTCTTGGCCTCTTTTGGGTTTTATGTCTCCTAATTGCCTTTTACTCAGTTTCCATTTGGATTTCCTGTCGCTTCTTCAGACTCAGCATGTCTAAAGCTATATACTTATCAGACTTCCTTCTATTTGTAGTACCACCATTCTCCCATGCTTGTAAGTGTAGAATCCTAATTATCTGACTTCTCTCATGTCCCATTTAATCACAAAACTAGTTTAAGACTTTGAAAATTCCTGGAAAATATCTATTCCTTTTTTTCCATTCCTGTCACATTGAGCCTGAATAATGTAAAACACAGTCCTTACTCTGCCCCTCTGCTTTGAGTTTCCCTGCTCATCTGTCTTCTGCATTGCTACCAAATTCTTTGCTGAAATCTCTGTTCTTCATAAATGAGTGTCCTTCTCTGAAATTTTCCGTGTCTCTCTAAAGCCCATAAAAAGTGTAGTGTCCAAATTTAACATTGCATACCTTCCACAGGCCAGTCTTAACCTCTCCCACTATTATCAACCTCTGATCAAACTGGTTTCCCTAAGCCATATGCTTTCCTTCTTTTTTTTTTTTTAACCTCCATAATGTAAACTTTCTTGAGATGTATTTCTCCCTTCTTTTCAGTTATTTCTAGGTCCTGTTTTTCCTTTGCATCTCATAGCATTCATTTTTTAGTTGTCATGTATATAAAAAGTCTAAGGTAACATATTTCTTTTCCCTGAGTCCTCAAAAATGCATGGAATTTTAATATCTGGAAGAAATCTTCAGTTTACTTCTGTTTAATCATTCTTTGAAATCACTGACCATTTATTTTATATGCCCAGGGCTTGGCACATGGCCTTGGTGTAATCAGTGTTCAATTATTTGATGATGGTTGGAGAATTAAATAAATTTTTGTATTGAAAGTATTTCGGTTTTTGAGGTATAAAATACCACGCCTGAGAACCTGGGGTAGATGAATTTTTGTTTCCTCTCCACTTCCCTGTGTGCAGTGTTGAAGGAACTTCAGGTCTGCATCATGAACTAAAAGAAAATAAATTTAATTTTCAAGAATATATATTTATTGTGGAAGAAATTAATTTGTCAATCCAGGGCATACTGATTGCGTATTTACTATGTGCCAAGCATTGGGGATACTGTGATGGTAAGAATGATAGCCCTTGCACCCTTTCAGTGAGCATTCTAGAACGAGATGTAGGAAATAATCAACTATATATTATTATTTCAGGAAGTGAAATAACACATCATAAGAGGAGAGAGAGCAATGACAATACTGGCGGCTGTTTTAAGAGGCTCAAGCAGTACAGACTATATCAAGTGCCCTTGTCTGTTCCCACTTATGTCATTCTGTTGCCCAAAGGGAGCCAGTGTTAACTATCTAGAGATTTTTTTTTTCATATATAAACATTAAGTTGGATGTAGACTATCGCTTTTGTTTGTTATTTAGCACATATACTGTGAACATAATTTCATATCAGTAAGATTTCTCATTTTAGTGTCTGCTTGGTGTTCCATTGTATGGATGTCTGGTAATTTATTTAGTTGGTCCAGTGTTGTTGGAGACTTAGGTTGTTTCCATTTTTTAAGTGTGAGCCCCTTGAACATGTATTTTTACATAGCTATGTGGGGTAAATTCCTAGAAGCTAGTACCACCTTTAATTTATTGTATTTTCTCAGTCTACCTGATGGCTTACTTTGAACTAAATGCCAGAAATAAAGCACTCCCTCCTATTCTAAGTCAGATACCTCTCTCTCCCCCCTGCTCTCTGGCATACACATTGTGATCTTATCCACTTATCCAGACCCCCACTTGGACATATTTGGTATATGATTAGACAGAAGGCATTGAATGAAACCAGACTTAAGAGTCTTGCCTGTCCGTTATCCTCCTTGTGTGCTTTTAAAATCTCTCTGATTTCCTCCACCTAGCCAAATTTTCCTGTCAGTGAATGGGCTCTATAGCCAGACTTTTTGGCATGAAATTTTGTGTCTGTCACTATGTGATCATGAATAACCCTGTGCATCAGTTTCATCCTGTATAGAGTGGTATCTACCTCATAATGTCATTGTGAGTATTAAATGAGTAACAGACATGTAAAGCACTTAGCTCAGTGTCTGGCCCATTAAAGGTACAAGATAAATGTTAGCTGCTCTCTTTATCATTATCCTTTTCCTCCCACTTCCACAGGAAGCTCTTCCTCAGCAGTGCTTTATTAGGTGCCTTGTTATTTGGTTACGAGCCGACTCCTGTAACTATTCACAGGTCTCATCACCCTAACTGTAAGCTCCTTAAAGTCAGGGTGTGTATATTATTTATCTTCTATTACCCTGTAGTGCTTTCCACACAATTGTGCTTAATTAATATTTATTCATTAAATATGTATTACTGTGGAGGAGCAATCATGAAACCAGTATTTATAAAAACAAATCTGGTTTTTAGCTGTATAATTTTTATCCTTGACCTGGTTGAAAACAAATTGTAATAATTACATTTCAGGAGATGACGCATTCATGGCCTCCCCCTCTAACGGCTATTCATACACCATGCAAAACAGAACCTTCCAAATTTCCTTTTCCAACTAAGGTAAGTAAATAAAATGTGTCTTTGGTACTGTAAGAAAATTCTAAATGGCATGACTAAAATCATACGAATTCAAAATTCTGTCTTGCCATTCCCACTTTGTGGGACTATAAATAAGTAAATAGGTAATTGCATATAGTAATAATTGCAAATAAAACAGGGTAATGGTTAGAGGGTGACTTGGATTGACAGGTAATTGAGAAAGATTTGAAGGCAATATGGGGGAGAGACTTAAAAGGCATTGATGTTTGTTGTAAACTATTATGACATTCTAAACTGACGGTGGTAAGGGCTTCTCAATCCTTAGGCTGAGGAATCCCCTTCCAAGGACATAGCAACCATAGTGAAGTTCTGTGGAAAGAATTTCCTCAGACAACAGTTGTAAGTTCATTTAAAATCAGTATATTTATTTTTAATTAACTTCCTTATACAAATAATACAAGAATACATTCTCCTTGTGCAAGTTTGACCAGGACTCCTAATAATAGCCTTCCTCCATTTCTGCCCCCTACTAGAGCTAATTTCATATGTATTTTTGCAGGTCTTTTTCTATGCATGTATATACATATATATGTGATCATTTACATGTAAGCATCTTCTCATTTATTTCATTTCTACATAAATATATTGTTGTGTATCTTTAATCAGTCTGCAGTATCTTTTAGAGACTTTTTCATGTTGCTGCATATACAAGTCTCTTGATTCTTTTAACTGCATATGTAGTATAAATGTATCCTAGTTTATTTAGCCATTCGCCTTTAGCATTTAGGTGGGTCACAGTTTTTCATTTCCATAAACATTGCTGTAGTGAGTATATTTGTTCATGCCTTCTTGTGTACATACAAGTTTCCTTAGGGTAAAAAGCAAGATGTAGAGTTGCCAAGTATTGAGTATTTGTTCAGTGTATACCCCGAAATTCCCTTTGTAGTGGTTCTACCAGATGATACTCGCACTTGCGTTACCTGTTATCCCTAACACGCACACCACCATTTGATATTACTAAGTGCCAGTCTTTTGAGTGAAAAGTGGTATTCCATTTTCTGCATTACTTGTGAGGTTCCTCTTTAAACATCTGACATCCATTTGATTTCTGTGTGAATGAATTTGCCTATTCCCTTTGCCCTTTGGGTTGCTTCTTTTACCTGTTGAGTTTTAGGAGGGTTTTGTTTTGTTTTGCTTTATACGTTTTAGTTCTGGATTCTAATAATTTCTTACACATAATGCAGCTATATCTCCCAGTTAGAATCTTGTCTTTTAAGTTTTATGGTCTAGAAGATTTTCATATTAATGAACAAAATATATCTTTTCCTTTATAGCTTTTGCTTTTTAATGTCTTGATAAACCTTTCCCTTCCCCAGGATCATAAACATACCCTCTTATTTCCCTTTTAATGTGATTGTGGTTTTATTTTTATGTTTGTCTTTAGTCCAGTTTATTTTTGTGAATGATATGAGGTAGAGATAACAACTTTTTGTCTATACATGTGCCAGTGCCACTTCGTTAATCAACTTCATTCACATATAAAAAAATGTATCTGTAATTCATGAACAGTTTGAATTTTGACAGATGGGTACGTTTGTGTAGCCAACACCCTAATCAAGAATTAGAGCTTTTCCATCATATCAATGTTTCTTCCTCTTCCTTTGCAGTGAATATTACCCTACCACAGGCTTCAGGCAACTGTGTTCTGTTCTGCATCATCATAGATTAGTTTTTGCCTTTTCTAGAATTTTTTATAAATGGAATTCGTTTTACATGTGGATTCTTTTGCTCAGCGTATGGTTTTGGGATTCTTCTGTGGTGTTGGATGTATCAGTAATTTGTTCCTTTTTATTGTTAATATATGAAATACCAGAATTTGTTTATCCATTTACCTGTTGATTAACATTTTGATTGTTTCTAGATTTAGGCTATTAAGAATAAAGCATCCATAAACATTCATATACAAGTCATTGTGTGGACTTATGTTTTCATTTCTCTTGGGTAAAAAACTGGTTCATATGATAAGAAATAGAATTCCTGGGTCCTATGGTAAATGTGTTAAATTTATAAGAAACTGAAAACTATTTTCCAAAGGGCTTGTCCACCTTTGCCACTTCATTCCCCCAGCAACGTATGATAGTTTCAGTTGCTCTACATCCTTGCCTACCTTGGTATTATCAGTTTATTTAGTTTTAGCCATGCATTTCACTGGGTGTGTAGCGATATCTTATTTTGGTTTTAATTTGTATTTCCCTGATAACTCATAATGTTGAACATCTTTTCATGTGCTTACTGGCCATTCATATACCTTTTGTGAAGTGTCTGTTCAAATCTTTTGTCTTTTTTTTCTTTTTTGATGGCCGTGATGGTGGGAGAGTTGTTTGTAGTTTTCTTTTCTTGTAACGTTACTGTTTTTTATTATTAGGGTCGTGCTGGCCTTGTGAAAGGAGCCAGGGATGTTTTCCCTTCAACTCTATTTTCTGAAATAGTTTGTGGAACATTAGTATTCTTCTTGAACGTTTACTAGAATTCAGTAGTGAAGCCATCCGTGTTGTAGGGGAAAAAAATCACAAAGTTTAATGAAGCAAAAAGAAAGTTTTATTTGGCACATATTCAAAAAGACAAATGTGGGAAGCGGACAAGCATGCTGCCAGAGCTAATGTCTGCCTGAATCCGAGGGCGGTTATAGAATCTTCAGTATATATTATCACGAAAATGGGTAGAATCATTGAAAGCTTCACCTTTTCACAGGTTGGCTAGAAACTGTGGTCTTACAATTTGAATTGCCTTTCTTAACAATCATTGGTACAGGTTTCGGTAACCCTCGGGAGGATCTTCATTGGTCCAGTCCAACAAATTTCTATTCACTAAGTGTTAATAGAAAAAGATGAGTGGAAAGTCTTTTGTGTTCTGTTTGATTGGCTTTATGTGAAAAGTTCCCTAAAGATATTTTTCTTCCCTGAAACATAATTTCTAAGATTGTCCCATCTATTGTCTATCTCAGGGCCAAGTTGATAAGTCCTTAAGAGTCCTTGTGGGCCTAGCTTCAGCTGGTTCACATTCTCTTTGCTAAAGGACAGGGAATAATAATTCCATTATTATTTCCTAAATCAATTGGAAGGATTTCAAATTACAAATTTAATTTCTCTACCAGATACAGAGCTATTCGTATTTTCTATTCCTTCTTGTGTCAGTTTTGGTAATTTGTTAATTTCATTTAAGTAGACAAATTTATTGGCATATTGTTGTTAGCTGCCATAGGATTGGTTCCGATTCACAGCGACCTCATGCACAGCAGAACGAAACATTGCCCAGTCCTGCACCATCCTCACAATCGTTGCTAAGCTTGAGCCCATTGTTGTAGCCACTGTATTAATCCATCTCATTGAGGATCTTCCTGTTTTTACTGACCCTCTACTTTACCAAGCCTGATGTCCTTCTCTAGGAACTGGTCTCTCCTGACAACATATCCAAACTATGTGAGACAAGGTCTTGCCATCCTTGCTTCTAAGGAGCATTCTGGCTCTACTTCTTCCAAGACAGATTCGTTCATTCTTTTGGCAGTCCATGGTATATTCAGTATTCTTCACCAGCACCATAACTCAAAGGCGTCAATTCTTTGGTCTTCCTTATCCATTGCTCAGCTTTCACTTGCGTAAGAGGTGATTGAAAACACTATGGCTTGCGTCAGGCTCACCTTAGGCTTCAAGGTGACATCTTTGTTTTTTAACAATTTAAAGAGGTCTTTTGCAGCAGATTTGCCCAATGCAGTGCATCATTCTGATTTCCTATGTGACTTTCTTTGATCCGTGAGTTATTTATTTAGAAATATACATATTTACTTAAATATACATATTTAGAAGCATATGCTTTTATTTGCAAATGTTTTAGGATTTTTCAGATATCATTTATTACTGTTTTCTCCTTTAATTATGCTCTTGCTAGAGAACACATGGTCTATAACTTCTGTTATTTTAAATTTATTGCAATTTGTTTTCAAGCCCAAAATAAGACCTATCTTGGTGACTGTTCCATATGAACTAGATGTACTATGTTCTGTAAATATAAATTAGATCAAGTTGGTTGAGGGTGTTTGTCTTCTGTATCCTTGACTTTTTGTCTACATGTTCTGTCAGTCATTGAGAGGGAAGTGTTGATATCTTCATTTATGTTTGTAGGTTTTTCAATTTTGTTTCTTATGTATTGAAGCTCTGTCATTGGGTGCTTTAAAAACGGTGCAAGGGCAGTGTCTGTCCTCCTCCAACTCCACAAGGGGTAAGGAGGACAGTATCAAATATGTTTCTCTTCATATGGTCAGATTCTGGACAGTTCATCCCTAGCCATCCATGCTAGGTCACAATGGGTAGCAGCCTGAGGCGAGAGCTCACACATACCTCCCAGCACTTCAGACAGCCCCTTCACATTCTCATTCCTAGCCCCCTTGGGCTAGGTCAGCGGTTCTACCTGTAAACTTAGGAGTCCACATACAACTGCCTACTTCTGACCAGCCAGCCCTTCCTCTCATTCTCTCATCCCTAGCCCCTGTGGGCTAGTTCAACAGGTGCCAATGGAACATTTTCAAACTCAGCTGTCTCTTCACTGCTGTACTTCCCCCCACTTCCACTCATTGAGCGGACCCAGGAGGTCACCACAAGTGAGCAGACCAAGCTGCCCAGTGGCTGCTCCCTTTAAGTTCCGGTCCTGGAAGGGAGTTCCTTCAGATGGGCACTGACTTTTCCTGCCTGGAATACATCCAATAGCAAACCTCTTGCTCAAAATTCAAAAAGCAAAACACCTACTTTTTTTCAGTAAGTTCTTCCTTCAAATGCAAATATTCTGTTTCTCAGCAGTTCTGCATGTCTTTTCAAATGCAAAATCTGGGTGGGGCTCAGGTTTTGGACCTAAGCCCTCCCTCTATACACAGGGCTACTGGCTTGAAACAAAAAGCCCCTGTTTCTTTGGGCAAATCCTAGTTCCTCTTTTAGCATATCCAATTAAGTATTAGCTGAAGGTGGAGTTACATCCTCTCTGTGATATATAATACCCAGCATTCATTTCCAGCATACATTTAGGTCTGCTTTACAACATTAGGTGGAAGAAACATTCAGTATCCATAGTACATTCAGGTAAATGCATAATCCTAAACAGAACGTTTTAAAACATTCCAGTTTAGTCTTCTTACACCTAAACTATCTTCCCATTCATATGCATATGGCCTTGGGCCTCTAGCTGAGTGAAACCTGAAGACTTGGCTTCTTATCAGTCATCCTGCTTATCTGCCCTGGCTTTTGCTCCAGGCCACTCCAGGCAGCCCTTACAGTAACAATCAAGGCCCTTCATTCATTGTCTTACAAAATTCCGTGCTTCCATGAGTCTGGAGCCATTCGAATAAATCCGGCTTATGACACCAACAGTAAAAATGGTTTGGGGGCAATGTCTGACCTCCTCCAACCCCAGAAGGGAGAAGGAGAACCAAGATCAGCAGCCCAAGGCTGATTCCTATGAGGAGGGTGTCAGACATACCTCCCCTCTGCTTCATTTTTACCAACTCTGATGCTAGCCATCTCTCGCACAGCCCTCTCTACTTCTGCTCGATTCAATTATTCATTGCAGTGGCCATACAGAACTCACAGACCACAATCAAGATTGTGGCGTTTATTAGGGAAGTAACAGTTACAGTTGAGGCTCAGGAACACTGAGGGTACACTTCTTGCATCAGGACAACCTCTTCCCAACCATGCTCGCAGGCATGCCTCTCCTTGGGCCTAGGCCTCTCCCCAGAGGCACTCAGCTTTCTCTCCCCATGGGCTGGGAAGCCCACCTCACAGTCTTCTGTTGCCAGGTCTCTGCTGCCACCACTTCTCAGTGTTTTCAGGATTGTAGCTCAGTCTTTCTTGGTCTCCTGCTTCCAGGAGCTTCACAGCGCAGGGATCCCGGGTCCAAAGGACACCTTGGTTCCTGGCTGTTCTTCCTTCCTGGTGATGGGATTTACCTCTCGGCTCTGGAATTGGCACTCTTTTAAGGCAAAACTGACCAGTCGCCTCCGTGGGCCACAGTAGTCTTACTTGCACAGCCCCGTCCAGTCACCTGGGTGGGAGTTATAAGAGCATGGCTAGAAAAGCCACACACAGAAGTAATCAGCTGGACCACAGGTGCATACTCGTTTCGGATTGCTATGTATTTGTGATGAACTGACCTTTTATTTCATTATGAAATGTCAGTCTTTATCTCTGGTAGTTATCTTGTTCTGAAGTCTACTTTGTCTGATATTAATAATAGCTACTCCAGCTTACTTTTGATTATTGTTGATTACCTTTTCCATTCGTTTACTATTAATCTTTCTGTGCCTTTATATTTAAGGTGGGATTCTTGTAGGCAGCATGTAATTGGGTCTTGCTTTTTTATCCAATCTGCCAGTCTCTGGCATCTAATCTTGACGTGTTTAAACAATTTCGTTAAGAGGTAATTGTTTATATTGTTGGGTTTTCATAGACTATTTTGCTGTTTTTTTCCCATCAGTTCTTTTTTGTCCCCCCCCCCGATTCTTATACATTTAATTATTTTTAAATAATCCATCTTATCTCCTTTATTATTTAATAGCTACCCTTCTTTTTTTTATTGCAGTGAAAACACATACACCAAAATATTTGCCAACACAACAACTACCACATTTAGAACTCAGTGACATTGATTACATTTTTCATGCTGTGCTGTGATTATCAATATTCTCACCCAAAATAATCTACCACCATTAATATAAATTCAGTGTCCCCCAAACAAAAACTTTCCCTTTTCCCCTTCTCTCTCACTCCTGGTAACCACTAATAATCTTTAGTTTCTTTATATTTTCTTATTTCATATAAGTGAGATCATACAGTAGTTACCCTTTTGTGACTTATTTCACTCAGCATATTTTCCAGGTTCATCCACGTTGTGGCACGCATCAGAATTTAATTTCTCTTTTTGGCTGCATAATATTCCATTGTATGTATATACCACATTTTGCTTATCCATTCGTCTATTGATGGACATTTGGGTTGTTTCCATCATTTGGCTATCGTGAAAAGTGCTGCAGTGAACATTGACATACAGGTTTCTGTTTGCGTTCCTGTCTTTACTTCTTCTGGGCATATACTTAGGATTGGGATTGCTGGGTCGTATGGTAAGTCTATGTTCAACTTTTTGAGGAACCATCAAACTGGTTCCCACAGTGGCTGCACCATTTTACATTCTCACTAGCTATGGAATAAGGAGTTCAGGTTCTCTACAACCTTAGCAACACTTGTTGTTTTCCTTATTTTTTATCCGTTTCATTCAATAGGGGTGAGGTGATATCTCATCATGGTATTAATTTGCATCTCCCTAAAGGCTATTTTTTTTTAAAGGCTAATATTTAGCATCTTTTCCTGTGCTTGTTGGCCATTTGAATATCCTCTCTGGTGAACTGTTCAAATCCTTTGCCCATTTTTTGATTGGATTGCTTGTCTTTGTGTTGTTAAGGTATAAAAGTTTTATAAATTTTTTTTCATATTAGGCCTTTATCTGATATATGCTTCTAAAAATTTTCTCCTAGTCTTTTCACTTTGTTGATAAAGTCCTTGATGTACAAAAGTATTTAATTATTTTGAGGTCTCATCTGTCTGTTCTTTGCTGCTTAGGCTTTTCTTAATCATATCTGCTAACCTATCACTAAACAATGTGTTCCACAGCCTAGCCCGTGTATTTTCTTCTAAAAAAAATTGTGATTTTAGTTTTCATATTTAGGTCCTTGATCCATTTTGAATCAGTTTTTGTGTATGGTGTGAAGCATGGATCCTAATTCATTCTGCATGTGGTAATTCAGTTATCCCAGCATCATTTATTGAAGAGACTCTTCCTTTTCCATTGAGTAGACTTAGCACTCTTGTCAAAAATCAGTTGACCATAGATGTGTATGGATTTGTTTCTAGACTTTCAATTCTATTCTATTGGTCTATACGTCTGTTGTTATACCAGTATTTTAATTTCTGAAGCTTTGTAGTATGTTTTGAAATCAGGAATTGTGAGTCCTCTACTTTATTCTTCTTCTTCAAAATTGCTTTAGCTCTTTGGGGTCCCTTGCCCTTCTATATAAATTTTGAGGATAGGCTTTTCCATTTCTGCAAAGAAGTCTGTTGGAATTTTGATGGGTATTGCATTGAATTTATAGGTTGCTGTAAGTAGAAGTGTCACCTTAACTATATTAAGCCTTCCAATCCATGAACATTGAACATTCTTCCAGTTATTTAGCCCTGGTGGTGCAGTGGTTAAGAGCTTGGCTGTTAACCAAAAGTCTGGCAGTTCGAATGTACCAGCCGTTCCTTGGAAGCCCTGTGGGGCAGTTCCATTCTGTCCTACAGGGTCGCTGTGAGTTGGAATCGACTTGACTGCAATCGGTTTGATTTTTAGTTTTCTTTTTTTTAAGTTCTTTTAGTAATGTTTTATAATTTTCTGCTGGTTAAATTTATTCCTAGGTATTTTATTCTTTTAGATACTATTGTAAATGGTAATATTTCCTTAATTTCCTTTTCAGGTTTCTCATTGCTGACATATAGAAGCTCAACTGATTTTTGTGTATTGACCTTTTACCCTCTTACTCTGCTGAATTTATTAGTTCTAATAATGTTCTCATAGAATCTTTGGTGTTTTCTGTGTATAAGATCATGTCATATGCAAAAGGGGATAGTTTTACTTCCTCCTTCCCGATTTGGATACCTTTATTTTCTTGCTGAATTGCTCTGACTAGGACTTCCAGAATGATGTTGAATAGCAGTGGTGAGAGTGGGCATCCTTTTCTTGTTCCTGATCTTAATGAGAAGGCTCTTGGTTCTTCATTGAATATAATATTAGCTGTGTGTGTTTCATAAACGCCTTATATTGAGGAATTTCCCTTCTATTCCTGTTTTATTGTACACTTCTTTTTTATTGTAAATCAAAGCTCAAGTTTATGAAAATTATTTGAACATAAGTTTTATTATTCTGGGTGACGCATACCTTTTTTTTTTGCAAGAGCTTTATTGAGATATAATTCACATACCATACAACTGATCCATTGGAAATTTAAAATTCAATAGTTTTTAGTATATTCACAGAGTTACACAACCATCGGAGCCCTGGTGGCGCAGTGGTTAAGAGCTGGGCTGCTCACCAAAAGGTCGACAATTTGAATCCACCAGCTGCAACTTGGAAACCCTATGGAGGCAGCTCTATTCTGTCCTGTGGGTTGCAGTGAGCCGGGATCAAGTCAGCGGCATATAACAACAACAACAACATGCAGCTATCACGACATTTCTTTTTATGACATTTACATCACCTCAGAATGAAACGCCATACCCTTTAAAAATCACCCTCCTCCCAATTCCCCTTCAGTTCCCCCAGCCTGTGAAAAATGCTGTTCTGTGTTCTGTCTCTATATTTTGTCTGTTTTGGACATTTCATATAAATGGAACCATAGATATGTGGTCTTTTGTAACTGGCTTCTTTCGCTTAGCATAATGTTTTCCAGATTCATCCACGTATCAGTACTTCATTTATTTTTATGGCTGATTATATTCCATTGTGTGGCTATATACCATCTTTTGCTTATCCCTTCATCAGTTTTTGGCCATTTAAGTTGTTTCCAGCTTTTAGCTATTATGAACAATGCTGCTGTGAACATTTGTGGGTAGGTTTTTGTGTGGGCGTATGTTTTCATTTTCTTGGTTATATATCTAGGAGAGGAATTGCTGAGTCATACGATAACTGTATGTTTAACTTTTTGAGGAACTACTAGACTGTTCTCCAAGGCAGCTGCACCATTTTAAAATCCTACACATCCTTGCTAATATTTATTATCTTTCTTTTTGATTATAGCCATACTAGTGGATGTGAAGAGTATCTCATTACAGTTTGATTTGCATTTTCTTGATGGCTAATGAAAGGAACCCCAGTGGCTCTGTGGTTGAAGTGCTCGGCTGCTAACTGAAAGGTCAGCAGTTCAAGCCTACCAGCCACCCTTGGGAGAAAGATGTGGCAGTCTGCTTTGCTTCTGTAAAGACTTACAGCCTTGGAAACCCTGTGGGGCAGCTCTACTCTGTCCTACAGGGTGGCTGTGAGTTGGAATCAACTTGAGGGCAGTGGGTTTGGTTTGTTCGGTTTTTTGATGGCTAATGATGTTGAGCTTCTTTTCATGTGCTTATCGGTCATGTGTTTATTTCTGTGGAGAAATAACCTATTCAGATGCTTTCTCCGTTTTTTAATTGCATTATTTGTCTTTTTATTATTCTGTTGTAGGTGTTCTTTTATATGCTAGATACAAGTCTCTTATCAAATATGGATTCGTAAGTGTTCTCCTTTCTGTGGGCTGTGTTTTCAGTTTCTTAATAGTGTCCTTTGAAGAACGAAAGTTTATTTTGATGAAATCCAATTTTTTTCTTTTGTTTCTTGTGCTTTTGGTGTCATATCTAAGAAATCATTGCCCAATCTAATGTCACAGAGATGTATGCTATGTTTTCTTCTAAGAGTTTTTTAGATTTGGTTTTTACATTTGAGTTAAATTTTGTATATGGTGTGACTTTAAGAGTCCAGCTTACGTGTGGATATCCAGTTGTCCTGCCACCATTTGTTGAAAAGGCTGTTCTTTCACCCAAAAACCAAACCCATTGCCATTGAGTCGATTCTGACTCCTGGCGACCAATTGACCATAAATGTGAAGATGTATTTCTGGACTCTTAATTTTACTTTATTGATTTATATATCTATACTTATGACAATACCACACTGTCTCAATTACTGTAGCTTTGTAGTAGTAAATTTTGAAACTGAGAAAATGCAGGTCCTCCACATTTTCTTCTGGTGTGTGTCTGGTGTAGTTGCTCTAGGATTTACAATTTACATTTCCGTATATCACAACTACCTTAAAATAATATACCACTTATAGTTTAACTACCTTAGAATAATATAATTCCATCTCCCTTTTCTTGCTCTTTATGCTATTATCATACATGTCACTTATCTGTATGTTGTAAACCTCATAATACATTATTTAAAAACGATTTAAACAGTCAAGTATCTCCTTTTAAGTAGCTTTATTGAGGAATAATTGACATACAATAAACAGCACATATTTAAAGTATACAGATTGATAAGCTTTTACATATGTGTACACCTGTAAAACCATCACCACAATTAAGATAATTAAAATATGTATCAGCCTCAAAAGTTTTTTTATGATCCTTTGTAATGCCTCCTTTCCCTTCCACCCCATCCCCAGGCAACCACTGAGCTAATTTCTTTCACTATAGATTTGTTTTCATTTTCTAGTATTTTATATAAGCTTGAATATAAATGATATTATATGTATCCTTTTTTTGGCCTGGATTCTTTCACCTCAGAATAGTTATTTTGAGATTCATCCATATCGTTCCATATAGACGTAGTTCGTTCTTTTTTATTGCTAAATAATATTCAACTTTGAGATTATATCACAATTTGTTTATCTGTTCACCTGCTGACAAATATTTTGTTTATTTCCAGTTTTTAGCTATTAAAAATAAAGCTGCTGTGAATACTATATATGTCTTTGTATGGACATACACTTTTATTTCTCTTGGGTGAATACCTGTGAGTGGAGTGGTTGGGCCATATGGTAGATATATATTTAGCTTTAAAAAAAAAAACATTTTTTATAAACCAATATTTTCCATATTCTTGCCAGCAATATGAGAGTTCCAGTTGTTCCACATCTTTACCAGCACTTAGTATGGTCAGTCTTTTTAAAATTCAGTCATTCTAGCAGTTGTTTACCTCATTGTGGTTTTAATTTATGTTTTCTTAGTGACTAATGATATTTTTTTAATGATATTTAGCATGTTTTCATGTACTTATTTGCCATCTGTATATCTTCTTTGGTGCAGTGTCTGACTCATTTGCCCATTTTTTATTGGATTGTTGTCTGATTCTTACTTGCTTTTGAGAATTGTTTATATGTTCTTGATACAAAGTTCATTATCAGACAAGTGATTTTCAAATATTTTTTTCCAGGCTGTGGTTTGCCTTTTCATTCTCTTAGCAGTTGCTTTCAAAGAGCAGAAGTTAATTTTGATGATGTCTAATTCATCAATCTTTTTTTTTTTAACAGATCATGTTTTTGGCATCTAGTGCTGCTATAACAGAAATACCACAAGTGGATGATTTTAACAACGAGAAATTTATTCTCTGACAGTCCAGTAGGCTAGTAGTCCAAATTCAGGGCGCCAGCTCCAGGGGAGGGCGCTCTCTCTCTGTTAGCTCTGGAGGAAGGCTATTGTGATGGATCAGTCTTCCCTTGGTCTGGGAGCATCTCAGCGCAGGAGCCTCAGGTCCAAAGGATGTGCTCTGCTTCCAGCACTGCCTTCTTGGTTGTATGAGGTTGCTGGCTCTCTGCTTCTCTTTTATATCTCAAAAGAGATTGGTTTAAGAGACTATCTAATCTTGTAGATCTCATCAGTGTAATTGCCGCTAATCCATCTTATTAACATCATAGTGATAGGGCTTCCAACATACAAGAATATCACATAAAATGGTGGACAGTCACACAGTTCTGGGACTCATGACCCAGTTAACTTGACAGATATTTTCGGGGGACACAGTTCAATCTGTGACAGCATCTGAGAAACTGCCTAACCCAAGGTCGCGAAGATTTTCTCCTATTTTTTTCTAGACTTTTTATAATTTTTGGTTTTACATTTAGATCTGTGATCCATTTTAAGTTAATTTTTTTACATGGTGAGATGATATGGTTCGAAGTTCATCTTTTTCCATATGGATATCCAATTATTCCAGCATCATTTGCTGAAACGGCTTTTCTCTGAACTGAATTGGTTTTGTAATTGCAGTTGACCATATATATGTGGGTATGTTTCTGACTATGTTCTGCTTCATTGGTCTGTTTGCCTTTGATGATGCCAGTGCCACCTGGTCTTGATTATCTGACTTTAAGACTTACTACAAAGCTACAGTAATATAAGTCCTCCAATGATAGTCTTATTTTTCAAAGATGTTTTGACTTTTCTAGGTCCTTTACATTTGCATGTAAATTTTAGAATCAGCTTATCAATTTCTATGAAAAAGCCTGTTGAGATTTTGATAGGGATTGCATTGAATCTATCGATCCATTTGGGGAGAGCTGACCTCTTAACAATATTGGGCCTTCTGGCCCATGAACACTTACCACTCTCAATTTACGTAGGTCTAGTTTAATGTCTTTTAACAATGTTCTATAGTCTCCATTGTGCAGACCTTGCACATTTTTTTGAGGTCATTATTTGATACCTTGCTTTCTTTAATATTTTGATATAGGCTTTCAATGCTATAAATTTCCCTCTGAACAATGCTTTGTCTGTTTTCCACATTTTGATATGTTTTACTTTCATTTTTATTCTGTTTTTATTTCTTCTTTGTTCCTTTGGTTATTTTGAAGAGTGTTTTTTAGTGTCTTAGTTACCTAGTGCTACAGTAACAGAAATATCACAACTGGGTGGCTTTGAAGAGTAGAAACTTATTTTCTCACAGTTCTGGAGGCTAAAAGCCCAGATTAGGGTCTCAAGAATGCTGATTCCTTCCTTGTAAGTAGTCCTGGGTGTTCCTTGGTTCCTTAGCTTGTAGACGGTCCTCACCTGGTATCTGTCTTCTGTCTTTATGTTACTCTTTTTTTAACTCAGAAAGGTTTGGATTTAGGATCCATCCTACACTTTTATAACCTCAATTAATCCATTGATTATATTACATTAGATTATATTATGGAAGGTGGTTACATTACATGAAATGTAAGGTAATTACATTACATTATGAGAAGCAATCTGCTCTACCCGTGGCAAGATGATTTAATTATATGATTAAATCATAACAGCATATGGCCAGTATTTCAGTACATATTTTGGAGGGACATAATTCAGTTCATAAAAATTAGTTTACAAATATTGGAGATTTTTCACATATTTTGTTATACTGATTTGTAGTTTAATTCCATTGTGGTCAGAGAGCATACTTTGTATGACTTCAGTTGTTTTACATTTATTGAAACTTAATCCATGGTCCAGAATATTGTCTATCTTGGTCAATGTTTTGTGCACACTTAAAAAGAGTGGAGTGTTCTGTGTCAGTTTGGTCAAGGTGGTTTACAGTGTTATTCAAATTTTCTGTTTTCTTACTGACTTTCATTCTCCTTGTCCTATCAGTTATTGAGAAAGGGGTATTAATCTCTGAATATAATTTCCAAAATGCTCCATCTTTTGGAGACAAAACTGAGCTTTTATACACAAAGTTAAAAGCAAAAAAAAACCAAACTCATTGCTGTTGAGTAGATTTTAACTCATAGCCACCCTATGGACAGAGTAGAACTGCCCCATAGGGTTTCCAAGGCTGTAATCTTTACAGAGGTAGACTGCCACATCTTTCTCTCTCGAAGCGGCTTGTGGGTTTGAACCACTGACCTTTCAGTTAGCAGCCAAGCACTTAACCACTGTGCCACCAGGGCTCCTTTACACAAAGTTAGGCATGACTAATCCCACAAAAAATGTTTAAGAATGACTCTTTTTTCATATCAGGTAATCTTATCTCCTTCCAGAAGACCATCGGGGCAAAACATACTTTCCTAGGACATGGCATTGGCACTCCGTGCTTCCTGGAACATTCTAGGCACATACGTTACTTTTCTTTCTGTCTCTTCGCTACATACTCAGAGTGATCTAGATTAACCCTTTATCGAGAGCCTAGTCATCAGCTATCTTGGCCTTGTTGAGAACCTCAGTTTGATTTTAGAAACTTGTTTTCATATTCTTTACTATAAAATTTATTTTGCTTGATATTAATATAATTTCTTTTGATTGGTATTACTGTGGTGTACCTTTTTTCCATTTTTTTTTTTTATTTCTAATCTGTGTCCATATATTTAAAATATATTTCTTGTAGGTAGCATATAAGTTTATCTTGTTTTTCTATCCAGTGTGATACTCTCTACTGTTTAATTAGGGTGCTTAGACCATTTGCATTTAACATGATTGTTAATATGATTGGGTTTCAATCTTCCATCCTGCTTTTTGATATCTACTTGTCCCGTCTGGTGGTGAGGTTTTTTGGTTTTTCTCCCTTTCTTACAGCTTTTTTCTTTTTTAAACTGTGAAGGTTTACAGAGCAAATTAGTTTTTCTCTCATTAATTAATACACATATTGTTTTGTGACATTGGTTGCCAACCCTGCGACATATCAACACTCTTCCCTTTTCTCCCTTGTGTTCCCCATTTCCATCTTTCCAGCTTTCCTGTCCCTTCCTGCCTTCTTGTCCTTGCTCCTGAGCTGGTGTGTCCATTTAGTCTTATATACGTGGTTGAACTGTGTGTGTTATTTTTTGCTTTATAGGCCTGTCTAACCTTTGGCTGAAGGGTGAACCTCAAGGAGTGACTTAGTACTGAGTTAAAAGGATGTCTGGGGACCATACTCTCTGGGTTTCTCCAGTCTCTGTCAGACCAGTAAGTCTGGTCTTTTTTTTTTTTTTTTTTGGTGAACTTGAATTTTGTTCTACATTTTTCTCCAGCTATCTTTGGGACCGTCTATCGTGCTCCCTGTCAGAGCAGTCAATGCTGGTAACTAAGCACCATCTAGTTGTGCTGGTCTTGAGTATTTTTTATGATTACATTTCTTTATTGGCTTATTAACTATAACTCTTTGTTGTGTTATTTTAATGTTTGCTTTAGCATTGTAGAATATATCTTCAGTTTATCATAGCCTGTCTTAAGTAATATTATACCAGTCTTTTCTCTTTATAAGGCTTTTTCAACATTATGCTTGTATTTGTACTATTGTATATATTTTTCTTCCACATATACTATAAATCCTACAGTCCATTATTATTTTGTTTTAAGCAGTCTGTTAAAGAGATTTAAAGTATAGGAAAAAACATCTTTTATGTTTCCCCATATAGTTATCCTGTGCCCTTCATTCCTTTGTATTGATCTGGAGTCCTTTCTGATATAATTTTCCTTCTTCCTGGAGGACTTGCTTTTGCATTTCTTTTCATGCTTGTTTGCTGGTGATAAATTCTTTCAGCTTTTATATGTCTGAAAAAAAAAGTATTTCACCTTTGTGTTTTCTTTTTAAATTAACGTATTTTTGCTGGGTATAGAATTTAAGGTTAACAGATACTATTCTACTATCTTTTGGCTTTTTGCATTGTTTCCGATATCTGATCTGTTATTCTTGTCTTTCTTAGTCTGTACATAATGTGTCTTCTTCAGGGTGCTTTTAAGATTTCTCTTTTGGCTTTAATCACTAATTTTAAACCGTTCAAGTCTGATACGCCTTGGTGTAGTTCTTTTCATCTTTCTTACGTTTGGCACTTACTGATCTTCTTAGAACTTTGGGTTTATAATTTTCATTGAATTTGAAAAACTTTTGCCCATTATTTCCTCAAAAAAATTTCCTGTAAACCCTGCTCTTTGTTCCCCTCTTCTTCAGGGACACCAGCTACATGTATATTTGGTCCCTTCAAGTTGTCCCACAACTCACCATTCATTTTGGATAGCTTCTATCACTATATGTTCTGTTTCACTAAGATTTTATCCTGCAATATCTAATCTGCTAATCCCATTAATATATTTTTGGTCTGATACATTGTGGGTTTTATCTCTAAAGGTTTGATATATTTATGTATGTGTTTATTAAACAGATATTAAGTTCCTATTATGTTCCAGGTATTAGATTTGACAGCATGTTCTTTATTAATGACACAGACATTTTTAATAGAAAGCTGTGGGCAAGAAACTGATTGCAGTGGTTTCAGAAGCGGTTGGAAATAATAAATATAGAAAGATTTATTTAGAGGCATTTTTATGTAAAAGGGAGCATGGAAATATGTTGGCACCTAGAAGGATACTGTGTTGTCAGTAGGGTTTTTATAAGATGAAAGAAGAGTGAATGGTATAGTTGGAGTAGGTTGGTGGGTTTTCCAGTGATAATTTAGAGAATTTTAAAGCTTTTTGACTTCTTTTGCACGTACTCACCATATGTCTGGAACAACCCGTATGCAGCAGTGTACTGATTACTGTGGTTATAACACTGAACAATTTAGATGTTGTCCCTGCTCTATCTAAGATGGATACTTAAACAAGCAATTAGAATAGTATGTACCAGTGCCTGGAATAGTGCCTAGCACATTGTAGCTATTGAGTAAATGTTTGTTGAAAGAGTCGATTAGAATACATATACTCAGTTAACTGTGTTTAGATTTTTGATATTTCTGAAATACCTTAGCCAATTAATAGTCATCGCTTAGGTTGTTGATTTTACAGGTAGCTTCTTTCATTCTCTCAGTTTTCAGTGGGTACAACTTCTTTGTGTGTAATATAGATTAAAGCTTTATATAAAACTTTAATAGGTTCTTATTCTCCTTGTGCACCAATCCCATGGACCAGGTCCAATGAGAGGACAGAGATGGTGGAAAGTTGAGATACTTAAGGAATGTGGGAATAGCTTTCTAGAGGAAGGAGCCCTGGTGATGCGCTGGGTAAGCGCTGAGCTGTTAACCGAAAGGTCAGTGGTTTTGAACCCACCAGCCACTCTGCAGGAGAAAGATGTGGCAGTTCGCTTCCGTAAAGTTTTACAGTCTTAGAAACGCTATGGGATAGTTCTGCTCTGTCCTGTAGGGTTGCGAAGAGTCCGAATCAGCTCAATGGCAGTGGGTTTTTTTTGGGGGGGGGGGTTCCTAGAGGAGGTGACATCAACCAGGATTTGAAGAAGTGTAGGAGTTTTTTTTTTTTTTTTAGGAGGGACATGGGAAGACAGAGAGCACAACAGAGAGAGCTTCACATACATTGACAGGTCTGAAAGAGCAGTTAGCAAGTGACAAGTGGTAGGAAGTTGAGTTCAGGATGAAAGCTGATGTAGTGAATATACATGAAACCTGTGAGAGCTGGAGCTCTGCAGGACTACCTTGTTTTTCCGGATCTCACAAGTTTTCAGCCTTTGACAGTGTACAATCTTACCACTTTTTTATCGGTCGCTATGAGTCGGAATCGACCGGACGGTACTGGGTTTGGTTTTATTAGTGGAAAATATTAGAATTTTCCTTCTCTGACAGGTTTCTGCCTTGCACAGGTTCCAGCTTTGGCAGGTTTTGCTGTATATCAGTCGCTTAAACATCTATCCCACTTACAAACAATAATAAAAAATCCCCTTATTCCACATCATTCTCCAGCTAATCATACCTTTTAAAGAGGGGTTCATATTTGCTGTTTATTTTTCTCCCATGTGATTCTTAGCTCAGTGCAATGTGATCTATCTTCCATCCTCAGTACCCCATGCAAACCATTTTCATTAAGGTCACCAATGGCCTATTTTGACAAACCCAAGTAATGTTTTTTATTTACCGTCTTCATTGAGCTTCTCATGAGCATAGATATTGTTCTTCTTTCTTTGGTTCCCATTATACATTGCTTTTCCGGATTTACTTTCCATTTCCCTGGCTGCTCTTTTTTCTCCTCTACTTCTTTCTCTACCTTCATCTCTGTCTTTAAAAGTGAGTGTTCCACACGTTGTGCTGTATGCTGTAAGGGAATACAAAAGGAGAAATGTGGTTTGCCACTGTGTGCCAAGCATTTGATTGTAGTCATACAATAATACAAAAGAAAGAAAAAAATTACATACTAGTGTTTGTTTGGGCATGCAGTCCTAAGTTGTCTTCTCTTTGTACTCTATTCCCCTTCATCTAGTTTTTTCACACATTTTTATCTTAATCCCAGACCTTGCTTAAATTCCAGGTGCATATATTCAGCTACATGTTTGATGCTTCATAGATGTTAAGTTTCAGGTACCTTTGAGATGTCATCCGGGGAGAACTCATGATTCTCTCTGCTATTCCCAACCAACAACCGAAGAAAGAGAAAACAATCATGGTTCTCTTCTACTGTTCCCTATCTTAGTGAAGCTAGAAAAACCTCTCAGGAGTTTTCTTTGGCACTCCATCTCCATCCTTCCCCGTAGACAGTCAAGCACTTAAATCTTAATGATTTTACCTCCTTTAATGTGTCTCAGTTCCATTCGTTGTAAATAAGGCTGGAGCGGTAGGCGTGGGCTGGAGCCAGATTTTACAACCACAAAAAAAAAATTTTTTTTTTTTGAGGGATGTTGACTTTTATTTTAAGATCTGTGGGAAACCATTGAAGAGTTTTAAGTAGAGGAGTGACATGATTAGATTTGTGTTGACTCTTGATTGCCATGTGGAGAACATACTATAGAGGAACCTAATTAAATGTAAAGGAGCCCTGGTGCAATGGTTAAGCACTTGGCTGCTAACCAAAAGGTTGGGGGTTCGAACCTATCAGTCGTTCTGTGGGAGAAAGATGTGGCAGTCTGCTTCTGTAAAGATTACAGGCTTAGAAACCTTATGGGGTATTTCTGCTCTGCCCTCTAGGGTCACTATGAGTTGGAATTGAATTGACAGCAATGGGTTTGGTTTTGTAGTAAGTTACACTGTCAGTGATAGGATAATGTCCATACTCCTACAAGGAAGACCAGTTAATACAGCCATTGTTCACACTTATGCACCAACCACTAAGCAAAGATGAAGAAATTGAGGATTATTACCAACTTCTGCAGTCTGAAATTGATCAAACATGCAGTCAAGATGTATTAGTAATTTCTGTTGATTGGAATGCAAAAGTTGGAAACCAAGAAGAAGGAATAGTAGTTGGAAGATATGGCCTTGGTGATAGAAACGACGCCAGAGATCACATGACAGAATTTTGCAAGACTAATTATACTCATTGCAAATGCTTTTTTTTAACAACATAAACAGTGACTGTACACATGAACCTCACCAAATGGAATACACAGGAATCAAATCGATTACATCTGTGGAAAGAGACAGTGGAAAAGCTCAATATCATCAGTTAGAACAAGGCCAGGGGTCAGCTATGGAACAGACCATCAGTTACTCATATGCAAGTCCAAATTGAAGGTGAGGAAAATTAAAACAAGTCCATGAGAGCCAAAGTACAACTTTGAGTATATCCCACCTGAATTAAACCATTTAAAGAAGAATTTTGACACATTGAACACTAATGACCAAAGACCAGATGAGTTGTGGGATGGCATCAAGGACATCATACATGAAGAGAGTAAAAGATCATTAAAAAGACACAAAAGAAAGACCAAAATGGATGCCAGAGGGTACTCAGAAGCTTGCTCTTGAATGTAGAGTTAAAGCAAACGGAAGAAATGATGAAGTAAAAGAGGTGGTGGCTGTGAAAATAGAAAACCAAAAGGGAAGTACGTGCTCGGCGGCATTTCTCAAGCTGAAAGAACTGATGAAAAAATTCAAGCCTCAAGTTGCCATATTGAAAGATTCTTGGGCAAAATATTGAATGACACAGGAAGCATCAAAAGAAGATGAAAAGAATACATAGAGTCACTGTACCAAAAAGAATTGGTTGATGTTCAGCTGTTTCAGGGGGTAGCGTTACGATCAAGAACCGATGGAATTGAAGGAAGAAGTCCAAGCTGTACAGAAGGCATTGGTGAAAAACAAGGCTCCAGGAATTGATGGAATACCAAAGGAAACATTTCAATAAGCGGATGAAATGCTGTAAGTGCTCACTTATCTGTACCAAGGAATTTGGAAGACAGCCATCTGGTCAACCAGCTGGAAGAGATCCATACACGTGCCCATTCCAAAGAAGGTGATCCATCAGAACGAGGAAATTATCAAACACTGTCATGAATATCACACACAAGTAAAATTTTTCTAGAGGTCATTCAAAACTGGTTGTAGCCATATATCGACAGGGAACTGCCAAAAATTCAAGTCAGGTTCACAAGAGAATGTGGAATGAGGGATATCATTCCTGATGTCAGATGGATCCTGGCTGAAAGCAGAGAATACCAGAAAGACGTTTACCTGTATTTTATTGACTATACAAAGGCGTTTGACTGTGTGGATCATAACAAATTATGAATAACATTGCAAAGAATGGTAATTCAAGAACAATTAATTGTGCTTCTTGGGAACCTGTACATAGAGCATGAGGCAGTCATTCAAACAGAACAAGGGGATACTGCATGGTTTCAAATTGTATCCTTTCATCATACTTATTCAGTCTGTATACTAAGCAAATAATCCAAGAAACTGAACTATGTGAAAAAGAACATGTCGTTGGAATTGGAGGAGGACTCATTAACAACCTGTGATATAGCATATGACACAACCTTCTTTGCTGAAAGCGAGGAGGACTTGAAGCACTTACTGATGAAGATTAAAGATTACAGCCTTCCATATGCATTACACCTTACCATAAAGAAAACAAATATCCTCACAACTGGACCAATAAGCAACATCACGATAAACGGTGACAGTATTGAAGTTATCAGGGATTTATTTCATTTTACTTGGATCCACATTCAGTACTCGTGGAAGCAGCGGTCAAGAAATCAAATAATGTATTGCGTTGGGCAGATCTTTAAAGATCTCTTTAAAGTGTTAAACAGCAAAGATGTCACTTTGAGGACTAAGGAGCACCTAACCCAAGCCATGGTATTTTTACTTACCTCATATGCATGTGAAAACTGGACAATGAATAAGGAAGACTGAAGAAGAATTGATGCCTTTGAATTATGGTGTTGGTTAAGAACACTGAATGTACCATGGAATGCCAGAAGAATGAACGAATCTGTCTTGGAAGAAGTACAGCGAGAATGCTCCATAGATACAAAGATGTACTTCGAACAAGTTATCAGGAGGGATCAATCCCTGGAGAAGGACTTTATGCTTAAAAGAGGGTCAGCAGAAAAGAGGAAGACCCTCAATGAGATGAATTGACACAGTGGCTGCAACAGTGGACTCAAGCATTTCAACAATTGTGAGGATGGCACAGGACCGGGCAGTATTTCACCCTGCTGTACGTGGGGTTGCTCTGAGTTGGAACCCACCTAATAACAACAGAATAGGAAGTTAGTGGTCTCCAAAGTGGAAAGCATATACCCCAGAGTAGTGTGTATTGCTGAGTGGAAAACAAATTAGAGTTTTTATTTATTTGTATTTTTTAGTTCTAAAATCTCATTTTACTTATTTTTCTATCCTTGGAACAAAACAAAAAAATCAGGTATTAACACTTCTCTTGATCTGAATGGCAGATGGTCGCATTTTATCTCTGGTTTGTTAGGTACCCCAGAGAAGTCTAAGTCTTCTTAACATGGAAAAGTTGACAGAGTTGTCTTCATTCATTTGGTTTTCCTAGCTGTGGCATATTGCAGTTTAAGTGTGCATAGTTAAGAGGATTTACAGATTGTATTCAATGAATCTTCACTAATGCACAAGTGGCTTTAAAAGTACACCTACAATGAAACTACTGGTTGGAAATACCACTAAAATACATTTATGAGCAAACAGGATAATGACAGAGCTGATATTTTTCTATTCTATGAGCTTTTTATCAGCCATAGTGCAAAGTAGAAACAAGGATGTTATAAGCAGATATAACAACGGCAATGACTCAATGACTCCAGGCTATCAACAAGAATTTGAATGTTCATTTACATAATTCACTTTGCTTTCAGTGTATAATGTGCCTTGAGATAGTAACTAATGCAACTATGAAGCCCATCATGAGTCATACTCCATGATAGTTTGAATTATGTGGTACTCAGTTCAGTACTTAAACATACATCAAATTTAATAAAATTTTATTTAAAACCCCTTTTGAGGCTTTTCCCAGTATCTTCTACCTTTGCTCAAACCCTTGTTCTTTCTGCTGCAATGACAATGACTGAAAACCAATACAGAGAGTACAATGAGTACATACTAAAATGCATTTTTTTTTGTCAGCAAACACTATTGAAAGAGGTTTAGAAAGCAAAGTTGAAGATTTAAGAAGCAAGTATTTGAAAATCATGCAAAGTGAGAAGTTAGTTATCTATAGATGAGTGAAAGTACAGCTGCTTCTAGTATGTCTCAGCTTAAGATATTTATTGGATTCATTTTCAGTCATAAACTACTTCAAGAGCTACTTGTTTTTGCACCACTCAAGGAAACCTGTAACAGAGAGAAGGTACCTCCTAGACTGTAAATCACTTCTTTTTTAATTTTAAATGGTGAACCTGTGTGCTGCTTTAACAAGAATTACAGAAAAGATCCCAGGGCAAGGCAAGAGCAGTGGTACCAAATGTGCAGCTTACTCTCTCTCGGAGTGTTGCCACAATGAGGCTGAAGCAAGAAGTGTCCAAAACATTGTGAAATGTCTTTAACTTGTATATAAAATTATGTTCTTTACAGTGTACTCTGTAATGAGGTGGAGAGTGATCCTGAATATTTTTCATTCCAACATATAAGTTGTTTCATGAGATATCTCAGATCTTTCTCTCCCACCCTTTTTCCCTGCCTCACAAATATGCCAGATCTTTTCAGTGATAACAAATGGTTTCAGTAGTATACTTCCTATCATATATTAAAAATAAACTAATTAAACCCTCATGTCTCTTCAGGATGAAGATGGTGTTTTAACAGTGCGTGAAAAAGTAACTGCCTTCCTAAACAAACTCATGCGAGGGAAAGAACATTTAAAAAATAAAGTCACCAGCATTATGTATTTTGTTGTTGTTGATAGAAACTATAACAGACTGTCATATGTGCAAACTTAAAAACTTGGAAACAGAATTTTCTAAACTTGGTGGAACTTGAACCTATTCGTTGAACATATTAATATGCAAGCTTAATAACTTGAAAAACTGATTCGTATCAGGGAACATGGAAATCTACTAGCTAAATTTCAGAAGAAAGCTTTGCATAATTAAGGGATAGGATTGAAAATTTGGTGTCATGATTTAGTAAGTATACCATTTCTTCTATTTGTATTGCTATGTCTTTGCGACATCCAATGAAACTTAGTATCAAAATAAGCCAGTCTTAGTGTCAGACCTTTGAATCACTCATGTATTTGTGTGTGTATTAGAAAGACTTTGTTGCCATTGATAAATATAATTTTAAAATTACTCTTAAAATATTACTTATTTCTATTTTAGCCCTTTAAAATTTAAATTTTTTAATCTTACCCACTGCCATCTGAGTCAGTTTTGACTCATAGCGACCCCATAGGGTTTCCAAGGCCATAAATCTCTACCAAAGCAGACTGCCACGTCTTTCTCCCTTGGAGCCACAGGTGGGTTTGAACCGCCGACCTTTCAGTTAGCTGTCGAGCGCTTTAACCACTGTGCCACCAGGGCTCCTTTTTTAAAGTTAACTAGCAATGCATACCATTTAGATACGCAAAAGTAAAAATTTTTAGCGATGGAGTGCATAATCAAAAAAGCTGGGAGACCAACTTGTTCAAATTGTGGTCATATCCTACCTTGACCACTGCAGTAGTCTTCTAGGTTATTTCCAATCTTGTTTTCTCAAGCTGTTCTCTACTAATAGCCAGGGTGATTTTTACAATATGCAGCTGTGATTGTAAAACTCCTCTGCTTAATAAACTACACACATAAATCTTTAATATGATCAGTCTATAAAGCCCTGAATGATCTAGCTTCTACAAACATCATGTTTTTAGTCTTACTTCTCACTGCTCTCTCCCCTGTACTTTTTTCTCTCCATGCACTGCCTGTAAGTCCCTCATACTAGCTGTGCTTCCCCCAGCCCCACCCCTTCTGGCTTTTATACATGTTGTTCCCTCTATCCTGAGCGCACACTTCCCTCTTCCTCTCCCAGTTTACTTCCTACATGTCTTTCAGATCTCAGCTGGAATGGTACTTCCTCAGGGAGGCCTCTGCTCATCGTCCTTGCTGGATCACAACAGACACACACACACACACCACCCCCACTTATAAGCTCTTGTATAATACTATATATTTGTCCTTCATTGTACGTATCACAATTGCCGTCTTACATTTATTTTCATGAATAGTTGCAAAGACAATCATTATTGTCTGTTTTTACTTATCATGCTATTTTTCCAGTGCTTGGAAACATCAAGTGTCAAGAGTTTTGGTTTCATCTTTAGGAAAAACAAAGAGCAGTTGGAAGCTCTATGAAAAGTAGGAGAGTGATGATGAGACTAAGATTTGGGCTTCAGAAAGTTAAACTGGAGCCTGTGGTTGAGTAAAGGAAAGGAGAATAGAACCATGAAGGTCCACCAGATGGCCATTGTAGATGAAAAACGGTGAGGACCAGAATCTTTGCAGTTCGGATGGAGAGGAGATGGTGTTGGTTTCAGTGGGTGTTTTGGAGGTAGAATGTAGCAGTACTTGGTGACCAGCTGACTTTTCAGAGGTGAGGGAGAGGAACCAGAGATTACTTGAAAGCTTAGGCTACTAACTTTTAGGCTGTTTATCAGGCAAATGAGTATAAAGCAAGCGAAGGCAGACAGGGAATCCTTTCACTTTTACAGCAGTTTACGGGAGTAAACCTCTTGGCCACTGCTCTATTTACAGTGCTTTTTAACAGCAAAATTATATTTTAGCTTTCATACTGTTTAGATATCTTTCCACAGTAGATTGTGTCATTAAAGGAAGATTGATTATTTTTAAGTAAGCTTTTAGGGATGTACATATAATTTTAGTCCTACGTCTTGTACCTCACACTTAGAAAAATGCACAGTTTACACATGTGAAACAGCTGGTCTGATCTTGAAAGTTGAATGTCTCTTCTGTTCTGACAGTGACATTTTAGCATCCTTTCTACTGGTATTTTCTGAGTGCCAGGTACTGGGTTAATATAGGAATTACAAAGAAGTATATGACACAAAATATTCTGCAAAAAACCTCATTAAAGTGTTGAAAAGCAAAGATGTCACCTTGAAGACTAAGGTGCCTGACCCAAGCCATGGTGTTCTCACTCACCTCATATGCATGTGATAACTGGACAATGAATAAAGAAGACTGAAGAAGAATTGATGCCTTTAAATTGTGGTGTTGGCAAAGAATATTGAATATACTGAATATACCATGAACTGCCAAAAGAAAGAACAAAACTGTCTTAGTAGAAGTACAACCAGAATGCTCCTTAGAAGTAAGGATGGTGAGACTGCATCTTACAAACTTTGGACATGTTGTCAGGAGGGATCAGTCCCTGGAGGAGGACATCATGCTTGGTAAAGTAGAGGGTCAGTGAAAAAGACGAAGACCCTTAATGAGATGGATTGACCCAGTGGCTGCAACAATGGGCTTAAGCATAACAACAATTGTGAGGATGGCACAGGACCGGACAGTGTTTCCTTCTGTTGTACATAGGATCGCTATGAGTCGGAACTGACTTGATGGCACTTAACAACCATAACAACATATGACACAGTCTCTTCTGTGAGATGCTATTTGATTTTAAGTTATTGGAGATATGGGGAGGAGGAAGTAAAATAACATTATTTCTATAATATTACTTTTCTTAAATTAAGCTTTTTCTGAAGACCAGGATCTTAAATTGAAATAATTTGTATCCCTAAGGCTCTAAATTAGGATATGAATACCATGGATTCTGCTGAAAAGAAATGAGTGACAAAGACTGTTAGGTAGCTTAAAGCTGTTTGTATTAAACTCTCGGAAGGTCCATTATTGACCACAAAATTGCCAAGGCAGATGGAATTAAATTCTTTGTTTTTTCTCTTATGCATTCTTAGGAACCTAATAGGATCTTCCATCGAGTTAGTTGGAATTGAATGGTTTGATTTGAAACATTTTTCCCTAATGAAGTTTTCTCTATTAATATCACTTTATATTCCTTTTTCCTAGGAACCTCAACAGTCCAGTTTTGGTTCTGGAGAGCAAAGTGAGTATTTCTGTTTCTTTTGGTTTTGAAATTAAGCTGTTTTTGAGCATTCCAGTTCTCATGGTCACATCAGATACCACTTTAATAATTTTTTTGTATGTGTTAATCCCATTTTTATGATCTGATGGTTAGAATTAGATTGAGCTGAATCTTTGTATGTTTAAAAAAATCAAGAATTGTAGGTTATTGGAGATTAAAATAAGGTATTAAGTGTTTGAACTAATAGTTGAAAGTTAATAAATTCAATTTGATGAGCCTCTCAAAAACCCAAGACTCTGTCCATCTTTCCATGTCCTTCATGAAGATGACTTGGTCCTATAAGGCTAAACCTCCAGGCAAGATGGGGTCATTGTAGTTGACATGGCTCTTACCTTCCAATATCTATAAGGTCCCTATTTGTTTTTCCTGGGTCTTCTCATTTGGAAAGACAGGCTGGTGTCTGCTACATACCCCACCCCCACTCACACCCCTACTCTCTGGGCCTCTTAGCAAACTTGAGGGGAAGATCACATTAGGAAATCTAGATGTGGTCCCAAAAGGTAGTGTCTGTGCAGACTGACAGTGTTAAGATTAGGAACCACTACAAATGTCTGCGTTTGACCATGTAGTTCTGTAATAAAACAGGTGTTCTCCTTGCCAAGAGCAATAACATCTTAAGTGATTAAAGAATATTTAAACTGGTGGTAAGCTATTTTGGGAGTTGGAAATGTGGAACTTTTTGATCCTTGGCTTGTGATCCTTATCTTAAAGATCTTTAAGCAAAGAAGTGAAACTAAAAGATTATCTCTTTAATGTTGTTAACAAACTTTCTATAACTATATGTCCATTTCTTAGTTCTGCTTTGAAGGTGTAGTTACAGGAGAAAGGAACGTGATACTTGTTGGTAAGCAGAAAATAGCTAACTATAGGCCAGGAAGTTTATAGTTTATCTCCTCTTTTAAAAAAAAAATCTCATCCTTCTACCCCTCCCCTCATTGTCTCTGAAAGCTAACTCTTGACAAATGGGATCATAAGGTATATACTCTTTATTAGCTTGTATTTTCCCCTTAATTTATTTTAGAGATAATTTCTATATTAAAGCTCTATCTCAGTCTTTTTAACCTTAAAAATGTGTGAAAACCAAACCTGTTGCTGTCGAGTCAACTCCAACCTAAGGCGACCCCATGTGTTACAGAGTAAAAATGAACTCCATAGGGTTTTCTTGGCAGTAATCTTTATGTGGAAGCAGATCGCCAGGAGTTTATTTAACTAGTCCTCTGTTTTTAGACATTTAATTTGTTTCTAGCTTTGTTGTTACAAACCATGCTGAAATAAACAGCCGTGTGTGTGTGTGTGTGTGTGTGTGTATGTGTACCTGTGTATTCATCCCAATATACCTGTAAGATAAATTCCTTCCACTGGAATTGCTAGGACAGTGGATATGTGCATTTTCAGTGTTGATAAGATAGATATTACCACATTGCCCACAAAAAAGATTGTATGAGTTTATAGCCCTACCAACAGCAAAGGTACATGCCTGTCGCTCCCCAAATGCTTACCAGCATCTTATATTATCATACGTTACAGTGTTACCAACTTGATAATGATCGTATCATTGTTTTAATTAATATTCTTTGAGGGCAGATGTTTTACAATCTAAATAGTCTTTATTTACTTATTTCTACATTCTTTTTGTTCTAGAAAGATACAATCCTTCTAAAACATCAAACGGGCACCAGTCTAAATCGTAAGTTGATTGCTTAGTAAGTTTAATGTTGGTGTTTTTTTGCTCTAAGTCTGTCTGTAGCATCTGGATATTTTGAATAACGCATAGAAATAAGTACCTAATCCTTTAAGGCAGGGATAGGCAAACTTTTATGTAAAGGACCAGATAGTAAATATTTTAGGCTTTGTGAGCCAGATGTTTCTGTCCTAACTACTCAATTCTGTCATTGTAACATAAAAGTAGCCAGAGACAACCGATGTGGCTGTTCCAATAAAACTTCCTTCATGAAACAGATGGTGGACCAGATTTGGCTCATGGGCCATAGTTTGTCTACCTTAAGATCACTCTTCTTTCTCATCTCTCAGAGTTGTCTGTTTGTGTTTTCATAGTTTGTATTTAATGAAGAAGACATTGAATAAGACAGGATTCCTCTTAGTTAGCCTCCATTTAACCTCTAAATGTAGACTGTTAAGTAACACAGTTTGTACTGCCTTTAGGTTTTTCTATTTTTATTTTGTACGTAGAACCAGGAAAACATATAATCATAATGTAATACGGTATTAGATAATAAATTCTAGCTTAAAAAATGAATTCCTGAGACCACACGTTAACAGTGGCAACAGTGCCAGTTCAGTGTCATAGCCACAAACTATACTGATAACCTCAGCCTAGTGGCCACTTCAGCTAAACACAGGGAGAATTGAGAATGAATGAAAATATATGAATATAAGAAGTCCCCACCCCCGCACTTCCGAAGAATTAAAATTATATGCTTATTCATTTCATTTCTTATATTTACTTATATGTTGTCTTAGGCTTTGTTCTGTAGAGAAGCAAAACCAGTGAAACGTATATATGCATGTAAACAGAGAGAGAGCAAGACAGGTTTATCTTAAGAAAATAACTCACGCAGCTATAGAGGCTGGCAAATCCCAAGTCTGTGGGTCAGGTGTCAGGCTGGAGATTTCTCCTGACTCACGTAGCTGCAGGGACTGATGAACCCAAGCTCTGTAGGTTAGATGGCAGGCTGCTGACTTGAGGGCTGTGGAGGCTGATGAATCCAAGATTGGTAGGTCAGATGGCAGGCTGCTGGCTCGCAGGCTGTGGAGGCTGATGTATCCCAAGATCAGCAGGCAATACATAAAGCCACAGATTCAAGTCCCAAGAACCAGAGGTCAGATGATAACAAGCCTAGGGCAGGATCCAAAGCGAGCAAAAGCCAGTGAACTTTGCTAGAACATCCATATATATTTGATGCAGGCCACACCCCCAAGAAAACTTCCTTAGAACATCACATCACATCATGGAGATGATTACAATATACCACAAAATGGAGGATAACTACATCATTACATGATGCAAAATTACATCATTATGTAACTGCCAAACCATCAAGAATCATGGCCCATGCAAGCTGACAAACAACCTTAACCATCACAGTCCACCCCTTGTCAAATTGGCACCTGCACACATCTCCTTAAACCGTACACAACCTCTAAATAAAGAAATTACAAAGTCATACTTGTGCCTAACATGATACAACTAACGTGTGCAACCGAAAACTTACTAGCCCCATTTACATCTTATATTTTATAAGTGAAGGAAACAAAAATATTTGACGCACACATACAAGAAAGAAATACTGGTAACAGTTACAGTCCTCATTTCTGTGACTGGTCACATGGTCATAACTGGTATTTAAAACTACCTTCTTTCACCAGCCCTCTGGTATTGCTGTTGCCCTCAGCAAGCACTTTAGCTGGTCATGGTTCTTTGCCTGGTGGGGTGACCCAAACATTCATTCCTAAAGGGTCTGGGCCATTAATAGTCATATTGGAATTGGGTTGCTGTAGTTTTCCATTGACTTTAATCACAGAGCATTGTAGTGCTAAGAGACATCCTAAGGGATCTGTATTCCAAAAATATTCTTCTTTACCTCCATTATGTAATATCAGTCTGATTTCCCTGTGATAGTCAAAATCAATCACGCCAGCCAATACAGTAACCCACTTCTTTACCTGTTGATCCAGAGGCATGAGGAGACCAAAGTGGCCGGGTGGCATTCTTACGTTCCAGTTCAATGGAATGAATCTTTGCTGCGTCTCCTGGTGGTAGCCTTCCTCCCTTTGGAACTAAGACCTCTAGATCTGCGGAGCATAGGGTCGTGTGGATAGGAAGCAAACATTTTTCAAATGGGTCACTAAGGGTAATAGTGAGTAGTGTGCCCGTCCCATTTCTACCCCTTGATTCCTGGACATATGAATCCTGGTTGCGGGAGAAACATCACCTTATATTGAACACTGGTTTAGAGCATATACAGCCTCCTGGAGAACGTTGCCCCAACCCTGCAAGGCGTTGCCACATAGCTGGCATTGTAACCGTATTTAAAAGGCCATTCCATTGTTCTATCAAGCCAGCTACTTCAGGATGATGGAGAATGCGGTAAAACCAGTGAATTCCTTGAGCATGCTGCACTTCATTGACTGTGAAGTGACTCCTTTAATCTGAGGCAATTCTATGTGGGATAACACGACGGTAGATGAGGCATTCTGTAAGTCTGTGGGTGGTAGTTTTGGCTACCATCCCTGTATTCTCTACATGCAGGGAAGGCAAATCCATATCTAGAGTGTCTATCCCAGTAAGGATGAAACACTGCCATTTTCCATGATGGAAGCATCCAGTGTAATCAACCTGCCACCAGGTTACTGGCTGATCACCTCAAGGAATGGTGCCACATCAGGGACTCAGTGTTTGTCTCTGCTGCTGGTAGATTGGGCACGAAGTAGTGGTTATAGCCAAGTCGGCCTTGATGAATGGAAGTCCATGTTGCTGAGCCCATGCATAACCTCCATCCCTGTCACCATGACCACTTTGTTCATGAGCCCATTGGGCAGTGACAGGAGTGGCTGGGGAAAGAGGATGACTGGTTTCCAAAGAATGTGCCATCCTATCTACTTGATTGTTAAAAATCCTCCTCTTCCAAGGTCTCGCTTTGATGAACTTTCACATGAGGCACAAATACCTTCACTTCTTTTGCCCATTCAGAGAGGTCTATCCACATACCTCTTCCACATACCTCTTCCCCATACCTCCTTGAAGTTCTCTGCCCGTTGGGAGGATTTCCCTTCACCAGTGTCCTTCAGGGAGATCCCAGAAAGGGGCTGTAGTGCTGCTACTGTCCACTTCTGAGTGGTGCCTTCATATCTCACAGAAGTGTCTGTAAACCAGGCATAAGATTTCTTCAGTCAACTGATTGTAAGCAACTCCCAATGAGGGCATAGGTGCAAAATGGGAAAAGGAAGATAATATAACGTGAGTGGAGACAATGGGCATTTGGGCTACTTCCTCATGCAACTTACTTGTGCCTTCAGGTCCTGCTCAGGCTCAGTCTTGTATGTACCACTTCCATTTAATGATGGAGTGCTACTGCGCACATCTGACTTTATGGCTCTGTGGGTCAGACAGTACCTAGTGCAGGCCACATGGTGACTTGGTGGCCCGTGGTTAAGCGCTCTGTCTCTGCTAAGGTCCAGTAACAAGCCAAAAGCTGTTTCTCAAATGGAGAGTAGTTACCTGCAGGGGCTGGCAGGGCTTTGCTCCAAAATCCTAATGATCTGCACTATGATTCACCTCTAAGGGCTTGCCAAAGACTCCAAACAGCATCTTTATCTGTGACTTACACTTCAAGCACCATTGGATGAGCCAAATCATATGGCCCAAGTGGCACAGCAGCCTGAACCTGTTGCAAAGCCTTCTCTTGTTCTGGGCCCCACTCAAAACTAGCAGCTTTTCAAGTCACTTGATAAGTAGGCCAAGTAGTACACCCAGATGAAGGATATGTTGCCTCAAAAACCCAAAGAGCTCCACCACGTATTGTGTCTCCTTTTTAGTTGTGGGAGGGCCAGATGCAATAACTTACCTTTCACTTTAGAAAGCATATCTCAACATGCCACATACCACTGGCCCCTAGAAATTTCATTGAAGTGGAAGATGCCTGAATTTTTGGCAAATGAATTCCCCACCCTCTAGCACAAAAATGTTTTACCAATAAGTCCAGAGTAATTGACACTTCTTCCTTACTAAGTCCAGTCGCCATAATGCCATCAATATAATGGACCAGTGTGACGGTTGTGGAAGGGAAAGAATATCAAGGTCACTGTGGACTAAATTATGATGTAAGGCTGATGAGTTGATGTATCTATGAGGTAGGACATTGAAGGTGTATTGCTGGCCTTGCCAACTGAAGGCAAAGTACTTCTGATGGTCCTTCAAAACAAGTATGGAAAAAAAGGCACAGGCCAGATCAGTAGATGTATACCACACACTAGGAGATGTATTAATTTGCTCAAGCAGTGAAACTACATCTGGAACAGCAGCTGCAATTGGAGTCACCATCTGGTTAAGTTTTTGATAATCCACTGTCACTTTCGATGATCCATCTGTTTTTTGCACAGACCACATAGGTGATTTGAATGAGGATGTGGTGGGAACCACCACCCCTGCATCCTTCAGTTTCTTGATGGTGGCTGTAATCTCTGCAGTCCCTCCAGGAATGGTGTATTGCTTTTGGTTTACTATTTTTTGGTAGGGGCAGTTCTTACGGCTTCCACTTTGCTTTTCCTACCATAATAGCCCTTACTCCACTTGTCAGATCCAATGTGGGGACTCTGCCAGTTGCTGAGTATATCTGTTCCATTTATACATTTGGAACTGGGGAAGTCACTGCCGGATGGGTTCGGGGACCCACTGGCCTACTGTGAGATGGACATGAGCTAAGAATAACCTGACTTCCATATGTCTCCACTCTGACTGGTGGGCCACAGAGACATTTTGGTTCTTCTGGAATTAGTGTCAGTTCAGAGCCATTATCTAGTTAATTTGTGAAAAGTCTTATTTCCTTTTCCCCAGTGAGCAGCCACTCTCATAAAAGGCTGTAGATCCCTTTGGGGGAAAGGTGGGAGAGATTAACAGTATAAATTTTTGCAGTGTAGTGGGGTCCTTCCTCAAGGGGACCTGGCCTTCCCTTCGTTTAAGAAGTTGTGGGTCTCTAAACTGGCTCAAGTTTAGGAATTGATTGAGGGACCGTGTCTCTCTATTCTGGCGATTTGAGTTAGATTGTTGTTCACTTGACTAGAATTCTTCCGCTTGTACAGATGAAGTAAATATTTAGTAGATTTCTCATCTCTTTCACTCCTAGAGACACCATGACTAAGTAGCCAACACCGTCAGTTCATACTAGTCAGACTGTTCTGATTACTGCTTTGACTTTGCTCTCCCTTATGGTAACCACACTCATCTGTGTCAATTGAGTGCTGCCACTTGGCCCCTACCACCACAGGGTCCAGTCAGCCCCATTGTAGTTAGGTGTCTTAGTTAAGGCAGTTCCCACTGTCAAATGTGACTTGAATAAAATAGCAGTCACGGTAGTTTTCAAGGATTCTGAGACTCCCTTCACAAATTTGTTCCTCACTGTTGTGGTAAAAGGTATGCCTTCTGGACACTCTATGTGTGGGTCTGTGGGTCTAACCTGATAAATCTGCTCTAACATGCCAATTTCCCTAAGCCGTTGGATACCTTCTTCTGCAGTATATCAAGGCAGGTCTGGTACTTTAGCTCGATTTAGTGTAGGCCACTATGTAATCCACGCGTCAGCGAACTATCCAAATAACTATTACATCCTTTCTTAACTTCTCAAGCTGAAACTTTGAATGAAGAATCTGTGTTCAGTGGGCCTATATCCATAAACTTGGACTGATCCAACGTTATATCCCTTACACCATTATCCCACACCCTTAATAGCCATTCCCACACATGTTCCCCAGATTTCTGTTTATACATATTAGAAAAATCAAGCAGTTCTTTTGGAGTGTACTGTACCTCCTCCTGGGTCACATTTTGTACTTCACCTTTTGAGGCTTGCTGGGACTTAAGTCTAGTTATAGGTCTAGAAGCCAAAATGGGTGGTAGGTATGTGTTTTTAGAACATTAAGCATTGTCCTGTAAGGTGTCTGCCTGGGGATACCCCAGGCAATGATTCAGACACTGCCACAGGTCTGGCAAAGGCTCTTCAGACACAGCTAGGTTAAGCTCATCAGATGGGAGTACATGGAATAATGCTTTTACTAGGGAGGGTGGCTTAGAAGACGAACATGGAGTAATCTCTTCAGATGGGAGTGAGAGGGCTGGTTCTGTTCGTAGAAGTGATTCAGTGGAATTTAGAGTCTCAGTACCCACAGCTTCCTGATTATTTGCCCATATGTCCGCATCTGAGGTTTCAGGATCCCATTTCTTCACAATTAATGCCCTCACTTTAACTTCAGATACCACTGGAATTTGGGAATTCAATTTGCATTGTAATCCAGCCACTGTTACAATAAGACTCTGGGTTTGGTTTTCAGAATTATCAGCTCTGTTACTACAAGAATAAGGCTTTCTTTCAGAGCACAAGTAGCAGCTTTGAGGTTGAGCTGTGACTCTGAAGCCCTGAGCTCATCTGTTTCTTTTACCACTTTGTCTAGTCAAAGTAGGACCAACCAATGAGATTCCTTATACTTCTCATTCTGAAGAAATTATAGAAAAGTATCAAACAATTACCCAGAGCCTCCCCTCTTACCAATACTTAATCTATTGGTGGTGATGTTTTGCAAATTTCTGTTACCACCTCACGTCATGGGTTAGCAGTGCCCTCTTTCCTACTGGAAGCAGAGTCATCAACATCTTTAAGACTATCCAGACTTGAGAGCCAATTTAGAGAACTCATCCTTAAAGTTTTGTTTCTCCAGAACCACTCTCAGTACCAAGTGTCTTAGGCTGGATTCTCTAGAGAAGCAAAACCAGTGAAACGTAGGGATTTATCTTAAGGAAATGGCTTACACATTTGTAGAGGCTGGCAAGTCCCAAGTCCGTGGGTCAGGCGTCCAGCTGGAAACATCTCCTGACTCTCGTAGCTGCAGGGGATGATAAATCCAAGATCGGCAGGTCAGATGGCAGGCTCGCAGGCTGCAGAGGTTGATAAATACAAAATAGGCAGGAAGTTCAACAGACCACTGGCTCAAGTCCCAAGAACCAGAGGTCAGATGATGACAAGCCGTGTGCAGAATCCAGAGTGAACAAAAGCTAGTGAGCTTTGCCAGAACATCCATATATATTGACTACAGGCCACAATGTCCATATGTATTGGATGTGAGCCATATCCCTGAGGAAACCCCCTTTACAACTTAATGGCTCATTACATTAGATCACATCATGGGAGGTGATTGCATTATATAACAAAATGGAGGATTATTACATCATTATATAACTGCAGAATTACATCATTATTTATCTGCCAAACCGCGGAGAATCATGGCCCAGCCAAGCTGAGATACAATCTTAGCTATCACGTATGCAAAGAACTGATGTGTGCCTACCTTATATGTACGGTATCACTTTGGTTTGGAAGGAACAAAAGCATGCAGGTTCTTAAGCGGTCTGCTGATAGCTTTGACATATTGACGTGTGTAAACTGGTTCATTGAGCTGCCATTATTAAATCATAATAAGGGCTGAGAGAATTCAGAAGTACCTTTCCCTACAGGAAATCAGTCATAGAGATGCACTATGAACGCTCTTTTTCTCTGACCCACTTAATTGGGCCAATGTTAAAATACTTTTCGTAATTCTGTAATCGTCAGGTTACTCTATTTCAAAGTGGTCTTTTGTGTAATACTCTGAACTTAGGGTCAAATTTACAAACTTGGGTTTAACTTTGAGGAAAGAGTATAAGTAGTTATTGGAATAGAAGAAGATTTCCTTCCCACTGATTGGAGACTGGCATGAAATCTTAAGAAGAAAGGTAATAGAACTACTGGTAATGCAAAATTAAAACATTTTTCTAGTTTCCTTATGCTTTTGTAATTTTCCTTTCCTATGAAAAGTCAAGGAATGCTTTGTGGCTCATGACTGAGGTTTTAATTTTAGTGATTTGGTTTTTTTGGCCCTGAGGAAAATTTAATTATTTAACTTTCAAAAACAAATTCCAGAAACTGTTGGCTTATATGTAGTGTTTATATTTGTGTTTCTGTATTTTTAAATTGATTTGAATTTGTGACAAGATTTGGAACCTGCAGTTTTTTTTTATTCATAGATAATTTCTGTTATACAGCCAAGTCTTTTTACCCCAAAGTATTATTTTTACAGAGGGCACTTGTCTTTCGTAGAAAGGCATTTATGGACCAGAACTTTGACTTAAGGAGTTGTGTTCTGATTTTTACAGCCACACGGTTGCTAACAGTTGCACAAATCTCTCTTCATGCAACCTTGAGGATAAAGAATTACTTAATGCTTTCTTTTTGTCTTCCTTCTTTTTAGGAGTTACTTCTTTCTAGTGGGCTGTTGAGTATGACTATGATACTTTGTTTTGATAATAAAGAGAATTAAAGATAACAAGTGATTAAAAGAGTTGATAGAAGGTGGATTTTGTTTAATTTGAAAAGAAAGGTGAATATTTTATGGAAAGGTTACAGCTTGTGAAATGGATAAATTTCTCCTTTTTAAATTTCTCCTCTGGGTATGAACCAAACCGGATAGAGTAAGATTTACTATTTTGTTTTGTTGTCATTTTTTTACAACTAAATCTTTGGCTACCCCAGTGATTGCTCCTAGAATTATTGGTGTATAATTAATGCTCTGGTTTGCCATTATAAACAGTTCCAAAAATAGTAATTCCTTTCTTCCTTTTCACTCTAGTATGTTAAAAGATGACTTAAAACTAAGCAGCAGTGAAGACAGTGATGGGGAACAGGTATGTGTGCTACCATATGATTTTGCCAGTCTCATACAGCATTTGTTTTCATTGTATTTTGTAAGAATTTATAACTAAATACATTTATGATCTAGTTATTTAAAATAACTTGTTACTTCATAGAAGCTTTCTGACACCGTAATGTTGTAGTCTTCTGCCTTTGTTTTGTAAACTTTAGTTTTTTCTTATTTAAGAAAATTGGCTTTTCCTTAATACTTGTCATGGGTCAGAACGTACTCATGAAACATGCCATTGTTGACAAGAGGGACCCTTAACAAAGCTTTTGATCTTATCCCAGCAATTCAGTTATTCTTTAGGCAAAAACCATATGTCATAGTATTAATGTCAAGTAAATATTGATGCACACATTAGAGAAGCTAGTTTTTCTATTATGATTTCAGATATTGTTCACATTAAGCAGGTAGAGTGCTATTTATTCATCCTCAGATTTTCTTCTCACACTTTAATTTTAGGATTGTGATAAGACGATGCCACGGAGTACACCAGGAAGGTAGGCTTCCTTTAATGTTGTTTTAGAGGGTTAGGGCCAGTTTGATAATATTGTAGTAATATAGTAAGTGACCTTGTAAAATAATAAATATTGATTGTGCTGATGGTTCCATAACTCTGTAAACTGCCTAAAAATCATTTAGTTATACACTTAAAATGGGTGAATTTATGCTGGGTAAATTACCATAATACAGTTTTAAAAGTTAAGTATGATAGCTGGAACGATCCCTGGTGGCACAATAGTTAAGCACTCAGCTGCTCACTGATAGGTTGTGGTTTGAACCCACCAGCGGCTGCAAGAGAAAAAAGACCTGCTAGTTTGCTCCTGTAAAGATTACAGCCTAGGAAGCCCTATGTGGCAGCTCTACTCTGTCCTTTAAGGTTGCTATGAGTCAGAATCAACTGAATAGCACACAACAACATTATAGCTGAGGATCAGAATCTTTTTTTAAGCAAGTACTTATTTCATTTATGATGAAGTTCTAGATTCATAGAATTGTAACAGCTTAACAAATTATAAACATTTTAAATAAAGTTGGTTAATCTGGATGTCTTCTTGTTTTCAGTGTAAATAATACTTTTGGTCATTTTTATATTTTATCTCTTTTTTAGTAACTCTGAACCTTCACACCATAATAGTGAAGGAGCAGATAACTCCAGGGATGATTCTAGCAGCCACAGTGGATCTGAAAGCAGCTCTGGATCTGACTCCGAGAGTGAAAGTAGTTCCAGTGACAGTGAGGCAAATGAGCCATCCCAGAGTGCATCTCCTGAGGTGAGAGAGAGCAGAGGGCCCCTTCCACAGTCCCTCTCAAGGCCCTGGTTACATCCAGTTAAGAGCTGACTCAAATATAAAAGGTGAAGGAAAGAAGGTTACATAGTCTGACATAAAGAAATTGAACTGTGTGTCTCGGAGGAGACCCAGATACTTCAGTTTCCCTGTTATTTGAGCAAAAGTTTTGGTCTAGATTAGGAACTGCTTGAGGTCATATAGCAAGTCACTGAAAATATTGAATTTCTTAAGTTTGGGTTTTACTTTTTATGTGTCAGCACGGTAATTCATGGTTTGTGTGTGTGTGTGAATGTTATTGTGGATAAAAAGAGCTCTTATTTAGTATAATTTTACTATAGCTTGATAAGATGTAGTTGAAAAATTTTGTTATCTACATCATTTGTTTACTTTCTCGAATTTAAAATATTAGTCATTTTTAATAACACCTTTGAAGTTGGATTCCTGACAGGAATATTTGCTATTTAAAGGTCATATATGATAAGCTTATCTTCTGATTCAAGTGATGAGAGCTAATGGTATTTAACCCTTCCTGGTAGCTAATGCTTCTGCGGCATCAGGCATGATATTTTTTTCTTCTTCCTTGAGATTGTAGAAGAGGGAGAAAATTTAATATCAATAAAAGCTTAATTTTTTCTGTTTTCAGCCTGAACCACCACCAACAAACAAATGGCAACTGGATAATTGGTTGAATAAAGTGAACCCACACAAAGTATCACCAGCTTCATCTGTGGACAGTAACATCCCATCATCTCAAGGCTATAAAAAGGAAGGCCGAGAACAGGGCACTGGGAATAGCTACACTGATCCAGGTGGACCTAAAGAAACGAGTTCCGCTACTCCTGGGCGAGACTCCAAACCCATCCAAAAGGGATCAGAAGGTGGACGAGGGAGACAGAAGTCTCCTGCACAGAGTGACAGTACAACACAGAGGAGAACTGTAGGCAAAAAACAACCCAAAAAGGCTGAGAAAGCAGCTGCCGAAGAGCCCCGTGGAGGCCTGAAGATAGAAAGTGAAACCCCAGTCGACATGGCCACCAGCATGCCCTCCAGCAGACACAAGGCAGCCACCAAAGGCTCTAGGAAACCCAATATAAAGAAGGAGTCCAAATCTTCCCCTCGACCTACAGCAGAGAAAAAGAAATACAAGTCAACGAGTAAATCTTGTCAGAAATCAAGGGAAATCATTGAAACAGATACCTCATCCTCAGATTCGGATGAAAGTGAGAGCCTTCCTCCCTCCTCACAAACTCCTAAGTATCCTGAGAGCAGTAGGACTCCCGTTAAGCCTTCCTCAGTAGAGGAAGAAGACAGCTTTTTCCGGCAACGAATGTTCTCTCCTATGGAAGAGAAGGAACTTCTTTCACCCCTCAGTGAGCCTGATGACAGGTATCCGCTTATTGTGAAGATTGACCTGAATCTCTTGACTAGAATACCAGGAAAGCCTTACAAAGAAACAGAGCCGCCCAAGGGGGAAAAGAAAAATGTGCCAGAAAAGCACACGAGAGAGGCTCAGAAACAAGCCTCAGAAAAGGTTTCCAACAAAGGCAAGAGGAAACATAAGGTTTGTAAAGGGTTTTTGTTGTTGTTTGTTTTTAAACCTCAGAATCTGAAACACTATGAAAATATCAGTAAGCGGCAAAATTCCTAGATAGGCCATGAGCTATAAGGGGCAAAAAGAGGGAGTCCAAGGCCCAGCTGAGACCACAAAGGAGCAGCCCCTTGTGGGGCACTGTGCCTCTGGCTGCTTTAGTTAAGCAGATCGTTTCTAATCAAGTAAGAAATGAGCCAGCACTCCTGTTCAGAGTCTGTACTGGCCAGTGTAGAGGTAACCTTTGTGACCGTCCTAAAGTTTTGATTTTAAATTCTTTAGTTGGGATATATACTTCCAGGTTATTACAGTCCCTACCACTCTCTGTGTCGTACACCAGAGCCAGTTCACACTTTTAAGATTACTGCCTAATCTGCATTGCAGCTAAAAATTGAACCCATTCATTTTGTCATGTTCCTAAGAATTTTACCAATTCACTGCACATAGCTACATCTCATCTTTAAATACTGCCAAGGGTATTTGGATTTAGAGACAAAACTTGGAACATATTTAATGTCAGCTTTTTTTTAGACCTAGGTAATATGAAAACTTGTATAGATTTATATGATAGGAGGACAGTGGTCATATAATGGAAAGACCCAAACAGCTATATATGTAGACAGAGGCTCTTTGGGAAAAAAACAGCTTGATATTTTTAAGTTATGGTGAGGAATTTTTAGAGGAAAGCGAATTTTAATAAACTGTATTGAAGAATACATATTGGTACATATTTGTGAGTATGACTGTAAAAGGGTGAAAAAATTAAGTTTGAGATAAGTGAACAGGTGGGTATCAGAGTGGCCTCACCAAAGGAACTCAAAACACAGACCCCAGTTGGCCTAAGAATCACATGTAGGAGGAGGAGATTAGAACATTTTCTTAAAGGAAGCAAGCCAGAGGTTTTCTTCTCTCTCCTTTTCTTAATTATAGTACTATGCACAGGTGGTGTTTATTCAGTCAAACTAGGGTAATAATTTCTATAAAACGGAAGTTTATTCCTTTCCATATTATAGCTGATAAGTTTCCATTATTGTAGTGCAGGGATGCCTCACTCAACTAGTAAAGTTCTTAGTTTAGGGCTACTGGCCCCTACGACCCATGGCCTCAGATTACTACGGTTGGTTATGAAATTTACTCATAGGATTACATATATAGCTTGCATATAATAGGCTCTGCTCTTTAGAAAACTAGGACATTTCCTATGGCACTAAAAAAAAAAAAAAAAGGTCCTTTTCTGTGTAAAAAAAAAATTACATGTTCTCTATAAGATATTCAAGGAGCCAGTGGTGGTTCAGTCATAGAATTCTCACTTTCTATGTGGGAGACCCACGTTCAATTCCCAGTCAGTGCACCTCATGCACAGCTATGATCCGTCTGCCAATGAAGGGTTATGTGTTACTGTGATGCTGAACAGGTTTTGGTGGTCTTTCAGACTAAGATGGGATAGGAAGAAGGACCTGACGGCCTCCTCTGAAAATCAGCCAGTGAAAACCCTGTGGATTGCAATGGTCCAATCGCAACACATCATGGGGGTGGTGCAGCATTTTGTTCCACTGTGGGTGGGGTTGCCATGAATCAGGGGCCAATTCGATGACAGCTATCAATAACAAGATAATCAGACATTAAAAATATGGAAAGTGAAAGTCTTTTTTACTTTTTTTTATTTGACTTTTTATAATATGTATAACTTGTAATAAAAAAATACCCCCTTCTAAAATAGTCCTACATCTCCTCTCCTCCCCTTAGCAGTACCTATAGATCAATCAATACCTATAGGTCAAATTTTGATTTTATAAAATGTATAACACCAGGAAACTCAGTGATAGGCTTTTGAGATTCGTGACTTTGGTGAAATAAAGTGTTAGAGACAAGTCCTGCAGATAAAACAGGTGGTACTGAGTGGAGGACCCATTCAAGGGTAATGAAGAATGTATATTCCATTCTCTTGTGTCTTTGTTTGTCTGTCATCATTTTGTGTAAGGGAACAGACTATTTTATTATGGCTGATCATTTGCATTCTTGTACCCTGATATTAAAAGCAATAGGAACACTCAGATTCTTCTAGGAAAGTCACATTGTAGATTATAAGTGGGCCTACAGCTTATCTTTTCAGACAAAAAGTTTTTCAAAATCATTAGGTTTGGCTATAAGCAGAAGAAAAATAATAAGTATTAGCATGGATGTGAAGAAATGGGAACCTTTATACCTTGTTGGTGGGAGTGTAAAATGTTATAGCTGCTTTGGAAAAGAATTTAGCAGTTCCTCAAAGTTAAACATAGAGTTACTGCATAAACCAACCATTTCACTCCTAGGTATACACCCAAGAAAAATAAGAACATACATCCTCACAAAATCTTGTGCACAATAGCCACATCAGTCATAATAGCTCAGAAGTGGAAACAAGTCAAATAGTCCTCAACTAATGAATGGATGAAGAAATGTGTTATATCTACACAATGAAATATTATTCAGCCATAAAAAGGAGTGGAGTACTGGTACGTGCTATAGCGTATCAACTTTGAAAAGATTATGCTAAGTGAAAGAGGTCAGACACAAAGATTACATATTGTATGGTTATTTCCATTTATATGAAATATTCAGAACGGGCAAATCTAGAGAGATAGGAAGTAGACTAGTAGTTGCCGGGGGTTGGGGATAGGGGGAATGGAAAGTGACTGCTGATAGGTGTGGGGTTTCTTTTTAGGGTGATGAGAACACTCTAAAATTGGTTGTGGTGATAGTTTCACAACTCTGTGAATATACTAAAAACCATTGACTTGTGTACTTTAAAAGGGTGAATTTTAAATTGTGAATTACAAGTTATTTTTCAGTTTGTGAGTTACATCTCATTTAAACCATAATAGACAACCCCCCCCCCCAAAAAAAATCCTTAAGCTAAAAAAATGCCATCCAAAAGACATCTATTTGACTATTTGGGCTCTAGATTTCTCAGTCTTAAAACCTAATTTATTGAACATTCACGTTCGAACTTCTGTCTGAAGTTTTAACAGGGATGAACTGTTAGGGAGTGACTAGGGCTGGAAACTGAAGTTGCGTGAGTAAAACTCAGACCTAGTAGCTGCTGTTTCCTGTTTTTCATCTAGAATGAAGATGACAGCCGAGCCAATGAGAGCAAGAAACCCAAAACAGAGGATAAGAATTCGGCAGGCCACAAGCCATCCAGCAACAGAGAGTATGTCCCCAAACATGTTGCATACCAGTGTTGTTAATATATGTGTGACGTTTGTGATTGGGTACTTTCTAGCATGCTCTTTGACTGTTCCTTTAGTAAGCATATACATGCACACACATACATGTACCAGCATAGTGGGGGCTTTTGCTTTTAGCTCATAGGGCTGGAAGGATTTAAGATTCAGTCACTTTTTCCTCTCTTCTTTTATTGGTGGGGTTAAAGGTGAAAACCCTATGGAGCAGTTCTGCTGTGTCCTGTAAGGTCACAGTCTTAGTTATCTAGTGCTGCTATAACCAAAATACCACAAAAGGATGGCTTTAACAAGTTTTTTCTCTCATAGTCTAGTAGGCTAGAAGTCCAAATTCAGGGCGTTAGCACCAGGGAAGGCTTTCTTGCTCTGTAAGCTCTGGAGGAAGGTACTTATCAGTCTTGCTCTGGATTAGGTGCTTCTCAGCACAGGGAACCCTGGCACTCCTTTCTTGGTGGCTGAGGTCCCCCTGTCTCTCTGCTTTCTTCTCTCTTTTATATCTCAAAAGAGATTGGTTTAAGACTCAGCCTCATCTTGTAGATTGAGCCCTACATCATTAACATAACTGCCGCTAATCCCACCTCAGTAACGTTATAGAGGTAGGATTTACAACACAGGAAAATCACATCAGATGACAGAACGGTGGACAGTCACACAATACTAGAAATCATGGCCCAGCCAAGTTGACACACATATTTGGGGGGTACAGTTCAATCCATAATAGTCACTATGAGTCAGAATTGACTTGAAGGCAACGGGTTTGGTTTTTGGAAAGGTAAGTATGGAATAAGAAATAAGGTAAAGCTTTACCACTTTCTAAGTAGATGGCAAGCTTGTTTATAACTAGCAAGAGACTAGTTGCTAACTTCTGAGCATTAATCTCTTCACTTATCATCGATCGCTTTGTTCATTGAACAAATATTTATTGCATACTTATTGTGTGGTAGGCCTTGTTTTAGGCACTGGGTATAGAGCTGTGGGAGGTGGGAGGGACAGACAGTTTTATCTTTTTTAAAGAAGCCATGTGTCCTAGTAATCAAATGGGGAAAAAGAAAATTAACTTGAAAACAGGCAAAGAGGGATGGAAAAACCCACCACCCGGTATTACTGTGTGGAGAAATGAGGGCATTTGTTTGATTTGGCAGGTCATCTAAGCAGAGCGCTGCAAAAGAAAAGGATTTGTTGCCTTCTCCTGCTGCGCCTGTTCCTTCAAAAGATCCAAAAACAGAGCATAGCTCTCGGAAGAGGACTATTAGTCAGTCTTCCTCCCTAAAGTCAAGCAATAATAACAACAAGGAGAATAGTGGCAGCAGCAAAAACAGTTCCTCCACATCAAAGCAGAAGAAGACTGAAGGGAAGACTTCCAGTAGCTCCAAGGAGGTCAAGGTAAGGTGTGGGGGCCTTAGTCTTTTGAGAATCACTCTGATTGCCATGGGACTTCTCCAAGGTGTCACTCTGTGCTTTGAAATTTTTGCCAATATCTCATTATAGGCCTGTGCATTTTACTTTCAGAATGTCGCCATCTTCATGATAAACTTAGACAGTGATCTTAGACCATTAAAGCAGTAAGTCAGCTGGCCACATGCATATTAATTAAGATACATACATATATACCTGTTGCCTTAGAGTCAATTCCAACTCATAGAGACCCTATATAAGAAAAGGGTGTTGTAATACCTGGCAAGTTCTTTTCCTCATTTTCAGAAAACTCCAGTTTCCCTCAAACAAAATTAGGCATCCATGGGTCTATTATAAAACAGAGGAAAAGCAGTCCTAGTAGTGTTATACTGCAATATAATTTTCAGGAAATCACTTCATAAACATACAAACTTTACCGTAAAGAACTTTTGTCTAATCTCAGGACTCTGATTTTCGTTCCTTGAAATAAGCTGTAATGGATGGAACTGAAAAGTTTTACTGTTCAAGAAAAGAAAAAGAATTGTTACATGGTTCCTTTTAAGTAGATTTTAAGCAAAATTATATGATGTATCAGTGGATTTTTAATGTTGAAATACTTATGCATTTGTAGGGTAAATTCTACTTGTTTAAGATGTTTTATGTTATGGACAAGGTGTATATTCAGTTTATTAAAGATAGGGTTGGGTGAGGAGGCAATTAGGAAGACAGAAAGAAGCTGGGCTTTGAAATGAGCGATCTGGGTTTAAAACCCATACTCCAGGACTGCCATTTAAAAGCTGTTTGTCCTTGGGCAAGTTACACAACTTTTTCAAGACTGCTTTTTAGCCTATCCTAAGGTCCACAGTTCAAATCACCAGCCACGCCTTGGAAACTCTATGGGGCGGTTCTACTCTGTCCTATAGGGTCACTATGAGTTGGAATTGACTCAATGGCAAGGGGTTTGATTTTTTTGGTTTGGAATAGCAGTACCTCCTTCACGGGGTTGTTGAAGGATTAACGAGGGTGCCTAAGTACTTGGTTAACTCAGTGTCTGGCTGGCAGTTACTAAGCCCACAGTAAACATGTATTATTACTGCTGTTTTTCATTGACCAGTATTACCAATAAATTTTGCTCTAAGTAGTACTGCCATTTTGATGTTGGGTATGTGTATCCCTTATGTTTTAACAAGTGCCCAGCACATAGAAGACCCATAATAAATAGAGTATTTTGTTTATATAAAATGAACCTTTTCTGTGAAAAGGAAGCTTATGTTCTAAAGTATTATAACAAGGAAATGAATTACCAAAGGCAGTGGAATTTCATTTCCTTTTTACCAGGGACTTAAGAAATACTTTTAGTTTAATTTTCTAATTTCTAACATAGTTACTTTTTTTTTTTTTTTTGTCAGGATAAGGCTCCAAATAGCTCCTCTAACTGCCCTCCATCTACACCAACTCCTGATGCTTCTAAGCCTCGGAGAACAAAGCTTGCCTTTGACGACAGGTGAGATTAACGTGATTTTTTTTTATGCATTTAAGAAAGCATTCGAATCAGCATATGAGCAACTCATTTTAATTTCTGTCAGTGACCAGAAGAACTAATACTTGTAATGTATTGCGATCCACTGAGTAGTCAGGTTTTAATTAGAAACGCACCCACCAGCCCAAGTATTGCTCCTTTAGCTAACTCCATGGCACTCATGGGGAATGTGAATGATAAGCTGTCTAGGAGAATCTTACTGTTTCTGGGATCACTGCTTAAGGGACTTTCTTTGACAAGAAAGAAGAGTTTTGTTGTTCTCCCCCCCGCCCTTTTGATAACAGATCATTTTTCCAACCCACATTTTATTTACTCTAACCTTTGAAATGTCCTGGGTAAGTTAGTGTTAAATACGGGGGAGCTGGATTTCTATTTTCCTATGTAGAAGCCTTGCCGTGGGTTGGCCGAGGTGATTCATGCTGTTAACCTGATTTAAATGTTTGTCAGGAAAAACTGAAACAAATGTTTGGTAATAGCTCATTTCTTTATTTGAGAACATGAAAACTGAGGGATGCTAAAAACTGAAATGAACTAGTATTGTGAAAATGTTCACCAATTTATTTTTAATAAAAGTTTCCATTGCAGGAATTATTCAGCAGACCATTATTTACAGGAAGCAAAAAAGCTAAAGCACAATGCAGATGCATTGGTATGTAAATAGTCTCACATTTATGTATCTAATCGAGTTAATTTAAATCCTCATTTGTTGTTTGTACCCAAAGTAGATCTGTGCAGCTCTCACTACCTTTATTCTCCTTTCTTCAGTCTGATAGGTTTGAGAAAGCAGTGTACTATCTTGATGCTGTGGTATCTTTCATTGAATGTGGGAATGCATTAGAGAAAAATGCTCAGGAATCCAAGTCCCCATTCCTTATGTATTCAGAGACGGTGGATCTCATCAAGTAAGTGGAAAGACTTGCCACATCATTGGTAGTAACATTACTTCTCTGATCCACCTAGGAAAGGGCTGAATTAACTCTATACGGAAGAAAAATGTACTTAATCCTTTATTATCCTTTGTTGTCTTGGATAAGGAGAACTAGATATTTCAATGGATAATTTTGCCTTTTTAAGGTTTGATTCTAAATTCTGAGTACAAAGGAAGTCGTAAGATCAAGATGAAGTATTGTATTCTGCTTGTCATTTTAACTCACAGATACACTATGAAGTTAAAGAATTACTTGGCGCCAGATGCTACAGCTGCAGATAAAAGACTCACAATACTTTGGTAAGTGTGCTTCTGTTCTAGCCACTGTTAGATGACAGGCTATTCCATAATAAATTCTGCTCTGTATTCTCTCCTGACAGTTATCCTTGAATCAACCCTACAACCCTGTCATAAATCCATTCTTGATGGGTGAAGCAAGAAATGACTCAAAATTCCTACTGAAAGATTTTACTTATTATTGTCAGACTCTGATATATTGCCCTCTTGAGGAAAGCCTTGGTGTGGAGTCAGTATTAGAACCCACACGTCTCATGTGATCACTTTTCTGGGCTTTTCTCTCGGTTCTCTCTCTGTCCATTTGTATATATACCTTTCCTTAGGGAGCAGCAGATAATACAAGCAAATTTGAAAACTAAATGTCCTGGCAGACCTGGAGTTGCACCATTCTTGTTTTGCCCATAGTATGGTGGGTGTAACAGCTCTACTGTGTCCTATAGGGTCACTATGAGTCAGAACTGACTTAATGGCAATGAGTTTTGATTTAGTAGTCCCAGATCTCTTAGCCATCTTCCCCACCGTAAGGTGTGTACCACAATAAGACACATCTTTTGGTTTTGGCCTAAGGGTGAGCATTGTTGACTTTGTGTCAAGATCTGCGCACAAGAGTCTGCCCTGTATTCTTACACGATGGCAAAGGTTGCCTGTGTAGATGTGGCCAAAGTCTAACGTCCTGGTAAATAAGCTGCCCTTTTTCCCCATTGGCTAGCCTATGATGGCATAGTGGTTAAGAGCTTGACTGCTAACCAAAAGGTCGGCGGTTTGAATGCACCATCTGCTCCTTGGAAACCCTGTGGGGCAGTTCTACTCTTTCCTGTAGGGTCGCTATGAGTTGGAGTCGACTCACTGACGAGTTTGAATTTTTTTTTAGCCTACGATGCCAGTCTTTGCTGTACCTGAGGCTATTCAAACTGAAGAAGGAAAATGCTCTGAAGTACTCAAAGACACTGACGGAGCATCTGAAGGTAAATGTGCAAAAGAGGAGGGTCCATTTCCTAGGAGACAAAACTTGTAAAGCCCCCATCCCACCCCGCAAGTGCCCTCATACCCACAGCAGGAGAGGAGCTATTACTTGGAAACTTTCAAATAAATTTGAGGTCCTTGGAAAAGTTTTTAAACCCATGGTAAATGCATATATATCCCATCGTAGAACCTATAGACCCTTACACAGCAGCTCTTAGTAAAATTTCAGTAGATATAACCTGTTTTTATTATGAAAACTAACTTATAATTTAAAAATGATCTTTTGTTTTTACTACCATCCTTCTTTACACTGTTATCTTTGTTTCCTATATTTTTTCATGACAGCACACATATATCTTCCTAAAGTCCTGCTCTGATCATGACTTGGAACCTTTCTGTAGCTTACCATTACCTGCAGTGTCAAGTCCGAGCCCCTTACCTTGGCCTGCAAAGCCCTCAAGGTCCCAATCTTGTTCTTTGTCTAAATCTCTGCCATAGCCAAATGGTACAAGTCACTTACATTCTGTTTTCTGCATCCTTTGTACATAGTATGGCTCACCTCCCTATGCCTGTTTAGCCATCTGAGGGTTACTCATTCTTCCCTGCCCCTTCTGTGAAGTCTTCCAGAACACCCCAGGTCTCTGCTAAATAACTTCCTTCTGCGCATTTTCACACACATACTCCCCCCGCCCCACACACACACACACATTTTGTTCTCTTAAATTTATAAAGCTTCTTGAGATCAGTTCTGGTTCAATGCTTTGAAATATGTTTAGTAGTTCATAAGTAGTTTTTTGTTTCTAATTACTAAGTTTTTTTTTTTTTTTTTTCCCCACAGAATTCTTACAATAATTCTCAAGCTCCATCACCTGGCTTGGGAAGGTAGGTAAAACTTTATTCTGTAAAATACCATTTGTGACATTTATTTATAATGTAAAAATGAAATGGATAGGGTACAATTTCCAAAAATAGAAAGATGATTAGTTTTTTTAATTAAATCCATTTCTCCTATAAGTATTTTTATGTTATCTATCCTAGAAGAGATCATTTTCTTCCTTCTTTATTTTTTTATAAATTGAAAGTATAAAATGAATACAATCTTAGGAAGATGAGAGCTGGGATATTTCACCTGCAGAAATCTGAGTTTTCTACAAGAGTACCTCAACTCTTTTTACAGCCTGACTTCCATATTACTTGGGATTTATTACCACAGGATTATTTTTATGCAGGTCTCGGCACCGTGAGAATTCAGTGACAGTGGCATGGTTGTAGCTTATCCTCCATCCCCACATCACCCCCATCCCACCCACACTCAAAAGGAGACAAACACCATGAAACTTTGTTATTTTGCTAATTTTATCTGTTCAGTTATTATGTTTATGTGACATTCTGTCTTTGACGTTTTATGTATTTTCACAACCAAATTTATAATGCTGGAAGAGTACAGATATAAATATTCTTAAGAGCTTTTTTCCCAACTTCCATTCGATTTTCCTTTTCTTAGTATGTGATCGTGCTCTTAGGCATTTTTGCAAATTTTAGTATTCCTGAAATGAATCTGTCAGATTTCAACATATTTGTTTTCTAAGAAACATTTAAGCAGCCCCAGTTACGCAGTGGTTAAGTGTTCGGCTACTAACCAGAAGGTCGGCGGTTCAAACTCACCAGCTACTCCCCAGGAGAAAGATGTGGTGGTCTCCTTCTGTAAAGATTTATAGCCCTGGAAACCTTAAAGGGCAGTTCTACCCTACCTTATAGGATTGCTATGAGTCGAAATCAACTCGATGGCACTGGGTTTGGGTAAGAAATATTTAATTGGAAGGAAGAACTGAGGTGATTGTAGTTGATTGAAAGAGCTGTACCTCTTTGTCAACTTTGAATAATTTGGTTAAACTAGGAGATGGCCAGAGATGTTGGAGCTCTATATTAAAATGTTTCCATTTACCATCACAAATTTTTGGGTTAATTGTTTACTCCATCCAGCCTCCTACAACAAAATTTGAAAAATATGTAATTGTATGCCTTGAATAGATAGAAAATGTGTTGTACTGGGAGTGAGGAGATCTGGTTTCTAAGTCTTTGAACTGCTCTAACAAGGTGTGTGACTTCAGTTATTTTCCTCCTCTTGATCTGTTGCTGTTCGTTAAAACAAAGGGCCTAGATTATATCATCATTCACAATAGCCTTTAGTAAGGTGAGTACTTATTTAGAAAAAAATATACTCCTCTGGAAGCCATTCTAGTTTAAAATAATCTTTAAAATTTAAAAGCCTTCATGTAAGAAGAGTGAGTAGTACTTTGATTTCATAACGTTCACCATATCCATATGAACAAGCTTCCTGTTTCTCTGTGTGTAGCAAAGCTGTTGGGATGCCTTCCCCTGTTTCTCCAAAACTGTCACCAGGCAATTCAGGAAATTACTCTTCTGGAGCCAGTAGTGCTTCAGCTAGTGGCTCTTCAGTGACCATCCCACAGAGGATCCACCAGATGGCAGCCAGCTATGTTCAGGTTACATCCAACTTCCTCTATGCCACTGAAATTTGGGACCAAGCGGAACAGCTTTCCAAAGAGCAAAAAGGTAGGTTGGACTCTGGAAAAACGTTGACTAAGGAATGGAATTGTTAAAAGGAACTTTGATAATCTAATTAAATAACCATCTGGTCTGTAGTTTGTTATTTAGAGTCAGTGATAATCAGTCTGTTAATAACCATAGCTTAGCAGTCATACTGAATGAAACTGAAATTTGTTTAAAAAAAAAAAAAACCTTTCATGATGCTGGTGACACACAAACAAAACTGAAAATAGTTCTTGGTCTAAAACAAATATACCTCCTTTTCTGGCACATTAAATGAAGCTCATACTATCCTGGATTAGAACATATGTTTTAATATGTCTAATCTAGGATGTTAACAGTAGTTTGGCTGAAGGTTTAGGATTATATCCAGACATTTTGTACATCTGAGATGTTTAATATGTAAGAAAATGTGTACATACTGGGTAGTTAGGTAACAAGGAAGAAACTTATTGGATAAAAGAGGTGATAACATGAATAGATTTCTTAACATTCCTTGAAATTAGGTCATTTGAGGCTTTGCACCTTAAGTTTATTATTTTCCAAACTGAGGACATAGAAAATTTTAAAGTATTTAAAGATTTTAAAGGAGCTGTCAGGTGAGCCCTGGTGGTGCAATGGTTTGAGAGCTCAGCTGCTAACCAAAAGGTTGGCAGTTCGAATCCACCAACCACTCCTGGGAAGCCCTGTGAGGCAATTCTCCTGTGTCCTGTAGGGTTGCAATGAGTCAGAATCAACTCGATGACAGTGGCTTTGTTGTCAGGCAGGGGCTGTCAAGTCAGTTCCAACTCATAGCGACCTCATGAGGTATTCCTGGCTGTAATCTTTCTGCTGCTTAGTTGCTGGGTGGGTTCAAACTGCCAACCTTTTGGTTAGCAGTCCAGCACTTTCCTGTTTGCGCCCCCAAGGCTCCTTAAGGAAGAGTACTGTATAAATACAGTCCTATTTTAGTGATGTTATTAACAAGTATGTATACGTGGCATCCATTCAGGTCAATCTTTTTTGGAGAAACACTGATCAATCAACCAAGTGCCCTTTTGTCACAGAGTTCCTTTAAATACTTTATAGTACAAACAGATAATTAGGTTAAAATGAAAGATTCTTGTCCCTAAAGAGGGAGTAGTGATGAAAGAAAGGTAAGAGGAACCACAACATTGAACATAAAGTTGTATTTTTTTAAAATGTGATTTTTTCCTGATGTTTTTAAAAATGTCAGTGTTGATCAGGAGATATTAGAGCTGGCATTCCTCTTACTCACCGTACTCTCCACTCATCTCCCTGTTGCCAGTTCCCTTTCTTTTTTAACTTTTCTGTTATGGTAATTTTCAAACACTGACAGAAGGGAAGAGAATAGTATAATGACCCCTGTGCCTTGCACTCACCTTGAACAACCCAAGACTTTGACCATCTTGTCTCATGTGTTTCATATACTTAGGCAGACACACGCGTACACGCACAGATACTTCAATTAAAGCAAATACCAGATATTGTGACATTTCCCCTGAAAATACTTTGGTATACATCCTTACGTGGTAAGCGCTGTTCGAAAACACAACCACCGTGCCTTTTTCACAGCTACCGGTATTAACAATAACTCCTTTATGTCATCTATCCGTGCTCTACCATCACGTTCCCCTGTTGTCTCACATGCACCATTTTTTAGCAGTTGGATTTGTTTAAACAGGATCCAAGCAGGTCTACACATTGCATTTCATTGATAAGTCTCAAGCATATTTTATACGGTAACAATCCTTCCTTCCCCTCTCCAGCTTTATTTGGCCATGTCATTGATGTTAGAGAATTTTCTGTTCTGACATTCCTTTTGCATTTATTAGCTAATTCTATAAAGACGTACCTTCTCAACTGTTTAGTTACTTCTTGCCTTGTTTGAATAGGCTGAGATCTTTATCTTGAGAGTTTTCTGCACTTTTAAAAACCCTTTTCTTACTCTCTGGTTCCTACATCTGGCTGTTTTCTCTCTAAATTGCATTGTGATCCACTCTTAGGGTACTATTGTCCCTCCTCCCGTCTACACCTCCCTTATGAGCACACCAGCCTGTATTTGTTCACGCAGAAAGAATCCTTCTATTTCCATCCCTCAAAATTTTAAACTACTGTCTAGAAACATGGGTTTTAATTTATTAATGGTGAATATCATACGATTTCAGCAGAAAGGTTGGATACAGGCTGTCGTAAGCATCTAACATCATAGGAGCTCTTATGGGGAAGCATGCAAAATACATCCTCTTTTAATATCACTTGATTCTTGCACAAAAACAGTACACAGAGAATGTTTTAAGTAGTCAGATACGTAGTACATTGGAGCACTAGGTCTCCGTTTTAATAATGCTTACTGCATGTATGTATAATACTTAATTCCTGACCTTACATTCTGTTTAAAATGTTGTGTGACGTGGGGAAAAAAATAACTTGAGAGACTATGGGATGGCTGGTTCTAAAATATGAACAGTAACCATTTTAGAGGGTGAGGAAGTGTTTTTTGACTTCGTGTGAATGCTATTTTACAGTCTAGACTGAAGATTTTAAAGCGGTGATTCAAAAGGATATGTGTCATTTAATGAATGTTTTTGGTTTTCTAGAATTCTTTGCTGAACTGGATAAAGTAATGGGCCCTCTCATCTTTAATGCAAGCATCATGACAGACCTAGTTCGTTACACCCGGCAGGGACTGCACTGGCTTCGCCAGGATGCCAAGTTAATATCTTGAACTGAACACATTCTCGTTGCCTCTGATTTTCTCCACAACACTGTGTCACATCACGAAGGAAAACTGCCATAACACGCCACCTAGTCGACACTAAGAATGAGGAATGGTTTTCTCCTCCCTGGTTCATGTGGTGTTGTTTATAACCCCAAGCTATCATGTCAGTTGATCCTTTTAATGTTCTGAGTATGAAAAATTATTTAAATACTTTTAAATCTGCAGCACATTGATAAGATGGTTTCATTTTTCTGTAATAAGATTGAAATTCCAGTTGTAATTCATAACTAATCAATTGAAATTCTATTTATTTTAGTTTTTTTTAGTTCCCAGGTTAGGGCTACTTTAAAGTTTAGTTATTTCTACCTATAAATTTACTTGGTTGAACATTTAGCATACATGTAATGTAGACATTTTTATTTATATGCTTTGCGAGCTTTGTTACCTAATAGTGTGTTTTTGTGGAAGCTCTTACAAAAGAGTAAGAGTTGGTTCATCTTAAATATGGACATATTCTTTCCACACCTACTACCTGATATTATTTCAAATCTTAATTACAATTTTATTGAATTCATATTTAGTATTAAGGTAGTCTCCACATGAAAAATCACTTACATATGAGAAGATGGCACTCTATGTGGATGAAAGATGAAATGTGTCTCATTTGGTTTGCGTTATTTCAGGAACTGTGAACATGTGTTAATAACACTAAAGCAATCACAAGGTGACTGTAACCTGCGTTGAATGCATTACAGAAGAGGGCAGGCAAGCTTTCTCAGAGAAGTACATCATGCGAACGGTTTCATAAAGGGACAATCTTGAACTTTAGGATTTCATTAAAAGCATATGTTCTTTTTTGTTGCTAATCATTTTTGACACTTGTTGAAACAGAGTGAGTTACTGTCGAAAGAAGGGTGATCCAACTCCCAAGGCTTGCTGCCTAAATCTCTTTAATTGGTAATGTTTGAAGGTTAAAATCTCATTTCAGAATTCTTACTGTTTTTGTTTTTTCCCATACTAGATGTTTCACTCTGACATGAGCATGCAGTGACTGATGTAGGAATAGGCTGGAGCTTTTGTGTGTGTGCTTTTGCTCTACAGCTTAACAGTTCTGATGCCTGATGTAGAGATGGTGAATTTCTCCTTCAAAGCTATCTTATATTTACTCCCTTTGTATTATGAGAGCCCCCAGGAATGATGTAGGAGCCCTGGTCGAACAGTAGTTAAGAGCTCAGCTGCTAACCAAAAGGTCAGCAGTTCAAATCTACCAGCCACTCCTTGGAAACCCTATGGGGTAGTTCTACTCCGTCCTGTAGGGGCACGATGAATCAGAATTGACTCGACAGCAACGGATTTGGTTTGGTTTTATGAATGGTGTATGTTTCTGATGGGAGCAGAAAAGTCACACTAGGAAAGTATCTAACTTGTATGATGTAAGCTCTCAGGAAGGGGAAGGAAACAGGGGTAGAGTTTAAGAAGCCAGCTCTGAAAGAGTTGTATATTAAAGTACCTTTGCCTGCAAGATGCCTATAGGAGTCAGAGGTGAGAAACATGCCCCCTATACTTTGTTTTTAGTGCCACTATCATGTCTGGTGTGCCTTAAATCTTACCTTTAGATGAAGACTCTGTGGACTGTTTACAGAAGAAGCTTTACACTAGGAGCACGTTGCCCAGCCATACATGGTTGGTCTTCTGCAGTAATCATGTTAAATTCTGTTTTCTTTTAAATCTTCCTTTAGAGTCATATAAAGATTAATTCTTTCAGAAAAGCTAACACTTTGGGAAATGACTTAGTCGTCCAGTGGCTTCATATTTGTAGAGATTCTTAACTGTTTTGTACCTCAAGTTGTTTTTTACATATCATTGAAGAATTAAGATCTACAAATTATGTTGAATTTATCCTTTTTCCCTTGGAGAAATTATCTCTGATGCCTTTCTAATTTAGTCTTATTGTTTTAGGGAGTTTTCTTTAAGAGGACATGATAGTTATTTAGTAAAAACCTTGTCACTATTAATCAAGTAGTAGTGTCTTGTCCTCCTCTGATTTCTCTGACCCTGATTCCTCAATTTGCAGTGATGTCTTAGAAATGAAAAAAGCATCATCCAGGCTTCTAGACTTTCAGCAACCACAGCCAGTGGGGCGCCTCTGAGTTCCAGTGTGTTCTAGTTTCTTGTGTGTCCTGGAGGCAGCAGGAGGATTCCTTAGGACGACACTGATAGCTTGTTAAAGCAGAGTTTCCTGCATGTTTTATGGTGCTGCTCGAAGATACTTTCTTTTTAAAACTGTGTTAATTCTTGGAGAATGAGTTTTTCGAGCTTTTCACACTGGAGGATTTTCCCCACGAAGTGATAATGGGCAGTGGATCAAAATGTTATCCTAAATAAATAAATTTTCAGTGCCGTAGTCTTTGGCAACACCACACCCTCTCCTTCAGGTCCATCTTCTCAAATGTCTGTCTGTGTTACCATCTGTTCCAGCACATGCTTCGGACTCCTGTACAGGCAACCATTCCTCCCTCCTAAGTAGGTGTCTTCAGTGTTTTCTAATCATTTAAAACTGAAATCGACAAGTAGCTAACAACTTACTTAGTCTGAGACTTGTACTTAATATACAGTTAATTATAGAAATAGCAACTATTTTAAAAATTACTCTGTTGACTGCTCTTTAAAACCACACTTGTATGCCAGGAGACATCAGCCTACAACAGTGGACTCTTTACAGGCAACCAACGCACACAGATTGCGGTGGATGAAGTTGTCACGTGGTAGTCTTGTTAGCCTGGGCTGGGCTGCAGGGAGCCCTTCCCTCCAGGCAATTCAAGCTTTCACAGCCCAGCCAAGGCTCTAGCCTGGCTGGGGAGCACCCAGCCCATTTCTTGCCTCAGTGCCACTTTTTTCTGTGCAAGTAGCCAAGGAGTGACTTTGTAAGTAATGAGCACTGGTATGTTCAGATAAATTCACAGCTGTAGCTGCTGAAGACTGGAGAAGGTTGACCAGCACTGATTTAATTCCCCGATGTAAAAGCTTGTGCCTCTGGGGAGCTCTCGCACTGATGGATCCGTAGGTATCTGGGCTGCACTTTGAATGACACATTTGTAGCTTTATTAAATTCATTGTTGTTTTTTTAAATTGTTGTTTGTTTTCATTAAAGAAAGGTTTAATCAGACTAGATCAGACAACATCATTTTGTTTTTAATGACAGAAACTTTGGGAAACTTAACTTTTAATGAATGAGCTTGCATTGTGAAGCAAGAGCTAGAAAAGATGCCTGTTATAAATGGAAGTTCTGGCTCTGGAGACCAAGCACTCCATGGCATTTCAGAGCAGCCAGTGGTCGCTGCAATCCGTGATGCCTAGTTGTGTCGAGGAGGGGGTACGCTGTGTACTCTTCTAGATGTGAGGGTATGCAACTTTGGATTTTAAAATTATGTACACATACACACTTTATATATATGTATGTATGTATGAAAACATGAAATTAGTTTGTCAAAAATGTGTGTGTTTAGTATTTTAGCTTAGTGCAACTATTTCCACATTATTTATTAAATTGATCTAAGACACTTTCTTGTTGACACCTTGAATATTAATTTTCAAGGGTGCAATGTGTATTCCTTTAGATTGTTAAAGCTTAATTACTATGATTTGTAGTAAATTAACTTTTAAAATATATTTGAGTCCTTCTGTAGTACTATAGGGCTCTTACAGGGTGGAAAGGATGTTAATTTTCCAGTTGAACAAAATGGCTTCGTTATGTGTTTTGAATTATAGGAGCTTGCCTCTCGTTCCCGGAGACATCTACTAGGACGACTGCTTCAGGCAGATTGTTTGTTTGAAAAACAAAAGTAACATGGGGAGCAAAGCATTTCAAATCCTCATACACTCCTATAACTCATATTTCCTAATTATGTGGAACACAAATTTTATTTCAGCTTCATGTATCATTGTGTTGGAGAGGCAGATTTTTCCCCAATAATAAGTAATATTGCAAAGCTAAGGTTGCTATTCAGTAAAATAAATAGAAGAAATAACTAACGCTCACTTTTGAATGACTTGGAATATGTAGTGACAAGGGGTCAAACTGGCCATGATTGTGAGCATTTCTTTAATGTGTTCAACCAATGGAGAAGTTCAGTTTAGACCTCTAGACCTTAGAACCAAGCTAGCAGGTGACACGAAGTAAGTTCAGAGTTGGTAAAGGTGGTCTTATTAAGCCCTTATTTAAATGAACCCGATGGTTCGTTAAAAAAAAAAAACCTTCTTGTCTCCAGAAAAGGGAATGGAAAGACTGTCTAAATCTGTCTCTCTCTTTTCATGGAATTTGGTCAAAGAATATCGAGGCATTAGTGTTACTTAAACCAAGTCATATAGATGTTTACACATCGTAGAATAGCAGCCTGAGTAGTCATCAGGTAACACAGCTGACTTTCAGGAATATCAGCATGACCTCTCCTTGCCACTATTGCTCAGCTAAGCATAAATTGCCATTCTTCAAGATAAGCAAGCAAAAACACACACACACACACACAAGAGGGGGGCCTTTAAATGCGCATGGAAAAGCTCCCACCCAGAAATTCTAGTAATACTCTGTTTTGACCTCTTAATTGTTTCCATGTGGGTTTGGTTTCTTTTCAGCTTTTAACCATTGGAATTTCTTACCTGCTGTTGTTCTTTCTGGAAAATATCTATTTGGAAATGCTGCCTTTCAAATCAATGCCATGATTATCCATACTGTTGAGTTTGTCGTTGCTGTTCAAGAAGTGTCCCCATCTTACAACTTTATGCACACACCTGGCAAATCATTGACGTGAGCATTCAACAGTACTGGGGGTGGGGTAGGTGGGGTGGGGCTCACCAACAGAGCTGGCTTCATTGGTGGCAGTGCCTGAAAAGGCACCACCTTTGGGGACCAGGTGGGTTGGTAAGCACAGTTAGGAAAATTTCTATCTAGTCTCCGTTTTGAATGATTTTGAGAAATTTTGTACATGGAGGATGGAAATACTTATATATTTATTAAAAGTCCTTTTATTTGAAATTAAGATTATTTGGTAAATAATGGTTTGATATTTGGGGAGGGTTTTGGAGAGGAGGTAATGCCACTTATACACTAAAAGCCTTGTTAATTCTGCAGAAAGGTACTGTTGGTGACTGATAGGATGCCTTTGCTTGTACATGGTCCAGATCTTTGTTTTACATTTCTTCTATCTAAAGTATTTAGGCATCTGACATTTTCAACCAAAATTTCAATTATATACTGTGATTTTTATTTGTTGCAATACATTAAAATTTCAGAGGTACTTTGGGGCTCAAAAGCTAGAATTTCTAAGTCAGTGTGTGCATTTCACATTATAAAGCTGTTAATGGTGAGCAAAGTATTATATACTAACTAGATTTTTCCACATCTGTATAGTATATTATATGTATTTTGTGGTATTGAGATTATAGAAAGTTTAGAGTGTCAAACATGCGTTTAATGTGTATTTTTAAACAAATTTATGGCAATTAAAATACTTGGAGACAAGGGTATCACATTTCAATTTGTAAAGATCTTTTTAACTCTACTGTGTCATTAAGATGCTTTGTATAATGCCAAACCATAGCTGGAGAAACTAAGTTTAATAAATATCAAATAGATTTTCTGTATTAAAGTTTATAAACACTGTGCTCTTTACACTTCTTCAACTCCTACTTTGCCCCTTCCATGTAATTTCTGTTCTGTGTTTAGGGCCCCATGTTACTCTTCTGGTCCTGCAGCCCAGATCTTACTTTCCGATGACAAATTCTGAACTTGCTGACCATGAGCCCTTGTGCATAGATCATAATTCATCCTGCTCCAACAAATCTCAAACCCTTTTTGTGTTCATGGTGGCTTGGGCTTTTATTATTTTATTAAACTAGATTTTTCTTCCTGTTCTGGCTTATGTTCAAAGAGTCATAGACTGGGCCCATCATTAGATGGCAAATGCCAAAATCCCCATCTTCTACACCTCACTTGAGAGTTCCTTACGTGGAGTTAAAGGGTTGGGACCAGGCCCACAGGTTATTAAGCTGATTGCATAGCTACTGCCTAAACTTCTGCCTTTAACCTGCCACTGTGCTCTGTATTTCTTGAAAATGCATAAACTCTCTCCTTCACACTTTCCAGATTGAGAAGTTAACACATCATTATTAGACAATGATGTTTTTTCCTATAGTACACAGAAGCAAACCCACCCTCCCCTCAGAAGTTTGAGTTCCAGACTGCCAAAATTTCAACTGGAGACATTTAATAGTATTCATAAAAAAATAAACTCTAAGTTGAAAATCTCAGTCATGCTTATCCACCTACCAAAATTCTAAGAAGAAACGGAGACTTGTTAAAGCACACATCTGTCTTTAAATATTAAAAATACAAGATGGCTTCACTTAGGTGTCTCCAGCCAAAATGCAGTTAATCAATATTCCATAGAACGGAGCATTGTTGTAGGTGAGTGCTGTCCTCTCTCTCCCTAGTATGTACTTCATTCCTGGGCCACGCTTAGGGAACAGCGTCTTTTTCTAGAGGAAAACAAAAAGGTAGTTTTTAAGATGGGTCTAGCAGTGCCCAAGGTGGCCTCTGCTGCATTTTCTTCTGCATAATTGGTCCAGTCTCAGGAACACAGAAGAAAGGAAAGTCACCCTCTTTGATGGTACCTGTGTAGACTTGTTCTTAGCTCATGAGAGATTCTCTTCCTCCAGGGAGCTCGCAGCCCCACCTCACCTCAGGCACCCCTCCCAACTAGCTTTATCCCTTGGCCTGTGTGATTCCTGACTTCTCCCTTGCCCAGCTTCCCAGGGCTCTGTGGCCCAGCCCTCTCCCAGGCTTAAGGAGTTACCTGCATAGCCTTGTGATACATTCAGATTCATCCCGACAGGAGGCTCCAATAGGCCTAAGGGACACTCCTCTCCAAAATGGGGTCATTCGCCTCAGCCTTCTCTTTGCTGAGCTCAGTTCTGGTATTGGGGAACCATCTACCTGTAGGGCAAAGAAATGTGCCTCAGGTATGGAAGAGTTGACACTTGCTGTACACCCTAGAAGAATGATCACCCCCAGGGTGCTGCAGAGGAACCATTCTTCATGACTAAGTCTCCCAGGTTCCACTACAGTTCCTTTACCAACACCACCCCACACATAACACACACATCCTTACCTGGCCTAACAGCAGGAGGCAGGTCATGAGCACTGCAAAGAGCCTGAGGGGCCACATCTTGACAGGAGGATGTAGGAGCCAGGGTCAGTCCCTGCTTCCTTTTTATAGGTTGAAATTCTCTCCAGTGGTTGCCAGATGAGGGCAAAGTTTATATTTGCAATCAGGATTGATTTAATAAGTTAATGTCTACCAGAAGAATGTGCTCAAGGTCTGTCTTTCAGACATGTATTTACTGATCTCTCATCTGGACTTCGAGTGATTGTATTGCTGGCTTGGACCCTTTCATCCATTTTACTAAAAGTCACCACTGTCCTTCCCTTTGAAAGCCATGTGAAGCCATTGAGGGAGGCCAGGCACCTGGCCACATTTTGATTCTAAAATAGTGAGATCACTCGAATCAAAATAGAATTCTAATAATGAGGTCTTCAGGAATAGTATATGAAACCTTTTAGCCTTATCTAGGAAAGAACTGGTCTCTTGTGTACAGGGAATTGGACAAATCCCTTATCTCCCTACTGTGGGAGGGTGCTCGGCAAGCCAGGTCTGCAGTGCACCAGATCCTGTATCTGCTCCAGACCATCTCCCTAGTAGAATGAATACTCAGCTGTGGAAAATTTAGTGTCTGACCCACCTGCCATCTCTCCCAGGGGAAGAGCAATCAGGACCAACGTGGAAGCTCTTGGAACCATGGATGAATTCAGTGGATTGTAGTTGTTTTGTTTTAAACACATGTGAATGAGGAGTGGCAGGAGCTTCTAAATCAGTGGGAGCGCTTGTGTGGTGATTAAACCACATTGCAAGCCTTGGGTTACGGGCTTTCCTCCCAGTACCTGCCGGGGCCTTCTGCACAGCATTCTTGCCAGCAGGTTCAGGGAAGCAGGCGCAGGGCTGGGAAATTTCCAAAACCCAAAACAACAGCTTTGAGCAATAGCTTAAGTGGGAACTGCTACAGATTTCTAAACCAAAAAAGAAGATGTGTCACCAAACTATGAGTGGTTATATGAGTATTCATTAAATGACCCGGGAGCTTTAATAAATTTTGGGGCAAAGGTGTGAATTTTGGGTAAGGAGACTTAAAAGACTCTAGGTCTTCTATGACATGGAGGGATTAACCAAGACAATTGCAACAAGATTCTTTCCCCATCTACCTGGCATCTCCCTGAAAACTTGGCTGATGGCTCTTCTGGAGGCCCTTTTCAACTTCGGAGTTGGGTATTTGGATATGAGTTGCCTGTTCCCTTACCCCAAGGAAAAGTAGAGACGCAACACAGCTGAAGGTGGACAGGATGGTCGCGAATCCTTCCGCCCAGGGAATAGAGGGTGCCTCTTGCCAAAGAGCCTCAGAGTTGAGATTGGGCAGGGTGTAACTCCACTTATCTACCCTGGTTCCATTCCTCTCAGGACCAGGAAGGGACAGTTACTGTTTGCACTTAGGGAACATTGCAAAGCAGAGCTATGCCTAACCCACCTAACCTACAAGTTACAAGGCCAGTTTTCTGTACCCTCCCTTAATCTCTGAGTTTGTATTCTCCGTGACACCAGATAGGGGCTTACCTACGAGCTATGTGGTGACCTAGTGAACATTGGGTAAGAACACATCTGATTAGATAAGCAAAAAGCTGAACAACCTGATGTCCTAGAGCCAGTTGGGTCTGTGGACCCAGTGCTAAACCACCCTAGAGTGATGTGGTGCCAAATGGGCTCTGGAAATTTCTCATGCCAAAGATAAGTACTTTCTCCTAACCCTCCATTTCTGCCTTCTATACTCCAAGCAAAACCAAACTAGCTTTTTGTGTTCATTTGTAAAGATAATACTACCACAGTTAAGGGAAGAGCCTATGAGCCTCAGGCCCCTGTCCATTGGGAAAAAGAACAAAATTGTAACAACACTGTCTCCTGCTCCTATCTTGCATGCCATGCCCCTACAAAAGAAAAGACTGGGTAATTACTACCAGTGGAATAATTAACTACTGTTAGGGAAATATTTCAACATATATATTTACACTAGCTCTTTTTTTTTTTTAATTTAAATTGTTAAATTATCTGTTGTTTTATTTAAATATGGAGCAAAAATCAAACTTTTTAAAAGCAAAGTGGCAACAAGGCAGCCTTCAGCTTAATTAAATGGCAGCAGTTATCCACAGCCATCCCACACCCCTGGGAGTTGAATGTGAAAGTCTGCTCCTGAAAAGGGGGGAAAAAATTCATGGGCTCTCTGCAATAAAGTATTTTGCTGAATGAATTAGCACGGAGCTACATTCTCCTTCCTCCAGCAGAAAGACCTAAGAAGTCTAACAACTTTAGCCTTAAGAAAAAAATGCTTGGCTGGAAGGCAGAAGCTTGGGGTCTAGGCAGAGTGACTGACCATAGGCCAGCCCTTCCCCTCTCTGTGCTTTATAGTCTTCTGGGAGTACATCTTTGAGACCTCTCAGGCACAGACATTTGGGGGCTCACGTTAGTTTACAAGAAGAAAATGAGACCGAAGCAGGTTTGATAGCTAAGAGCTTGGTAACTTTGGACACAACTCCTAGGAATTTAGTGCCTAAGATGAAATAAGAGGATGTAGATACATGAGCAGCTGTTTGAAACACACTCCAGGTGGAGAGATCATTAGGGTGTGGCGGTAATTGGAAATTTTTTGCTGTCCATGAGCAGGAGGTGCCTACTAAAAGATGAAAGACTCTTGAAATGGAGGAACTTTTCCAGGTAAAATTTCAGCAAAAGGTCAGAGTGTAATTGCTCTTTTCCTGGCTGAACTGGCACCAGCTTCTGGGCCTGCACTAGGCCTACATCTTGGGGATTATGTTGACAGGCTGAAGAGAGGGCTTTCTTCCCCAGACTCTACAGTCCATAGATAAAAGTGTCCCCACAACGATGGGGGACAGGAGATCTGCTTGGGAAAAAAAAGGCTAAATGGAGCAAGTGGTTATGTCGTCACAGGGAAGGAGCCATACCCAGAGTTAGAGGCTCCAGGTGGATGGGTTATACAGGCTTTAAGGCCCACAGCAGCTGTCTCTCATCCTCGCCTAAAAGCCTCTAGTCAATTTCTCCTTTGTGGATTTCTACAGATTAGAATGGTCCCTAAAATGATCCTAGATCCCATATTGTGTACAAGGGCACTGTGACAGCTCACTACATTCCACACCCTCACTGCCTCAGTGCCTCAGTTACACAGGTGAGATCCATGTCACCAAGCTCAGAGAGGGAAGCCCCATAGTAAGAGGCCCAAAACACCCTTTAACAATTTTAGCCATAGGCAGCTCAGCTTGATCAAAGCATCTCCTGTAGGGTCTTCTCAGTAGGGCCCTCCTGGATTAAGACCAACACAGTCAGTGCCTGGCCTGGGGTGAGAAAGGCTTAGTTGGGTTTCTTTGAGCTTGTCAAAGAACTGTTAGCTGCCATCGAGTTGGTTCCGACTCACAGCAACCCCATGTACAACAGAATGAAATAACTGCCCAGTCCTACACCATTCTCACAACCATTATGCTTGAGCCCATTGTTGCAGCCACTGTGTCAATCCACCTCAAGGGTCTTCCTCTTTTTCACTGACCCTCTACCTTATCAAGCATAATGTCCTTATAACATGTCCAAAGTATGTGAGATGAAGTCTCACCATCCTCACTTCTAAGGAGCATTGGAGCTGTACTTCTTCCAAGACAGATTTGTTCGTTCTTTTGACAGTCCATTTCACTACCCTTCTCAAAGGAGTCTTTGACCCAAATATATTGCAGATCAGGCATCAAGCTCTGGAATCTGGACAAAAGACCAAACAGGAAAACTGGACCATGTTTGGTGAGGCCAAGAGTTTTTATCCACTAGCTGCCCTGTTAAGCCTGTACCACCACGCCCGATACCTATCACTCATTTCATTATCACCACAATGCTGTGACTGTACATCTATTTTCTGGGTAAGAAATCGAAGGCTCCAAAACAGAGGTTACTTGCCTGTATTGATGAGGAAGCAACAGTTTAAGGATACGGGCCCAAGTCTGTCTGGCTCAGCCTTTCCCCCTTATTCTGCCTCACAATCAACACAAATATTTTACAAATGTTTTATCTCAAGATATTTCATTTGGGTCCTTAAAAGGCAAAAGCAATCAGTGTAAGGAAAGACACAGCCTGAGCCAGAAGGTCAGCCAGACCACGATAAGGTACCGCATTACATCACCAGAAAATATCCTTAGAAAAGAGGAAGTCTCTACAAATGGAGCAGGGGCCCAGAAGCATAAAACAAACTCTGCCAACTGTACTCCCTCACTATATCTTAGTAAAGAAAAAAGGGTACTTTTCATACTAAGATACTACAAAGGCTCTAGAGCAGGGGTTAGCAAACTTTCTCTATGAAGTCCTGGACTTTACAGGCTCCAGTTGGTTAAAAAAAATTTGGGGCTCCCAAGTAGAGACCAAGGGATTACCTCATCTCCTCCTTTCATAGTAGACTTTTGCTCAAGCTAAGTCAGGCCTGCCTTGGGTGGAAAGGTAAAACAGTATGGCATTTAAAAGCACAAAACTCTAGTTCCAGAGTCCACGCCATTCACTAACTATAATTTTGGGCAGGTTCCTTAACCTCTCTGTGCCTGTTTCCTCAGCTACAAAATGAGTGTTTGCTTCAAAGGTTGTTGTGAGATCTAAGAGTTAATTTGTATAAAGGGTTTAGAAGAGTGCCTGACATAGTAAGCACAATATTGCTAGATTTTATTGTTATTGACAGAGGGCCAGGAACCAGCAATACCCACAGCCTGTGCCACCCACAACTGGCCAGCTGCAAGAGGCAGGCAGGCACTTGTAGATTCTAGAATAGGGGCAAACCCTACCTCTTCACCAAGCCCCCAAACTAGCCAAAATTGTCAGGCCTCATGCTAGAGAAGTGGAGCTTCATGAATTTGAATACTAGCATTCACACCAAGCACTCTGCTCACAAAAATGCAACATCACAACAACGCAGCCCATAAGAAATTTATTAAGTCTTCCAAGACACTACAACGCAGATTCCTCTCCCAGAGAAAGATCTTTCAGAGACAGGAAACCATCATGCAGGTCACAGTTGCTCACTTGTCATTTTCATAGTCGGCTGGATTTTTCCTCTTGGATTTTTCAAACTCCTGGGTCCCCCATGTGTAGACAAAATAGAACACTACAAATGCTTTAAAAAAAATCACAAGTGAGAGTAAGCAGTGAGCATATATGACACAAGGGTCTCAGTTCCTTTTTTGTGACTTAAAGCAAACCCTGCCTTCCTGTCTAGTTTTCAAGAAGCCACTTTTAAACTGGATGACCAAGAAAGATAACATTACAGACCCATTTTAGACAGGACCAAAAAAGGGGGTCTGCCAAGGTAAATTTATTACCCGAGCCAGAAATTGACTATCCCCTGCTACATATTTAAATTTTTTTTAATTAAGACACAAAATTCATTATTTTAACCACTTAAAAGTGTAAAGCTGGATGGTTTTTAGTATATTCACAATGTTGTTCAACCATCACCACTATCTATGCGCTTCACATTTAACACAAAACATTTCATCACTGACTAGGAAAGAAAGGAATCAAGGTGACCTCAGAGAGAGGCGCTGGAGTCACACAGGTGACCTTGGGCCAGCCACTTAAGTTGTCAGTGACTCATCTGTAAGATAGAGGATGATGTGCCTAGCCGTCACGTACAGTCAAGAAAACGTGTTTACGGCAGGTTACACGGTGCCTGCCCGGTGCCAAGCGCTGAAAACTGTGGATGGGGTCCAGCCTCCCGCCTCTGCTCCCGCCCGGGCCAAGGCACTCACGGGGCGCGACCCGCAGGATGGACGCCCGAATACGGCGCAGCGCGTTGGGGATGCCCTTGGTGAAGTAGTGAGGGAAGGCGCGCTGTTCGAAGGGCGACAAGCTGTAGGTGATCACATGCCGCACCCGCGCCAGGTTCCCAAACTCGCGGCCCATCGTCTCGGCGGCGCCTGCAGGACAGAGTGGACAGGTGCTTGGCTCAATCCCGGGACGCGCCACAGCCGGCGCGGGGTCCCCAGCCCGAGATGCCCTCCCCGACGCCCGGTCACTCTTCATCTTTCCCAGCCCAGGAGGCGCCCCCCGGCCCGCAGTTGCAGGCCGGTCGGGTGCTGAGTGCTCCCACCACCCTAGGGGCCCCCAAGACCTTGCGGCGCTCCCCGACACGCCCCCCACTCCCGCAACGGGGTCACCTCGTCCTCCACAGTCGCAGGACCCGCCGGCCTCCGTCCGTCACTTCCGGTAGGCTCGGAAGCCGCACTTGGCGGCCGTGAAGTCACTTCCGGGAAGTACCATTTTTCTGCTGTCGTAAGGGAGGCGCAGTTATTCCCAGTTCTCTAGAGAAATGCCCTGACCGCGGGCCCCAGGGAAGGGGCGGGCCTGTGCCGGAGGCCGGCCTCCGTGGAGGACCGTAGGGATTGCGCTGACTGGAGTGCTGGGCGGAGCCTCCCGAGGCAATCAAGACGCTTCTCAGGCCCCGGATTTTCTGTGGAGCAGCAGGCAGGAAGTGGCCAGGTGCCGAGAGGGACAAATTGGTGAAGGGAAAGGGATCAGCCGACCTCGAGGGCCTCTCTGACCGGCCCCTTAGGGCCCGCGAGGCCTTGGAACTGGAGAGTGCTCCTGAGACAGGAGGAGGTGCCACCGCAGGAGGCGAAATTCGAGGTTTTATATAATTTTGTCCAGTAACTAAAAAGAGGCTCAATTATTTTCAGACCATCAGTGACTCCGGTACCCAAATCAGGAACGTGGATCTAGGGCTTCTTTTAGTAACCTCTGCCTTATAACCAACTGCAGAGTGTTACTTTTCCCAAGTTATAATAAAAACGTTTCCTCAAATTCTGCCACATTATCAGATAATTGCCAAGAAATTGATAAGGCAGCTGTTAGACTGAAGGAAGACAGCGGCCAGCGTCCTCCCCAGATGCTTTCTTTGATTTGGGGGGTTTAAGCTGTGCTGACCGCAATTCTCTATTCCACCTCCGAGGGTGAGAGGCGAGGAATTCTGTGTGTGAGGTGTTCCTGTGTTTTCCCTAAGGTGCATTACACTTAGGGACGCTGTTGTCCTCTGCAGGCAACTGGCTTTTCTACTGGATTCAGAGTGTCAGTAAATGTTTTGTTAATGGAGTTGCTGGCCATAAATGTATAATCTAGGACCAAGCTCTTATTCAGTAGTTTGGGAGTGTTTTATAACTCTGCTTACCAGTCACAGACCTTGAAACGAGGCTTGACAGGCAACGAATTTATGTTTTACAAACATACTTCAGTTTTATCAGTCTAGGTACTGCACAAACTGGTTTTGTATCTTGTACTATGAGTATGGGGTGACTTTCTTCCAGCAAATAAGTCTCTTTTATGGTGGCACTGGATATCCCCTCACTTTGGTTTTTCATGGTGCACTTTTTCCTTTTTTGTCTAAAACAATCTCTAACTTGGTCTCAGTACCAAGGCAAGAACATAAGTACTCAGGATAGTTAAGGATGAAAGTACCCACAAAAATAAAACATTTTATAGCTGCAAACATCTCTAAACCTTTTAATCAAAATATGTATGAATGGATGTGCAGACCAAAGTAAGGACATCAAGATATTTTTTAAAATGAGTCAAGGTTAAAGGTGATGTCCTTCTCTGGTAAGCATATTGCAGGTACAGTTGGAATACCAATACACATTCTATACTAAGCAAAATCTAGCAGTTCTCTGCTCTCTGAAATTTCTGTGCAGTTGTGACTTTCTCTCACCCTCCAAATCAACATTCAGTAAATGATTACTTTCATTGTACTTACTATAAGCACCTGGAAACAGGAGAGGTGGTTAGGATGGAGAGAAAAAGTAAACCCAGTACCATAAATTGCATATCAACAGATCAGAGTATCATCCCTAATAATTAGCTTTTCCGCATGCTCTGGAAGTTTCAGCAAACACCTAAGGAATATTTTAAGAATCCTAATTTTGCTCAAAAAAAAAAGGGAGGCTTTATTTTAAGAGTAGTCCTAAATTTCTCTTAGCCTTTTGGCTACATAACTAGTCCATTAGTATAACCATAACAGGTTTTTTGTAGGTGCCAGGAAAAAGGGAAAGTCAAATAACCAAATAAATCTGTATCTAATGAGGACAAATTGGCTAACTAGGCTGTTATCAGCTGTTTAATATAGAGTTGATAAAATTATCTTCACCTAGGCATCCTTGAGGCCTAATTACAGAAGCGACCCAGTCCACACACCTAAAATTTATTTAAGAGACCAAGCCAGGGTCTTCCTGGCCTTTAGGAAGAGGACTGTTATGGGGAAATGTGTTCTCTGCTAGCTCTTCCAAGCCATGGCTGTTGCTAGTGAATTCCTCTTTTGGTCTTGTTGCTTTGCCTGGCTGTGTTTTTCTATTAGCTTTGGTTCTCAGGCTTCTAACGGAGAAGCTCAGATTGCAGCCGGTGCTGAGCTGGAACCTGAGGCTGAACCTTGGTCCTTGCTGCAGTCTCAAGATGGAAGAGACAGATCTGGCCTCCTTCCCTCTCCCTTCAATGTTCCATCTGATGAGCAAGGTGGGACACGAAGGCTGCAGCCAGACTCCAGAGCTTTGCGCTACATGAAGAGGCTCTATAAGGCATATGCTACCAAGGAGGGGATCCCTAAATCCGACAGACATCACCTCTACAACACTATTCGGCTCCTCACACCCTGTGCCCAGCACAGGCAAACTCTTGGCAACCAGATGACAGGTGTGTAGGAGCAGACTGGTTAACTGGGTAGAGGGAAGATGATAAAAATTTCAACATTTCAACTACAGAACAGAGCTGGGTCTTGCTCCTTGAATTGCATTCTATTTTACATGGTACTCAATATCCGAATTCAAACAAATCTGGTACTTGTTCTAATTGTTTCTTCCTAATGCCCTCATGGTTCAAGGTGGGTTAAAATGGTAGACTTTTAGAGCTAGTAGAGACTTAATGGCTCTAAAGGCTGAGGAAAGTGCTGCTGGAGAGGTTTAGTGTCTCATCCAAGGTCACAAAATCAGAACGGGGAACTCGGTATTTTGACTTGTGCTTGCTTATTCTTCCCACTCTTCCAAGCTGCTGGCCTGGAAATTTGCCTAAATTTCCCATTGTTTGCTGCTTTCCGTGAGAGGATAGATTAAGTCCCTGTTTTGGAACAGTAGGTCCCTACAAGAACAAAGTGTTGGTCTTCAGTTTAACCCAGCAACTTGGTGTCTCCTGTGTATGTGTGCGTGAGAGAGAGAGAAAGAGGAAGACATACAGTTCTTTAAAAAAAAATTCTATATTCACTAGCTCATGACTTAAGGGAACTGTTCTAACCCAAGTCAGTTGTGGCTGTTTAAAACCCTTGTTCCTTCCTTGAAGTCCTATTGTATTGCAGTGGTTTTAGAATCTTCCTTTGGATTCAACCTCAAGTGTCCTAAAGTAGACAATTAAGTTTTCTTTATTGACCTCATCCACTAGGGTTTAGAATGTCTTCTGAACAAGCCTAATAACTGCTTTTCTCTCTAGAAGCTCTCCAAGAGGTAAATATTACTTTCCTTATTAGCTTCCTCTATGTTTACTGCAAATTAAGACTCTGAAACCTTAGAACTTAATGATTCCATGCTTTTTAAATTCACCACCAAAGCTGTTCTGACTTTCTGGTGATAAAATATCAGCTGTAGTTGCTGGAAATTAGTTATATTACCAATTACATTCATTTTCTAGGTAACTTCCCCACTTTTTTTGAATCTTGAGGAAGTAGGGGGCAGTGCAAAGAAAGGGGAGGAGGCTCATTAAGAAGTACTTATTACTTGATTTGACTTCCTGTTTTGTTCAATTTGTATTCAAGCACTACTGGTGGATTGTTTTTCTCCTCAGGAATCCTTCCATCACTGGACCTGCTGTTTAACCTGGATAGTGTTCCTGCTCTCGAACACTTACTCAAGTCAGTCTTTCTATACACTTTCAACAACTCAGTTTCTTTTCCCTCTGCTGTTAAATGTATGTGCAACATGGTGATAATGGAACCAAAGTCTTCCAGCAAGACTGTCCCTAGAGCTCCATACTCATTTACCTTTAACTCAAAGTTTGAATTTAGAAAGAAACACAAGTGGATTGAGATTGATGTGACCACTCTCCTTCAGCCTCTGGTTGCTTCCAAGAAACAAAGTATTCACATGTCTGTAAATTTTACATGTGAGAAGGACCAGCTGCAACATCCTTCAGCAAAGGACAGTCCATTTAACATGCCTCTTCTGGTACCCCCATCACTGCTCTTGTACCTGAATGACACGAGTGCTCAGGTTTATCACAGGTGGTATTCTCTCCATTACAAAAGGAGGCCTTCACAGAGTCCTGACCAGAAGACAGGTCTGGCTACACATCCCATGGGAGAAGAGGCTGCTGAGTGTGGAAGAGCTTCCCGTCACCGGAGAGGTCAGGAAACTGCCAGTTCTAAATTGAAGGATCCCTTGGTTGCAGCTTCCTTCAATCTGAGTGAATACTTTAAGCAATTTCTGTTTCCCCAAAATGAGTGTGAGCTCCATGACTTCAGACTTAGCTTTAGTCAGCTGAAGTGGGACAACTGGATTGTGGCCCCGAGCAGATACAACCCTCGATACTGTAAAGGGGACTGTCCAAGGGCTGTTGGGCATCGGTATGGCTCCCCGGTTCACACCATGGTGCAGAACATCATCTATGAGAAGCTGGATTCCTCTGTGCCAAGGCCATCATGTATACCTGCCAAATATAGCCCCTTGAGTGTTTTGGCCATCGAGCCTGATGGCTCAATTGCTTATAAAGTATATGAAGACATGATAGCCACCAAGTGCACCTGTCGTTAACATATGGTCCTCCAAACTAAAACCTTGAGCCTTTTTGAGCTAAGTAAAGGCTCTATGCCTATCTGTGCCTTCAGAAGAAAGCTTCATGTGTCAAATCTCCAAATAATGCAATGTAATGTGTAAGGCGGACGCCGTTGTAGATTAGCATACTCTGTGGTGCATATCATTGTAAACGATAGCTTTAGTTGTTTTCACTGAGACTTTATTTCCAAATTTAAATGAAATGTGATTATTTAGGACAGCTTGAAAAGTTCTTTTTCTGTTGGGTGAGTTTTTCTTTTCATAGGAGTCTTGTTTTTGATGTAATAAAAAGTTAATTAGTGTAAATCTTGGAGGGAATTTCAGCTTTAAATAGACGATTCAGAGTGCTGTACTCTTATTTAATGGAAGAATAAATTCCTGTCAATGGCATAAGTTTTCTGTGTGAACGTGTTTTTTATTAAAGACAATTTTTTTTTTTACTGGCCTTCTAAAAAGGATCATCAGGAAGAGAGAAAGTATACCTAAAAGCTGGCCTTAGCTCAACTTTTGATCTCTTTTTAGAGTGAAGGGGAAGCTGACTTCTCTACCTAAATCCTGATGAAGTGAGATTCATTAGGACTAAACAATGTGCAGAATCCATTTCTGTTGTCTTAGTGTGATTTATACTCAGTATACTAACTCCGCACGTTAGCTGGCTTATATATATCAATTGAGTGACATTAACAATATAAGATTTGTCCCATTTATTTAAAGGAGATTGCCTTGCAGATTTTTTCAAGAAAATGTATTGTTCAAGATTTTTTAAATATACTTTCTCATTTATGTATTTAAAACCCCTGGCCCTGTGGAAGGAAGCCACAAAGTCTTTTTTTTTTTTTCTTTTTTTGGCCAATTTCAGCCCCCCCACCCCACCCAGATTTTTTTCACCTTTAACCCTCTCAGACAGTATAAAGGGAAGTGACAGTTGTCACTTGGTAGAGTGAGGGAAGGAGCCCAGGGACTCGTCTTATCCTGACCCTCATGCTTCTTATTCCAGCCCCTGACTATACCTTCGCACCATCCCAACCTTCCAGGTGGCTTTAGGACTGTTCCCACTGAACTAAGCTGGTAGTGACTAGGGTATCTTACTAAGCAGTCCTTGTTTGGGTATGAGGTCTTGTGTATGAATTTTCATACACCTCCTAGCTTGAGAGCCCTGGGAGCGCAAGTTAGCTAGGGCTAATGTAGCGATTTGGCATTTCAGTTTCTTAAACCCTAATCCACAAACCAAAATAACTCCTAGATGCAAAAACTTTTTGTCCTTGTAAATAGTCTTTTCCCTGTACTATCTTGCACACACATTACAAACCACACATACAAAAAAGGCTGTTATCCGCTTGTGATTTTTCCTTGTCAAAAATGTTTTCAGACATGGAACTGAGACAAAGGGAGAAGTTTTAAGTGACCTAGATTCTAAATAACTGCCATCCTGCTGCGTTATTTGAAGGGATCATAACTCTTTTGCAAGTGAGGCTGAAATTCTAAGAGATTAATGGTGTTCCAAAGGTTTTGTATAATTTTCTGTCATTCTTAAGAGCGAAAACTCTCTGGACTGGAAAGGACATGAGTAATGGTGGCAAAGTACAACTGAACTTTTTTAAAAAGCGAACCTCCCTTAAATATGGCTTTTTTTAATGGGCCATGTGAAATATAAAAGGATTTGTCATAGTTTCCCAGTACCCTAAACTGATTTATATTTTTTGGCTAGAACAGAGGAATTTTTTTGTTTTTGTATGTGTTTATTTTTTGCATGGCCTAGTTCTGTGGCTGAGTATGAAATGTGATGAAATTTGAAGGTTTCAAAAGGAAGAAAACAAAGGGAGGGTTCTGATGGAAGTTAAATATTAGTGGCAGAATTTAGAAGCAGGGAAATAGTTGGTCATCCTCATAGGCAAGTCCTAAAGTTGATTTACTTCAAACATGTTATTTGTATAGTAGTGTTATTTTTTTTAACTGAAGTAAAATTCACATCACGTAAAATTAACCATTTTAAAGTGTGCAGTTCGGTGGCATTCAGTACATTCACAATTCTGTGCAAGCACCGCCTCTGTGTGATACCAAAACCATCTTATTACCCCAAAAGGAACCTCACACTCATTAAGCAGTTATCCCCCCAACCCCCCATTTCTGTCTCCCCCAGCCCCTGACAATCACCCTTCTGTCTCTATCTATAGATTTGCCAATTCAGGACATTTCATGTAAATGGAATCACAAAATATACGACTTTTAGTGTCTAGCTTCTTTGACATAGCAGACTGTTTTTGAGGTTCATTTGCATTGTAGCATGTATCAGTACTTTGTTCTTTTTTGTAGCTGAATAATGTTTCATCGTATGTATTTATCACGTTTTGTTATCCATTTATCTGTTAATGGACATTTAGGTTGTTTCCACCTTCCGGCTGTTGTGAGTAGTCCTGCTATGAACATACGTGTACATGTGTTTGAGTGCCAGTTTTCAATTCTGTTGGCTGTATGCCTAGGTGTGGAGTGGCTGGGTCATATGATAATCTATGTTCAACTTTGTGAGGAACCACCAACCCGTTTTCCACAGTGGCTGCACCATTATACAGTCTCTTCAGCAGCAACGTAAGAGAGTTCCAATTTATCCATATCCTTGGTAACATTTGTTATTTTCAGTATAGCCATCTTGTTGTTAGTTGGCATTGAGATGACTGTGACTCATGGTGACCCTATGTACGATATAAGGAAACGTTGCCTGGTGCTGCACAATCTTCATGATTATTGTCATGTTCGAGTCCATTGTTACAGTCATTGTGTAATACTTTCCAATCTAGGGGACTCATCTTCCAGCACTATATTGGACAATACTCTGTTGTGATCCAAAGGGTTGTTTTTTGTTTTGTTTTTTATTTTATTACGTTTTAGGTGAAAGTTTACAATGCAAATTAGTTTTTTGTTCAAAAATTTATACACAAATTGTTTTGTGACATTGGTTGCAATCTTCGCAATGTGTCAGCACTCTCCCCCTTTCCTTTCCTACCTTAGGTTCCATGTGTCCATTCGTCCAGTTTTCCTGTCCCTTCCTGCCTTCTTGTCTTCGCTTTTGGGACGGTATTGCCCATTTGGTCTTGTGTGCTTGATGAACTAGAAGCACATTCCTCACATGTGTTATTGTTCATCTTACAGGCCTGTTAAATCTTTGGTGAGAGGTGGACTTTGGGAGTGGCTTCAGTTTCGAGTTGGGAGGGTGTTCAGGGGCCATAGTCTTGGGGGTTCCTCCAGTCGCCTTCAGACTAGTAAGTTTGGTCTTTTTTTGTGAATTTGAATTTTCTCCTATTCTGTCCAGGACCCTCTATTGTGATCCCTGTCAGAGTGGTCAGTGGTTATAGCCAGGCACTGTCTAGTTCTTCTGGGCTCGGGCTGGTGGAGGCTGGAGTTCGTGTGGTCCATTAGTCCTTTGGACTAACACTTTCCTTGTGACCCATAGGGTTTTTATTGGCTAATTTTCAGAAGTAGATCATCAGGCCTTTCTTTCTAGCCTGAGTCTGGAAGCTCTGCTGAAACCTGTCCACTGTAGGTGATTTGAAACACTAGTGGCATAGCTTTCAGCACTGTAACAATACAAAAGCCACCACAGCACAACAAACTGACAGGTGAGTGGTGGCTATCCATCCTAGTGGGTGTGAAGTGGTATCTCATTGTGGTTTTCATTAGTATTTCCCTAATTGCTAATGATGTTATACATCCTTTCATGTGCTTGTTGGCCATTTGTGTATCTTCTTTGAAGAAATGTCTGTTCAAGTCCTTTGCCCATCTTTGTATAGTATTTTGATGATACGGTTGAGTAATGATAGCTTGAAGAACTATATAGAAGTGTTTGGCTTTTTTTTTTTCTTTCTTTCCTTTTTTTAGGGTTTTATTTGTCGATCTAGTTTCTTTTATTCATAACACAGTGTCAATATTCAGGGCTGATATATCTGCTAAATTTAAACATCAAGGATTCTCTTATGTACAATCGAAGTGGGTATAATAGTCTCCACTCCCCACCACCCCCCAAAAGAAACCTGTTTTTCTTCTGTTACTCTTAGAAAAGCTGCCACTTTAGAAAATAAATGAGAAAGGGCAGGAGTGATTTAAATCTGGAAATTTAAGGATGAAGCTACATCTGCCTTAAATAGATGCATTCAGCTTTGGTATGTAGTCCAGATGAGATACGAGGTCACCTAATGTGATGAGTGCCTTAGAATGCCAAGGAACAATGGGGCATGTCAGGAGCTGGTTTTACCTTCAGCTCTGAATTTCCTGCTCTTTATCCTTTTAAATCAACTCCTATGTTACATTGGCTACTTTGTGTTTTACTAATCTGCTTCAAGAGCAGCAGTCGCTGGACTTGGTTTAGAGTTCAGTTTAGACAGTCTGTGGGAAAAATGGTTACTGTTTTATGAGATAAAGGAGGAAGTATTAATGGTTCTATGAAGTGATAAAAATGCTCAGAAGAACTTGGCTTATATCAATTTTTTGTTTATATCAATTTTAGTTTGTAGCTTTGGTGGGATTATAATTTATGAAATGATAAGTGAAGTTAAAATGTTTTATTGTTTTAGAAGATGTCAGTTCTAAAAGCATTTCTTAAATATATAGATTGACTGAACACAATAGAAAAATATACTGCTTTACCCATGAACTGTTCTCTCAACAGAAGGAAAAAATAAACACAACTGGGACATTCAAACACTTCATTCTTTACTAGAGTTGACAAGAAGGGTGTCTTCATGTTGTTAATTTCTTCCTGACTGTAGTTGTTCTTCCCAAACCACAGATTTACTAGTCAATTTTTGGAAAGGAACTTGATTTCTTATTAAGACCAGGACAATTTCAACATCCATTTAAAGAACAAGATTTTATAGGTGGCCCAACAGAGTATTTGTCAGAGCTACCTTACTATACACAGGTAGTCCCTGACTTACAACTGGGTTCTGTTTCAACAACTCTGTCATTAGTCAGTTCTGAGATAGTAAGTCGAATACCTCTTTATTTTTTTAGTTTTCATTATTATTGACTTTTATTATCAGTATCTTTATAAATCCGCTCTTTGTCTTTGGGGGTTGGAAACATTACAAATAAACTTGCAAATCTCTTTTAGCATTGTATGTAGTAAGAGCGGTTCATCGTATCTCAAATAAGTTGTAAGTCGGGGACTACCTGTAATGCGATTTGTGTTAAATAATTAGTAACTAAATATACATGGATAAGGATCAACCGAAGATTTGTTTACATATTGTTTAAGAATAAGTGCTTTGTGAACCATTTACAGAGTCGTGTATCAGCCTGTCTTCGGTACTGGTGCCTTTCCACATTGGGATGCTATGACTGGAGGAGTTACGAGAGTTCACAACCTGTACCCGGATGTCATTTTGGCTTTCTCAGAAATAATTAACTAGTAGGATAAATATTTATCGAACGCTGGCTATGGTCCAGGTGCTGTGTGTGTTTACCAGAGTCTGATGGTCTCAGTGCCAGGAAATATATATTACCTACCAGAAACGGAGATTTCCTTTATTATGTTAAGTTCCATCCCAGAGCATTCTTAGCACACAGCATCCTGTGGAGGAATACATTTTGGGGTGGTACTACCCAGGCTGAATGAATACTACACTATCTTACCATTAGATTCAGACTTTCTTAATTAAAATTTTATTTTGAGATAATTGTAGATTCACATGGAGTTGTAAGAAATAATACAGAGAGACCCTGGGTATCCAGTTTCCTTCAACGATAACATCTTAAAAAACTATAGTATAATATAACCAGGATATTTACACTGATACTAGATTCGAATTTTTCACATTGAAACCTACTTGGGCCAAGGGAAATGTTAATCCTAGCATAGTTTTGATAGCTCTTGATGAGATTTACTCAATGATCCATTATTTTTCCCCTTATATCTTTACCTCTACCCTTGAAACTCTGAGCCTTTTAAACTATGTATTCGTTCATTCAATAAATATTTATTGGGCACATACTATGTGTGAGGGACTCTACTAGATGCTGGTGTAATGGTGGCAAATAAGATACACATGGTAGTTGCTCTTATGGGGAGACAGACAATAAAAAATTAGACAAAAAGAGCCAGCCGCATACAGGAAACTCTAGGCAGAGGCCAGAGGTGAGAACGAACTTGTGTTCTAGACATAGGAAGAACTGGGTGTGATTGGCATGAAGCAGAGGAGAAGGAACAGTTGAATTGGCAAGAAGAGTGGGAGGAGATAAGGTTGAAGAAGCAGACAGATAATACAAGACCTTGTTGGCCAGCAAAAGGGGATTGCATTTCATGCTAAATTCAATAGTAAGCCATTGAGTGGTTGGACTCATGTCTTTTTTTTTTAAGATCTCTCTAGGTGTTCTGTGGAGAATTATTTAGTAGGAACCAGCCTGAAGTAGGGAGACCTCTTTGGGGGCTATTGCCACAGTCCAGGCAAGAAATGATGCTGATTTAGGCTGCAGCAGCAATGGAGATGGGAATGCAGAAAACTGAAAAAAACTTGTAATTTATTATTAAGGTTTCTCTCTGTTAATCTGGCCAATTTCTCTGAGACTTTAGAGTGGCAACTTTTTTTTTTTTAATTGTACTCTAGGTGAAAGTTTACAGCTGAAGTTAATTTCTCATTCAAAAATTTATACACAAAGTTTTTGTATGAGAAACAGACTTGAATTGTAAACTTTCACTTAAAACAATAAATAACTCATATTGAGGATTCAGTTCAACAAATCTTTAGTCAATCCTTGTGTGGCAGATACTGTGCTAGACCTTGGGGCCAAAATACAAGTCAGGAAAACAGATGTGCTTCTATGAAGCCTTCATGAAGCTTACAGTCTATTGAAAAACTTTGCAGAATGAAGAGGTTAGTCTCGTAATAAAAGCTACAGGATTCAAGAGGCCCCTCAGTGATATGACCGATAGTTTCTAGATCGAACAAAGAAGCATTACAAATCTAATTGAATTAATCCAGAAATTTCAGATCATTTGCTGGAAAACCTGAGGCAGCCTTATTCTCCAGAGAACAACTGGGCAGTGAGATACGACCCACTATGAACCAAGATAATTATCAAGGTCCCTGGACTGGGAAAGAAGTACTAGTGGGTGCCAAAACTTGTGAAGCAACCCTCATTGAGGCTATCGCATGCCTATGGGGCAGTTCTACTCTGTCCTACAGGGTTGCTATGAATTGGAATTGACTGGACGGCAACTGGGGTTTTTTTCTTTTTTCTTTTACCACCGAGAAAGTAGTCAGGAGCAGAGCATGTCCTTCAGACTCGGGGTCCCTGCGCTGAGAAACTCCTAGACCCAGGGGAAATTGCTGACAGGGACTTTCCCCTAGAGCCTACAGTGAGAGAAAGTCTTCCCCTGGAGCTGGTGCCTTGAATTTGGACTTCTAGCCTCCTAAACTGTGAAAAATAAATTTGTTTGTTAAAGCCATCCACTTGTGGTATTTCTCTTACAACAGCACTAGATAACTAAGACATGTTCTTATGGTGAAATGAAAGGGAAAGAACTTATCCCATTTCTAGGCTTCATATTCCTATCAAAATAGGTGCTTCTTAATTATATAAATATAATTACATATATTCCAGATCCTGTTACCGTTGAGTCGATTCCGACTCATAGTGACCTTACAGGACAGAGTAGAACTGCCCCATAGGGTTTCCAAGGAGCACCTGGTGGATTTGAACTGCTGACCTTTTGGTTAGAAGCCATAACTCTTAACCAATACACCACCAGGATTTCCAATTATATATTTGAAGTTCTCTTCTTCTTGCATTGTTCCGTCTGAGGTTCCCTCCCACTGTGTGTTTTGGTCTTGCCTTTCATGTTGGAGGCTTTTCTCAAATGTCTGGGGTTCTTTTGTTATCCATTATAAAAATGAGGCCCGAGAAAGTTGTTAGAAGCTCTGCATGAAAGAGTGGCATGTGTTCATTAATGGGCTTTTTGATCGAAGACCTCTTACTATCAATTTCTTTAGGTTTCTCCACAGAAGCATTTTCTAATCTTGAGTGGTAGTCTTGGAGCCCAGCATTGTAAAGGGCTAGGAGCTTATTATCTCCAATGTACACTTTCACCTAACCACATTTTACTCCAATATGGTACCTTTTCCCCCACCCTCCACTGTGCCTGGAATTCACTTGTCTGGAACCTCTCTCTCCCAGCTCTTCCATAAAACCAACCCCGAGTCTCCTGCTTGATTTGGGGATGGATGGTCACCTAGCTTCTTCGGATGAGGGAGGGTACATTGGGGTCCCATGTTTCCATCTACAGACTTAGCCAATCCCCACTTACAGTCGTAGCTGGCACCCCTGCCTACATGGTACATGCCATTTCCTGAGCTTTTCCAGGGTTCTGTGGCATGACTCAGCAAGCTTCTCATTGGCATCCCTGCCCCCAGGAGGTTTAGATTTCATTTTTTTCCTAGTTCTGTTCACTCTTTCAGCTACTTTCCAGCTTCGAAAGATTTGTTCAAATTCATCTGTGATTGTCTCCTCACCTATTTTTTGTCCTTATGGATAGATTTGATATTTGTTTTGTTCTAATGAGTGGGAGAGAGTAGAGATAAACACATGTTCAGTTCTCCAAGTCAAAAAGAAATATGCACTTCTTTAAGTACTATGTAAAATTCTTATTTAAAGCTCTGCTTAGAGCAGATAGATTATTTAAATATCTGCAGTAAATTGTAATCCCTGTGACCCGCAAAGAATTTTCTACGTTATCTAACTAATGGCTTCCTTAAACTTCTTTACATTGTTATTGTTCAGTCAGTTTTAAGTTCAAAAAAAAAAAAAGTGGGAGAATTCCTAAGGCAGGAGAGTATCTAACATTTGGACTATGTACCATATTTAACATCAAAAAGAAAAATACCTCCTTAGATCGTATTAACTAGCAGGACCAAACCACCTGCCAATAAGTAATTTGAAGTTTTGTCTAAATGTAGGAAAGCTTAGTTCAACTGTACCTTTAGAAAAGGGGAAAACAGGTTTAACAATTTATAGAAGCCAAAAGAAAAGGTTAATGTGCCCAGCTTCCATTGCATTTTTTGCCGGGAAAATTTGTGCCATAAACTCTGCAAATCATTGCACGATTGGAGAAGAAAGTGGTCAGGATCATAAATTTTCATTGTGTTCATGTCCTTAACAATTGCCAGCTTGTGAAATACTTGCAAGAGGCTGAAACAAGGTTGTGGAGGTAAAGGAATCTTGGAGATTTACTGAGTTATTGCCCTACATTGAACATTTCTTGAAGCTGAAGCGCTCATGGCCCCATTTTATCAGATCCCTCTCTGACAAAACTACATGCAAATGAAGTAAAAAGTATTTTTTTTTTTTTTTTTTACAGAGCAGCACTTGGTTCATTGCCACACACCGGGATCACATTAGTGAGAGAAACAAATAGGCAGGCCCCAGAAAGTAGTTAAAAGCATGAGCCCTGGAAACATGAGTTTGAATTCTGGCTCTTCAACTTCCTGGCTGTAACTTTGGGCAAGTGAATTAACCTTTCTGGGACTCACTTTCCTCCTCTGTAAAATGGGGATAATAATTGTACCTATTTCATAGGGTTGTTGTGATTATTAGGTGAGTTAATACATGTGAAGAGCTTAGAAAAATGCCTAGCAGTGGGCTGTCAATAAGTGTTAGCTCCTGTTACTATTATTTCCCTATCCAAGAAGCTCTGGAGCTGTGCTGTCTAATATGGTAGTCACTACCCACACGTCGCTACTGAGCACCTAAAACGTGGCTAGTCCAAACGAGATGCGCTGTGAGTGTAAGATACACATCAGATTTCAAAGACTTAGTACCAAAAAAGGAATGTAAAATATCTCAATTTTTCATATTGACTACGTGTTGAATTTTTAATATTTGGATCTGTTTAAATATTTAATATATATTAAAATTAATTTCACCTGTTTTTACTTTTTTAATATGGCTATTAGAAAATTTAAAGCTATATAATGTGGCTCACATTACATTTCTATTGGGCAGCACGACAGTCCATTCCTCATTTGATTTCACTCTAAACGCTACCCTGATACTCCCCCCAAAGTACAGCTCATGATACTTCTATACGATGACATGTTTATTACTTAATCTATTTCCCTCCTCTTACAGAGTAGCTTTTTCTTTTGAGTAATACCCCGTATGCACTTCTTTCCCACTAAACTGCTAGAGCATGGTGGAATCACTAATGGTAAAAGATGGATCACTTACCAGTTCCATTCCTAGGTAGATACCCAGATGAAGTGAAAGCAGGGACTCAAATAGATACTTACATACCAGTGTTCACTGTAGCACTGTTCACAAGAGCCAAAAGATGGAAACAATCCAAATGTCTATCAACAGATGAGTGGATTAAACAAAATGTGGTATATACAGGCAGTGGAATATTATTCAGCCATAAAGAGAAATGAAATTCTGAGATATGCTATGACATGTATCAGAAAACATTATGTTGGAAAAGATTATGTTGAGTGAAATAATCCAGACACAAAAGGACAAATATTGTATGATTCCATGCATACAAAATATCCAGAATATGGAAATGCAGAGACAGAAAGTGATTAGCGGTTACCAAGAGCTGGGGGGAGGGGTGGGTGGGGAGCTATTGCTTAACAGGTACAGAGTTTCTGTTTGCAGTGATGAAAAAGTTTTGGAAATAAATAGTGGTGATGATTGGGGGAAAAAATGCATTGCAGCTCTCAAGGGTGAAAACAATTGCAATTTGAGGAATATGTGAAACAGGCTTTTATTTTCTGTAGCTACCTTTAGAGTGCAGTCCTTGGGGGCTATCTGATTTTCCACCCTCTCCAAGTTAGGAGGAACTGGGAGAACTCAGGGGGATACTCTACCCGGCAGGAAGACCTTGGACCTAGTTCTGTCAAAGTTCTTTTTCGTTCATGAACCTGCAGACATGGAGCTGAGACTTCCATGTAGATGCATGTGTTGTAGTAGAATTAGGATATGCCTTAACTTGATATACCCCATAGCTCTTGAGAATAATTTAGGTATTCTCATTATTTGATCGAGTCAGATTAAAGTTAGATAGCAGGTAGCACTAGACAATATACTTTTGAACAGATCCTTTTCTATTACTGCTGTTGTTGTAGACCCACGAGTCAATTCCAACTCATAGTGATCCCATGTGACAAAGTAGAACTATCTGTTAGTGTTTTCTTGACTATCACATTTACAGAAGTAGATTGCCAGGTCTTTCTCTCAAAGAGCCACTGTGTGGGTTCAAACCACCAACCTTTTGGTTAGCAGCCAAGTGCTTAATCTTTGCATTGCTGGAAACTTTTATTTTCCTAACAGTTAATAGACTTTAATTCACTCTCAATAGTCATTTGAGAAAAGTCATGTGAACTGCATGCATATGAATATCTGAACTCGTGGTCCAGAAATAAATCTGAGATTGCCTGGTTTGCAAGATACTTTTAGGTCTGTGGATAGATGGTGCTCTGAGCTAGTGGGTGACATAGTATAAGAATACTTGAGCTTTCTTTCTGCACAGGAGGGCCACTTGGTGCCTAAAATGCTGTTTATATGAACTCTCCCTCATAAAAAAAAAATTAAAAAATACCCCCCCATAATACACACACACACACACACACACACACACACACATACACACGGAAAGTAATCACTGGGTCTTGGAAGCCAAGGTCATCGTTGGGATGTTCCTTCCAGGTACAAACTCACAGAATGGAGGAACGACATAGCTGTTTCCCTGGGATCAGGCAGCTCTCCCACATACATTCATTCAATAACCACTAATAGTAGTTCTGAGCCTGTTACTGCCAGGCAGGATTTTTCTTTCAAAGAGCTTACAGTCTGTCTAATGGGGCAGAGAAGTACATGAACATATTCTACAATGTAGTATTACCTGGAGCAGGGAACAGTTCTGTCAAGGGATATCAAAGAAAGTTTCACCTAGGAGGCCATACTGGCTCAGAGGTTGTTTAACTGAGCATCATGATGGGCCCTTACCAGGGATATTTGTTAGTGGGAACAGTGGAGAAAAGAAGAAACTCCAGCATGTGCCCCCCGGATGGGAGCCTGAGCTTCTGGTCTTCAGGCAGGCCCACTCTGGCCTGACATCAGCTTAGTCTTTTGGCCCATGCTGGTGTGAAAAGAAGAGGTTGAATCCAGGCCAAGCCTCCCTAGTGAAGGAATAGGAAAAAGCAACTGATCTCCAGATTTTCTTGCCTTTGATTTTATGTTTATCAAGGGAAATCTTGTTTTCATTTTGTGGCAAATATTTGTTACTTTGAACTAGGAACTTGCCTGCCTTGTGTTTCTCCTGTACTGCTTTATCCTGTTTCCTGAGTTGCTAGCTTTGAGGTTGTGTAAGACTTGTTAGAGGATTTCCAACCACATTAAAGGGCAGGGACTACCTCCTCTGGGCCCTAAGATAGCTTTGGGAGATCTCTTGCTATTTTGCCTAATAGTTGCTTCTTCCAGAGAAAGTCTATCTCTGAACACCCAAATCTGGCTGGATTTCCCCCTGCCTAACACTGGCATCCCAATACTGAAGGGTGTCTTTGCTCTGAATCAGCCAGGCTTCCTAGTTTCAAGCAACAGCAATCAGCTCTGGCTGACTCATTCAAAAAAAGAATGTATTGGAAGGGAGTCTGGTGATCATGGGTTTGACTACAAGGCAGGAAAACCTGGCTCTGAAAATAGGCAAGAGTCAAAGGAGGCCAGGCAGCAAGAGCAGGAGACAGGCTAGGGCATTCTACCCCCAGACCCTTGGTTGTTTCTCACCTCTCCTTGCATCTCCATATCACTCCCACGAGAGTCCCAGTCCCTGGCAAGAGCATCAGATCAGTCAAACCCAGGCCTCAGGCCCACACTGTGGCTGCCATAGATCTGTGTACCCAAGACTTACACAACAGAGGATACCCCCAAGAAGGAAGTATTCCGATGGCCATACAGTCCTGTCTGGGGGAATGGTGAGCAAAGTTCAGGAGAGGCGCTATCAGATAGCCTGAGCAACACCTACAGGAGACCCGTAGTGTATAAACCAGTCCTTAGGGATAAAGTTGGGACTGAGATTTAGTTGAGATTGTATTCCCTACAGGAGCAGTGTAAGTGAGGAATAATAATGATTACTGCCACCATTTATTGAGGGGCTACTATGAACCTGGCCCTAAATATATATCATCAAATCTCATTTAATCTTTATCTGGCAAATATGTAATATCATTCTATTTTACAAATGAGGATATGGAGGCTAAGGAAGATTGGGATTATCTCCAGGGTCATACAGCTACTAGTATTCAAATTTAGGTCGGCCAGGCTTTGGAACTCACACTTTTTGTTTCTCACTATGCTGGCTTCCCAAGCTCTGGGACACGCCAAATTGGAGAACGCTACTCTGTCCCTGTTCCACTGTGAGCCAGTGAACCTGTCTATGAATCCATCTCTACCCTTCCCAGGCAGTTGCTGTCCGTTGCTATTTGCCTCGGAATTCTTTTTGGCCTCACCCAGTTAATAAGGACATTCCCCCTTTGTCTTGCTATGAAAGTCAAAAGTAACTTGCTACTTTTTTTTTTTTTTAAACTTCTCTTGATGCTTTCCTTAGAGTAGAAAGAGCTGCCAACCAAGCAGTGTGTGCGTGGTCATATTCACTCCTGGTAGGATCCTGGGTTTTAGAAGTCTCCTCCCTCTGTGGTATGAGTAACTGACCAGATATACCAGTAAATCAGTGACTTTTCTAGGTGAATGTTAAGGGCATGCATTATCTCTCCAGAGACAACAGCCAAAATTCACCCCACGTGAACATGGCATGCTATGACCCAATCCTGCACCAAGTCTAGTATTTGGCTTCTGTGCAGTCCTGGGCAAAAGCTCTAGAACTGAATTTCCTCCCATTAAAAATGCTTAGGTTAGCTGAACAGAGGAGGACTTTTAGGAGAGGGGCCTGAGCACATAAGGGACAATCTGGCTGTCTTTGGACCTGAGCCAGCTGTTGCCCTCTCTGAGCAATACTCTTGGGGTCTAGTTCAGATTCTGAGTTAATTTCTATTTTTGAGAACCAAAATGAACCTTAGGGGACATTTTTCATTTTGTTCCCAGCAGACCAGAAGTGCAAAGCGGGAAAGCTCACCTGACCACCACTTATCTAGATGCCTGTATCCATCCAGCTCCTTGATCTTCTTTTGCCTAAGGATGTGTGGATAATATCTGAGCCCAGGCAGACTGGGAGAGTGGAATAGTACCAGACCTTGGGCCTGGAGGTGGGCTGGAGGAAAAGAGCTGAGTTATTATGACCAAAGTAAACAGAGGCTGGGCTGGGTGTTGCTCTGTGTCTGTAGGGAAAAGGTGGTGTATATGTACTCGATAGGAATGTGACAGCCCAGCAGTCTTTCCCAGGAACTGTTGATCCGAAAGGGAGCTTTGGATCAATCCCTGGGACAACCGACCCCCACCAAGCCTCACCCAGATGCCTTGCCTATCAGGAATCCCAAATGGAGAGGACGAACTCCATTATCCTTGCACTTTCTTCTTGTTACTGCCTTCCTATAAAGTGCTTTCTTTGGATAAGGTAGTGAATTCAGTGCATAATTAAAAAAGCAAACAAACTTGCCCCAAGGGAACATTTACAGTTTAGGTAGACATTTGTGTATAAGCAACTATTCATGCTTTGTTGGATTTCCAAAAACAGACAACATGATTTTGTTGAAAGCTTTCTGACCTCTAAAGTATTTTAACCAATAAATTACCATCTCTGAATTATTGAGACAAAGCATCTATGTCGCTACTGCCTGAAAGAAAGACAAATCTTTTATTTCGGCTATGGACTATAGACCCACTGCTACCACAAATAAAGTCAAAAGATACAAGCTTGGGAGAATATTTGCCACACATAGGAAAATGTATAAATTGCCTGAATATATATAGAAGTCTTACAAATCGATAAGAAAAAGGCTAATAATCCAATAGAAAAAATGGGCAAGGAAAATGGACAGATCACAAATTAATACAAATGGATTTTAAATGTACCAAATGATGCAAAATCTCACTTATGATAAAAAATGTAAATTAAAACAGTGAGATACTATTTTCACCTTTCAAATTTTCAGAGATCAAAAAGTTTGATAATGCATTGTGTTATTGAGAGTGTGGGAAAATGGGCACTCATATATTATTGATGGGAATGTGTTAAGGATTAAACTGTGTCCCAAAAAAATGTGTGTCAATTTATCTAGGCCATGATTCCCAGTATTGGGTGGTTGTCCTCCATTTTGTGATCTGATGTAATTATCCAATGTTTGTAAATCCAAACCTCTATGATGTTAATGAGGCAGGATTAGAGGCAGTTATGTTAATGAGGAAGGACTCAATCTATAGGATTAGGTTGTATCTTGAGTCAATCTCTTTTGAGATATGCAAGCAGAGAGGAGAGGAACCTCACATGACCAAGAAAGCAGAGCCAGGAGTTGAACGTGTCCTTTGGACCTGGGGTCCTTGTGCTGAGAAGCTCCTAGACCCGGGAAAGATTGATGACAAGGACCTTCCCCCAGAGCAAACAGAAAGAGAAAGTCTTCCACTGGATCCGATCCCTTGAGTTCTAACTTCTCCTAACCTGTGAGGGAATAGATTTCCGTTTGTTGAAGCCATCCATTTGTGGTATTTCTGTTGTAGCAGCACTAGATAACTAATACAGAATGTAAATTGGTACAACCTCTTTGTAAGCAATTAGATGGCTGAAATGGATGAGTATGCACCTGTTAAAAAGAATGAGAGTTCTGTGTGCTAATACTGAATGAGCTCTACGATATGCCTTCAAATAAATCAAGGTGCAGAATACCTTGAAAAGCTACCTTTGGAAAGAAATTGTATCTACCATAAACTCCTAGAAACCATGTATGCAACTTAGCCCAAATACATGTCAGGCTGTTAAGAATACACAGAATAAAGGAAGTCCTGACTGGGATCTTGCTGCTGCTCATTCTTATCTTTCCCACTCACTTCCTGGTCCTGCTCAATCTGAAGTCCAAATCCTGCTCTCCTAGGAAGGCTGCATAGACATCCATATCTGGCAGTTCTCATTGCTGATGCTCACCCAAGAGCGTGGCCTTTGGAATCAAATACCATGGGGTTAGTTTTTTCCTCCAGTGCTTATTAGTTACCTGACCATAACAAGACATTTAATCTAAGTTTCAGTTTTCTCATGTGTTAAATGGGTTTATGGTGATACCTATTTCTCAGGAATGACAGGATTAAAAAAGACAGGTAGAGCACTTAGCACAGCGCCTGGCACCAAAGAAGCGGTCTTTAGAATTCATACCATTGTCACATCACAACAACCAAATCCAACAAAGAGAGAGAGGGCGTGAAAGCAAGAAGCCACAGGGACTTGTAGGGTGGACAGTTGCTTTGGCGTGGTGTCATCAGTACAGACGACAAACCATTTAAAATGAAGGCCTGCCACCTCCCCCCCATCAGCACCTTGAGGAAGGGCCTGGCCAGGAGCAGCAAGATCTGTGGCTCTAACTCTGGCTATGCTGTCATCTAGGGAGCTCTTTAAAGAGCTCTCCCAGGCCTCACCCACCAAGATACTAAGGGGTTCAGGTACCTGTATTTTATTTAATAGAATGAAATTATAAATATATGCATGTTTTCATCATCTCCACATGGCCCACCATTACCTATAAAGAAGATTCCAGCTTTGCTACAGTTTCTCCCCTTTTCCTTCCCTCTAAGTTTCTTCGGAAACTCTATGGGGCAGTTCTACTCTGTCTTATCGGGTCGCCTATGATTTGGGTTAAGTTTCTTTGGGCTTTTGTAATAAAGAGATAGGAACTAAAGACCACCTGTAGCTGAATGAGTTGAGCTTATTGCTTGTTGCAGTGAGGAGAATGCACAGTATGGGGGACCATGGGGTGTCTCATTAAGAGGGTGTGAGGACATAGGAGTCCCTGGGTGGTACAAATGGTTAAGTACTCTTCTCCTAACTAAAAGGTTGGTGGTTAGAATCCATCCAAAAGTGCCTCAGAATAAAGGCCTGGCGATCTGCTTCTGAAAGGTCACAGCTTTGAAAACCCTGTTGTAAAAATGGCAGCCCGGGGCATCTGACCTCCTCTAACTTCACAAAGGAGACCCGTTAAAACCCGTTGCCATCGATCAAGAGGAGAGAGAAATCATTATCACCATCAACAGCCCAAAGCTGATTCCTATGATATGGAGGTCAAATTTTCACCAATTCTGACACCAGCCATCCCTCCCACAGCACTCTCTTTTTAGACTGGGTTCCATAACTCATTGCAATGGCCACACAGAACTCACAGACAATACTCACAGTTACAGAGTTTATAAGGGAAGTTACAATTCAGGATCAGAACCAACCCAGGATACACTTCTTCAATCAGGACAGCTTCTTCTCAGCCATGCCCACAGGCAGGCCTCTCTCTGGCCTTCATCCTCTTGGTGCCTCGGCCCCTTAGCAGGGCCTCTGCCCTTCGTGGGCAAGTGTTACAAAGCTCTTCAGCTCCACTGATAAGTGCCCAGAGGCACCCCACTCCACCAGTAAGCCTTGTGCTTGAAGGTGCTCAGTTCTCGTACACCAAGGGTCTGCAAGCCTAGCTCCACTAAATGCCCAGCAGTGCCCCACTCTGCCGCCAGTAAGCCTCCTGCCTGGAATTGTTCAGTTTTCTCACTTCATGGGCTGGGAAACCCATCATGCCGTTGCCTACCGGTCTCCTGGTTCTGTTGCTACCAGTTCTCTGCCTCACTTGCTACTGCTTCTTGCTGTCTTGTGCCATCTCTGATGTTACAACTTCCTTGTCTCCTGGGTCCAGGAGGTTCTCAGCACAGGGACCCCAGGTCCAAAGGGTGTACTCCACTCCCATCTCTTCTTCTTAGTGGTAGTGAGGTTCCCCCTGCCTCTGAGATGGCTCATTTAAAGCCTAGTGTGGTGGCCAAACTGACCAACCTCCTCATTAAGGTCCCATACACTTTAGTTCCATGGTCCTACCCCCACATGGGTGCCATGTACCTTATTTGCATTAACAAGCTGTCCAATCTCTTCAGTGGGCCACAAGTACCTTATTTGCAGAGTCCCACCCAATCATTTGGTGGGAGTTACAAGACCATGCCTAGAAAGGCCAAATAAAAGCACTCCATCACATGGCAACTATGGAGCGATTCTACTTTGCAGACATGGGGTTGCCATGAGTCAGAATCAGTTTAATGCGAACCATTATTTTTGCTGTTTATTTTTGTTTAGGAAAGACTTATGATAGGATTTGGGCTTGTGTTAGTAATTTTGGGAGGGTTTAAGGAAGCAAGGCTTTTCTCTGTCTTGGTGCCACAGGGGCATATTTAGGGTATTGCACTCGCCCTGAGTGTTTGGCACCACTGAGCAGTTTCTGTTAACCCGGTGTGGCCCAACATCCTTCCTCAAGCACAGTAATGTGTTAATTAAAAGATTAACAAGCTTTACTTATATTTTTGAGCTGACATTTTGGTAGAGTTTCTAAAAGAGGGGTGTCAGATGTTTGGACAAGGGTACAATTTCAGTGCTTACTATAGGCCATAACTGGCCATATCAGGCTAATAGAAACTTCTCAGTGATGCCATGTGCCCAGGCCCGGTGCAATACCTGCCATACTTGCCATACCCTAGTTACGCCTCTGGCAGGAGGCAAGAATAATTCTATGATTGAATATATTAATAAATCTTATCTAGAAAGAGGAAAGTCTGGAGCAAGACTAAAGCTGTAAATGATAAAGCAGTCACTCATATTAACCAGGATAGAAAGATGTTTGGTCATTTTGTGGCTTGAACAATGTTCATGTTTTTGTCTGCGTGGAGACAAGATGACAGAGTGGCCTTGTTTTTGTCTTGATCCATCATGGTCACAGAATGGCTTTGTCTGATGTTGATCTCCTGTGAAATCGTTTGTGTTCAACAGGAGAACACCAAGGCCTTGTTGGGAATGTTCGGTCAACTCCTAGCAACACCAAGGTCTAACTGATAGTAACAGGCCAGCTCCTGGATATCAGAGGCTACTTTCTCTTTCTCAGAAGAGGAGGCTGGAAGGAGAGAAGGGGTGGACAGGACTTCAGGAGGAGTTAGGCAGAAAGTGGCTGCAGTGTGTACAAGAGAAGTGAGGGGGCAGGAAGGGGAAAGCTGCTTCAGAAGAATTGCTGTGGACTCTGTGTTCCCTTCATAATGTTCAAGAAATACAAGTAAAAACTTGAGCAATTTTGAAATGACTGTTTAGTTCCTGAGTTTTTTTTTCAGTTGACTACCCTGAGACCAGCCACGTGGATCAGGGTCTAAAAAGAGCTGACTTTCAAAGCCACAAAGTTCTGAAGCAGTGTCCTAGAGCCCAGAGCTCCAGCAGAAGCTGATACCTGGGTTGGGATGGTGTTTGAAGAAGGGTCAGGCCAGGAGGCACCATTCAGAAGACAGGTTCAGATGCCTGCTGCCTCCCCCTCCAGACCTAAGAAGACAGAGTCACCCAGGCTCAAGCTGCGTCAGGAAGTGGCAGCCTTGACCTCCAGCCAGTGTTCTGGGCCCCTGGTCATTAGCACTAACAAATCTTTATCTATCAGCCATGGATGCCAGAATGCGAGGGCATAGTCCCTGCCCCTAGGCAGGTGATCCTTAGAAGAAGCAGGGCAGCCCACACCTATAACAGAGAAAAGGGATCTGAGAGCTGGATCAACTCATCGAAGGGCACCCTAGCCTCCCCTCATACCCCAGATGGAACATTTCTTTGCATAGCTGGTGTTCATAGGACCCTGCTGCCCTCAAGTAGATTGCAACTCATAGCAATCCCATCTGAGAGAGTAGAACTGCCCCATAGGGTTTGCGAGGAGTGGTTGGTGGATTTGAACTGCCAACCTTTTGGTTAGCAGCTGAGGTCTTGACCACTGAGCATCCTGTTAATAGGATAGAGATTTGAAAAGTGGGAGGAGGGATGCTTGGGGACGTGGGAGGGTGGCAGTGGTTGAGGAGGCAGAGCAGTCTTTGGAGCATTTCATTGGCTGGGGCCACTTCCTTCTGCTGGGAACCAAGGAGGATGATGGGGGTTCCCCAAGACAAAGGCCTTGAGAGCCAGACTCTAGCCTGTAAATCCCATCCAGGCCATAGCGGGTATGCATATGTCCAGCCCCCAAAGGGCCCACTGAGGGCAGCTGGGATGAGCAACCAAGTCAGTAGGCTTCCACTTCTGGTCCAGACAGGCCAGGAGAGCCTAGACTATGCTTAGTAGTGGGAGAGACGGAAAGAAAGAGGGCGAGAACAGAAAACATGAGGTCAAAGAGCTGGAAGAGTTTTGGAAGTGGGAGTTTGGAGGGAGAGTTGGTCCAGAGGCAGGTTACCATCCGAACAGTAATCAGAGGGACAGGGATGGTGCCATGATCCTTGCGGAGGTCTGTTTCTTGGCCAAGCTTGAGAGGAAAGGGGGTGGCCTTCTAGCGCCCTGGTGGCCCTGCCTGGACTTCCCCACCGTCCGGGGTGTCCGGGCCTCCAGAAACCAGGTCTGCACATCACCTGCATCTGGGCGCCTCTGGCTGGCCGCACGGGAGGCGGATGAGCGTGCTTCGTGCCCCCTCCTCACCCCGGCCGGCCTAGGTCTCGTCTGTGCGGCCTGGGGCAAGAGACCTGTGCCGGCAGGGGAACGAGGGCCTGTCCAGTGGGTCCGCGGCTGGGCCGGCGAGCTGACACTGCTAAGGGGCGGGCGGTTGCAGCCCGGCTGGCCCAATGTGGCGCCTCCCCCGCGGCGGCGGCAACCTGGAGGTGGGGTCGGGAGCCTGAGCCTTGGGCTCTGATGCCAGGAGCAGCTCTCGGGTTGGAGCCTCGGGTACGCGGCGGGGCCAGGGCCCCGGGGCTTGGGTGTGGGCGGCGGATTGCTCTGCCCCCGGACCTGCTTCCTGGGAGGAGGCGGGTCGCAGCCGGTGAGACAGAGCGAGCTCGTCAGCAAGGAGGCGGGCCGGGAGCAGCTGCAAGCCGCAGAGGGGCTGGTGCGTTCTGTCTGGAAGTGTCCGACTCCGCGCCCAGTGTCTGTGCGCGACTCAGTCGGGCCCCTGAACGCCTTTACTTTTCCAGAGGTGTGGGAAGGAGACAGTCCCAGCGAACGCCGAAGCTGCTGGGGAGTGCACGGTGTGGCCAAATTATGCAGTGGGGGTCTTACTCGGAGACCCCCTGCGCCTACCCTTAGGCCCAGGAGCACTTGGAGAATTCGGGGTCCCTCCCACCTGGAATCGCGCGGTCCCCCTGCCAGAGATCTGAGCCCTACTTTCCCGACAGTGAACCCAACAGGAAAGGCAGTGAAATGTGCCGGCCAGCGGCCGTCCGCTTTCCTGGTGGCACTGTGGCCCCGCGCCGGACCAAGTGACTCTGCCGCCCCCTGCGGCAGCCAGGACCTGGTCTTCTCTGCTCCTTCGCGGGCCTCGACTCCCAGAACTTGAACCTCCAGGTACGTAGTCAGCCCATGCCCACGCCCGCGGCCCTCTCTCCCCAAGGTGCCGCCAGCGTCACTCATTTCCTGTGTAAGGCACAGAGCTAGGCGCTCTGTACGCCCTGCACCTGGGCTGGAGCGACACACGAGCCCAGTAAACTAGCCACTCAGTGCGAATGCTATGCGGAGTACGCTGTTGGCGCTGACAGGCCAGAAGAATTGGGGACACGGTCCTCTGGGGCCAGGGAGAGCCGAGAACTTCCCATAACGCTCTCTCCTGACCTAATTTGGGGAGCTGGGGTTCAAGACCCAAGTGTTCAGTCTGGCAGGGAGGCCGCCATGCTGACAGGCCCCCAAAGTGAGTCCAGTACTGAGGGACACCAGGCCAGGAGAGGTGGCCTGGACAACCCCTCCACAGAGTGGTTAGATGCAAGGTGGCTTTTGTGAGAAGTGCGATTTAATTCCTGATCATTTGTTGCATTTGAGGCTGGTCATTCTGTCCCTCTCCTGTCACCTTCCCTGCATCTCCTACCCACCAGAAACTGTCTTCATTAATGAATTCATCTATTTCCTCCACATCCTCTAAGTAAAGACCCGGCTCTGCCTGCTTGCCTGACCCAGCTTCTGTGCTGAGCTGTGGACCCACATCCCAACCACCTGACAAACCTGCCACAGACACTACCTAGCCCACAGACCCCAGACAGAATGAACCCTGGACCCCTTCCTTGGCCAGCCCCCATTTCAGCATCTTTCTTCATGACACTGTCCCCTCTGCCTCCCAGGCCCTCAGCTCTGAATCCTGGAGTCATCTTTGTGTCCTCTTCCTCCCTTGCTCCTTCATTCAGATGACAAATATATATCAAATGCTCCCCCCCCCCCCGCCAAGTCTGGTCGTTTTGTAGCGAGATTCCATGCTACCAACTAGTCCCCTCCCCCCTCACCCCAGGCTTGGCAAAATACCTGCAGAGCTCTTTGAGCTCTAGCCTCTTCAACAGCAGGTGCTGTTTCTGCGGCCTAGCCCACAGCTGACGCTAATGCTGATGCTGGGGCCACTGGGGTATGGTCACCCATAGCCACAGGGGCTGGCTGGACTGAAAACTCCTTGCTGTTTGTGCTGAGGCCCCCAAAACACACACCAAAGCAGCTGAGTCCTCCTGGCATAGCCCCTTCTGCACAGCGTGAACATCTTGCGTGGCCATCAACTTACTGAGGTCACCACTACAAAAGCCTCCTCCAGACAAGTTGGGCTCAATAAGAAAAGAGATGTTGTACACATTTTTATTATCCTTTCAAACTGTTAGCTGCTTTTATTTGATAAACTCCAAATCCTTTGTCAACACAGCAATTCACAAGGAAGATATTTTCAAGGAAATATCTGTTTTTGAATAGTTACCCTGTCTGTAGATGTGGCAAACTAACATGGGCAGGTACGGGTGGCATAAGCCAGGGTAAACTGTGCACCCAGGCTGGGCTCAGAAGGACTAGGAACAGAGGGCTGGTGGGCTGGGCAGCCAGGGTGGGCTTCCTAGAGGAGGTCGCTGTCTTCCCAGGGGCTGACACTTAGGGTAGCTATGCTTTTTTCTTGTCTTCCTTAAGCCCAGGGTGGAAATACCTTGCAAAAGTGGCCCTCAAGCCTAAGTATAAGGACCAATCAGGGCTAGGGTGGTGGGCATAAAGAGTCCCCCAGTTCAGTGATGTCAAGATATTCTGGTCCCAGGTCAGCTGAAAATGCTTCAGGTGCTGCCTCTCTCTTTTAGGAAACATCATATCTTCCTACCACTAACACCCCTATCTGCCCTAACCAGGAACCTGTTGCATATTAGATCTCAGGTAAGGGGGGTGGAGGGTGACTCTGACCTCCAAATACTGTCTAGAAGGCTCCAGATGAGCCTGCTTTTTGGTCCCCATCTGCTGGCCACCCTACTCTGCACTCCCTACCAAGCAGCTCAGAGGAGGCAAGCCTTCCCAAAGCTCGATAGCCCATACAGAGCCCCCATTCCCAAGCCTCCAGTCTGCTCTCACCCCTGGTGAGAGAATGATCCTCTGCTGGGCACTACACACCGATCCTTTCCTCCCCTCGCCCCACTCCTGGTACTGGAATGGTATGGATTTCTGGCCAGTTCTGCTCCAAGTTGTGCTTGCTTGCTCTGTTTGTTGCTACCAATGTATGAGTAACCAGGTTAGTGTCCATGGTTGCAACTGCCTCATCCCTTCTGCCCCCTTCTCCAGAAAAGACTACTACGAAGAGGGAGACAGGTGGGCAGAAGCTAAGGAATCCTACTCCTTCTCTACCAAGGTAGCCCCCACATCTATTCCCTGCAGGTCTGCTCCCTCCTGAGCCATTCAACAAATATTTATTTAACACTGACCACATGCCAGGCACAGTGCCAGGTACTGAGTGTACAGAGATGAATAAGAGCAGTGTCTGTCCTCAGGAAGCTCAAGGGTGGAATAAACTTGTTGCTCTTGAGTCGATTCTGACTCATAGTGACCCTGTAAGGTAGAGTAGAATGCCCTGTAGGGTTTCCAAGGAGCAGCTGGTGGATTTGAGCTGCCGATCTTTTGGTTAGGAGCCAAGATCTTAACCACAGCACCACCAGGGCTCCAGGAGTGGAATGGGAGGAGGAAATAACAAGCAAGCCAACAATTATGAACAGTGATGAGTGCTGTCATGGCACATGCCCAGGACACTGTTGAAATCCCAAAAGGTCAGTAGACCTCTGAGCTGAGTCCCATAGGAGAAGCAAGAGTAGCAGGACAAGGAAGGGGGATGAGCCAGTCAATCCTAGACAAAAGCCAGAGTCTCAGAAGCAGGCACTATATTTTTCTGAAATCTGCCAATAGTTCAGGGGGATGCTGAGGCAACTGTTTCCCACAGAGGAATTGGGCTTTACTGGAAGCTTCAGGCAGCTGGGGTGGAGGGGGCTGGGAGTGGGAAACTAGCTTTCAGCAGAGTTTGCTTCTTGGAAATTGATTCTGGCTGCAGTGAGCTTAGAGGCAGGCCCAGATTCCAGGCAGGGCCCTGCCACTTACTAGCTGGGTGCCCTGGGCAAATCATTTCCCCTCAGGGCCTCAGTGTCCTTTTATGTAAAATGCAGATAACAGCTGTGAGAATCAAAATAAATATATAAGCACCTGGAACATAGGGAGGGAGGGAGAGAGGGGTCGAACCTGCACCTGCCCCATGACCTGGGTCTTCCCTCTCCTTTCTTGGCTCCCCTGCAACCTCAGGAATGTTCTTGACCATTGTATAACAGAGAAAGATCACATGGAGAAGCAAACAGCCTCGGGGAAGCAGCCTGGGTGGGATGGGTTGGCAAGGGGAAGGAGCATGGGTACATTCTTAGTACATCTGTCCCTAGGAGGTACCAGGTTAGAGGCTGGGGCTGTGCCCCCGAGGAGACTTAGTGGGGAATGGGCTAATCTCTGATTCCTTTACAAGCCGAGGTCTTCAACCTCCAGAGTTGCTTCGCAGGACTTTTCCTACCATCCATGCTGTCTCTGACCCTGAGATGACTCCACCAAAATTAGGGGGTGCGGGATGCCAGCGAGGGCTGTGGGGACGAGGAAAGGTATACGTGAGCCCTCCCCCCTACATGGTAGAAGGGCCAGTAGGTTGTCCTGACACCAACCTGGAGCTCCTCACCCACCACCCCATCTATGTTCTTCCAGGACCCACGGAGCCAGTCAGCCTCAGCGCCCATCCCCATAGTCATGGATGCTCTGGGTCCTGGGGGCGATCGGGCCTCCTCAGCCTCTTCCACTCGCAGCTTGGACCTGCGACGACTGTCGGTGCGCGTCGACTCTGCCTACAGCTCTTTCTCCGCGGGCTGCGGCGGTCCTGAACCACGCTCGCCGTCGCCCGAGACCGACCCTGTGCCATATCTAGACTGCGACTGCATGCGCGTGGTATGGGGCGGCCCGGCCCCCGCCCCGCCTGCCGCCGGCCTTCTCACGTGCCCGCGACCCCGGCCTGCGGCAGCCACGCTCTACGGGCCGCACCTCCCAGAGATACAGGGGACCCCGGGGCCGCTCAACAGGCAGGCCACCCCGCTGCTGTATGCGCTGGCGGCCGAGGCTGAGGCCGCGGCGCGGGCTGCGGAGCCGCCCAGCCCACCGGCCTCACGGGCTGCCTATCGCCAGCGGCTGCAGGGCGCGCAGCGACGAGTGCTGCGGGAGACGTCCTTCCAGCGCAAGGAGCTCCGCATGAGCCTGCCTGCCCGCCTGCGGTCGGTCGCACCCGTGCGGCCCTCCACGGCGCATCTGCGCTCCGCCTCGCTTAGCCACCCGGTTGGGGAGGTGGAGCCGGCACGCTCCGGGGCTCCGGCGCCAAGTACCGCCGGCCTAGGGCGCCTCGCCAGCCAGCAGCGGAAGTGGTGCTTCTCAGAGCCAGGGACGCTACATCGTGTGGGTCAGGGCTCTGGGCCCGCGGGGGAATGCTCGGGTGAGGCTTGCTCTCGCTCTGACCTCGCCAAGCCCAAGTCCCAGGAGCTGCCGCGTGGGGCTGAGTTCGAAGGCCACCAAATCGGATGGCTGCCCGGGACCCAGCCCCGAGGCACATCAGACCCGGACTTGGGATCCTTGAAGCTACATGAGGCCTACAAGCCTACCAGTCGGAGTCAGAGCACTTCAGGGGAAGTCTTGGGCCGCTGGAGAGGCCCAGGTAGGGTCATACCCATTGTCCAGGTATGGAAGATGAGGAAGGGGGAAGGGGAGGACCAACTAGAAGACTGAAAATTCTCAGCACATTTTATCAACTGTTTGCCTTTCCAGGCCATTCCTCCAGGAGCAGAACCCCCCAGACCGTTGTGTCAGGCCAAATTTTCCAGGTGAGACACATGGACCACTCTGGGAACTAAAGTTGGGGGAAGCAGTTTTCATAGCTCTTGCCCAGGAAAGGAAAGGGCCCCTCACCTGCCCTCAGTCTGAGGCCCCGACTCTACATTTTGCAAACCATGTGCCCCTCCCCCCATTGCCTTCACTATCTCCCTACTGCAGCACTACAGGCTTCCTTCCTGGTCACTGTGGCTACCTGAGGTCATTGTGGTCCTGTCCCCAGGTTCCTGACTCAGGAGGCAGTTGCAGTTGTGTGTCCTGCAGAAGGCCCCCAGCAAAGCCCAGCCGACTGTGAGCAGAAGGTCTCAAAGACTTGCATTGTGTCTGCCCGGCTCCCCTCCCTGTCTGATGATGACGTTTTCCTGGAAGAAGCCCCCCTGGTCAGAATGAGATTGCCTCAAGACTCCTGTGCTACCCAGGGGCTCCCAACCAGGTGAATTTCCTCTTGTTTCCAAGCAGGGTGAGATACCCAACCTCCCTGTACATCCACAAAATACTTGAGAGGAAAGGAACCATCTCCTAGTCTGATCCTGAGATCAGAGGGGGTGGGGGTGGGGGCGGGTGGCCCTTGGAAGCCACCATTTGTCTGTGGCCAGGGCTTTCTAATTTAACGTCTTCTTCCACTTCTAGTGCTCATGCTTCTCATCAACAGTATGGAGCTGATCAGGACCAAAGTGCTGACCGGGCTACAGTCACCCCACAACACCCTGTCCATGAGCCCCCAGAGGCTTCAGGGGCAGACAGCTGCTGGCAGGGGGTGAACGGTTCTGTGGGTGTCTCCAAGATCACATGCTGTAACAGCTCTGGAACTGCAAATGGTGACATTCCAACCAGTGATCCCACTAGACTGCTGACCACTGACCTCCCTACAGCTGCAGAGAGTGACCACCTTAAGCCTCTCCCAGCTGATTGCCTGGAACTTCCAGGCAATGACACCCCAGGACCTCCTGACCACACTGCCCTACCCTGGGGCACTGGCAAACCTAGTTCCAGGCCAACATGGCCCAGTCAGCGCCTCGAGGAGCTGGTTCAGGAGCTGGCCAGGCTGGATCCCTCTCTGAGTGACATTCTTGCGCCCCACCCCAGCCCAGAGCCACCCCTGGATGTGCTGGATGGACTGATTCCTTTAGCTGAGGTCTGGGCTGCAATGAGGCCAGCCTGTGGGGAGGCTGGAGAGGAGGCTGGTGGTACTTCTGAACCACAGTAAGTGAAGGGCACAAAGGACTCAGGGGATTCTGAGCCTGAACACTGGTGCAGGACAGACCAGGAGCTCTGGCTTTGTCCCCAGGTCCTGCCTACCCAGCTCTGCCCAGCTCCTGACAACTTCTCAGGATGAGACAAGGGCTGAAAACTTTACCATGTGCCCTGTGCCTGAGCAGCCATATGGTCAGGGGCCCCCTGAGCCAACCAACAGCATCCAGGCCAAGAAGGTGAGTATGGAGGGGCCAGTGGGTGTCGGTTGGGGCAAGAGCCCAGAGCCTGGGCTGAGAAGTCAGGGCCTGACCCGAGCCTTGAGTACCCAGATTCCCCGTGCAGGCGGAGCTCGCTGACCTCCTCCAAAAGATGCTGCGGGACCTTCAAGCTGAACAGGAGCGGCTGCGCGGGGCGGCCCAGGCATGCGCCAGGCGCAGGGCGGCTCTGGAGTCTGCAATGGGCCAGGCCTGTGCACCTCAGGAGCTAGAACGGTTCAGCCGGTTCATGGCCGACCTGGAGCGCGTGCTGGGACTTCTGCTTCTGCTGGGCAGCCGCCTGGCCCGCGTGCGTTGTGCCCTGGTCCGGGCGGGCTCAAACGGCGACCCTGACGAGCGGGTAAAAGGGGTTCAGGCTGTGAATGAGCGGGGCGGAGAGGGGCCCTAATTTCCCCCTGGAACCCTCCCGGGAGTAGCAGCGCCCCGCCCTGCTCACGGTGCCCTCTCCTGGCTGCTCCAGGCCTCTCTGCTGCAGCGACTCAGGCTCCTGCAGCAGCAGCAGGAGGACGCCAAGGAGCTGAAGGAGCATGTGGCGCGGCGGGAGCGAGTCCTCCGCGAGGTGCTGATGCGAACATTGCCAGTGGAGGAGCTTCATGCCTACTGCGCCCTGCTGGCTGGCAAGGCCGCTGTCCTGGCCCAGCAGCGCAGCCTGGACGAGAGGGTTCGCCTTCTCCAGGATCAACTGGATGCCGTCAGAAGTGACCTTGGCCATCGCTCCCTGCTCTCCGGGCCGGCCAGGCCTCCAGGGACTCGACCTCCGGATAAACCACCCTTCCCACCCCCTTTCTTCTAGTTACTGACCGTGGGAGAGGTGGGTACTGGCCCAGCTTCTCACCCACATAACTGGGGGGTGATACTGGTTTATTTGGTGCTTTTCCCTTGTGGGCTTCAGGACGTTGAGGGACGGGGGAGACCTTGGAGGCAAGGCTTTTGCTATCCCCAGGATACTCCTTCCAAGTATTCTTATGTGGCCTTGCCCGAGTCATGGGTATTATTAGGTAATTAATTTATGGATCTTAAAAACTGCAGTATTCCCTTTTGGTGATGAGAGAGGGGCTCCGTCACAGTTGTGGAAAACAGGAGACAAGCTAGAGGAGCACTTCAACTTCAGATATAAAATGGCATGTTTGTTTCTCCCCTAAAAATTGATTAGAGAAGTGTGTGTGTCACCTGGAGAATAATGTGGTGGGCGGGCCCTCTTGTTTACACACTACAAACACCAACCCTGACTGACTGGAGAAGAAAGGGATTTGCTGAAAGGACATGAGTCAGTACTGGGAGTATCTGGGAAAACTACAGAACCAGGATTGAAAACAGGAGGAACCAAGGGAGATGCCGGCCCCTCAACTCCACTGCTTAATAAACCCTAACTGTTCTGGTAACTGCACCACTCTGCAAAAGCCTAGGTCTGATGGGTTAGCTGGTTTCTACCCAAGCCACCAGCCTCAGTTGTGGAAGTGAGATTACTGCCTCCCTTCAAGACTAGGGAATTTCCCCAAACTGAAAATGGATTCAGATGCTTGATGCCTAAAACCCCAGCAAATATCCAGTATACTGGGCATTTGGGGACATTCATTCTAAGACCTGAAAAAAATTTTTGTACTCTTCCAATTATGTTATCAAAACTGAGTTTACCCACCTTTCCTTTGGAAAGCCCACCGGTTTGGCCAGGCCTGAGGAGAGCAGCAGGAGCTGGGAGGGAGTGGGAGAAGGGGGCAAGGGGTGGAGGACCTGGAGACCTGCCATGTGGGGGCTGAGGACCTGGAGAAGCAGCTTGGGTTGTGTGTCAGACTGATGTGAGGTGGGTGGGGGTTGGTAGTGGGAAGTTATGGGCTGGAATGGTATGAAAATTAGGACACACTTGTCTCTTGCTGTGTACACAGAATCTGTTAGGTTCTAAGATGTCATTAGTTGTTGTCAAGTCTGACTCATGGTGAACCTATGTGTGCCACAGAGTAGAACTGTGCTCCATAGGATTTTCAAGGCTGTGGCTTTTCAGAAGCAGATCGCCAGCCCTATCTTCCCAAGCACTTCTGAGTGGGTTCACAGTGCTAACCTTTCAGCTAGTAGTCAAGCCCTTAACCATTTACACCACCCAGGGACTCCAGGTTCTAAGATATGTATGTGAAAATCTGCTTCAGTATTTGTAGCTGCAAAAAACTAGGGGCAAGAACATTGTCCATGCAAATGTTCAGTTTATTTTTGGAACCTGGGCACATTGAAGCATGTGTATGTGTATTCAAAGCCAACTGACCCCAAAGTGAGAAATTTCTGCTTCTGGGCTTGTTTTCTGATGCTTATTGTCAGTAAATGCAACTGGTTGGGGATTTTAAATGGTCCTATTCATACCAAAAGCATTAGTTTTAACAGTCGTGCTATTGAGCACAGAACAATGCTCACATTGTGCCGTTTTATAAAAAACATACAGGGCTCCTGCTGAGGCCTTAGCGGGTTCTAACATTATGCTTTGGTTCTCTCCTTTGAACACTGTGGGCGGGGCCTCTCTCCAAGGTCCTCAGCCTAGGGCGCAGCTCACGCTGATAGACCGGCTTTGAGTGGAATCTACTTATTTCTGCCTTTTGCCCTGTACAGTTCCCATTGCGTTCTCCCATTGTGATATTCTTAGAAACACACATAATGTTGTCCATGGTGCCAGTGGAAATTGTGTATTTTAGATAAAGTACTCCCAGCCAGGAGGCAGACTCTGCCATCATTCTGTTAAACTGCACTTTGATTCTATGCTGGGTTCTTCCATGGAGAAATATGAGGCTTCTGTGCTTGTCCCTGCCAGATCGGGAGAGCCCCAAAAGTAGGGCCATACCTTCCATGCCCATTCCTCCATCTTGCCCCTCTCTGTCTCCTTCCTGCCCCAGTTTATCTCGTTTCATTACTGTTACACCTTCAGGGGGTAAGAATGAGCACCCCATACATGCTGGGTACTGGTAGCACAGAGAGAAAGGAGCCCTGGTGGTGCAGTGGTTAACAGCGCTGCTGCTAGGAGAAGAGGTTGGAGGTTTGAAACCATCAGCCGCTCTGCGAGAGAAAAGACCTGGATCCTCCCGTAAAGATTACAAGCCTAGGAAACCCTATGAGGCAATTATACTATGCTCTCTAGGGTCACTATGAATACGAGTCAAAATAGACTCCACAGCACGCAATCACAGAGAGAAAGGCTTTTCAGGGACCAGACCCAAAACTCAATTTCATCCTCCAAGATAGTGCCAGCAGAGGGCACTGTTTCCCTATGATGAAAGCTTCTCCCTGCACTTCACCACCCGCTGCTTCCCAAGCTAGCCGGCCGCCTGGGTTAGTTACAGGGATTTTGTCTTGCCCTGCTGAGCTGTACCCCAGGTGAGCCTGAAGGCTTGAGCTGAGAGCCCTTTGCATCTGTTGGAAAAGGCAAGTGAGGGCTGGCTTGCTTTCCATTGTTACTGGAAAATTGTTCGTTAACGGAGCGTGGAGAAGAGACCAGGGGTGTTGATCTCGGGCACCACTACCAAAAAAGTGCTTTGCTTAGTTCCCCCAACGTGGAAGAGAGGGTTACGTGCTTCCCCCTTGGAGTTTCTGCTCCCACCTCCTTAAGCTGCCTGCTCCCCTCTGCCTCCTCGCCACCTGACTGCCAGCGGTGCTGCCCTCCGAGGGCGGGTTTGCGCAGCGACCGTTGCTGGGCAACCTCTCCCGTTTGCCTCAGCCCGCCCCCGCTTCTCCTCCTAATATGGATTTAATTAGTGTACTTTTTACCTTCAGGCAGTAAATTGGAAACGGAATAGGGAAGCAATGTTCTGCCGGGCCCCAAACGGGCGCGCAATCTGTCTTGAACAGCCTGCTCGGCACAAAACGTACCTCCGCCAGCGCTGGCGTAAACCTCAAGGGTCCTCGTTGGAAGTTGGAACAAATTGCAGTGCTGTTGATCCACATGTAAATCACACGCTTAAAGAAGAGGAAACTTAGGTCAAATGTAGTTGAGGACCGCAAAGAGTAGAGGTGAAAAGGGAATTTGAGGGTCCGGGAGCGGGGGGACTAGGTAGGGGAATTGTTCTCTCAATGAGCCTGGGTACAGCTTGGACGGCTCAATGGGTGTTTTCCTGTTGTCTTGAAATTTAAGTCAGCACCCATCTCCCCCTAGGAGGATTTGGAACAAGATTTCTCTCTCTCAATCTCTCTCTTTCTCCCTTTTATCCCCTTCCCTGCAGGGACACCTGAGGCCACTCCAGTTTCACAGGTTCAAGTCCAGAGGTGTGGTAGGCAGTTCGGGAAGGGTGGGGCCCAGACAGAAGTTCAAGGCAAAAAGCTATCTGGAGAGCACTAGAGAATCTAGTTATGAAACCATTTTAAATGGCCAGATAATTTATTCCAGGAAAAGGCCCCCCAAAAGGGGAGAAAATAGGTCCTGGGTGGGCCCAAACTTACAACCGTGTGTTGAGGAGTGCTCTCAGCCCAGCTAGGAGGCCTGGTGGTGCAGTGGTTGAGTGTCGAGCTGCTAACCAAAAGGTCGGCAGTTCAAACCCACCAGCTGCTCCTTGGAAACCCTATGGGCCAGTTCTACTCTGCCCTATAGGGTTGCTGTGAGTAGGATCCAACTTGACAACAGGTTTGGTTTTTTTTTTTGCTCAGCCCAGCCAGCTGGTTGAATGGCAGCAGTGTAAGTCCTGAGGGTGGGAGGACGGATGCTAAAGGAGTGTGAGTTAAAGATATTATTTCTGTGTTAAGTAAAGTGATACTACATACAGAAAACTAAAACCAAACCAAACCCAGTGCCGTCGAGTCGATTCCAACTCATAGCGACCCTATAGGACAGAGTAGAACTGCCCCATAGAGTTTCCGAAGAGCAGCTGGTGGGTTTGAACTGCCGACCTTTTGGTTAGCAGCCGTAGCACTTAACCACTACCCACCAGGGTTTCCCCACATACAGAACATGGGATAATTCCCCTTTTTTAGGAATACATTTTTTCCTAGCAGAATCAAATTTTTATTTATCTATACAAATACTAATTTGTATACAAATACTAACATGATAAGAGAATGGCGATCATGTAAAGCAAATGCACAAATCAGTGCAATTTGGTTTTGGAATTCACACTCCCATGGGACCAATGCGGCCTCCCGGCTAATAGCTCAGGTTCACAAAGAGCTTCAATTACTTATTCTATGTGCTCCTCCCCACGGCTTGTAGGTAGGTACTTCCAGTCTTGTATCCCACAGAGAAAGGGGCTGGAGCTTGGTCAAGGTCACTAAATGAGTCAAGGGCTGAAATGAGATTACCCTGCTTTCCTGTGACTGGACAGTATAGTGAAGAATACTGCAAGGATGCCATTCTAGCTCTGCCACTTACTAGCTGTGAGGCCTGGGCATCTTCTCTAGGCTTCAGTTTCCTCACCTTAAATGAGGATACTAATAGTACATACCTTATAGGATTGTGGTTAATATCTGCAAGTGTTTAGAATCGTGCTTGGCACTTAAAAAACACAGGTTATGTATGCATTACCCGTTCCTGGATCTCCATCAAGAAAGTGAGACACGCTCAAGAACAGCCTCTTAGCTCCATTAAAGGAAGTGTAAAACTTTATTTAAAAGCTTGCTGTTGGTATGACTCATACACATCTACGTTAACAATTAACTTCTCCTCCATTAGAAGGAATCATTCTCCTCCCTATGACAATTCTAACTAGCTAAATTGCCTTAATTTATAAGCAGTTATTTTTGTTAGTTGTTGAAAATACCCTTCTATATGTGTACCTCCTGCTAGGCAATATATACTTCTTGAAGATATTCCATATGTAATTCAAACTATGATTTCTTACTGACTTGCCTTATAGTTTCAGGAAGTCTTAGCCTGCAAAGAAAAGGTAGTGCTTTCTAAGACCTGTTTGTTGATCCTAAACTCTTGCCAAATGTTTTACTTCACTTGGAAAGCTTAAGCATAGCACTCCCTTCTAAAACTCAATGATGCTTCAGGCAGTTCAAATAACCCTCCTCTGATTTAAGCTTGAAAAAAACATTAGTTAGTGTTCATTCTGCTTTGCTGATTTAGACTTTGTCTTCTCAAGGAAGATTGCACCTGTGTCTGTGACCTTTGACACCCTGTCTGTTAGGCCTCTTTTTTACCATGGAAAATCTCTAGTTTTTTTCTGTCTTCTAGACCTTCAGCTGCTCAGATTGCTATAATTATTGCCTCCCACAATTTTTCTGCAGAGGCAGAAGAATTAATTTGCATTTTAAAATAATTTATGCAGGTTAGCTAGACATGCTAGGGTTTCAGGCAAGGAAGGTGGGAAGGGTCACATCAGGGCCTACATTTATCTACAGTTCTTGGCTACCATATCCATATGTGGTGGCCTTCTTTACATTGCATAGCAATCCAAACTCTTAATAATAGAATGCTTGAAAGGGGCAGAGGATGAAGGGAAAAGGAAGAAATTAAGTAGAGGAAAAGAAAAGAAAAATACAGTAGCAAAAGCTGTGGAATGTTTAAGAGAAGAACATCATCACACAGGTAGGAACAAAATGGAGACTGTTTATTTCAATGCTTAAGTCAAGGCATTCCATAAAGGACTGCCTGAAATAATTCCAAAGGCTTCACTTATATACATGAAGGGGGAAGGAGAGGAAACAACTACTTTGTGTCACACCAAACTATTTAATATCTACTGACATGCAAACACAATTTGAAAAAGCAGAGCATAATTACAATATGATATGTAAAGAAAAGGTTGGGTGAACAAATAGATTCCACATTTTTAAAACAGAAAAAGTGGCATTAAAATTACACCATGTTGAACCTGGGCAATCTTGGCAATATCTACAAACCTTCTCAATCTACAGATCAGGAACAATGGTCCAGAGATGTTAAGGCACCCTTCCATGGTCAATGAGCAGAGATTCGGTTTTTGCTATTTTGGAATAAGAAGTTGTTCGCATTTAAAAGCCTTTTTAAAATGGATATCATGTACTTGTTCTTTGTACAGAACTTTTATATATAACTGTTGCTCTTAATTGTATCCATGAATACCCCAACCAGTTATGTTTCTGGCAGAATGCTATGACATTTTTTCCCTTGAATATTTGCCTCGGGTGCAGAAAGACTGGGCCGGGTTGGAGAACCACAGTTTCAGAAGTGTGGCACAAAGGTGCAAGTCACAAATAAATCACACTTTTTAAAAAGTATATGTAAATATTCATGCCAAATCAAAATAACGACCCATTGGTGCCAAACATGCATGTTTACATTTCTCTGTAAAGACAGCCACAAATTAAAAGTATTTGCCAAAATGTTCCTTTCCCTTCTTTGTTAAATTAGCTTTACTCTCAAAATGCACTTGTTTCCTAATACTTAGCATTCACAGTACAGCTGAAATTAATTACATTCACAATGGTCACAATGGTTATTCTGTGTTCAAGACTCTCCAGAATCTTGATTGCCGAAATGAGGTAGATGAATTTTTAAGGGTTTCATTGGTTTGGACTAATTTCTTTTATATCTTGATCTATTTTTTTTAAATATAATTCCAAAATACTTAGCAAAAGATTGAAAGTGTCTGAGCACTTTTTCTAAAAATGGAAAAATACAATTTCACAAGGTTAGATTTATGAAAGTTGCTTTGCCTCATTTTAATTTACAAACAGGATAAAACCATCGAATTACAAAACCACCACCTATTTTAAAGCTGACAAACAACCCAACATAATCCAATATTTAAAGAGACCACTGCCTTTGCTTTAGTTCTGGTTTGGGAGCGTGTAGATGCGGAAGCATCAGGTTAATTCATGCAGGGGCCAGACCAGCTGCTGCCCCCTTAACCTTTGATCCTAAATTTCAAGTGTCCTCCAGAGATTGTGGAGTTCCTCATTGGAGACTCTCATTGAGATCTGTAATTCCAGCTCCGGAGACAGGCCTAACCTCAGACAGAAGCTTGGAGGCATAGGCCCACCTGGGTAAAACAGACTGCAGTGGACAAAGTTGGAAACAGGATACAGTGGGTGTTGCAGAATACAGTGGGTGCTGGGCCACGGCTTACGGCACACCTAGGCTGTGGAGGAAAGGCCCAACTGGATCAACCAAGCTGTCGCCTCAGAGGCTGTCAGGTTGTGGGGGGCAAGCTGGGCATTAGCCCGGCTAGGGGCCCTGAAGTGGCTCGACGAGAGACTTCTGGGAAGGACGGAAGGCCACTGCGGGTCTTGGTCTTTTTGCGTGGAGCCATGGGTGAGGCGCCCAGGAACTTGCTGAAGGAGCCGGACTTCCTCAGGCCGCGAGCCAGGTCCTGGAGCATCAGGTCGTCAGCCAAGACGCCCAGAAACGTGCTGGTAGTGGAGCTGAGGATGGTGGCGGCCACCTGCACTGGGGGCCGGGCCGCAAGGCTGCAGCCACCGCCGCCGGCGGCATCCGGCTCGGTCGCCCCGCGCAGACTCGGGTCGCCGAGTAAGCGGCGCAGCGCGTACGAGGAGCCAGGCCGCAGGTACTGGTAGGCCCGCCGCCCGCTGTGGTCGCGCACGTGCACCTGCGCACCCAGGCGAGCCACCAGCAGCACCGCGGCGTCCTCGCGGCCGTGCAGCGCAGCCAGATGCAGTGGAGTGTAGCCGCCATGCGAACGTGCGTTCACGTCCACCGGCGTGCCGCCGCGAAGCGCAACTTCCACCAGCTGCTGCACCATCTCACTGTCGCCGCTCTTGGCGGCCCAGTGCAGGGCAGTGAAGCCCGATATGAAGTCGCGCTTGGCTGCCAGGCCGCAGTCGCGCAGCAGCAGCCCGTGCAACTGGTGAGTCCAGCGGCCACCGGCCGCCCGCACTAGCCACTCGTGCTCGGCCGGCTCCAGGGGCAGGGCAGACGGCGGCGGCGCGGCTGGCACCTCTTCGGCGTCGGGGCTCAGGAGACGCGGGCCTGCGCGCGACAGGCGCCTCAGGTGCGGGGAGCGTCCTGGGCCCAGGCTGAGGCCCAACCCGGACTCCTCCACTGAGAGCCGCCGCAGCAGTAGCGGGGAGCCCCGCGGGCTCGGCTCCTCCGAGAGCTGTCGGCGCAGGCCGTGCTCCTCGCCCCGGACCCGGAGCGCGGCGGGGCCCGGGAAGCAGCGCACCGGCAGCATGCACGGCTTCGGCGGCGGCGCACGCGGAGTGGGCGGCGGCGGCCCATTGGCAGTCCCCGGGCCAGGTGCCGGGTCTGGCAGCTCTGCGCGGGGTGAGGCCGCCTCGGACTGTGCTCTAGACGGTTCGGTCACGTCTGCGGACAGTCCCTTGAAAGGCTGGACTAGCTCAGAGGAGGGAACCCCGTCGTCCGTGGGTCCCTTTGACTGGTGCTCCGAACCCAAGCTCCCCAGCTCTCCACTTGGCTGAGCCGGCTCAGAGGTCTGAGCCCCGGGGGGATCCTGTGGCTCTGGTGGGGGGACTAGATCCTCTGGTGGTTCCTCTGCCTGCTGGGGCGACCCCAAGGATGGAGCCTCCGGACCAGTGGTTGTCCCCAGTGAGACGGAAGTGATCTTTGACACTGGGGAGGGGGTGCTGGGGACGCAGGAGGGCAGGGCCTGCGGTCCCAGTGGGGGCCGCGGCTTTTTCCGCAGCACCACGAACTTGACGCCGTCGAACTCCTTCACCACCGCCACATCGTTGACGAACTGCTTGAAGCGGTCCCTGCGGTCGGCGCGGCCGAGCGGGTCGCCCGCATCCAGCAGCGGCTTGAAGCGACTCAGCAGCTCGGAGTTACGCACCTTCCCGCCGCGCTCCTGCAGGAACCCCAGCACTGCCGCCTGGCTCACCCCGGCAGCCGCGGCAGCGGCGGCCGCGGCTAGCGCCATGGTGGATCTCCGCCCGGAGTGGAGCTGGGGCCGCTCCCTTCCTCTGGCTTTCGGTTCCTGGCTTCTGGAACAGGTGGACGCCGCGGCGCCGACCCGGACACGCCAAGGCCGCGCTCCCCTGAAGGTTTCACCGCAGACTGACGGGCGTGTCTCCGAAGCTGGTCATGCCAGCGCAGCCGGCCCAAGGTGTCTGGGGGCGAAAGGCGCTGGGCAACGCCGCGCGCGCCCCGCACCAGCGCCCTGCTGGGCCCCCAGCCTTCTGGGATTGGTTTCTACCTTTACGTTCTGTCCAGTGGGCGCCGGGCTCCATCCCCCGTGCTCGGTGCTCGCCTTACAGGTGACAGCTGCCGCCAGCGCCGCAGAGGGGGCGGGGGTAGTGGATATTCTCCTCCCTCCAAACCTGGAATTAAAGGCGCAGGGCTGCGAGTCAGCCCTGGCTCCCTGTTGCTAGGTGGCTATGGACATCGGGATGCCACGGTTGACTAGTCAGGCAAGGACTTTTATTCCTTTAAGAAACATTTACCCACCAAAAAACACTGGGTGGTGATTTAAAAGCAATAATTTATTATTTAAAGACGATACCTCTCAAATTTCCGATGTGTTTCATACATGAAAACTAAGCGTCACGCAATTTACAGCAAAAACAGTTGGCTGTAAGTAGCAGTGAACATTAGTTGAGGTTTAGAAGGGATTATTAAATAGCATTTTTCCTCATTATAAAATAATGCATTTCACTAGAATTTTGGGGAAAACATAAAGAAGGAAAAACATCACCTGAAACACCATTAACATTTATTTTGAAATATTTTCCTTTCCCCCACTCACATGTGTATACATGTTTATGCAAAGTTGGAGCCATGTTGTCTTAAAAACTTCATTTATTCAACAAATATTCATTGAGCACCTACTATGTGTATAAGGAGCCTGGTGGCCCAGCCCTTGGGCACTGGGCTGCTAACTGAAAGGAAGGTGGTTCTAACCCACCCAGCAGCTCTGCAGCAGAAAGACCAAGAGAAAGACTTGGCGATCTGCTTCCTCTGAAGACTACAGCCAAGAAAACTCTATGGGGGCAGTTCTACTTTACCACATGGAGTCACTATGAGTCAAAATGGACTGGGTGGGGCACCTAATAACAACAACCTATGTGTGAGGACTGTTTGGGGCTGTTGAATATATCAGTGAGCACAACAGACAAAAATCCCTGCCCTAGTAGTGCTCAGTAGGGTTGGGGAGGGGGCAGGGCAGGGAGGAGGACAGAAGAAATACAGTGAACCTGAGAACTGTATAATATACTAGACAAGTACTACAGAAAAAATAGAGCAGGGTAAAGGAGATGAGGGGCAGGTTGCAATTTTGAAAAGCGTGGTCAGACTAGGACTCATTTTGAAGGTGGCAAATTAAGCAAGGGAACAGCCAGGGCAAAAGTGGGATCAGTGTCTTAATTTAGAAAACGATACTACAAATATATAGCCAGAGAAAGCATATTGTAGTAGTCAAGAGAGAAAGGCTCTGGAGTAAAAGTTCTGAGCTTGAATCCTAGATCTACTTGAGCAAGTTGCTTGGCCTCTCAGGGCCTGAGCTGTCTTATCTGTAGAGTGGGGGTTATAATAATATTAGTTGACTCATCAGATTGTTGTGAGGATTAAGTGAGAAAATGAACACAAAACACAGCATAGGGCTTGACTCACAGTAACAACTCAAATTATTATTGGTAGTATAGCTGTTACTATTATTATTACTAACTGAAAAAAGAAAGAACGCAGTAAAATGTGAGGTTGACTTTGTCTCCAGCACCATCTCTAGGACGCATACAAATTTAAACTTCTTTTCCGCCTCACTTTATATCAGGAGCATTTTCCCAATGACAATAACTCTTCTTCAAAAATATATGATTTTTAATGATTTCATCAAATGAAAGTATTACATTGTTTTCCTACTGTTGATTATTTATATCGTTTTTATTTTTTAATTCTTAGGAGTGGTGCTACTTATATATAAAATGTTGTGCATGTTTCTGGAGCCCTGATGGCGTGGTGGTTAAGAGCTTGGCTGTGACAGTAGTGGGTTTGGTTTGTTTTGGTTTATATTTCTGATTGATTCCTTAGGATAGAATCTGATAAGTGGAATTATTAGGTCAGAGGGATTTTTTTTTTTTAAGACTCTTGAAACTTATTGCTAAACTGCTTTCCAGAAAGGTTACAGCTCCATGAAAGTACCCTGTCTTTCCCTCACTGGCATTGAGTAGTATCTTTTTATTTTTTGATTTGCCAATTTGAAAGGCAAAAAAATGGTATCTCACCCTAATTTACATTTATTTTATTACTAGCAAAGTCAAACTTTCCCCCTTCTATTTATTGTCTATTTGAATTTGTTCTTTGGGCCTGTTTATTTCCTTTATCCATTTATTAATATGTTTGTTGTTGATATTATTATATATGTTGTAAATGTTTTCCCAGCTTGTCATTTGTCTTTTAATATTTTCTGATGACACTTTCCTTTCTAGACCACAAGTTTTTAATTGTAAATATTGTATCCTTTTAGCTTGAAAATGTGAGTGCAAAGTAAGAAGGTACACATCCCATTTAAAAGAGAAATTTTAGGACCAGTTCATCCTGTAGTATTAAGCAGTCTACATCAGAATGATAACAGTGCCTTTGGAAGAAGTCTTTGTGCTTTTAACATGTGATGATACTGTAATGAACTATTATTTCTGTCTAAATAAACCCCTTCTTTATGCTCCAGCTCAAGTTCCACCCCTGTAAAGCCTTCTGCAACTGCCCCGGGTATATCATCTTCCTCCTTTGCATTCTTTCCATAATTTAATTCAACAAAGATCTATTGAGTGTCTTTGCGTGCAAGGCAATGAATCAGGTGCTCTGGGAAGAAAACACAGTCTCCTGAGGAGCTTACCACCTGGTAGAGAAGAGAAAAACATACAATTAATTATGTTACATAGAAAAATGCAATGAGTGCTCTAGGTGCTTACCAGCTGGTTGATTTCAATCCAGGTAACCTGGGAATCTTCAAGAAGCAGGTGTATTTGAAGGACTGCTACCCTGGTAGGCTCTGAGAACCTGATAGGCAAAGGTTTGGAAGTGGGGCCATGAAGGCTGAATTCAGGGTTAAGGAAGTAGGCTAGTATGTTTGCAGTCTGGGGTAGATGTCAGGGATATGAAGAAGATAATGTTGGAAGTAATCTGAGGTCATTGTTGGAGGACCTTATGTGCTAGTTTGGACCTTACACGCTAGTTTGGACTTTATCCTGTCTAAGAATGCCATTGAAATCTTTCTTTCAAGTAACTTTGATTCTTTTCTGATTATAAAAGTAATGATTTCCCAATTCTCAATATTTCCAAAATGCAAAAAGAAGAACAGATCACATGTAAGACAGTTACTCTTAATGTTTTGGGGGTTATTCTGTCAGGAGTTTTTCCATGTATTGCCATAGCTATATAAAAACAAAACAACCGATTGCCATCAAGTCAATTCTGACTCATAGTGACCCTATAGGACAGAGTAAAACTGTCCTTAGGGTTTCAGTGTCAAAACAAAACAAAACAAAAACCCAATCTTTGCTTTTGAGTCAATTCTGACTCACAGTGACCCTATAGGACAGAGTGGAATTGCCCAAAGGGTTTACAAGGCTGTAATCTTTACAGAGGCAGACTGCCACAATTCGAATCTCCAGCCTTTTTTTTTTGGTTAACAGCCAAGCTCTTAACCGCTGTGCCTCCAGGGCTCCGTTACATACATCCTCATAAATATTCTATACAGATGGGATTAGGCCACACGTTATTTTGTAACCCGTGCTTTTTACTGGATACTGTAACCAGTGCTGGAGTGGGGAATGGGTGGATGAGGGGGCCCCGGGAAGGCCACGGCAGGGTTTCTTAAGAGATGGTGAGGGCTGAACCAGGATAGTAGGGACAGAACGACAGAATGGATGCCAAAGATGTTTCAGAAGTATAGCTTGCCGTATATTGCCTGTTTTAAATTTTTAAGTCCCATTCCTTTTGCTGTGATTTTCATTTCAATAGCTCAATTAACTTGAAATTTCATCATTGCCCCTCTCCTGTTAAAGATCACTGATTTATGTGGTTTGAACTCATGTTGATTATGACTGAAAATTAATTGCTTGTACAAGCAAGGTTTATTGACAGTGCTTAACAAGCTTCAGGCTCTGACCTACACAAAGAAACTTGCCCAAGGTCACAGTTAATAATTGGCTGAGCCCAAACTTGAATTCTGTTCTATGGAGTCGCTATGAGTCGGAATCGACTTGATGGCACTGGGTTTGTTTGTTTTGGGCTTTGTCATTTTATGTGCAAAATTAGGTCACCAATTATCTTAAATCAATGTTCTGAATATTTAATAAGCAAAGTTGGGAAAAACTCAAATAAAAAGCTAGCTTAAACCTTCATGATTGTGCATTTGAACATACTCTGCTTTAATATTTTAAGTGATTAGTTTGTAGTTTGAGCACACATTTGGGTGAGGATGCCAATGACATCTAGTTCCTTAGGCTGCTTTTTAATTCACTGGTGGCCTGCTGCCAGTGAGGCCATTGAATCAATTCTTCCAGTGATCCAGCAGTTTGCCTGTGAATACTAGGAAAAACAAAGTGTATATTTATAACAAGAGCCAAATTCTATAATATGTCTTGAACACATGACAATGTGATAGGAAGGCTATTTGTTTTTATCTCAACATCTTACATTTGAAGAAGGCCCTCTGTATTTGTAAAAGCCACATTATTAAATAAATAAGAAATAAAAAAAACCCTCTATAATCTGAATTATATAAACAATAACAACAACAACAAAAAGCTGTTGCTGTCAAGTTAATTCCAACTCATGCCAATCCTTTGGAAAGCAGGTCTCCAGGCCTTTCTTCCAAGGTGCAAGTTCAAACTTCCAGCCTCTCAGTTAGCAGTCCAGCACTTCACCATCTGTGCCACCCAGGGACTCCTTATGTTGCACTGCCTATTCCAACCCCCACTACCCTCTGGATCCCACACCTGGGTCCCCACAGAGCATAAAATGAATGCTTTGTATTTGTAACTGTCTTATGCCATGTCATGGGGGCTTGTGCTGCTAATCAGCCCTTTCCACTGGGTGTGGTTTACCACAGTCTTGTCTCTTCTTCCCCTGGTGTGTCACTAGCACACCACCATTGGTGGAGAAGAAGGGTGTCTGGGGCCCCAGCATGCAGGAGCTCTAGGGACGTGAAGGGAATGGGCTGCCTAGCAGTAGCTGTAAAAAGGCTTTGCCCAGATATCAAGTGTTTTTGGAGTCACGACTTCCGGAACAAATCGTGTTTTGTTCTTGCTTACCAGCATAGAGGAAGCAAGAGGGATGTCTTTTTTCTCATGCCTGTGGCTTGTTGAGCCAATTTCTTTCTGAGGTCAAAGGGACTTTATTCCTAAATTTTAATGACAAATGTCAGATCCTTTGCCTCTGCTATAAGCTGAATTTTCGTATCTGTGATTCATTTTTCAGGCTGCTTCTCTGATCCCTCAGGCGGTTGCTAGGTTGCTAGGTAGGGAACCAGCTGGCCTGGTCCACAGAGACTTTGAAAGCTGTGTGATGGCTGGGGAACCGTGAGCCATCGTTGCCCTTTGCTACCTTCAGTCATCGGTTCTCTGCCTGCTTTATTCTCATATACGAGTTCTGACTTAAAATATTCTTTTTTCCCCCCCAAGAGGGACATTTTTAGGCTCGGTTTTCCTTTCACATGGCATGACTGAATTAGGAAGGGCCTAATTTGAGAGACCCGCAAAGTACTATTTTAACCATTTTCTTCATTGTGAAGTAGAGTCCCTGCTTGAGTTGGGGTGGACAAATCAGCAATTGAGAGGCCATACTTCCACTCTGTTATCACTACTGTTCAGTTGATCTTAGAGATTACAGCCCCAAATGTTTGAAAATGTGAAGTCCGCCAGTGGGATTCAACTTTGAAACAAGATTCTCCTCATCCTGGCTTTGAAGATGGACAGGTAGAGATAGCTCAACTCTTGCCTAACTCTTTGTTGTACTAGTGTACCATGTTTAACTAGCCGTCCACATAGCAACTTGGGTAAGGGTAGAAAGGATTCTCAAACATCAGCTTAATCCAGCTTCCTGTTTAATGGTTCTAAGAGCTCATTAACAGAGCACAAAATAAAATAATTTGAAGTTGTAAAAGACTGAAACCAAAAGTCATGTGTTGATTGAGACCCTCCCTTAGAGGGAATGTGTTTGGGGGAGGAGTCATGTTGAGGTCTGTGAGGTAGTGATGGGCGAGGGAGAGATTTAAAGGAGTTTAGAGTGAGCAGAGGAGCCCTGGTGGTACAGTAGTCAAATGCTGGGCTGCTAACTGAAAGGTCAGCAGCTCGAATCCACCAGCCACTCCACGGGAGAAAGATGTGGCAATCTGCTTCGGTAAATATTACAGCCTTGGAAACCCTATGGGGCAGTTCTACTCTGTCCTATAGGGTTGTTATGAGTCAGAATGACTCCACGGCAATGGTCTGGCTTATGAATTAGGGTGAGCAGGCAGTCAAAGTGCTAGTTCCAGCTCCTCAGAAGACCCGCTTGCATGCTACTTTGAGACTATCGGCTAAGTAAATATTGAACTGCTAACAGCCCTCAGTAATAATTTGTGGCATTGAACAATAAGCAAGAAATGAGAAGATGGATTCTACCTTTGAGGCTTTGTGGTCTGGGGAAGAAGTCATCAATAGCACTGGTTTCACATATCTGACTGAATATCAATGACATACCTGCAATGCTAAATGAAAACCAGGGTGAGTGTAGGTCTCTGTGAAGCTACCTATTCCCACGAAGGCTCAGGCTCCTGGGAGGAAGGTGCTGTGTCCTCATCAGTTGGGGTATAGCTCTAAATGTTCAGTAAATATTGAAAATGATGAAACAGTAATGACTTGTCACTCTCATTACTTTGATTTTTCTTTTCAAAATGGGGAGAGAGGTTACCGGCTACATACCTCATAGCCCTGGAGTGAGAGTCAGTAAACAATTTGGATATATTACAACAGGTTAAAGTGGTCAAAGAGTCCTATAATTTCAAGAACTAGGAGTGGGGCCATGGAGAGAGCTGCTTTTCTGGAACTTTTCTCAATGTAAACTTAGTTATCTTCTCAGATGCTGATTGAATGGAGGTGAGCAGGGCTTCAATTCTAGATAGAATGGCTGGAGCAAGAGCAAGGAACAAAAATACAGATGGTCCTGGGGGCGCTCAGAGTAGGAAAAGCTCTGCTTCATCATCCTCTCTCTAAAACACAAACCACTGAGGCTGAAGGCTTCTCTCAGAGTTGCTGGGAGGCTGCCACTCAGCTATTCACAGGCTGCACCGTGTTCCTTCCTCTCTTTTCCCTTCTCCAATCTTTCTCTCTTTAGCAAATTATGATAGAATTTCCTAGGCAGAATAATCCTTTCTTTTTTAACTGGAAAATTTTGGCAAAATGTCACAATGTTCTAGTGTCCTAAGAGCACAACATACTGGGTCTTAGAAACTTTCCAGGGGAGAGACAATAAGACCATAGTCTGCACAGAGCCTTCTGTGTGGTTGTGACAGCAAGGACAAAAACAATCATGTTAATGTTGGTGGTTGGGATTGGCCTTTTTTGCTGCTGCTTCTTCTGGTGGTTTTTCACTATTCAGTCTAAAAATTTAAAGAGCTTTGTTTGTGTCTCTGTTAAGAGAAAATAGTTTATCAGCTCCAAGTTAACAAATCCTATGTCCTGTTTGTCACTTTCTGCTTAGGAGGTTAGGAGGAAATGTTAGGTTTATCCAAATCTTGCTGGAATGGAAGCTGTTGGGAAATGAATGCCCTGAATTGTGAGTGGCCATATGGGACATTCCTCAAGTCCCAGGACTCAGGTGGCCCGAGCCTGCAGAGATGGCCTAAGCCTATCTCAGTGAAAACCCATGGCTTTGGCTACATGTTGGAAAGTCCTGATGTGTGAATTAAATCTGGGAAACAAAAATTCTTCTACAATATAAAGATATCCACGATCCAAGCAAGGCTCCTTGTTCTAAGAGGCATTTTATGTGATGAGATAGCAGGTCACAGGGGCTTTTTATAGCCCTTAGGGTAGGGGGTAATTCTTATTTATCCACTCACTGAAATTCTGGTTCCTGTCTTCTCCACCATCCATGATAAATTTTCACTTTCTCTCCTCAGCTCCTCCCCAACACCTCACCCCACGACCACCCTGCAACTTGGCATTCCAGGTAGTTACCATCAAGCTGATAGAGCTGACAAACAAGGTAAGGCCTCTTCATACTTCCACTTAAAAAATAAATAAATAAAACCAGTTGCCGTTGTGTCGATTGTGACTCATGGCTACCCCACGTGTGCCAGAGTAGAACTATGCTCCATAGGGTTTTAAATGGCTGATTTTTCAGAAGTAGACCACTAGGCCTTTCTTCCGAGGCATCTCTGGGTGGAACTGAACCACCAACCTTTCAATTAGCAGCCAAGAACTTTAACCATTTATACTACCCAGGGACTCCAATTTCTACTTCAAACCAAAAAAACCCAAACCTGTTGCCATCAAGTCAATTCTGACTCATAGGAACCCTATAGGACAGAGCAGAACTGCTCCATAGAGTTTCCAATGAGTGGCTGGTGTGTTCGAATTGCTGACTTTTCGGTTAGCAGCCAATGGCTTAACCACTGCACCACCAGGGATACAAAGAATAATAAGTGATAGTGCCTATCCTCTAGGAAACAATAGTCTGATGGGAAAGAGAGACACGTAAGTAGAGCTCTCTGGGAAGATGTGCTCAGGGCTAGATGAGAGATGTGTTAGCATGCTGGGGCAACCAGAGGAGGGAGCCCCTCCTCTGGGAGAGTCTGAAAGCTTTCTGAGAAGATATGACATTTGAACTGAGTAGTGACCAGCAACTCTGCAGGCTGGAAAGGGAGAGAAAAGCATTCCAGGCAGAGGCATAAGCATAAGCAAACCATGTGGTGTGTTTGTGGAAGACCAAGAAGTTCAGTGTGACCAGAAAACAGAGGTGAGGATGGGGAGCTAGAGACCACAGAAAAAGGTTGGAGAGGGTAGTTGGGACCAGACATATCCTTGATGACTCTAACTGAACATGTCCAAGCTGAACTGGCTATTTTCTTCCCTAACCGTCCTACTCCTCCCCAAGGACTCTCCAGCTCATAAAAAAGACTATCACCCGCTGAGCTGGCAGGGACCTGGGAGTCAGGTGTAACTCCTCCTCATCCCCTTTAGTACCTCCCGCATCCATCCAACTCTCTCCATCCTGTGTCACCCAGGCCAGGCCATCCTCATCTCCAGACTAGACATCTACAGTGTCCACCCACCCAAACCTCCCTGCCTACAGTCTGTTCTCTACCTGTAGTTAGAACAATCCTTTTAGAACACAGATCTAATCATATCGCTCAGCCATCAGTATAAAACTCTAAACTATTTTAAATGGCTTATAAGAACCTCTATGATACAGCTTCTGATCCAGGTAATAGCATGCACAGAACGCCTTACATTGGGAAGTGGTAGTGCCCTGACTCAGCATTCCCATCTCCAGGCCTTTTCCCCACAGGCAGCCTCCTTTGGCTGAGTCTGGACTTTGATACTTCTGGTGGTTAACTCCTGTTATGGGTTGAATTGTGTCCCCTCAAAAGATATGTTCAAGTCCTAACCCCTGTATCTGTGAATGTAAGCTTATTTGCAAATAGTCTTTTCAGATGTAATTAGTTAACATGAAGTCATACTGGAGTAGTGGGCTCTACTCCAACATGACTGATGTCCTTATAAAAAGAGAAGAGAGGCAAAGAGACAGACGCAGAGGGAAGATAGGCATGTGAAGACCAGAAGAGATTAGAGTTGGGCTGTCACAAGTCAAGGAACGCCTGGGGCTACCAAAAGCTGGACGAGACAAGGGAGAATCTCTCTCTCTCTAGAGCCTTTGGAGAGTGTGGCCCTGCCGACACCCGGAATTTAGACTTCTAGCCTCCAGAACTGTTAGACAATAAATTTCTGTTGTTTTAAGCCACATAACTACCAGTTGCCATTAAGTCAATTGTAACTCATGGTGACCCCATGTGTGTCAGAGTAGAACTATGCTCCACAGAATTTTTAATGGCTGGTTTTCTGGAAGTGTATTACCAAGTCTTTTCCAAGGAGCTTCTGGGTAGACTTGAATCTCCAACCTTTCTGTTAGCAGCCAGGTGAGTTAACTGTTTACACCACCCAGGAACTCCAAATAAGGCTTTAGTTGACCTATATTACCTTCCATCTCCCTTCTCCATGCCCGGACTATTCTTACTTCCTCCCCAGGTATGTTCTGCAACCTCAAAAGCTTTATTTCAGCCTTAATTTCTTGCTTCATCAATCTTCAACAGTACCTTCTGACTTACTATTTTGTGAGATGAGAACATTAGTGCTTCTACCCTACCAGCCACCTTCCAAGCCCCAACCATTCCTTGGCTATACCTTGACTTATATTTGTGAGTTTGATAGCATTTATATTCTATTCACCCATAGTGAAATCTTCTATAAATTGTTTCTAAGTTGATTCTGAAAGGCAAAGGAAAAGGTGACTCTATAATAACCATGAAAGTACTGTTCACTGCAGCTTAGTTCTGTGCTGTGTTTGGTTTGCCTAATATTTGGGCCAGGCCTTTCCTGCCTGGTTTTTCTGGGAGTGCAGTTGCCTTTCCTCTTTTTTTTTTTCTTTTTCATTCTGTGTCTTTTTGGTATCCTTCAGCTTCCCACTGGGGAAGAAAGACCTGGCGATCTGCTTCCATGAAGATTACACTCATGAAAACCCTATGGAGCAGTTCTACTCTATAAATTCTATTGTAATTGCTAAAGAGAATCAGAATTGACTTGATGACAGTGGGTTAAGTTTCCCAAGCCATCAATCATTTTAGCTATTCGAATGAATCCCCCCCTCAACCAAGAACCCACCAGGCAATCTGGCTGGTTGCTGCCTGGGCTTGCTGTGCAGCTGCCATCCTAGGACTTCCCTTTAACTCCTCTTCTGGGTTGGAGCCACTGTTCCTGAGAGCCTTATCTTTTTCTTTCTCTTGGCAACTTATGTCATCAAGTAACTTCCTAAGAAAAGGTACTGGGGCGGGGGGTAAGTTTTATTGCTTTTTAACTTTTTTTGTTATGGAAAACTTCAGACATAAAAGTAGAGAAAATAATATAATGAATTCTCATACATCCACCAGCAAGCTCCAATAATTATCACCTCACGGCCAACTTTATTTCCCCTATATTCCTAACCACTTCTCACCACTCCCAAATTATTTTGAAGCATATTCCAGATTCTATATCACCAGTAAATATTCCAGTATGTATCTCTAAAAGATAAGTGCTCTTTTAAAAAATGTAATCATTATATCATCAACACACTTAAAAATTAGCAATAATTTCTTTTATTTTTTAATTTTTGTACTTTAGTTGAAGATTTACAGGATAAACAAGCTTCTCATTAAACAATTAATACACATATTATTTTGTGACATTGATTACCAACCCCAAGGCATGTCAACAACATTCTCCCTTCTCAACCTTGGGTTCCTTATTACCGGCTTTCCTGTCCCCTCCTGCCACCTTCTAGTCCTTGCCCCTGGGCTGGTGTGCCCCCTTAGTTTTGTTTTGTTTTATGGGCCTGTCTAATCATTGGCTGAAGGGTGAACCTCAGGAATGACTTCATTACTGAGTTAAAAGGGTGTCCAGGAGCCATACTCTCGGAGTTTTTCCAGTCTCTGTAAGGCCAGTAAGTCTGGTCATTTTTTGTGTGTGAGTGTGTGTGTGCTATAGGTAAAAGTTTACAGCTCAAGTTAGTTTCTCATACAAAATTTATGCATATATTGTTATGTGACCTTAGTTGCTATCCCTATAACATGACAGCACACTCCCCCTTTCCACCCCAAATTTCCCGTGTCTATTAAATTAGCTCCTATCCCTTTCTGCCTTCTCATCTTGCCTCTGGACAGGAGCTGCCCATTTAGTCCTGTGTATCTACTTGCACTAAGAAGCACGCTCTTCACGAGTATTATTTTTATGTTTTATAGTCCAGTCTAATCTTTGTTGGAAGAGTTGGCTTCGGGAATGATTTTAGTTCTGGGTTAACAGACAGTCCAGGGTCGTGTCTTCTGGGGTTCTTCTAGTCTCAGACCCTTAAGTCTGGTCTTTTTACATGCATTTGAGTTCTGCACCCCACTTTTCTCCTGTTCCATCAGGGACTCTCTCTTGTGTTCCCTGTCAGGGTGGTCATTGGTGGTAGCCAAGCACCATTCAGTTCTTCTGGTCTCAGGCTGATGGAATCTCTGGTTTATGTTATCCATTTTGTCTTTTGGGTTAACATTTTCCTTGTGTCTTTGGTGTTTTTCATTCTCCTTTGCTCCACATGGGTTAAGTCTGGTCTTGTATTGTGAGTTAGAATTTTGTTCTACATTTTTCTCCAGCTCTGTCTGGGACTCTCTATTGTGATCCCTGTCAGAGCAGTCAGTGGTAGTAGCCAGACACCATCTAGTTGTGCTGGACTCAGTCTGGTGGAGGCTGTGGTAGTTGTGTAGCAATCTTTCCCTTGTGTTTTTGGTTTTCTTCATTCTCCCTTGCTCCTGACAGGACAATAATTTCTTAATATCATCAAATAACCAGTCAGTGTTCAAATTTTCCCTGATATATATAGTATTTGCTTGTTTGAAATGGATTCAATTGCATTTGTTTGATATGACTATTGAGACTCTCTTAATCTTTTGTTCCCTTCTCCTTTCTTTCTTGCAATTTCTTTGTTGAATAAAACTGTTTTTTGTTGTTTGCTTTTTCTTTTTGGTCTCATGTTTCCCACAGTCTGAATTTTGCTGATTGCATTCTTGTTGTGACATTTGACACAGTCCTTTACCACCTGTACTTCTTGCAAGTTGATATCTAGAGTCTTGACCAGATTCAGGTTTGATGATTTGCTGGGGGTGGGGGCAAGAAACCGTCATGGGTGGTATTGTGTGCTTCCAAAAGGAGATGCATCACATCCACTTGTCTCTCTTCTGTGTTGTGCATAGCTGGTGATGATCCTTGCCTAGATCCATTATTTTATTAGATTACAAAGTGATGATATTCTATGTCTCCTCCACTTACTAATTGGAAGACTTCGATATTAGAGAGAAATCCCCCCTCATCTAGTATTTAGTTACCCTCAGGTTCCTATGGGAAAGGTAGGATAAATTCTTTCCCTTTATTTACCGTTTTTCAAAATAATGAGTCTCTTGTGAAAAGGGGTAAACAGGGCCGTTGTTTGCTGAGAGAGGAAAGATTAAAGAGGGGGATGGTACTAGTTACATTTTGGGCAAATTAAGTTTGAAGAGTTGGTGGGTCACTCAGGAGGCACAAATGAGGATCTGGAGCTCAAGAGAGACATCTGGCTGGAGATGTGGGAGTCATAAGCTTTCACATGATGGATGCCACAAGGGTGTGAGTGAGTCCATCCAGGGCAAAGGTGGAGCAAGAGGAGGAAAGCATGGGTGGAACCCTGAGGAGTCTCAGCCCCAAGGGCAGGTGAAGGAATAACCCATGGAATGGAACAGAAAGGAATGCACAGGGAGGCAGGAGGTGAGTTAGGAAAGCCAAAGGAGGAACGAGTTTTAAGAAACAAGGAAATAGAGAAATGGTTAGATCGTGGTATGGCCATAACCATGAAACATAAATAAGGAAGAGTTTTTTTTTTTTATATGTAAAACAAGGAACAAAGTCCACAATACTAAATCACGAAGCAACTGTATTCATTCAACCAATATTTATTGAGGAATCTACTAAGTGCCAGGCACTGTTCCAGGCACTGAGTATTCATTAGTGAACAAAACATGGAGCTCACAACATAGTAGGGAAGACAGAAAACAAATAAGGTAAGTAAAAAAAGAGAGTATGTTAGAAGGTAGCAAGTGATAAAGTAAAGCAGGGAGGAGGGATAGGAAATATACAGAGGGTTGCAATTTCACATGGGGTAGTCAGGAAGGCCTCACTGAGAAGTGACTTTTGAGAAAAGACTTGAAAGAGGTGAGGAAGCAAGCTACATATTTATCTGGGGGGGAACATTCAAGGTGGGGACAGGAATGGTCTGGAAGTACTCAAGGGACAGGCAAGGTGTTCAGTGTGGCTGGAGTGGAGACAGCAGGAGAAGAGCAGAAACAATACGCAGGGCTCATGTCATGTTCAAACTTGCAGGCATAGTAAGGATTTAGGTTTTTACTCAGAGGAAAATGGGAGCCATTGTAGGTTTATGAGCATGGTAGTGATTGGATCTGACTTATGATTTAACAGAATCACTCACTGAGCAAGAGCACTGGCATTAAAAGTTCGTGCTTTGAAGCCCAGGACAATAATAGATAAAGTGTTGTTAGCTGTCTAGTCGACATGGAGACTCCATGTACAAAAAGAATGCCCAGTCCTGCACCATCTTCACGATCACCAGTTTATGCTTGAGTCCATTGTTGAAGCCACTGTATATTTCGAGTGCCTTCTAACCTAGGTGGCTCATCTTTCAGCACTATTCCAGACAATATTCTGTGGTGATCCATAGGTTTTCATTGGCTAAATTTTGGAAGTAGATCACTAGGCTTTTCTTCCTAGTCTGTTTTAGTCTGGAAGCTCTGCTGAAACCTGTCCATCATGGGTGACTCTGCTGGCATTTGAATACTTGTGGCATAGCTTTCAGTATCACAGCAACATGCAAGTCACCACAATATGAAAAACTGACAGGTGGGTGGTGGAGATAAAGTATAGAGAGAAAATTCAGAAATCAGAAATGCATTCAAACAAGACAAACATTTCCATAGACCAGAAACAGAGCATGGACCCAGAGTAGGCTGAGACTCAAGCCACAGGCCTGATGGGCTTGGAGTCCAGATGCAGTAGAGGCATCCAGGTTTCACTCCTGTGAGGTGATGAGGGCTAAAAACACTCCCATAGCAGGGGGACAAGAGCCAGGCCCTCACTGACAAACTGGGTGCTGGGAGTGTGTAGAATGAGATGTATAGTTTCTTGTGTTTGTTTAAAAAAAACTCTCAAACTTTCAATGTGTGTGGATTCTTCCTTGGTTTATGCATGGACCAATGTTTGGAATGAAACATATCAACCAGGGAGTGGAGTGGGAGGCTGGGGCAATGGTCTCCTACTCTTTCCTTTTTATGTCCTTCTGATATATTTGGTTCTTTTTATCAGTGAATACATACAATATTACAGAGAAAGTAACAGAAGCCTAGTGCAGCTGTGGGTAGAGTCGGATCAGAATTGGGAAGAAGCCACTGGGTAAGGCCATCAAAAGGTCATCTGTGGCCTCAACCAGAACAGTTTCCTTGGAGGTGTAGAGACAAAAGACAGACTGACAAAAGATGCACGAGTGAGTTGAAAAAAGGTCTACTCTTTCAAAGGTTGGACAGGAAAGGGAAGGAGAGAGATAAGATGGGGGCATGAGAGGGAAGGGGGTCAACCCAAGGTTTTTTTAGATGAAGGAATCTTGAGGATGTTGGCCAGATAAGAAGGTAGGAGTGGGGGGAGGGAGAGAGATTTAAGATGTGGAGAAAGGAAGGACTGACTGAGGGGATGAAAAGGAACACCCTGGGGAAGAGTTGGGGCACTTCTTCCTTGGAGCCAGCGGGAAGGGGGTTCAGGCAGCACTGAGTGGCTGAGGGTGGTTTGGGGTAAGGGGCTTAGAGCTGGCCTATGCCTAGTAGCTTCACTTACAGTTTAGCCTGTTTGCCCCTGTATCATGCCTGGCTGGACTTCTCTGACTCCCCACTCTACTGTGAAGGCAAGAACATGTCTGATTTATCCCCACACTCTAGCCATATCTGTTGACCGAATGAATGCATTTTTTTTTTTTTTTTTTGGTAAAGAGGTAAAGATATCACCAGAGTGTGAAGAAGAATGGAGTGGGGGAGAATGATTGATATTTGGAGCAGGTGCCTCAAGGAATGGGACAGGGAGGTGACTAGGAACAAGTGCAGGATTTCCAAGCAACTCTGGGAGGTCTGCTGAGTGTGGAACCATAACCATGGAATGTAGTGCTGTCGGGCAGCAGGGTCTGTGACTTTTTTTTTCCTCCTGCAAGTCTGGGTAGCTCAGGAGCATGCTGAGAAAGCAGATGGGTTTTTTGTAATGTGAGTTGACCTGCTGTCTTTTCTCAGTGGTGGCCTGGAAGAGTTAATGTAGCTCCTCAAGGCCCTGGCTTCATTCCTGGAGAGTGTTTCTGCCTTGGGTGGGCTCATCCTTTGTGTCTGAAGCTGTGCCAACCTACTCTGGGTCCCTGTGGTGGTACGTGCCACTGTCAAAGCATTTCCTGCCTTGTTTGGGTCCCACCAAGACAGCCTAGGCTGGGTTTGTGGGGTCTGACAGGGAGAGCACAAGCTGAGGTGGGGGGTGGGTGAGAGCTAGGGTGAGCATCAGGTATCCACCACAGGTCTTCAGTAGGATTGCTGAGCCAAGGAGAACAGGAACAATAGCACTGGCCAGGACACAGGGTTCTGGAGATTAGCAGGAAACCAAAGTAAGAGTCCCAACAGGCAGGCTGTGTGAGTGAGACAGATGTAAGGCAGAACGAGGCGAGGTTAGCCTTGAGAGACTGGAGCAGGTTGCTAGAACAAGGTGGGTCAGGATTTGGGCTTTATAACGCTGGGTGTTTGTGCCTTTTTATTTGAATCCTAACACATTTTGCTTTGCTGAGGGCAGATTCTTAAGTTGGGCTGCATATTACGATAATTTATATGTTTGCTCTCTTGTTGAACTCTGACTTCTGGCAGGAAGTATTGTGTGCCCTCAAGTCCATTCCAATACAGTGACCTTATGTGACAGAGTAGAATTGCCCTATAGGGTTTCTTAGGCTGTAATCTTTACAGGAGCAGATTGCCAGATCTTTTCTTTCATGGAGCCACTGATGGTTTCAAACCACTGACCTTTCTTTTGGTTAGCAGCCAAGCGCTTTAACGGTTGTATCACCAGAGTTCCTTATTAGCAAGCAGTAATCATGTCTTGTTCATCCTCATGTCCATGGCACACAGTAAGTGCTCAGTAAATTTTTGTTATGTGAATGACTAAGTGACCTCAGTGTTCAGTAGTCCAGGAACCTTTATAATCATGATAGCCTGGGCCAGCAGGATCCTGAGAAGTGAGCCAGTCGTACCCTTTCTAAGAGGGACTTCGCAGATAAGAACAAATTCTAAGAGCACCTGGATCCATAATTTATCAGAAAAATTGATTCTCTCCTTTATTTAAGATAAACTCAGTGTATTTGACCTGCAATTGGAAGACTACACAAAGTGAATTCTCATGGCTTGAGGCACCTACCCAATAGCCATTCTCCCTTTTTCCTTTCTAACAGGTCTCCAATTTTGTTCCGATACGAAGTGTCCAACCCTGGGGGACAAGTCAGGATTGGCTGTCATATGGGAAATTATCTTGATGTTAAGGTAGCCTCTAAGTGTGTTATGAAGCAATCTTCCAGAGGTCATGAGCAGAAAGACTCAGAGACCAAGTTAAGATGCTCAAATCGCCCAGCTTATTGATTCAGTTAAAAGCCTATGGTGAGAATATTTTGATCAAAGATTCCATAGAAGAATCCTGATCAAAAAGGGGAAAATGCAGAACAGAATTTCAATTTTCTCAGACTCCAGACTTCCTGGAGCCATGAAGGTTGGATGAACCCCTGAAGCTATTGACTTGAGAAAATCTTTAAACCTTAAACCAAAAATATCCCCTCAAGTCTTCTTAAAACCACAGTTTAGCTTAACCAGTAAAAAATGTCTGCCTTGAGCATTATGCTCTTTTAAGTTAGAACTATATCTATATGGGATCAAATTGACAATAGAAACTCAAAAGATTAGATAGGAACCTTAGGGAGCAGTAAATTCATGTTAATGGAGGAGGAACAGATCAGAAAGTAAGAGTAAGAATGGTTATACAACTCTAAGAATGTAATCAGTGTCACTAAATGGTGCATGTAGAAACTGTTGAATTGGTGTATGTTTTGCTGTGTGTATTTTCAACAACAAAATAAATAAAATTATATATATATAAAAAAAGAAAGAAAGAAAAGAACCATACAGATAACTCCCACTAGAAATGCCATTCCCATTCTCAGGGATAATCTAGATGATCCAGAACCTTCCACAAGTGGAGTTATTACCACAGCTGACAAAATGCCAATGTCATCCAACTCCTCTTCATCACTGGAATAAATTTCTGTGATTTGTGTATTTTTAATGTAAGTATATACTAAAACATACCTGTAAGTTTATATGTAATGTTTCTAACCCCCAAAGACTCATAAAGATCATGTTTAGTATACTAAAAAAAAAAAAAAAGTCTACAGTGAGAAACATGGGGAATAAAATGGAATAGGTTAGCCCATGTATAGTAATGGAAGGAGCACACTGCCTGAAGCCTGTGTTACCGCATATTCCCATGCCCTGTCTCTCTTTCTTAAATTAATATTTTATTGTATTTCTGGTAAGAGTATACACAATAAAACAGGTTTCCATTAAACAATTTCTACACATAATGTTCAGTGACATTGGTTACAGTCTTCAGTTTCTATCAACATTCTCATTACAGTATTTCTGTTTTAGTTGTTTCACTCCCATTAATTTAGTCTCACTGCCCCCCTCCCCCCAACTTCTCATCTATACTTTAGAGTAACTGTTGTCTATTTGGTCTCGCATGGATAATTTTTAAGTAAAATTCTTTACTTTTTGCCTGTCTCTTTTTGTTCCATCATCCTTCCCTGCCGTCAATGTGGTTATAAGGACCAAAGTTGAAGTTGAATAAGGGGGCTCAGCAAACAGAAGGTACCTGAAGCCAACACATGCTTTACCAAAGAGACATAGGGGCAAGTACACCTGCCCATAGCAATAGCACACCGATTACCTTATGAGCAGCTAGGGCATAGCTCATGAGGGGTCACAACGGGATCATAATAGAGTCACCAAGGGGACCAGTGTAAGGCTGACATAGCTGTGTTTCTGGAATTAGCATAATCTTTACCTTATGACTTGTTTTTTCCATTTCTCTCTATCTACAAGTAACACTGCTATGTTCTACTCTTTTTATCTATATTCAACACCCATATGCTTCATTTATCTATGTCTGGCATATCTCACAAGTTACCAGCTTAATATCTATACTTAACACATCTTATGAATTTTGTGTACTGTTTTTTAATTTTTATTTTTTTGTCTTCTACATAAATTTAAATATTCTTAATTATACCGCTAACATACATTATATTAGTCTGAGCCAAACTCTGGCAATCTTGAAACTTCTGTGGGGTCAGTCCTGGTCAATGAGACCCCAGGGGAAGTCTTTATGGAGGCATCTGGGAAAGATTTTCTTCCTTGATAAAAGGAAAGAGCAATGCAAGGAAGATGCCCTTTGTCCCCTTCCTCCGTTCCTGTGTGTGCAGCATCTGAAACAGTGCCTGGCATGTAACAGACACTGAACGAATACATTGTTGAATGAGTGAATGTATAGTATTGGTGCCCAGCCTCAACATCTGTGATACTGAAATCATGCTTTTATCTTCAGCTCAAGCTTCATTCATGAGTCCAGGGTTGGGAAGGGGAGAGCAGGTTGGTGAAAACCAGTATTGTGATGATAATTTAATAATAATACTAGTATTAACAGCAGCTAACATTTGGTGTTTACTGTGTAAGAAACGGTTCCAAGTACTTCATATTTAGTACTCATAGCAACTATATAAGGTAGAAATTTTTATTATCTTTATTTTGCACATGAGGAAACAGGCACAGAGGGTCAGACCACTTGCCTGAGGTTACTCAGCTGGAAGGTGGTGGCGCTAGGACTCAAGTCTAGACAATTAGAGTTTAGAGTGCACATGCTTAGACACAATGCCATCTGTATCCATTCTCTATGGCTGCTACAACAAATTACCACAAATCAGGTGGCTTTAAACAACACAAAGGAGCCCTGGTGGTGCAGTGGTTAACGTGCTTGACTGCTAACCAAAAGGTCAGTGGTTCGAACCCACCAGGTGACCCCGTGGGAGGAAGATGTGGCGGTCTGCTTCTGTAAAGATTACAGCCTTGGAAACCCTATGGGGCAGTTCTACTCTGTCCTATAGGGTCATTATGAGTCAGAATCGACTCGATGGCAACAGGTTTTTGGTTTTAAACAACACGCATTTATTATCTTACACTCCTGGAGGTCAGAAGTCCGACATGGATCTTAAACCAAAAACCAAACCCAGTGCTGTCGAGTCGATTACGACTCATAGCGACCTTATGGGACAGAGTAGAACTGCCCCATAGAGTTTCCAAGGAGGGCCTGGCGGATTTGAACTGCCAACCCTTTGGTTAGCAGCCGTAACACTTAACCACTACACCACCAGGGTTTCCCGACATGGATCTTACTGGGCTAAAATCAAAGTGTTGGCAGGACTGCTGTCCTTCTGAAGGCTTTGAGGGAGAATCTGTTTCCTCACCTTTTTCAGCATCTTGAGGCTGCCTGCATTCCTTGGCTTATGGCCCTGCATCGCTCTGACCTCTGTTTCTGTCATCACATCTTCTCTGACTCTCCTGCCTCCCTTTTACTTTGGGCCCTCTCAGGTAATCCAGGATAATCTCCCCATCTCAAGATCCTTAATTTTATCCTACTTGCAAAGTCTCCTTTGCCATGTCAGGTAACATATCCAGCAGTTCTGAGGATTAGGACATGGACATCTTTGAAGAGGCCATTATTCTGTCTACAATACCACCCTGCCTGTATATACCCTATGACCCATATCACACCAGGTCCTGGACTGACAGGTCCCAGTCCTGCAGCAGTTCTGCCACCCACCAAGGACCAAAGGAGTGTCCCCTCGAGCCTTTGCCCACTATCTCGAAGGCTTCTGCTTTGTTACCTCTCCCTCATAAGCTCCCCACTCGGCAGATAAGGATGCTTAGTGAACCAGCAGTATGAGCCAAACAGGTGCATTGAGGGCCTTGGACTCTTGTTTATCTGATCATCTAGACTGAGCTCTATACACTAATCAGGTCCTTAAAAGCAAAAACCAAACCAGTTGCTGTTGAGCTGATTCTAACTCATGGCGACCCCACGTGCTTAGTTCTATTTTCACTCCCCCATCAGCTTCCCTATACTTGTCTGTGTGTTTCCTTTATGGCTAATTTTCCTTTAATTCCTACTCCTAATTAAAATCAGAGTCATTTCTCTCAGCTCCCTTAAGTTCTTTCTTTCAGTGTCCCTGACCAACCCCTAGGTTCTAGGCAGGGGTGGATTATCCATGGTGCTTACCTTGCTTACCAGATCACTTGTGTGAACAATTTCACATTTTTTTTTACCACATCAAAGATTCGGCTTCTAGGTATGGCTAGCAACTGTCTCTTTCCCAACCCCATAGTACCTTCCTACGCAATCAAAGCCTATTTTCAAATTTACAATCCCTGACAGAGACCGATTAGCCAGTAAGCAAGGTAAGCATAGGGTTACTTGTGCTTATTTACTAATTTGTAGTGACCAAATTGGTCACTACAGATCAGTAAGTAAGCACAAGTAAACCTGTGCTTACCTTGCTTTCTGGGTAAACCACCCCTAGAAACTCTGCCTCTCAGCTATCTTAACTCAGACTCAATGGTTTCCCTGGACTCCTCCCAGCAGCAGCCTTTTCTGGACCCATTTTGTCTGTCTGAATAAATTCCCCTCAGAGATGTGGTTTCCAGACTTATTTTTAGCTGCAGAAGAACCCTTTGATGAAATGAAAGCCCAATATATAAAGCAGATGGAATAGGGATTGCTCTGTTTGGGGAGGGGATAGAGCCCACCAGCTTGGCCCCTTCTCTCCCTTCCTCTTTTCCCCTTGGCCCTTCTGGCCCCAGTTTGAAAACCATTGCTCTGCAGACTCCTCCACTTTTAAGTCTTGCCTTGCCAATTTGCCTCTGCACAGTTAACTGGCTGCTTTCCTGATGGCTTCCTTTAGCACCTTGGCCAGCATTAAGCATTTGTTCTTGCTCTACTTCTCTCAGGCTCTTTGAAAATCACATTTTTTTGAAACAAGCAAAACACTTTCACTTCTCCATTTCTGCCCAGCAGTATCACTATGTGAGGTTTCCTCTCACCTGCTTGTATCCCACCTGTTTATGGCCACAGGGATGGAGGCCACCTGAAATGGGCTGGCCAGCTGGCTGTACATCACCTGGCCTCCCCATAATGTGGGAGTCTTAAATAGAATGTAGCTTTCTGGTTGCTGGACAGTCGATATATATTTTTTTTCCAGAGAATTCTTTTTGGTTCCAGTTACTGACCAAAGGAGCAGAAATGTCTCCACTTCAGGGAGGCCCAATGTTCTAATGTGCCTGTTGGGGGAGGTGGAGTGGTAGGCAGGATCCGTTCAGTTGGTAGCAGTCCCCTCTCATGGGGCTCTCCAAGCCAGGTTTCTAGAGTAGAATTTCCTCGGCAGCTCTGGACCATGGGGGCTAATGCAGGGAGTCCCTGCAGACTTGGGGGCTGGAGGTCTGGGGGGGTGTCTCCTGGCCCATTTACTGAGGGCACCCTGGACTTGGTCTCATGAAACACCCATTGCCATCAATTCAATCCCTACTCGTAGCGACCCTATAGGACGGAGTAGAACTGCCCCATAGGGCTTCCAAGACTATACATCTTTACAGAAGCAAACTACCGCATCCTTCTCCTGCAGAGCGGCTGGCAGGGTCCAACCACCAACCTTTTGGTTAGCAGCCCAGCGCTTTAACCAGTGCACCACCAGGGCTCCTCATAAAACACATGAAGCTTAAATTTCCAGGCCTCTCACTTGCATAGGTCCCATCCAAGTCCTGTTCTTTTCCCGTTCTAAATAGATAAGTACTTCCATACCTAATTTTTATTTGTAATTTTGTATTCTTAAAGGAAGACTTCCAAATTATACAAGCTTCAGGCCCCACATAACCTTGATACATCCCTGGGAGTAATGGACACTGGGCTGTCCCAGGGGACCCAGGGACCCTTGTGATAGGGGGTCTTCTTCTGTGAAATAGAGGCAGAGATTCTCAACTCCAGGGCTTCCCCAAGCATTTCTGCTACTCTGTCTCCAGGGCTGACCAGATGCTCTGGTGGAAGGCAGGCAGGCCTAAGTTTTGACAGCTTCCCTTCCCCATCTGCGCATGCATTTTCTGTCGTGGTACTCTGATGCAGAGGACAGCTGGGAAGCCATGAGGTCAGGGAAGGGCTGCTTTCTGCTGGTGGTTCCCCTTGTGCCACATGGCTCCCTGCACCCAACCTTGGCTCAAACTCTGGCCAGTCTTCCTGGCAGAAGGAATCAGAACATGATTCCTTCTCTTCAGGCTAACTTTTCCATCAGGCCAGGACTCCTGGTCTAGGCCTCAAGCTAGCAGTACTGCCATTTGATTGTGGAAATTCTAAATCTGGTTTTAAGAGTCATGTTTTGCAAAATGGATGTGTATGCCTGCTGACCTGGGACATCTGGGGACTTGTGCACTCAGTGCCTAGGACTCAGTGGGCTCCCTGGTCTGCTCTTGCTCAGCATTGTTTCACTAGCCCTGATACAAGTCAGACGTGAAAGCCAGAGAGCAGACTCTTTCTGCTTTAAAATGTGTACGGACTCTTCCAGATTCAGAAAGTAGATTAAAACTATCCCACAAGATTTCTTTCTCCGTTCCTAAGAAAATGAAAGAAAGTAGATAAAACCAGGAAGAAAAGAAATTTACTATCAGCAACCAAAAAGGAAAGAGAATTACCTGATCCAGTAAACGTCAAAACTGGCATCCGAGGAAAGACAGAAGATTCTGGGATGGTAAGGGGTGGCACAGCACATCTCTGCTCACTATCCTGTCCTCAACTCCCACGGATTGACAAAATCCTGAACGTTTTCCCTCATGCTCCTGGATCTGAAAGGAAGCACATGTCAGTTGTGTCCTTATCCTCTTTCTCTTCTGAATGAGCAGTATTACAAGGTGTGCTGGCCAACGTCACACGATAACTATGTGCCTGAGACAGAAAGGGCCACATGAACCAGAGACTTACATCATTCTGAGACCAGAAGAACTGGATGGTGCCCGGCCACAACCGATGACTGCCCTGACAGGGAGCACAACAGAGAACTCCTGAGGGAGCAGGAGAACAGTGGGATGCAGACCCCAAATTCTCATAAAAAGACCAGACTTAATGGTCTGACTGAGACTAGAAGAATCCCGGCGGTCATGGTCCTCAAACCTTTTGTTGGCCCAGGACAGGAACCATTCCTGAAGACAACTCATCAGACATGGAAGGGACTGGTCAATGGGTTGGAGAGAGATGCTGATGAAGAGTGAGCTACTTGTATCAGGTAGACACTTGAGACTGTATTGGCATCTCCTGTGTGGAGGTGAGATGGGAGGGTAGAGAGGGTTAGAAACTGGCAAAATGGTCATGAAAGGAGAGACTGGAAGGAGGGAGCGGGCTGACTCATTAGGGGGAGAGTAAATGGGAGTATGTAGTAAGGTGTATATAAGCTTATATGTGACAGACTGACTTGATTTGTAAACCTTCACTTAAAGCACAATAAAAATTATATAAAAAAAAAAAAGCATGCTGGGAGGAATGGGGGAAGCAGGAAGCATAATCCATGGGTCTGACTTAGCTGATGGAGCAACACTCCAAACTGGGAAACTGATCTAAAGCCTGGGCTTCTGCCCCTCCTTGGACAAGGTGAGTGCTGTCCTCCTCTCTAGACCCAATTAGAGGGCATGAGCCTCATGCAGAACATTAAACAGAACCTCAGGACAGGAGCATGCTCAGGTATTCCAACAAAAGACTGCACTCTGCTTTGGCTGAGCTCTCCCCCTCCTCCTTCCTTCCTTTCTGGCTTCCAAAAAGAGTACCGAACCCAAATACCCAGCCACACACTTAACTCACGGGGGAAAACAGGCTGGTCTCAAACAGTGGGGAGACAGTCAGCAAGCCCCCGTCCCCTGCTGCCGTGTTACAGCTGCAGAAAGCAGGCCTGGACAGAGCCACCAAAGCATGAGCAAGATGAAAAGAAGTGGTGGTGCAACTGTGCAAACAGACAGTAACGAAATAAGGAAAAACGGAAGGCAAAAGACAAGCCCCCTCCCCTGAAAATCTTGAGAAGGAAATGCCTGACAAGTGCTTTACATTATGAAACAACTTAATGAGAACACGATTTTAATAAACCAGGGGCTCAAGAATGAGATGAAGAAATAAGAGAATGAGATGGAAAGAAACAAACTGAGGACAAAAACAACTTCATTATAGAACAAATAAATGAGAACTAACAAGAAACATAATGGACCCCACTGAAATACAAATTACTGAACTGGGACAGCTAAACAAAGCAAAGAGATTAAAGCAGTTAGAATTAATAGAAAGGGAAGACAGTCAAGCTAAAAATAGAGCCAAAGAGAATTTCCCTAATGCAGAAAATAATGAAACTAAAACTGCAGATTGAAAGAACATACTATGTTCCTGGATAGCTTTAATACTAAGGCATGTTATAGTTAAGTTACTGAACTAAAAAAAAAGATGAAAATGCCTTCTTTAGGCATCCAAACAGGGGAAAAAAAAAAAAAAACTCCCCCTACCAGGAGGGAAATTTGGGCTGGCCTCAAACTTCTCCCCAAAAGAAAAAGTAGCAAAGCCTACAACATTCTGCGGGAAAGAAAGAGACTCAAGAATATTATACCCAGCCAAGATATGGTTTCAGTATAAAGGCAACAGATTGATATTCTTAAACATTCAAAACCATTCTTGGAATCCAAAAGAAAACAAAAACCAGTTCAATAAATGAAATTTCTTAGCCCATTAAGAGATGAATTGAAATAAAGAATTTGGTAAAACAATCAGTGATAAGCACTGAATTTATTTAAATCTAAAACGTATACCAGGTAACTATGGAATTTTGTTTACAGAATATGATTGTTAAAACCTGGACAATGTAACCATAATAATATAAGTTACAAAAGTCAGGAGGCAGAGTCAGGGAGATAGCAGAATGGAAAGAATCGTAAGAACTAATCTTTCCAAGCAAAGAACTCCATTGTTTCCATTTCTATTTTATATCTATACACACACACACATATATATATATAGTGTGTGTGTGTGTATACTATTGTTAGCTGCCATCAAGTTGCCTGTAACTTGTGGTGACCTTATACACAACAAAACTAAATGTTGCCTGGTCCTGTGTCATCCTCACAATCACCAGCATGTTCTAGTCCATCGTTGTGGCTGTTGTGCCACTGCCCCCGTGTCAGTTTGTCATACTGTGGTGGCTTCCGTGTTGCTGTGATGCTGGAAGCCATGCTATTGATATTTCAAATACCAGTGGGATCACTCTTGGTGGACAGGTTTCAGTGGTGCTTCCAACTAAGACACACTAGGAAGAAAGGCCTGGCAATCTATGGAAAATTAGCCAATTAAAACCTTATGGATACACACAAACACACACACACATATAATTGAAATGTGTAACTTAAAAAAATGACTAACCTCTTAATGTTTTTCACGAAATTTGTTTAACCTCAGAGGGATCTTTTAGGAAGTAATAAATCTTGTGGTCAAGAAACATTCTTTGAAGTTCAACTATTCCTTTTGTTTCACTTCAATTTCTTCTTTTAAACTCAAGCAAAATTAAATAAAATACTTTTATTAAAATAGTACCTCTATTATGGTCTAATTTCTTATAAAATATTTCTACTATCTTTCCTCCTACCTGTAAATATGCATTGAAAACTTAATTTTTTTTTGAGGGGGATAGGCTAAGAAATTATCTGTGGGTTGATTCTAAATGGTGGTATGTGAATGCTTATTTTCTTACTTGTTCTTTTTTATATTTTAATTTTCCAATAAATAAAAAAAATTTAAAGTATTAGGAATCAAAAATTCAGGCATCTCACTGAAACAGTATAAATAGCCCAGATACAGACTTGGCAGAGATCGCTGCTGTCTCCCGCCATCCATTCTCCTAACATTTTATGGAATTCTTAGCTGCACACATGGTGGCCACAGTGAAGACCCCATTTCCCAGCTCTGGCCAATGGGACATAAGTAGAAGTGCTATGTGGCAGCTTCTGGAATCACTTGAGAGTGTTTATCCCTTCATTCTCTTCTGCTGCCCAGAATACAGATATCACCATATTGGACCATGATGAGGTCAAGGCCATTTAAAGCAAAGCAACAAGACAGAAAGTGTATGGAGAGCGTCACTTCAACCCTAAACTCCCTACCTGGACAATGGGAGAAAGAAACTTCTATCTTGCTTAACTGTTATTTCTGGATTTGGGAGTCCTTGGATGGAGCAAACAGTTAAGTGCTTTGGTGATAATCAAAAGCTTGGTGGTTCAAGTCCACCCAGAAGCACCACGGAAGAAAAGCCTGGTGACCTACTTCTGGAAAATCGGCCATTGAAAACCCTATGGAGCACAGTTCTACTTCGACACACATGGGGTCACCATGAATCAGAATCAACTTGAGAGCAACTGGTTGGTATTTTGGATTCTCTGTAAAGCCCCGCTGAACCTAATCCTAATTTAGCTGTAGACCTATATGCACATACATAGAGATTTAGGCACAACGTTTAAGTGTTCGGCTGGTAACTAAAATGTTGACAATTTGAACCCACCCAGTGGCTCTGAGGGAGAAACCCAGCAATCTGTTTCTGTAAAGATTACAGCCAAGAAAACCCTATGGGGCAGTTCTGCTCTGTTCCATGGGGTCACTATGACTCAAATCGACAGTACCCAACAAGAAGTCTGTGATATCACTGGCATTGTATATCAGCAGGGAAAAATGAAACAACTGGTTTGGCGCAGGGACGAGGTAAATCCCTACATTACCACACACATAAACAAGTCACAGATGGCCCTAACTGTGACAAGCAAATTTTTAAAAGCTTTATAAGAAAATTCAAAGAGAATATCTTTATGAACTTGAGATAGGGAGGATATTTTTTAAAAATTTATTTATTGTGCTTTAGGCCAAAGTTACAAATCAAGTCAGTCTCTCATACAAAAAGCCGTACTCGCCCTGTAGTGCACTCCCAGCTCCTCTGCCCTTAACGAGACAGCGCATTCCTCCTCTCCACCCTGTATTCCCCATGTCTATTCAACCAGTTCCTGTCCCCCTCTTCCTTCTCATCTCGTCTCCAGACAGGAGTCGCCCACATCGTCTCATACGTCTACTGGAGCCATGAAGTTCGCTCCTCACCAGCAAGGGAGGATTATTTTTTAAGAGACAAAAGGTAAAAGCATAAAGGAAATAATAGGTGAATTTGACAACATCGAAATTTTAAACTTCTGTATGACAAAAAAGCTATAAACAAAAATAAAAGAGAAGCAACAGGCCAGAGGGTAGCATTTCCTGGAGTGCGGTCTGTCATGTATGAGTTCATGTAGGCCATGGGTGGGGGTGGGGGTGGGGGTGGGGGTGGGGGTGGGGGTGGGGGCAGGGGCGGGGGTGGGTCAGACAAGTTTGGGGAGAGCTGGTGCATATATTTCATTTTCCTCTCAGGTAGTGACAATGCATATTAGCTTATCAAAAATTCTGATGATTTCTACCAAAACCCTCTTCCTGTATGGAACTCAGCATTCCCCGCAGTTATTTGACTGTGGGACTTTTTGGTTTGTGTGTGTGTTGACATTTATGAACTTCCTCTGGATGTAGATGAAACACCTGGAAATGCCGCCATAAGGAGTAAAGCTGTCTCATGGAGGAAACGATTGCTGCAGTCACCTTTGTGTCCCCATAGTTACCTCTGACACCTTCAGTAGTTCTGACCAGCAGCAGCATCAGAAAAATGAAGGAGAGGGAAGGAGGAGGAGGAGGAAAAGAGAAATAAAAAGAAATCTGGGTATTTGGCAATAGGAGTAAATTCTCCTGGCGGAGTGAACATGTCCCAAGCGGAGGAAGTCAGCTGTAATATGGGCTTTTCTTCCTCACGGCCACTGGCTGGGGCCGCTAGAAGTCAATGTTTTGAGGCATGTCCAACTAGGGAAAACGGACCATTTTAAAGATAATTTAGGACAAATTCCAGAGCATTGTGATGTAGAAAATGTCAGTCAGTGGGACTGATTTCTTGATCGTTATAGGAAAAGAAAAGGGAAGACAACAAATATCTAGGATGATTAATTCTACATGGATTAACTACTCTCTCTCTCTCTGGGCTCTGACATTAAGGCCTTCGTAGTCTACAGAAAACCCACTGCCGTAGAGTCGGTTGTGACTCATAGCAACCCTACAGGACAGAGTAGGACTGTCCCCATAGGGTTTCTAAGGTTGTACATCTTTACGGAAGCTGACTACTACATTTTTCTCCTGAGGAGCGGCTGGTGGCCTTGAGCAACTGATCTTCTGGTTAGCAGCCGAGCACTTTTAACCACCGCATCACCAAGGCTCCTTGTAGTCTAGAGACAGAGATTTTATTAATATTTCAGGTGCAGTTTAAAGTCCTTTACTTATTTTATCTGTGACATAAGCACTATAATTATTCTCACTTTTAGGATGAGGAAAGTGAGGCACAGTTAAGTAACTAACTTAAGGTTAAAAAGCTACCAAGGGGTTGAGGCAGGATTCCAGCCCAGGCAATGTCATAGATGCTGCTCCTTTAACCACTGCTCTGTCCTACTTTTCTTGTAGATAACTACAATACAGCTCATGAAACAATGCAATAGAGAGAGGAATAAAGTGAAAACGGTGAGTCAGGAAGGTTCAGTGGGATGTCAGCCTACCTTGGTGACAAGTTTGCCTGGGAGAGAATGGAGAATGCCACTTTAGGGTGAGGTCAATGGCAGCACGGCCTGTGGAAGGGTCTGGAAGGGGCTTATTTTAAAGGAGATTGTGTCAATCCAGATAGGGTCTTTGGACACCTCCAGCCAGCACAAGTTTTCCAGCAGGAGAGATAGGCCAGGTTGTTTCTCAGGAAGATATTGCAATGTGGAGGGTTGACCGACCTGGAATGAGGCCAGTGGAGGGGCAGGGATAAACTTTGCCATATTCCCCAAAAAGACAGCAGAGGGAAAGGAAAGAAAAAAAGGGCTTTAGAGGATTTGGTTCTGGATTTCCTGTGGATAAAAAATAGTACCTGAGAAAAACACAGAGCCCCCTGATGCCTACGGCTTGGACAGAGGTGTTAGTTTTCTGAGTTTTGTGCATGTTTTGATTAGCAGAGAGAATGTGATAATGGCATGCATTTGAGAGTCGTGGTCCTCTTTGCACAGTGCCTGGAGTCGACTAAGAAGTCGCCCCAACCCCCCGCGACAAAGCAGAATGATGGTCATTTGCAATCCAATGCCTTGACCATGGAGCTTTGCTTCTCTATTGCACGACCCCGGTTCGAACGTCCTGCGCGTTCATTGCGCAAGGAATCGAAGGCTGGTCCCTTGCCCAGGAAGGCCGCCAGGCCAGACGTGCGGGTCCCGCCCGGGTTCCCGCCCTAGCTTCTACCGGAGCATCAGGTGGGGCCCAAGGCAGGAGCAGACAAGGCTGAGGCGGCCTCTCTTGGACTTGACGGGCCTTTTGCAAGTCGTCGACACTCTGGCCAGTGGTCCCGGAACATCTGCAGGCTCCGGCGGAGTGGAGGCGTTTTGGTGGGAGAGCCCCCTCCCCCGCCCCGCCCAGGGTGCACGCGGCGCTCCGCTCCCCTTCCCCACGCAACGGGTTTCCTAGCGCCAGGGCCTAGGACACCCTCACCCTGGGTCGGCCCCAGCCTCCCAGGAACAGGCAGCAGGCCGGCGGGCACCAGCCCCCGGCCCCCAGGCACCGCCCTCCCGGCCCCCCAACTCACGAACTACAAGTCCCAGCAGTACCAGCAGCGGGCACCTCGCGCCTCGCAGCGGAGACCCCCGGCCGTCCAAGCGGCGGGGCTCCGGCTGCGCTCGTGCCCGGGTCGGGCGGGGAGGCCGGTCCCGCGGGCGGGGGCGGGGGCAGCTCCGCGGCTTCTCCCGCCGCCGCCGCCGCCAAAGGGAGTTTCCAGGAAGTGGCCATATTGGATCCATTCAGCCGCAGCCGCCCGGGCGGAGCGCGTCCCGCAGCCGGCTCGTCCCCGTCGCGGCCCCGGCGCTTCCCCGGCCCGCCCGCCCGGTGGGGAGCTCGCCATGGCGGCCACCGACTTGGAACGCTTCTCGGTGAGGGCCCTGCTGGGCCGCGGCACTGCTCGGGGGAAGTGCGGGGCGCGGGCAGGGGGCCTTCCTGCAGCCGGCCGGGGGGCGCGAGCGGGCTGTCAGTGCGCGCGGCCGGGCCTCGACGCTGGGCCGGCTCCGAGATATCCAGAGCGCACTCTCGGCCGCGCTAGCCCGAGGTACCGGGGAGCCGGGTGGCGGTGCCTTGCCAGGCAGGTCGACCCCCTCGGGTGCAGGCGAGGCAGGCCCCCTTTCGCCGAGAGGAGCAAAGACTTGCCTGGCTCCGGGCAGGTGCGAGGACACACTGGGGGCCCGGGACCGGAGAAGACGGCCCGGGATACTCCGGACCCCCATCCCCCGGGCCATTTCTTTTGCACAGCTGGGGAGATTCCTAGCCGCGCAGGTGTTGTTGGATGGACAGAACCGGTGAAGATGAAGCCCTTGGGGCCTGAGGGAGCCCCTCCAAATGAGCTCAGGGCATTTGCAGACTTGAGTCCTAAGGCCCCTGGGCCTGCCTTTCGTTCCTTCCTTGCCCCCGGCTCGGATCCTGTGTGCGACTCCAGGCAGGTCCGGCCTCAGTGGTCGGGTCTGCGGCAGCCATTCCCCAGGAACTGGGGCGATTCCAGATCCAGTGCCTCGTGGGCGTTTGCTTGGGCCCCAGTTGGTGGTCAGCCTTCTGCAGGGCTGACGTCCCGGTGGCCCTTGCAGGGGTCTTTCTGGGCCTAAGGTGACCAATAGTCAACTTCCTAAAGGTTTTTATAATTCACCCAGGAGGAGGGAGGCCTTTTGGGGGTTGTGTCTGCACTCCCCTGTTGTCTGGGGCTGGATTTGGGTGTGTCTGGGAGGCTGGGCTGTGACAGTGAAGGAAGCTGTGTCCTCTTGCCAGCTTGTGAGGCCCTGGCCCAAGGGGAGGGGGAGGGAGGGCTCAGGCTGCTGCGGGGAGGAAGGGGGTAATGCTGAATGTGAAACCTATAAAGAATTGGTTCTTGTTCTAAATAAGGGAGCCAGGAGTTATGTAATTAATGCTATAAATACTGTCATCTGAATTTATATATGTAAGTTTTCTGTTTAATCTGAAAATACATTTCTTAGTCTACTTTGGAAATACACGTAACTAAAGTGGGAGCTGTTGGCCTCCGAATTTCTAGGCTGGGGTGTTTTATTTCTGGTGGGTGGGGGCTGTGTGTCAGTTAAGTAAGCTTACGTGAGGAACAGACTCAGAGCTTGGTCAAATCAGAGATTCATCTCACCCCTGCTCTGTAAGTTGGAATTTATGTACCTGAGGAGGGCAGCATTGGAATCCCAGTAGACCTTCTGATTAACTGGTGACCTAGAGACCTGGGAATGCCTGCATGTCTGTGTGCCTGTGAGTGTCCGTGAACGGGGCATATTTTGTGTCCAGCTGATCAGAAAGTTATGTCTGGGTCTTGTCTGTGGCCGAAGGATGCTCTAACAGATGGTCTTGCAGGTGGGAGCAGTATATAGAGTAACTAGAACTAGATTGCCTCGTATGAATCCTAGGGTGCTACTTATTGGCCATGTAACTTCAGGCAAGTTATTTACCCCTCAGTTTTCTAATCTGTAGAATGGGATAAGAATATCACCTCCCTCACTGGGTTATTGTGAAGACCCAGTGAGATAGTGCAGGCGAGGTGTTCAGAGCAGTGCCTGGCACACAGCAAGGACACAGTAAATAGCACATGATACCTGGTATCGATGTTGGATGTGGAGACTGACCCTCTGTAAGTGGGCAGAAGAGAGTCAATGCCCTCCCCAGGGGCTTCCATCACTGCATATCCAGAAATTACCCTCAGAGCCTATAGGCCTGGCTGTATTGCCAGGCCGTAGACTGGAGGGGCCCTCCCCTCTGCTTCCCGTGTTTGTTCTTGGATAATTTCTGTGAGGACTTCAGTTGTTACCCCGTGGTGGGCTGAGGCACAGAGAGGGGACTGACTCAGGAAAGGGTGTAGAGCCTGAGCTCAGGGGCCTTGGTTACTGTGCCAGGTTAAACTGGACGGATGGACACCTTCCACACCCTCTGCGCTCTGGGCTGTCAGCCTCTTGGGCGGATTTGGACAGGGATGGATTTGGGTGGAGGCCCGGGGTGGAGTTTGGCCTGAATTTAGGAGTCTGGACTCCATTCTGCCCTCCTGGCTTGTCATCATGAGAGAAATCATCTCTTCCTCTCTTGCCCTTAGTTTATCTGTCTTTGATATAAAATGGGTACAGTCGTACTGATGTTCTTCAAAGAGCTCATGGAAGGTTAATTACCATCTAAGGCATGTTTGGAGATATGCCTCAGTTTCTCGCCAGCCCCAGGGAACACTGGGTTACTCACTGACTTCTATGTGAAGTAGTGGCTGTGAGGCTATGGGCTGATGGGTCTAAGGCAGGTCTACACTTTGCCACCCTGCCCACCCCCCCCCCCCCCCACCATCCTGCATCCCCACACAGCTCAGACCAGCCACGGAGGCCTGGGATCTGTCCTGATCTGGAGCTTAGGTGTCCATGCAGAGTTGTCCTCTATATTTTGGGATCAATGGGTGCTGGGTTCCCATTTCTCTTTCACAAACCCTTCTTGTGGACCCAAGCACACCACCAACTGGTCCGTTTCTTGTATCCACACAGCATGGTGTAAGCACCGCTGGCCCAGCAGCCTTTACATTCTGGTTGGGCCCTTCTCAACCCTAAGTCAGCCATGGGGTTGGGGTCAATGTCTGTTCATGCATGTCTGGGATAGCTCTCTGGGGGCTTTCTGTTGTCTCTTGCTCTTCTTAGGCAGTTAGGCTCCTGTCCACTTTGCTTTGCCCTGGTTCTTACTGGGTTCCTGACTCAGGCCTCGCTCCTTCTTACCCCCAAGGGCCATCTCTTATGTGTCTCCTGTCAGAATCTCATGGGGCAGCGTTTGTTTAGGGCCTGGAGGAAGGAGATTTGAGGGGGAGAGGGAAGAAGCATGCAGCACGGCAGCCTCACGCCTGGCATTTCTCCCAGCCAGACACTACACCCCCAACTCCGCTTATCCCCAGCACCATCTGTCACTTCCGTTGTCACCCCTGTAATCTTGACACTTCCCCAAGAGGCAGGCTATTCAAGGAGTGCCTATTCCCTCTCTGAAGCAAGAGCTAGTGGGGAGGGATGTAGGAGGCAGCTCCCTGACCATGTGGGGTCAGGGCTCTGCCACAGTGTGAGACCTCTCTGTCCTGTAAAAATGGCCAGTAATCTCTTCGCTGAGCTGTTTGCAAAAGTGAGAGCTGAGCAAGAGACATCTGTGCAGCTCTCAGTGCCTGGTGGTATTGAGGGATCATAAGTGGGCACCACCTACGAAGCCACAGCCCTGCCCCCTTCCCCTGGAAGGGGGGTCTGTCCTGCCCTACCACCCTGCTGGCACTGTGCCATGCTCATTTTAGGAAGGTCTGCCTGGGACTTTGATTGGAGCAGGCCAGAGTGAGGAGGCTGGTGGGAAGGCCTTGGGGATCCAAGGGAACACATGATAAGGGACTGACCAGGGTGGGAATAGAGAGGGTGGCAAGGAGGAGACCAATCCTAGCGCCAGTGAGAAGGGAGAATGGACCTGACTTTTGTCATAGACTTTCGATGACAGGGAGGGTGCTAGATGCTTTGTGGCCATTGTCTTGTTGATGTCAACAGAACGCATTTCGGCGAGGATGCAGACTGTGATCATTAGCCAGGAAAGGATGGGCCCAAGACTCAAACCCCAGCACCAGAGTACTCCTTGGAGTGGCAGAGGAGGTGGAGCCCCCTCAGCTTTGAGCCCTAGAATGGGCTGGGTATAGGCACATGTTTGGGGTAGTAACTACATACCAAAAATCTCTGTGGCTTGCATCCAGCTGCTGGAGGCAAGCAGCTACAGGATGACAGAGCACAGAGTCTGAGGGTGGCCAGCCTCTGTGTGTCCCCTGCAACCTCTCCTTCCTACCGCTGTGCTGCCAGCTTGGGGCTCAGGAGCCCCAGGCATGGCCCCTGGGCCCAGGCTCTGCCAAACGACCGGATATGGAGCTGTGCAGGCAGGAGGGAGCCATCTGTCTGGGGAAGGGCCACCTCCCCGGGTCAGCATGCCCTTGTGGTAGAGCCAGGGTGCTCTTTGCTGGCTTCCTAAGGAGCCGTATGCGTGCTCAGGGCTCATGGAAGAACATGTCTGGAAAGGGGCGGCAGAGGTTGGGGCCAGGGGCATCTTGGCTGTAGTTACAGCTGCCATGGAGCTCTTGAGGTAAGTTAGATACTGTCCTTCTCAGAACACATGGCTTCTAGGTGGTTCTTGGCCCCTGTCATGGAGACCACATTGGAAGGACAGAAGTAGGGGAGGAGGGAGTAAGGGCCCACTTCTGATCGAAGCTGGCTGACTGTTCTCTGAGGTGTTTCCTGGGCTTGGGCCACCTGGGGCCTGGGTTCAGAAGGGGCTGTAGAGCCATGGGTGTGAGCTGACACTGCGTGGTGAATGGGATGAGTGACAGAAAAGTACAGCAGCACTGCCCCTAGCCATCACTGGCCTATGCTGGTGCATTTCTTTGCCCTTTCTAGTCCGTCCTGGGGTTGGAGGAAAGGTGTGGATAGAGAGCACTTTTGCTGCTTACATGCCACCTTCTTCCTCCAGAGAAGCTTAGACCACTCTGGCTTTCTCTGCTGCAAGGCTGTAGTGGCTGCTGCTGCAGTCCCTGAACCAAGTGAGGAAATGAACACCTGAGGTTCTAGTACCTTCAAGGCCCAGATCCCCCATCTGCTCTGCCGTGGGCTAGATCACTCTTGCAGGTGGCACAACAGAGCCCAGGAATGTGTCTGTGTCCTAGGCCTTGGGGGATGAGCCCAGAGAGCAGCAACTGTGCTTGTTCCATTGTTGTTGTTGTTAGGTGCTGTCATGTTGGTTCTGACTCATAGTGACCTTATGCACAACAGAACGAAACACTACCTGGTCCTGCACCATCCTCACAATCATTGCTATGTTCTAGTCCATTGTTGCAGCCACTGTGTCAGTCCATTGCGTTGAGGGTCTTCCCTTTTTTTGCTGACCCTCTACTTTACCAAGCATGATGTCCTTCTCTAGGAATTGGTCCCTTCTGAGAGCATGTCCAAAGTATGTGAGACGAAGTCTCACCATGCTCGTTTCCAAGGAGCATTCTGGCTGTACTTCTTCCAAGACAGATTCGCTTGTTCTTCCGGCAGTTCATGGTATATTCGATATTCTTCGCCAACACCATAATTCAAAGGCATCAGTTCTTCTGTCTTCCTTATTCATTGTCCAGCTTTCGCATGTATTTGATGCACTTGAAAATACCATGGCTTGGGTCAGGCGCACCTTAGTCCTCAAAGTGACAGCTTTGCTTTTTAACACTGTAAAGAGGTCTTTTGCAGCAGATTTACCCAATGCAATGTGTCACTTGATTTCTTGACTGCTGCTTTCATAGGTGTTGATTGTGGATCCAAGTAAAATTAAATTCTTGACAACTTCAGTCTTTTCTTCATTTATCATGATGTTGCTTATTGGCCCAGTCGTGAAGATTTTTGTTCTCTTTATGTTTTTTTTTTATGTTAAGGCGTAATCCGTATTGAAGGCTGATCTTCATCAGCAAGTGCTTCAAGTCCTTCTTGCTTTCAGCAATCAAGGTTGTATCATCTGCATATCACAGGTTGTTAATGCATCTTCCTTCATCCTGATGCTGCGTTCTTCATGTAGGTCAGCTTCTCGGGTTATTTGCTCAGCATATAGATTGAATAATGGTGAAAGGATATAACCCTGACACACAGCTTTCTTGATTTTAAACCATGTAGTATCCCCTTGTTCTGTTCAAATGACTGCCTCTTGGTCTATGTACAGGTTCCTATGAGCACAATTAAGTGTCCTAGGATTCCCATTCTTCGCAATGTTATCCATAACTTGTTATGATCCACATAGTTGAATGCCTTTGCATAGTCAGTAAAACACAGTGCCTTTAGTTTCTTGGAAACCTGGTCTTGACATGAGAGGTCTGAGACAAACCAACCAAAACCAAACCCGTTGCTGTCGAGTTGATTCCAACTCACGGCAACCCTGTAGGACTGAGTAGAACTGCCCCCTAGGGTTTCCGAGGCTGTAAATCTTTATGGAAGCAGACTGCCACATCTTTCTCTCATAGAGTAGCTGGTGAGTTTCAACTGCAGACCTTTCTATTAGCAGCTAAGCACTTAACCACTGCATCACCAGGGCTCCTTGTGAAACAAACCATCCCAGATTAACAAGCTGTAGCCTGGCTGTCTGTGTGCAGAAAGGGAGGAAAGTGGCTCAGGACGCTGAAGTCTGTTCACAGAGAGAAGGGGGTATTGGGGTGAGGGGAGGTGGGTAGCCCTGGGCTCCTGCAAGTAGTATTGCTCCCAAAGCTCCTTATCTTTTCAGGGTGGGGTGAGGTATGACTAGCCTCGTGAGAGTGAACGGGGGCTTCCCTCCTCGGGCCCAGCTGCCGTCTCTCCATTACCGCTTTGTCTACTACCATGCTGGCATCGTGAAGGTTGATCCCTCCTGTTTGTATCTCCTCCCAAAAGCTATTCTCCGGTTCTCAGGTACCCCTTTGGTTTGGGACATTCTGCCTCCATCTCCCCTCCTGGCCCAGTGTATCGGCATCCTCACCCCCACCCTCTCATACACATCCTTTTGGTTATTTCCCGTAACCTCTGACCTGGGCTTAGTGGCTTGCTGTGGAATCCTGGGACCAGAGCCTAAGCCTTTCCTGGGAAAATTCCTAGGATTCCTTTCTGGGCTCAAGGACAGTTGTGCTTGTGACCACTCTGGCCAGAGGCCCCTACTCTGGCTATTTAAGGCCCAGGCTGCTTGGAGTAGCTGCAGCCAGGGGTAGGGTGGTTTTGTGCCAGGAACATGAGTGGAGAAGACTCCTAGTGGTGCAGTGACTCCTGGGTCCACTGCTCAGCGACTTGATAGGTCCTCCCCCGGTGCTGGAGGTCTCCTGGGGAATGGGCTTCCTGCTTGCCTGAAAGGATGCACAGAGCACAGTGCTGGGCATGGGAGCCCAGGTGGAGAGCAGCATCTGAAATCCATGGCACCAGAGAACTTTGTGGAAGTCCTAGGGCAAGGTGATGGGGTGCCTTTTTGTCCAGGATTCGGGTGCCAAATATACTTTGGTGGGGTAGTCCCTTCATTCCCATCCACCCCAGTGAACAGCCTAGTTTAGGAGAGCTGATCTCAGGAGCCTTTATTCACCCACAGCCTCCCTGGCTCCGTTGGTTCAGACTTCCATCAGATTTCCAATTCCTTCTGGATAAAAGCCTGTTTTTGTTTGGAAACAACCTGTGAGACAGGGTTTCTCCATAAATCCCATTTTGCTTCTTGGTAAAAGGGGCAGCTCCTTTTGGCCGGCGATTAGGGCTGCTACAGAAGGCTCAGACAGAGCATTTCCTGATGAGGAAGAGGGCGCCCTAGTTATTCACTGGGCTGCATAACAAAATGCCCTTCTCCACTTTGTTCTGGATGGCCAGGCCAGGGGGAGTACAGCCGCCTGAGCAGCTATTATTTTGGCTGTTGTCTTTGATGTGCCAAAGAAATGATGACACAGAAGCCTGGGGCCTGTCTCAGGAGCCAAAAACTTGTTAGTGATTAGAGAGGGGGGAATGGCCCTGTGGAGCTTCCCATTGTGTGTGTGCAGAGCTCTGAGCTGCCAACCTGCTCTCTGTCCTGAGGCTTTGAGGACAGTGAGAGGCCCCTGAATGGGCTCCCCAAGGGAGCTGGGTGTGGAAAGGACCAGAAACCTCTCACCAGGGTCTGAGTTAGGTTGTCCAGCCTGGAGGCTTCTCACCCAACCAGTCCTTTGTGGGTCTCCATGCCCTGGAGAACAGTGGTGCATTGTCCTGCTCACTCACCCTCCTCTCCCACCAGACCCAGGGTTGCAGACTGTCAAGCAGTGGGCCAGGTCCAGCCACCAGACATGTTGTGTTGGGTCCTTGTGATATCCTAAATTTGTATTGGTTGCCAAAAATTTAAAATTAGGGGTTTCATATAGAAATCTAGATTTCTGGATTTTCTTGTAAAAATTGGGAGATATGGTAGCACTGGGCTGGCTTTCTTAAAGGTGACTAAAGTCATGGAACTGTGGCCACCGGCTCTGCAGTTCCCCACGGTCCCCAGCTCTCTCTGGGGGACCACACACTGGGCCAAGTCAGTGACTGTCTTTCATCCAGCAGGAAGCAGAGCAATGTGGCTAAAAGTGTGGTCTTTGCCGTCATGCTGTCTCCATTCAGATCCTGGCTTCACGTTCCTGACGGTGTGGACTTGGGCATATTACTTAATATCTGGGTACCTCAGTTGTCTCATCTGTATAATGGAGATTATATTACAGCCTATGTCATAGGGGTGATGGGCAGATTAAATGAGATCAGAGAAGCACAGAGTGAGCACTCCATACATGCTGGTTGTTATTACTTCTCTCCTGGTCCCCTTCCTCCATTTGCATTACCTGCCTGACTTCTGTGGGCATGTGAGTTTAAACTGAATTAAACCAAGCCCCGGAGGTGAGGATCTGGTGTCTTCATATTTTCATTCTCAGCAGCCATCTCAGTGCCTGGCACACAGCAGACATCCAGTGAGTGTGTGTTGAGTGACTAAATGAATGAGTTGGGAGCCTTCTAAGAGTAGGTGAGGCAGTGGTTTGGGGCAGGGGCTTGTCCTGCTCTCAAATCCTGGCTCTGCCCTGGCGAATTCTCTAGGTTCTGTACACCTCAGTTTCCTCACCTGTAAAATGGGGGTAATATGGTGTCTGCCACATAGGGTGAGGAAAGGACTCAACGAGAGGCTGAGTGTGAATCACTTAGCTTAGTTCAGGCACGTGGTGATGCTCGGTGAGATGTTGATATCATCGTTTGTCACCCCTTCCTTCCTCTTGGTTGCAAGTACAGAGACGCTGTACCTTCTACACCTCACCTCCTTGCTCTCCTTGCTTTCTCTGATCCACTGCATCCAGAGTTTCACTTTGGAGACTGAAACAGTAAAGATGCAACTAATATGAAACCCACTCACTAACTTAAGTAATAATATATGACCAGAGGGAAAGAGAAAATCCCAGAGGTAGGACAGGCTCCTCTGTGAGTGGGCTTCAGCCTTGGGCTGATGGTCACAAGCTGATCAGAAGGCCCAGCCTGGGTCACTTGCCCATACCTGAACCAACCATGGGATCATGCGATCATGCTGATTGGCTCAGGACTATTAGGACTCACCCCTGGAGCTGGAGCGGGGGTCTTACCAAATTGCAGGACTGGACTGGTAGCCAGTGAAAAACTTAGGGTCCATTTCTGAGTCAAGTAGTGGTAGCTGAGCAGTACAGGAGATGCTTCTGTGGCTGCTGGCCCTTTCTAGGCTGTGACCCCACTCAGGCTAGCAGAGATGCCTGGGGCGGATGCTCTAGAGAAAGCAGCGTACCTTGGATCACATGTTGTTAGTGCCAAATGTGTGATCAGGGAGCTTGGCATTAGCGGAGGAGTCAGCCCTTAGTGCAACTGGGGAAGTCCGATCTGTCTCCATCCAGGCCAGTGGTCATTCTGCTGAGAGTGTGTGTGCATGTGTGTGTGCGTGTGCACGTACAGGGGTGTATGTGTGCCAAGGACGGGCATTCCCACTGGCCCCTGAGGCTCCTGCGTGGTCGTCACTGCAGGCCTGGGGCCCCTGGAATAACAGTGCAGCCTGGGTTACAACTTAGGGAGACATCCCCATACTCCGCACACTTCCACAGAGAGTGCAGGCTGTGTGAGTAAAGGGCCAGGCAGGGGTTGCTGAGCGTGAGTAGGTGGGCTTCTCTGAGACCCACAAGTGCCGCTCTTGACTTCTGGAGCCTGGAAGTGTAAGAAAGTAGGGAAGACTCAGGAATAGGGTGGCTTCTGTTTCTCTCCTAAGTACTCTGCTGTGTGTGTATGTGCTTGTTTCTCTCCTAAGTACTCTGCTATGTGTGTGTGTGTGCTTGTTTCTCTCCTAAGTACTCTGCTCTGTGTGTGTGTATGTGTGCGTGTGTGGTTTCCAGACACGGTTGACTTGGTGGGTTTTGGCGGCAGACTACAGGATGTTGGATTACATCCTGATTGTGTCACCCTTGGAAGAAAAGGATGAATAAACACATGCCCTTCTCTGCAAGCACACCACGCCTTAAATTTTGGAGATTTTCAGTCTCGCCTGAAAACAAAAAAGCTCTAGACTGACTGTTCTGTCCTCCATTTGATCCTCAAGCTGCCATAAGCAGGTAAACAGAAACTAAATAATAAAGCTCTGTGAAAGATGGGCCAACACGTCTTGATGCTGTAGCAGATGAAGGTGGTGTTCAGTATAAATGGTAATGTTGTCTAGTATGGTGGGCATAGTCATGGAATGCTGGAAAGAATGGAAAACCTGGCACCCCCGCAGCCTGCAGTAAAGCTTACAGAATAGTTAGAGAACCAAGATGCATACAAAGAAGATAACTAATAGTACAGGGAAATGGGACCATTGCCAAGTGAAGGGACTGGAATGTAAGTACTTGAGGGCCAGGTCAGAGCAGGTGCCAGAGTAAAGCAAAGCTTGAGAGACCAGGAAAAGGGCTGAGTTTGAAAAGTGGACCGGGGTGAACCTGCTGGGCTGGAACTGAGCTTTCAGGGGCCCCCAGACTGTGAGGACCTGCAATGCCACGCTAAGGGTTTGGACCTGACCCAGCACATCTATGTTCCATTTATTCCTTTTGACTTGGGCATCAGTGAAAGGAAGCTGCCTTTGGGGACTCTTTGTCCAGTTATGTTTGCAGCCTTAGAGGGACCTAGGTTTGAGTGGGGAGGATGTGACAGCACCCCTGGGAATAGGTGGAGGGGAGACAGGGTCAGCTGTAAGGACAAAGGCTCCACTGAGAGTCACTGGAGAGAACAGGCTTAGGGGTAACCCCAGCTTGTCTGAGGGGCTGGTACAGCTGTCCAGAGAGGCCATATGAGGTCCGGGCTGCCAACACACACACTTGGGAGTCAGAAGTGACTGAGCCTGGGGCACTGGCATGGGGTGGGGACAGGGATTTAAATAGTGGAGAAGAGAAGGTTGGGTTTGAGTGCCAGGCAGCTCTGGTTGGGAGGAAAGAACGGTCAGAGGGGTTTAAGCCGAGACAACTGACTGTGGCCACAGTGAGGTCAGGGAGAGATTAGGTTCTGAGGAGATCCCTCTGCAGGGAGGGAGGAGCCTAGGGCCTGTGGGGTGACTACAGGGCCCTGCTACCTGGCCCCTAGTCCTCTCTGACCACTTTGCCTGTAGCTCCATTGCCTAAGGGGTTACCACTGTCCTAAGCAGTAGCTTCTGGGGCTGTCTTTAGTTAGACCTGTTTCCTTCTTCTGGAGCTGTGGGCAGAATGGCAGGGTGAAGCTCCAAACCCATTGCCCTTTCCTTGCACTTCCTAGCTGGTGGTAAGGAAAGAGGGGCCCAGGAATGGAGGTGGTGTGCTTTTGCCCAGAATGAAGCTGTCTGGGGCCTGCCCTCTAGAGGGGCTAAAACAGGAAAGACTGAGCCTGGGAACCTACCCTTGGAGGGCAGCAGTCCCCCCCCCGCCCGCCCCATTCCCAGGGAAGCCAGAGAAACTGTCCACCCAAACTGGAGTCTGGCCTTGACCCTCTGCTTCAGGGCCTCATGGTTTCTTTTTATAGTGCTGAGGGCCAGCACCAGTGGCCCCAGCCCACTTGGGACCTAATGCCTGCTGCTCTGCTAATGCCAGACCTCTGCATTCTCATCAGGACCCTTTGACTAAACAGCCAGGACTAGAGCAGGGGTGGGAGGGTACATAAGCTAGAGCCTGGGGGTCTCTGGAGAATACCATTGAGGCAGAGGGAGGAGGCCTCAGTCATGATCCCCTTGGAGTTAGTCCCTGAGACCCAGTGCTGAGCTGTCCTTTAGCGGTCGCATGTGTGCACTCCACCCCTGGGTGCGTGAGGAACAGGGGCACACGCAGAGGGTCATGAGTCTGGCCTGGTGGGGGAGGCCCCTCTGGAGGATGTGTGAGGGGGCCACCAGACCCGCCTCTGCTTGAGTCCTGGAAGGAGCAACAGCAGCAGCCTCTCCTCAGAGCTGGTCACAGCCACATACTCACTCTCCAATTCTGGCTGCTTAAAAAGTCTTTATTTAAGATGCAGGGGACCTCCTCCTGAGCAGGGGGAAAGGTGAGCCCTCAGGGGAAGCCGCCATAGGTCTTGGTACCACCTGTTTCAGGAGAAAGATGGGGCCTAGCCCCCGGCATCCCTTGCCAGCCAAGGTGGAGCAGAATCATAGGTGAAACGGCCCATCTCCAAGGTGGTATTCCAGGGTCCTGAGGCCTGTTGGCCTCCCTCTGTGGAAATTTGGCCTGAAATTGGAGCTCTGCTGCACTCACAGGTGTGTCCTGAGATTTGCTCAGAACTCAGACAAGAGGGGGAGGCAAGTTTAACTCTTGACTTGGGTTATGCCTCACCTGACCCGGGCACCTGTTACCCAGTGGGCTCACTGTCTCCCTCTATCTCTTGCCTGGCAGAATGCAGAGCCGGAGTCCCGGAGCCTCTCCCTCGGGGGCCATGTGGGCTTCGACAGCCTTCCCGACCAGCTGGTCAGCAAGTCGGTCACTCAGGGCTTCAGCTTCAACATCCTCTGTGTGGGTGAGTGTCCACACCTGGCTGGGGAGCAGCCTCAGGCAGAGGACAATGATAACCTTCCAGGTGATGGGGGTGCTGCTGCCCTGGCCCCCTGTCAAGCTGCAAGGGGGGAACTTCCCAGGCAGAGTGAAACCTTGGGGTGTCAGAATGAGGGTTTGGCTGGTGTCTCTGCCATGGTCAAGGACAGAATTGGAGCCAAAGCCTGACTCAGTTATCATGAGGATTAAACGGGACTAAACATGTGACAGTACTTTGTAAAATGGGTGTGTATCAGAGAGATTTAGATTAATTTATGCATTCATTCATTTAAAAAACATTTACTCATTCTTACTGTGTGTCTAGGAGTCCTTGGGTGGCACAAATGGCTAAGTGGTGAGCTACTAACTAGAAGGTTGGCAATTTGAATCCACCCAGAGGTGCCTCGGTAGAAAGTCCTGGCAATCTGCTTCCAAAAGATCACCCTATAGAGTACAGTTCTGCTCTGAAACAACGTGGGGTCACCAGGAGTGGGAACTGACTCGACAGCTACTGTGTAGTTTTTTTTTCTTTTACTTTTTAATTGTGCTTTAGGCGAAAGTTTTTTTGTTTTGTTTTTTTAAAAGTTATGTGTCACGAGCCCCATGGTAAGCCAAACTCTGCCCCTTTAAGAGTGGGTAAGAGATCATCACAATATCAGGTAGTAAGGGCTATAGCTTACAGCTGAACAAATGAAGCCCAAAACATGGAGGTTCTGGAAGATTCCATGTACCTCAGTTCCGGGGCTCCCAGAAGGACCTCTGCAGGTGCAATCTGCCAGGCTGTGGGTGCCCCCCAGGGAGCAGCCCATCCTGAACCCCTCCTCCCTTTAATGTTATATGGGGCTGGGGCCATCCAAGGCAGGTGGACTGAGCCACTTGTGACTTCCAACTCTGGCCCCGCTGGCCCCATGACCATCCTGGGCCCAGGAGGAGTGGTGTACAGACAGGCTGTGTGTTAGGTGGCTGGGTACCATTGAGGCCAGCGGAGACCAATGTCCAGTAGCGTTTCCACAGCTGCCGGGCATGGCCTCTTCCTGTTCCCTGAGGAAACAGCTCACATATCCTATGTGCCATGTCTGTGTCCAAGTTCCCTTTGGGCTCTTTCTTCCCCACACTATTTCTGAGGTCACTTGTGGAAGGGATGGCTCCTGGGGGATGGGAACAGGGCGAGACAGAGTGGGAGGTCTGCCCCTCTCTCGTAGTGGGGCTGAGGGAGCCTGAACCCTGGCCAGGGATAGCCCAGGCTCTAGCCTCTGACATCTGGCTCTGCCCTTCTCCTGCTCCCCAGGGGAGACTGGCATTGGCAAATCCACGCTGATGAACACGCTCTTCAACACAACCTTTGAGACCGAGGAAGCCAGTCACCATGAGGAGTGCGTGCGCCTGCGGCCCCAGACCTATGACCTCCAGGAGAGCAACGTGCAGCTCAAGCTGACCATTGTGGACGCTGTGGGCTTCGGAGATCAAATCAATAAGGATGAGAGGCAAGAGGCAGGAGGGGTGGCTCTGGCCGGAAAAACCTCATCCCTGTCCCACCCACGTGGGCTGTAGCCCTGCAACTGCCTGAGTGCCCCTCATTCCATGCCGCCCCCTATGAATAACTGAGCACCACCCTCCATGGGGGCCAGGGGAGTCTCTCAGGGAATACGTGAGGCCCTTTGGTGACTAGCTGACTGGTTATTCTTTGGGGAGGGGATCGGGAGAAGGGGTCAGTTACCTGTACCCAGGTGGGGATCCCCAGACTGAAGGCTAGGGGGCAGCCTAGCTTGGCTCCAGAGCATGGCCTGCCCCCAGCCCCACGTGCCCAGCCCAGCTGCCTGCCTCCTAGGTAATGGATCTGTCTGTAGTTACAGGCCCATTGTTGACTACATCGACGCACAGTTTGAAAACTATCTGCAAGAGGAGCTGAAGATCCGCCGTTCCCTCTTTGATTATCATGACACGAGGATCCACGTTTGCCTCTACTTCATCACGCCCACAGGGCATTCTCTCAAGTCCCTGGACCTGGTGACCATGAAGAAACTGGACAGCAAGGTCTGTGGGCCCATGCCCCACTTGTTTCATGGGCTTTCAGAGTCCTCCACTGGGGTGGGATGCAGTGGCGTGGCTGTCCACTGTGGTCCTCAGGGGCCCTCTCAGTCAGGGGCTTGCAGACAGCCCCTTGGCTTGGTCATCCTTCTGTTTTCTCTTGCATCCGCCCCTGTTGCTCCAGTGGGCCCCCACTGCTCTGGGCTTTTCTTCACAGCCCTGTCCCTGGGGTTTGGCCCTGAGCCCCTTCCTTCCAGCTGAATTGATTTTCCTTCTCTGCCCTGCTGGCTCCAGGCCTCCTTCCCTTTTCCTATAGCCACCTGCGCCTCCACCCTGGCCCTCTCCCCAAAGTGCCCTCATCCCATTTCAGCCTTTGCTCATTTCTCTCTCTCACCTCCTATTTCCTTTGCTTCCTTTACTTCCCCTCTCCTCCCTAGGGAGAGGCTAGGTAAATTGCAGAAGTGGAATGCAAATGGGTATTGGGTATTGGGTATTGAAAGGGCAGAGAAGAGAGGGCAGCTTCAGGGGGAAAACAGGAAGGGTTGGGGTCCTGGCGGGCGCATGACGCCACAGTCACCCGTCGGTTCTCACGTGACTGCCTTTCCCATCTCAGGAGTTAATTTTTGCTGTGAAAAATTGAATAATCTTGGCCTAGGAGATTTTGAGGTCTTCCTGTGGCCACTGCTGATAGCCTCATCTTACCTGCTTAGTGGGGAGTTCAATTCCCCTGCCGCTGCTTCTGCCTAGCCCTAGTCAGTTGAGACCTGCAGAGCACTCTAGGTTGAAGCTTGGTATGCCCAAGGGGACTAATTTTGAGACTGGTTAGTGGTTTGGGGAAATCTGGGGCTGTAAGGAAGCACTGCAGCTGATTGTTACAACCCACCAGAATGGCCACAGGTGGCTGGGTTAGGGCCGGAGTGACCCCGGGGAGCAGCTCTGTCTCTCTGGCTTCCTCCCCTTTTGCCCAGGGATGTGCCTGGGAAGGCTGTCCACAGTCAGGACACAGGCTTTGGTCAAAATAGCTAACTAACTTGGCTGCCATCTCTCCCTGATCCCAGGTGAACATTATCCCCATCATCGCCAAGGCTGACACCATCTCCAAGAGTGAGCTCCACAAGTTCAAGATCAAGATCATGGGCGAGCTGGTCAGCAATGGGGTCCAGATCTACCAGTTTCCCACTGATGATGAGGCTGTTGCAGAGATAAACGCAGTCATGAATGTGAGCATTGGGCAAAGGCCTTAGGGCTCTGGAGCCAGAGGACTGGGGGCCAGCACAGATCTCAGACACAGCCCCAAGAGGCTCTTGTTCTCCATGATCCCAGCCTTAGCATCTCCAGGACAGATAATGGGCATCTGGGAGCTGGCCAGTCCTGCATCTTGTGGCCAGGGATGGGAGGAACTGGGTATTGGGCCTGTACTGAGGCTTTCCAAGGTTTGAGTTTCACAAGATTTGGACCCAGGTGGGGAGCTGGAACTACAGGAGTGAGCAGGCATGCTGCTAGGGTTTGGGAACTGGGATGGGAGGTAGGCCCACAGGTCCTTCAAGGAACTTTTGATGGCCCCTGGGGAGCTCAAGGGCTGAAAGAATGCCCAGAGTGTGGGGAACACCAGGAAGGGAGGCTGAGGGTTCAGCCCACTCCCCTATTTGGAGTTTCCAGGACACTTCTCCAAAAGAGAGCCAGGAAATGAGCACCTGGCTTTGGAACCTTGGCTCAGGTTTGGGCAGCCCCAGGTCAGCCCCTCCCCAGGCCCAGGGGCAGTGAAGAGAGTCTATCCATTAGCCTGTGTGTCAGCTTAGCGATCACAAATTCTTGGGCGCTTTTCCAGGCACACCTGCCCTTTGCTGTAGTGGGCAGCACCGAGGAGGTGAAGGTGGGGAACAAGCTGGTCCGAGCACGGCAGTACCCTTGGGGAGTAGTCCAGGGTGAGTGTGGTAGGGCCAGTGCGTCCCCAGCTGGGGGCCCTGAGCTTAGTCCTCTGTCCTGCCTTGCACCCCTCCTCTGCAAGCCTGCCTCTAGCACCCTGTCCTGGGCCCCGCCCTCCCCATGTGCCTGCCCTGACTCTGTGGAGTCTGCCTGTAGTACCTTGGGTCCTGCCCTCCCCATGCCCATCTGTGTGCCAGCCTGACGCCCCATGTACCCTGTGCTCTCAGTGGAGAACGAGAATCACTGTGACTTTGTGAAGCTTCGGGAGATGCTGATTCGGGTGAACATGGAAGACCTCCGTGAGCAGACCCACAGTCGGCACTACGAGCTCTACCGACGCTGCAAATTGGAAGAGATGGGCTTCCAAGACAGCGATGGTGACAGCCAGCCCTTCAGGTGACCACCTGTGCAAGGAGTGAGCCCACCTCCAAGGCCACAGCCAGGCTTGCCATTCTGGCATCTGTCTTCCGGGGCCTGATGAGCAGGAGGCTGCCGATACCCCAGCATCCTCCCACCCCCAGGGCCCTCATGCTTCTGCTTCCCTGGCTCTGCCCCTGCCCCTTCCCTCCATAACCCGACCCTGGCCTCTCCTCCCTGGGTCCCCACAGCCTACAGGAGACATATGAGGCCAAGAGGAAGGAGTTCCTGAGTGAGCTGCAGAGGAAGGAGGAAGAGATGAGGCAGATGTTCGTCAACAAAGTGAAGGAGACGGAGCTGGAGTTGAAGGAGAAGGAAAGGGAGGTGTGTGCAGGGCCTGGGGTGGTGGTGAAGAGACAAACGATGGGTCAGGTGAGGGAGGGCAGGGCCTAGCTGGGAGGTGGGGGACGGCGGGGTGCCATCCCTGCCCACGCTGAAGTCTTGGCTCCCCAACCTTTGACTCCCAGCTTCATGAGAAGTTTGAGCACCTGAAGCGGGTCCACCAGGAGGAGAAGCGCAAGGTGGAGGAGAAGCGGCGGGAGCTGGAGGAGGAGACCAATGCGTTCAATCGCAGAAAGGCAGCTGTGGAGGCTCTGCAGTCGCAGGCCTTTCATGCCACCTCACAGCAGCCTCTGAGGAAGGACAAAGACAAGAAGAAGTAGGTGCTGGGCTCCCTCCCCTGCGCCTCCTCCTTTCTCCTGCTCTTTTGCTCTTACTCTCCCCCACTCTGTTGCTTGTTTACCATCGAGCTCGCTCTCATTTTCACGTGCCCTTCCACCTCTTTCTTGCTCACCTTTTTCTTTCTTTCACTGGTGACCTCGGTATCTCAGGACCTGGACCCCTCCGTCTTTATGTTCACATTCTCTCTTGCACTTGTGGCCTTGCTCTCTCTCTTCCCCTTGCTCTCTCTCTCACTCATTTGTTTTCCTGTAGCCCCCTCAGCTGCTGGGGACTGTACACTGCAGCGTAGTGAAGGCCGGCTCTCACAAGGAGGGAGAGGCTGTGGCTGTAGGGAGCTAGGGGAAGGCCTTTCAGGCCACGAGAGGGACAGGGCCTGGGAACGTCAGCCTTTCCAGCGGGATTCCAAATGCTTCTGTGGTTTCCGCTTGGACAGCTGCAGGTATCCCCCATGTGGTCTCTGAGGCCGTGGGTGTGGGCTGGCACGGATTGGCTACCATGTGGTGACTGAGGACAGCAGAGACTTGAGCCCAGCCAGTGCTGACCTCCTGGACACATGATCACCACCCAGCTGTTCTGAAGGGCACCTGTTGCTGAAGGAAAGACAAGCTCTCAGTAGGGGCTCTGTGGGTCCTACTAGAGAAGAGGGCTGCCCCTAAAGTAAAAGTTGGAGTTATTTCTCTGGAGAGTGGACTCTGGGGAATGGCAAGGAGGCTATTCCTGACCTCAAGGAGTATAGTCAACTTGTTGATCAGGTGGAGGCAACCCTGAGTCACTTCTCCTTGGCGTTTTTAATCGCCAAAAGCATGTTTTCACATGCTTAGCTGGAGTCCAGATGCCCCAGCTCCCAGGGATCTTCCCCTCCCACCCTGCTTTCTTTGGTGTCCTAAACCACACCACACTGTGGGGATCTCCTCCACCCCTACTTCTCCCTGTCCCTGGCCTGTACCAGGTACCTTCCTTCTCATGCCAACCCAGGAACTAAGTGGTGTACCCATCCTGGCCTCACTCTTGGCCTCCATGGAATCCGGTTTCCTCTTGGAATGTTTGGGAATGTGTATATCCAGGCCCTTCCTTCCTTGGTGGCAGTGGAACCTAGTGGTTAGGGCCATGAAATACAGAGCTAGTTGTGGCCCTAGGCTGCTGCCTCTGGCATCTGCCTCCCTGCTCTCCATATATACATTCTCTAACATTGTGCATGTGAACATACACACACATGCATACACACAGTCTTATTTATTCTTTCTCTGTAATGGCAGAATGGTTAAGAGCTCAGGCTGCAGTTTGAATCCACCAGCCGCTCCTTGGAGATGCTATGGGGCAGTTCTACTCTGTCCTGTAGGGTTGCTGTGAGCTGGAATTGACTCGACAGCACACAACAACAACAGTTCATCACATACACAGACCCAGGCACACACTTAATCCTCCGTACGCACATACATAGAGGCACAGATACATACGAAGGGGAAGAAACTTAAAGGGCTCCTCACTGGGGGAGGTTAGGGGCACAGAACCAGGCGTTTAGGATTTGTGTGCAAATTCTCATTCCTAAGGCCTATCCTCTGCTGCTTCTTTCTATAGTTTCCCCACTCCTACTGGAAACCCTGGTGGCATAGTGGTTAAGAGCTATGGCTGCTAACCAAAAGGTTAGCAGTTCAAACCCACCAGGTGCTCCTTGGAAACCCTATGGGGCAGTTCTGTTCTGTCCTATGGGGTCACTATGAGTCAGAGTCAATTCGACGGCCAACGAGTTGGGTTTTTTTTTGCTGCCCCACGACTCCATCCCCCCACTGGCACAGCTGAGACAGATGTGCCCTTGCCTGTCCCCAGGGAGAACCCCAGCCCCACATTCCTCTCAGCCATACAGATTTCCCCTATGCTTTGCATTTACTTTCATCCCTGCTCACACGTCCAGCTCTTGGCTTGGTGAGTGTGGGAGCTCTGTTGAGTTGGGACCTGTGTGGGTTTCAAGCTGGCGGCTCAGAAATCCTGCTTCTCCTGGGAGGTCCTGGGGATCTGTGATTCAAAACAACCTTGCCCTATTCCCTGCCAGCTTGGCTCAGGTCCCCTTGTTAAAGGAAAGACAAGTAGGTTCCCTAGGAAATAAACTGTGGAGAAACCACTCAGAAACCAAAGACAGGGACCTAGGGTGAGGTCAGTGTCTGAGAGCCAGTGAGGGTTGGGTGTAAGCTGGCACAAGTACCTGGAGGCCCCATACTGGCCCTGCTGGACCACACTGGCATGCCTCTCAGGGTTGCAGGGCTGGTCACTGGTATCTGGTCTCCCTGCTTTTCCCATGTGGCCGGGGCTCCTTGGTATGTTTTCCAGGCCTGGGCCTAGAAAACAGGTCTTTTCTGTTTGCTGGACATGGTAGAAAGCTTCAGTCAGTTTGGCCTCTGAGAGAGAGGTCTGTTATCCATGCTGCCTTTGCAGAGGCCAGGAGTGGGGAAGGTGGGGTGGCAGGGAGCACCCATTTCTCCTGTCCTGGTCAGGGGAATGGGGAGTGCATTTCATGACCATTGAGTTGAATGGCTTTGATAGGTTATACTTGTTCTTCAAATTTTAATCTGTTTTTGCAAAATTACTTCCCAACCAGATCTTGACCCTCAGCCTGGGACGCCACAAACTGAAGCGAGGTCTCTGGTTTGCCCGTCACAAATGCCAAACTGACTGCCCTTTCCCAGTGTCCACCTTGCTGTCTTTTGCTTCTGTTTGATTTGGTCTGCGTATCTTTTAATGTGCCTGTTTTTGTTTGTTTGTTTTATTTTTATTTTTCAGTTAACGCACGCACAGACTTACAGGTCAAGAGTGGACTTTAGACTTTCATGTGTTAAGTTGCTTGAGTTACACCTTGTGACCCTTCACCCATAACATGGTGTGAGGACGGACTGGGAGCCGGTACAGACTCCAGTGTTTACAGCCTTGCTTTACCCCACCCGACCCCCAGCCCCAGGCTGCCCCTGGGCCTGGTGGGCCACCCCTCTCTATGCAAACATGTAAAAGCCATGAATGATGGAATCCAAAACTGACGAGGTTTATTTTTTTCAGAGCCAGTGGCTGGTCTTCCATTTACAGTGTCACTATCCCTTGACGGAGCAGTCATGTGCCACTCTAGCGAAGGCCCCAGCCTGCGATGCCAGGCCTAATTGTTCTGCGTCGAGATGGCAGCTCGTGGGGTGCCTTAGGTGCGGCCACATGTTCTGGTATACATGCTGCAAAATTCACCCAACTTCCCTTTGTTTTAATTTTTCTAACCTAGAGCTTAATTTCAATAATAACTTTTAAAACACTCCCAAATTTTTATTTTGGCATGAGCATAAAGAAAAATAATACCCTCTCCCATTATTTTCATAAGTAACACAGATTCCCTGATTTTTAAAAACTAAAAATTTCTCTAAACCTTTCTTATGTATGAAGTACCCGTACATATAGGGAGAGGTGGGCAATAAACTTCCTGTAATGACAGTGTTTGGAATTTCTTTACCGATGAAAGTGGACCATGAACAAGACTATGTCCAGTGTTCTTACTGTGAATGTAAATGGAACAGCAGCCCAAAGCCGCTGTCTGTGTGGCCCAGAGGTGCTACCTGTAAACACGGACCAACGCCATGTCTGTGTGTTATGTGTTTGACTCCAATTAAGACCCCAAACCAACCCTGCATATTTCACGTGCAGAGAACACTCAGAAGGTTTTTATTCCAAGGTCATCGTTTCCTTTTTCCTGGCTGAGTCACAGGGCAAAGATCTGAAAGTGTCTGGTGTATGTGGACAGCTGAAGAAAAAAAACAGCAGCAAAAGTGCTTTCCCCCTTCCGCTGCCCTCTAAAAGGGAACATTTTAAGAAAGTACTAGCAGCATTGATTTGTTTTTGTTCCTGTTGGTTTGCCAGCCATTGGGAATATGAGGGCTGAAAATATGGCCTGGTAAAATGGGAGAGGAAAACGAATAGAAGGAAGGCATTCGTTTAATGTTGATGAAGCACTGGGGGCTACTCGGAGTCAGGCACTGCCCCTACCCTTGGGGAGTGCAGAGTCTAGTGCACTTCCTCGCGGGAAGCCTTAGGAAGCTGTGCTGATTTATTTTTGGGGCAGGTAGCTCGTTTTCTCATGCCCTCTGTCTTCTCTCCACGACCGTCTTCCCCTTGCTGCCTTGGCCTGCTTTATTGATTTCCACGACCAAGTACTGGCTTCCTCCTGCCCTTCTGAGATGGTGTTCCACTCAGAGTGGGGCCGAGTGGTGAGCTGTGCGTGCCCACTGAGCTGCTGCCAGAGGAGTGGCTCTGCGTGCCAGGCTAGAGCAGGTCCTGTTAATGCAGAAAGTGAAAATTCTCCAAGTGTTATGCCATGACCAGGGACGGATCCAGGTTTCGTGGGGCTAGAAGCTTGTACAATTTGGGAAGCGTTCTTTAAGAAAAGGAATATAAATATAAAATTAGGTACAAGGCCTTGGAAGGGGCCCTGAGGATTAAGCCTCATTTGCTTCACAGTCATGACTGAAAACTGATGTTTTAGTGTCACCATCTAAAAATGTAAATCAGCGTATTTAAGGCAGGTATAAAGAGCCCTGCAGTGCAACGGTTAAATAAGCACTTGGCTGCTAACCGACTAGCTGCCCTGCATGAGAAAGATGTGGCAATCTGCTTCTGTAAAGATTACGGCCTAGGAAACCCTATGGGGCAGTTCTACTCTGTCCTGTAGGGTCACTATGAGTTGGAATTGATTTGACAGCACACAACAAGGCAGATACTGACTGAGAGTGGCTTGCCTTCAGGGTAATTATGTCTTTAAGTGTATTCACTTGGGTCAAAATGTGACTTTTAAGATAGCCTCTCTCAGCTAATGTATTTATGCAGATGAGGCTCAATGATCAGCAGGTCCACTGGTCATATAAGAGGGCCAACCAGAGGGCTGGCTCTGGGGTGGCAGGTTCTGCTGCCTGCCCATCACCACCTGCAGGCTGCACCCAGGCATACTGGAAGGCTGTAATTGTGCCTGGTTGCCTGCCTTTGGGCCCAAGGCTTCTCAGCATCTCTGGGGAGACCTGTCAGGCTAGCATTTTGTGAGAACTGAGCTGCCCTCCATGGGCCCATCAGCTTCTGCGAGCCTCACCGCGCTTCTCTCCCCCTGCTGTGTATGTTTGGAATTTTATCATCTTTAGCTGAGACCAAATTAATCCTTGGTGCCGCCTAAGGTGAGCTTAAGGCTTGCTATTATTTAAAAAGCTACACCTCATGGAATGTGACCCCTGGCTGCAGGGTCTGATTTAGCCCCCCACTTCTCTTTCTCATTGGAAACCCTGGTGGAGTAGTGATTAAGTGCTAGGGCTGCTAACCAAAAGGTCAGCAGTTCGAATCCACCAGGTGCTCCTTGGAAACTCTATGGGGCAGTTCTACTCTGTCCTGTAGGTTCGCTATGAGTCGGAATCAACGGCACTGGGTTTGGTGGGTCTCTTTCTCATTAACATCTATTGGCATTATTAGGACTGTCATGTGGGATCATGTTGACATTTACTGTCATGTCTTTCATTAACCGTGTTGGTTTTGGGTAGAATCACCATGTAACTTATTGTCCAAACTGGAGCATTTTTCAGAGTGACTATTAGTAATTATGTCAGGTCAACAGGTATAACCTGGAACCCTCCCAGGCACACTAGGATGTATGGCCATCCTAGTTACGAGTGGCCTGAGTCTAGGTGGTTTGTAATTGTGCACACTGATCACATATGTTTGTGTGTGTAAACACGTGGGTTTCCTGTTAATTGGGGTTCATATTACTGGATAAGAGGTCCGAGGAAAGCGTGGCTCGCTAGTCTGTTACATTAACTTGCTTTTCTAAAACTGCTTCATTCGTTAATTCATTTACTCCTTCATTCATTGTTTTTGTTCCTTTCCATTCACTTTGTACTCATTTTTTTTTTTCATTAAATTTTGCATTTATTTTGAGTTTTCGTGGTGTCTTTTTTGGGCTTTTCTGATTTAACAAGGTCCCTGTGCCTATTAATCTGCTATAACTGGTAAAATACAACTTGTCTTTCCTGTGAACTTTGTGGGGGCTAATCAAATCAACTTCTACAGGAATTGTTTTAATAATGAATTCTGCTATGGGCATCTATGAGGGGCTCTTGGGTAGGTGTGGGATGGAAAAAGAGTCACAGGAAAAAGAAAATGCCGCTTCTGGTTCCTGCATCTTTATTGGGTGACTGAGTGCTGTGCAGTACATGACAGAAGGCGCACCCTGCCCTTGAGGACTTTCCATCCTTGTCTCAGAGGCTTGGCATAGAACAGCTAATATTAGAATGCTTATCATGTGCCTGGCATTGCTCTAAAGTGCATTACATACACCCACTCCTCTAATGCTCATAATAATCTTGTGATTAGGTGCCATTATCCTCCGCATTTTATAGGTGAGGCACAGAGAGGTTAAATAATTACCTAAGGTTACACGGCTACTAACTGGAGGGGTTGAGATTTGAACCTAGGAAGCCTGTACCTATAATTCCTGAGCTCAGCTGCTCCTTGGCACCCCAATGGCATGATGAAAGAACAGAGACAATGTGGTCAGTGTTAAAGTGTGCAGTCTGACAGTATGGGCTGGTGGACTGAAGATGGTGTTAAAGAGGTAGGATGTCTTGGTGGGCAGGCAGATTGAGGAAGGGCAGACTGGTGGTCGAAGGAAGTGACAACAAGCTCAGGGATTCATTTGTTGAGGACCTTTCTCTTTTGGGCACTAGTCTAGACTCTGGGAAGGCAAAAACGAGAACACAGGTTCTGAGGTCGGAGTGCTGACGTCCCTAATGAAGGTGTAGCTCAGCTCTGCGTATGGGAAGGCAGACAGCAGAGAAGCAAAGTCTTCACCAAGCCCTGAGGACAGGGACTCCAAGAATCCAAAAGGAGAAGGGCCTCCTTGGTGGAAGGAACAGTACTCGACTCTGCTCACCCATTTTGGGGGAAGTGCTGTTTGGGCAAGTTACTCACCTACCCCGTACCTCCCTTCACAGCCCGTCTGCCTTTCCTGCTGCAGTAGCATCTGCCTCTGAGCATTCTCCTACCTCCATGTCTTGCAGCCACAGTACTTCACCAACCCCTGCCCTTCTGTAGGGGGAAACAAAAGGAAGATGGATTGTGTCCATATATTTACCCCCCAACAATGACCCCCAATCTCTGAGCTGAGGTGGCTTTTGACTTTCTAATCTCATAAAAATATGCCAGAACTGCCAAGAAAGGAGAGGACCAGTGGTGAAAGTGCAGTTAGAGGGGGTAGGATGGGACCTGGGGCTGCGAGGCAAACTTCAACAGTGCACAGGATTTTTTCATTTTTAACTCTACTGGTGCTTTGGCATTTAGAGAAGTTAGCTTCCCAAGAGAAGAGTTACATTGTTCACAGGTAGGTGGAGCAACCTCAGGCTGTCCTTTACTCCAGGAGTGGGGCCTCACAGGTCTACTTTCTCCTTTCTCCAAGAGAGTGAGAGTTGGATCAGCTTTGGGAACAGGCTGTGCTTATACCTAGAGTTACCTGGTTAAGAGGTCCAGATGCCTGCCAGCAGCTCCCCAAAGTCCGAGACAGCCTGAACTGGTGTGGGCCCTCAGGATAAGTCCCTGGACGGTTAGCTCACTGCCCATACACAGTGGAAGGGATGAGACAGAGGACAGTTACGGCCTCCATGGAACTACAGCACCAACAGGATGCTGCCCCCGCAGCATCTCCATCTGTAAAATGAGTGCTGAACAAGAGGACTGTGATTAGTGTAACCCAGGAGGTGATCTTCAAGTACATCTGGCTCTAGCAAGTCTAAATGCATTTTATGCCATAAGTGTAAAATAAGACTCAGACAGGGCTGAAAACAATGTTTATTTTTTTAAAAAGCTGCAACATGCAAATTTGTGTCAAGAAGAGGCAGAGATGTGTGCTGACTCTACAGTACAGACGTTATTACAGTGTATCTATCTGGTCCTGGACCACTCTGCACCAAATGGCAGCTCATACTTCCTCATGGCTTGGCACATTCACAGAAAATGTTTACAGCGCAAAGACTTCACAAACCACCTGTGAACGCGTGGCTCAGTCATTCACATCCCCAGCACTGCTTATACAGCCCCAGCTGGCAAAGACGCCAGCTGGGTACCACTGCTTAGAGAATGGCTCTATAGTATCACAGCTTCAGAGGGGCAGCTGGCCTCCCCCCACCCCCACCCCCCAGCCCGGCCCCTACAGTCATGCTGGTCACCTCCTCCTACTGCAGTACAGTGGTTGGAGCAGGCTGCATCTCAGAACCTGCTCGTCCCAACAAAAAGCTTTCAAAGCGGTGCCCCCAACAGGTGTTAACCCTGTAATACCCATTTTTTTAATGAATAAGCGTAACAAGGAAAAATATGCTTAAAGCTTGCTCAAGTCACTGTACATTAAGCAAAGTACTGTATAATCTAGTTTTTGTGAAGAGGGGATATGTTATGGCCAAATCAGAGTAAGAGGATCTGGAGAGGTCCCATTTTCAGAGTGGCAGGCGGGGTAGTTGGGGCTTGAGGAACTGCATATATGTTTGGTATAAGCCTGGGAAGCTGGAAAGGCCTGGCCACTTCTGGAGGCCAGAGCAGCAAGGACAGGTCAGTCAGAACCAGCCCTGACTGTTCAGCCCTAAGTAAGGCCCACCTTCTCCTGTCCTCGTATTCTGGCTCTTAGCAGCCAACACCAAGCCTTGCTGGAGCAGGAAGGAAAAACAAGCTGCAGTATGAGCACTTACTCTCCTAAGGCCCAAGGGAGAGAAAAAGATGCAGTGCGGTGGTCTGTGAGGCTTTGGACCACCCTTACCTCTAGTAACCTTGACCTGCTTTTTTCTCCCTTATTTTCTTCTAAGGACTCTGCCAGGAACATTTTTGCAGTTGTTCTTCCAGGGCCTTCTTCCCTTCTCATTACAGGATTCATAAAAGCCAAAGCATTCAGTCAGAGCAAGAGGAAACCTATTAAACTCTGGAGGGCAGTAGGGTCGGGCAGAAAGGCCTGCTAGCAGGTGAAACAGAAAGTTGTCTCTGCAGGGCGATGACTAAAATCTTCTCAGCTGGTGCTTTGCAAGTTTCTTACAGTGACCGAACTGGCTGGTATTATTCCGTAATTAAAACAGAGTGGCCAGTCTTGAAGCAGAACCACAGGAAGGTCCAACTTAAAGCATTAACCACACCATCTCAGGGAAATCCATTTCCAGCCTCAGTAAAAGTACCATCTGCCTAACTCTGCATTCCATCTTAACCTGTCCATCCTGAGGGCTTCTGGCCCCCAGCACCTGCCTTGTGGTGCCCCAGTGCCTGTCACCACACCCTCATACACAGGGTGAGGGGTCTGGGATTCACACTTCCTAATATTAAGCTCGGTGTTGCTTCCTCCTGAGCTGGACATGTCCCCCATCCTCTTGACTGCCGGGGCTGCCATGGAGATGAAGCTTCTCTCACTGTCAGAGAAAGCTACCACCGTTGGTCTGGTGAAGGGAACATGTATCCCATATCCAAAGCCCAAAGGGCGTGGCCAAGAGTTGGGCAGATTCTTCCCATAATCATCATCCAGCATCTCTGGAGCCTACAAGGGCCAAGAGGAGCCTGAGTACCCTTTGGGGGTCAGAGTGCATCAGCTAAGGGGGCACAACTCTGTGAGCCTGGTCTGGGGCAAAGTTGATGTCTACCTGTGTTTCTTTAGCAGATCAGATGTAGGAGGAGTGCACCAGTCGGGCATGAGCCTCTCCAACTCTAAGGTGATGATGACCAAGGCCAGTGTGGAGCCCTTGAACTGCAGCAGCTGGTGGCCCGCCATACAGTGCTGCAGCTGCCTGGTCAGGGACGCGACGTGGCGGGAAGGATTCCTCTGAGGCAGCAGCTCCACCACGTGGGGCCAGCCCAGTACCACCAGGGTGTGGAACTGGAGATCGTGGTTTTTAATGTCAGAACAGAAAACCCCATACTTTTCATATATCACTGACCAAAAGTGCAAACAATTTAAATTTCCATCAGGGAGCATCAAATGCTGCCCAAACCTTTTCATTCCCATCCATGGCTCCCCATGGGGCTTGAGGTTTAATGCCCATTTTAGGGCCTAGCAGAGTTTGAACCTTGGAGAGAAAAGTCTGCTCTGTGACATGGTCATTAACATCATGAGCCTGAAGTACCTAGGTGATAATGTTTCAATTCTAACAAATAGAAGCATACTATCCAAGATCAAGGCAGCAGAAAAGTTACTTGTATCTGCTTGACGTGAGAAGAAGCTCTGTCACTTGGCAACAGTGATTAGTTTTCATGATGAAACAGCCCTTAGAGATTTAATCTTCATGCTTCATAATAAACAGACCAAAACCCGTGACATTTCCACATTGCATAATTTTGCCTTACTAACAGAATCATATCCTTAAGGATGACCATCATTCCCCTAACTAAAAACAAAAACTAATGTCTGATATTTTTTTAAGTGCCAGATCAGTATGGTCTAAAGCCTCCAAAAGGATTGTATGTGGGTAAATAAAGACAGCTAAGTGAATGTGTGTAAAGTGTAGTAAAAGCACATAGCTTTTTATGTACAGTATTCATAGAATGGAAAGTGAAATATTTTTGCAGTGCATATTTAAAAGAGAAACTCACCATAATAGTGCCGTCTAAAAACCTTTGTAAAGTTCATTTAATGTCCTTTAGAAGTGGGAGTCTGGTGGAACTGTGTTGGATTTGGATCTATTTAAGATACATTTTCAGTCTTTCGTATGTCATGAGCCTTGTGGGTCACCTCACTGTGGTGCATGTGCAAGGACGTGTGCACGCCTGTGCTTTGCCATCCTATGTGATGAACAGCTGTTCCAAAGGCACAAATGAGTCTATGGTAGACTCTGCAAGCTCCTCGTACTCAAACTATAGTCAAGAAGTCCAGCGGGTATCCCGATATAGAGGTCTCAGTGCAGTCTGTCCAGAATAGCCAGCTCTATCTTCAGCAGATCATTCAGGGCATAGCCAGAGCCACAGCGCTTTATGAAGTCTTTTATGCGTGGAATTAATTGTAAAAAGAAAATAAAGAGGCCAAAGCCCTGTATCATGTCATGGTAGCTTTTGTTTTCTTACCCATGGGGACTGGGCACTCATGACGCTAGTGAAATCATCTTCCAGTGGCCTTCCACAGAAAGTGGAAGAAAAGTGCATCAGCTAAGGGGGCACAACTCTAAGAGCCTGGTCTGGGGCAAAGCTGATGTCAACCTGGGCTTGCTTTTAGCAGATCAGATGTAGAAGAAAGAGCCTGGCCATCTATCAAGTCCCCAGATAGAAGTGACAATGTCTGGTAAACATGACATGGTCACCTCTGCAAATAGTTCCTGAACCCCAGCTGCATGCCAGCTCATACCCAATGGTCCTTTGGAGGCGAGGGCTGTGCCATCTTCCCCATTCAGCTGCAAGAATCCACCCAAAGCATTCTAGAACCTGTGGGCTCTGCTCATTCCTGTTCCTGATTCTAACCATGGTTACTTGTCAGAGAAAAATTATGCCTTTGAGCTTCCTGGTCTGCACCAGACAGGCCCACTGGTAAAATTGCAGCTGCAAACACATTCCCTTTAACTTTGCTTGAAGCAGGGCTTACAACTGGTTCTTCCTGGTTCAGTCATGGCTGAGGAAGCAAAATTGGAACAGACCTGAATTTAAAAATTTGGGTAGACCAGGACAATAACTGAAATGGGAAAAAATACTGGTTGAAGCCTTGCTAGAAACTTAATCTCCCTTTTAGAAGACAAAGGCCATGTATGCATTGCATAGCAACCAAATCTCTTGCCCCTTGGATTTTGAGCAGAGCTGGAAACAGCGGTGTCCCACTCAAAAATGGCAGTCAACTTTGCTGCTTTGAATGTGTGTTGCTCTCCACAGTCCTCCCAACAATTCAGTCTCACGCATCTGGCTCCTAAAAGGGCTCACTACACCTCTTGCAAGTCTCCCATTTTAGGGCTTCCACCCATAATTTTCCGGATCACCCAGATCGTAAAAAATTCGGGTCTCATCTGGTTTCGCTCTGTTGGCCATGACTGAACTGGTTCGAACAGGTTCAAAGCCCTGGACTGAAGGCAGTTCTGTTCTGGAAAAAGCATGACCTTTCTTAGAAGGACTAATGAAATTTGTCAATGGACAAACATCCAAGTACTAAGTGTATTAAAAACTCGGTCCTACTTTTTTAGATAAATGAAGTATTACTGTAACCTCCAGAAATACTTAAGGTTCACTTGTTTGATTTTTAGTTGGACAAAAGCAACTTTTGCAGGGCACAAATTATATTATGATAAACAGGGGTTAAAAACACTTTTTTTAAAATTCAAGGTTTGGAAGTGCACACACACCAGCTCAGACTCCTGAAATCAACCAAGAGAAACTCTGTGGAAATGGTAGTGGTTCCACCACCCCCAAAGAAGGGAAAGGAGTTAGGGAGCAAAGAGGTCAGGGAAGGGTACTGGGGGAAGATCTTTGAAACAGAAGCTACAGTGAAACTCAGGAGCCTAAGTAAGTCTGAAGCACTTTTTGGGGCTTCTCCACCTCTAATACATGGCCCTCTGCCCTTCTCAGAGGAGGGCCCAGAGTCCCTGAGGACCACAGCCAAGTCCTTAAGTCTCAAACAGTTTTCTTAGATGCAGCTTAAGGGGGTCCACATTAAGTCACATGGTTTGGGAGGCCTTTTCCTAGTTTGACAGCAGATGCCTCTGTCTAGTGAGAGATGACATCTGGCATCAACCAGTGAGGCAAGATACATCTGCCAGGAGGTCAGGACTCTGGGTTTGCTTGGTCAGGAGATTCTGGGTCAGAATCTGTGAGTCTGAGTCTGACAAGCCTTGGGAAGTTAGTGACTTTTCCAAGATGTCCACTGTTCCCAAGGGCACTGACCCATCATGAAACCCAAGTGTTTCAATGTTAACATCTCAAAAGCAGCTGCAGTGCACTTCCAGGGATGCATACCTTCCCTCTTCTTCATTAACTTTTGCAGCAAGTCGCAAGGAAGTAACTGTGACACACTGGAGGTACCGCTCTTTTATCTCCAGCATGGAACTAGAGATTTGAGTAAAATATGAACACTAGATACAGACTGTAAAGCATCTGTGGTCTTTTCTTTGAGAAGATGGGGTTTTTTGTTTTAAGACTGATTTTTACTCCTCCCCAAAAAGACAGAGTGCCATTTTTAGATCTGACCAGTGAAAATGCTCCTGATTTCACAATTACAGATGGCTAATCAATATTCTTTTGTAGAGGTCTAACTGGAGGTGGGAAATATGGGGCCTTTTCAGGAAACACATAGTCCCATCCTGGCCTCAAGATCTGGCAGATAGGTCTAGACAAGCATGTTCGACTTCATCACACAGAAGTTTTCCCAGTGAAGTCCCTTCGTGCTCCCCAAAAGGCCAGCCCTGTGTCAGACAGAGTAGTAGGATATCGAGGGGTTTGAATCCCAGCCCTATCACTTTGGGTAAATTAATTTATGAGCCTTGGTTTGAGCTTCTGGGATCACTCATCTCTCAGGCCACTACAGGGAGCAGAGGTTAGTTCGATCCCCACCATCTGCCACCATTCCCCAGAAGCCTCCATACCTTCGGTAAAACTAGAAGGTGGCTGATGATGGTGAGATCCAGATTATTTAAGTGACCAGGGAGAAGTCAAAGATGTTCTCAAGCCTCAGGAGCCACAGCACGACTTTCTGGAAGACATCTCAGATTGTGGCGGGCTGGAGGGGTGGGTGGTGAGGGGAGGTTGTTGGTGGCTAGCCCCAGGTCACCAATGGGAGGAACCCTCTGCTTGAGGTGACTAGGAGGGCTGTGAGAAGTCCCTTCACTTTAAATTCCTGTCAGATTAAGTACCTCTCCGTTGCCGAGCAGCTCAATTCAGGATCCACCGCCCCTTTTCGTCCCAAATAGAGTTCCAGATGGGTCCCGAAGCACCTACTAGCAAGAAGCCCTCTCAGTGAGACAGGCAAGCGAATCCCGCCTCGTGCGGGGACCACACCTGGAGACGGTCCCAGCCTCCAGGATCACCTGCGCGGCGGGTGGAGCGCGTCTGCCTTCCGTGAGAGCGTGAGGGGCTGAAGGTGCGCCTGGGAGCCCAGCCCGGGGCACGCGCCTCGCGGCCCAGGGCCACTTCCAGGTGAGCGAGCAGCAGGCGCACATCGAAGCCCCGCAGTCGCACAGCGCTGGCCAGGGTTCCCGCCTACACTACTGCGCGGGCTGCGGGCCCTGAGGGGCGCCGGGGCCAGGCTTGCGGCGTGCGGGGTGCGCACCGCCCCTTGCCTCGAGCCGCGGGGGCTGCACCCGGACTGTGCACGGAGGTGCGCCGCTCGGGGCTGACAGGCCCTCGGCAGCCTGCCCCGGGACCGCTCGTGGTGAGAGGCGTTCCCTGCAGCCGGCTGGGGAAACGGGAAAAGAAAGCAAAGGGCCGCTTCGTCGGCACGCTCCCTGGGACTTTCGCCCGGACGTAGGACGGCTCTGATAACCGAGGCCTGAGGCCGCAGCCGGAGCTGCGCGCCGGAGGCCGTGACGTGGACGGGATACTGGCCTGGGTGGGTCTGGGTCTGGGTTTAACCGCCCCCGGGGCCGGACAGCTGGAGAGGCCAAGGGGCGGGGCGGGGCGGAGCCGTGCCGGCTCTGCTGGTCCCAGCGGCCAGCCTCAGCGGAGGAGCTCCTTCAGAACGCTTGGGGTCGGCCCTTGCTCCGCACTCGCGAAGGAGGGTGTGGGTGGGCGGTGCAGCCTAGGACCTAGCTGGGCCGAGCATTCCGGCGTGAACGAGGAGCCCCACACCCTCTTCCACTCTTGCCTTCTTTGTGTTGGTTTCCCGCTTGAAGTTTGAGCCCTGCTCCAGGCGCTGAGTTTCCAGCCCAGTGACCTTGAGGAAGGACGCCTGGCCACAGGCTCTGCGCCCTACTTCACAGTAAAGATTTGGGGACACAAGCCCTGAGAGGCAGAGGAGCGTCAAGAGCTCGCTCTTTAGTCGGGCCTGGGGTGGAACTCCTGACTAGCAGAGTGAGCTCGTACATTTGACTTGATCGCTCACAGCATCCATCGGTTTCCTCTTCTCTAAATGAAGGGTCATACCTCCCTTACAAGGTAGTTCAGTCAGCTATGCATTTATCTATTCAGCAATTGCTTACCGAAGGCCTGCTATGTATTAAGTGCTGGAATATAATAGTGGACAAGATACACATAGAACTTACATTCAAATCAGGAGAGACAGTATGAGCAAAATATATGGCAAATCTTGCAATTCTACTCCTAAAAATACGCTCAACAGAAATGAATACCTGTGCACCAAAAGGCACCTACAGTAATGTTCGGGGCAACACTATTTGTAATAGCCCAAAACTGGATACAATCCAAATGCCTATCAGCAGTTGAATGGAATGAACAAATTGTCATATAGTCACATAATGGAGTATTACATCACAGTGAAAAAGAATAAACTAAAACAATAGCCCAAAAGGAAACCCTTGTGGTATAGTGGTTAAATGCTACAGCTGCTAACCAAAAGGCCAGCAGTTCGAATCCACCAGGTGCTGCTTGGAAACTCTTTGATGCAGTTCTGCTCTGTCCTATAAGGTTGTTAGGAGTCAGAATTGATGGCAACCAGTTTCCTTGTTGGTGTTTTGTAGCCCAAAAAACCTGTTGCCCTGGAATGGATTCTGACTTGTAATGACCCTGGTGGTACAGTGGTTAGAGCTTGGCTGCAACCAATAGGTTGGCAGTTCAACTCCACTAGCAGCTCCTTGGAAACCCCATGGCGCAGTTCTCCTCTGTCCTATAGGGTCACTATGAATCAGAATTGACTATGGCAACTTTTTTTTTTTTTTTTATGGGCTAGAATGTGGAAAAATTTCACAAATATCAAGTGTTCAAAGCCAAACAAAAGAGTTCATGCTTTATGATCCCATTTATATAAAATATAAAAACTGCTAAAACTAATTTATATTGTTAGAGTCAAGATAGTGGTTATCCTCAGAAGTTGGGGCGTGGTATTGGAAGGGAATACAAGGGGCTTCTGGGTGGCTAGTAATGTTCTCTTTCTTGATCAAATGCTGATTACACAGGTATGTTTACCTTATGAAAATTGATCAAGCTGTACACTTATGATTTGTGTACTTTCCCTTATGTAAGTTATAGTTTATTAAAAATTTACATTAAAATGTAGTACAAGGTCAACTTCTGGAATAGTGGCCTGAAGAGCTCTGCAAACCCTCTCCCCAGTGGAACAATCATAAAAAAGAACAATCATAGCTGGTGAAAATTATTTATTTTTTTAAATGAATATTTAAAATCTCTAAAAATTATCCTAAGGGCATTCAGCAAATAGAGAAACATTTATTAAAGAAAGTTTAAATCTCAGTAAGAACAGTGAGACTCTGTGACATTTGAGCCATGACACCCCCACCCACTAAGCTTGGTGTGATGGAAGCACCTATTCCTGATCGGCGCAGCCCCGAAGACAGTGCTCCTTTCGCCGCAGCTCCCATTGTAAAGCTAAGGTTTCTTCCCCAGAGGGACAAGCTGCTAGTGTTTTTCATCACCTCTCTACTGATTCTGTGTTGCAGATGCTAGGCAAGTGGACTGAGAGTTTGGAAGCTCCCCTCATCTACCCAGCCCTCAATCCTAGAGCAGAAGGTCTACACCAGGCTTGACAGGCCAAGAATACTGAACCTTGATCACCCTGCCCCATGTCACGTATTAGGGTGGAGAATCCACACTGGGAAAGATAAGCTGAGAAGACCAGAGGCTACTGTCCTTGTTCAGTGCCCCACTTGTCAAGTAGGGGTGTCAAACTCTGAAAGAAGCAGGCCACTGTTGCCTCCCCCAGCTCTGGAGCAGTGGTATAGATGTTTTGCCTAGGGGAAGAGGCAGACCGTAAGAACAGAGAGCTCTGTGGCTCTCCTTAAGAAAAGCGACTTTATTTGGAACATAGCAAGGGGAAGTTCAAGCCTAAGGATACTCTCGAAAGAAGTAGAGGTTTTGGTGGTAAGCAATTAAGAGAAGGATGGTAGCAACATGAGAGCAGCAAATAAACTATAGACCAGCTTGTTGTTTAACAGAAAGAACCAGGGAAAGAGACACCTAAGACTGTCTCTTAGGGTTTGTCTTAGTTATCTAGTGCTGCTACAACAGAAATACCACAAATGGTGGCTTTAACAAACAGAGATTTATTTTCTCACAGTTTAGGAGGCTATAAGTCTGAATTCAGGGTGCTGTCTCTAGGGGAAGGCTTTCTTACTCTGTTAGTCCTAGAGGAAGGTCTTTAACTCTTTTGAGCTTCTGCTCCTGGTAGTCTTCATGGGGCTTGGCCTCTCTCTTCTCTCATCTCTATTTCTTTCACTTACTTGTTTGATCTCTTTTATATCTCAAAAGATATTGATTTAAGACAGACCCTATACTAATCCCATCTCATAAACATAACAAAGACAACCCATTCCCGAATAGTATTATAGAGGTTAAGATTTACAATACATGTTTTGTGAGGACACAGTTCAATCCATAACAGGGTTGGAACAAGTCTCAAAAACTGGTCTCAAAGACTACCTGACAAAGGACCTTGGATTTAATTGGATCAGACTGGAGAAATTGTCAAAAACAATAAGTGCAATCAGAGTGTGGGCTAATTGCTTGATGTGATACCAACAGAGGCAGGCAGCTTAACAGAGGGATCAGGCAAATAGGGTGTTAAGTACAGCTCTGCTAAAACCACTGTCATCACAGGGTGACTGCATGCCTAAAGTTGTGCCTTTAAGGAGTTATGTCAGAGGATACGATCTGTAGGGGAAAATAATGCAGCCAAGTCACTAAACAAATGAACAAGCAAACGATGACAATAAGCCCCAGGTGTTGAGGAGGAATCAGAATGCAGAATTGCTATAATATATAAAATGTCCAGTTTTCAAAAAGAAATTATGGCACATGCAAAGAAATAGGAAAGTGTGACCCATGCACAAGGGGGGAAAAAAAACAGGCAACAGGAACAGCCTTTGAGAGGGCCCAAGTGTTGGATTTAGCAGAGACTTCAAAGAAGCTATTATAAATACCCCCACGTGTGTGTTAGTTTTTCATACCGTGGGGGCTTGTGTGTTGCTGTGATGCTGAAAGCTATGCCATCAGTATTCAGATACCAGTGGGGTCACCCATGGAGGACAGGTTTCAGCTGAGCTTCCAGACTAAGACAGACTAGGAAGAAGGACCCGGCAGTCTACTTCTGAAAAGCATTAGCCAGTGAAAACCTTATGAATAGCAGCGGAACATTGTCTGATATAGTGCAGGAAGATGAGCCCCCCAGGTTGGAAGTTACTCAAAAGATGACTGGGAAAGAGCTTCCTCCTCAAAGTCGAGTCGACCTTAATGACACAGATGGAGTAAAGCTTTTGGGACCTTCATTTGCTGATGTGGCACGACTAAAAATGTGAAGAAACAGCTGCAAACATCCATTAATAATCAGAACCTGGAATGTGTGAAGTATGAATCTGGGAAAATTGGAAATCATCAAAAATAAAATGGAACCCATAAAGATTGATATCCTAGGCATTAGTGAACTGAAATGGACTGGTATTGGCCATTTTGAATCAGACAATCATATAGTCTACTATGCTGGGAATGACAACTTGAAGAGGGATGGTGTTGCATTCATCATCAAAAAGAACATTTCAAGATCTATCCTGAAGTATAGCACTGTCAGTGATAGGATAATATACATACGCCTACAAGGAAGACCAGTTAATACAAATATTATTCAAATTTACGCATCAACCACTAAGGCCAAAGATGAAGAAATAAAAGATTTTTTTCAGATGCTGCAGTCTGAAATTGATCAAGCATGCGATCAAGATGCATTGATAATTACTGGTGATTGGAATGTGAAAGTTGGAAACAAAGAAGGATCAGTAGTTGGAAAATATGGCCTTGGTGATAGAAACAATGCCGGAGATTGAATGACAGAATTTTGCAAGACCAACGACTTCTTCATTGCAAATACCTTCTTTCACGAACATAAATGACAACTATACACATGGACGTTGCCACATGGAACACACAGAAATCAAACTGACTACATCTGTGGAAAGAGATGATGGAAAAGCTCAATATCATCAGTCAGAACAAGGCCAGGGGCCGACTGTGGAACAGACCATCAATTGCTCATATGCAAGTTCAAGCTGAAACTGAAGAAAATCAGAGCAAGTCCACGAGAGCCAAAATATGACCTTGAGTATATCCCACCTGAATTTAGAGACCATCTGAAGAACAGATTTGACACATTGAGCACTAGTGACCGAAGACCAGATGAGTTGTGGGATGACATCAAGGACATCATCCATGAAGAAAGCAAGAGGTCATTGAAAAGACAGGAAACAAAGACCAAGATGGATGTCAGAGGAGACGCTGAAACTTGCTCTCAAATGTCGAGCAGCTAAAGCAAAAGGAAGAATTGAAGTAAAAGAACTGAACAGCAGATTTCAAAGAAAGGGCGGCTTGAGAAGACAAAGTAAAGTATTATAATGACTTTTGTAAAGAGCTGGAGATGGAAAACCAAAACGGAAGAACACGCTCTATGTTTCTTGAGCTGAAAGAACTGAAGAGAAAATTCAAGCCTCGAGTTGTGATAGTGAAGGATTCTATGGGGAAAATATTAAACAACACTGGAAGCATCAAAAGAAGATGGAAGGAATACACAGAGTCATTATACCAAAAAGAATTAGTCAATATCCTACCATTTCAAGAGGTAGCACATGATCAGGAACCGATGGTACTGAAGGAAGAAGTCCAAGCTGCTCTGAAGGCATTGGTGAAAAACGAGGCTCCAGGATTTGATGGAATATCAATTGAGATGTTTCAACAAACAGATGCAGCGCTGGAGGTGCTCACTCGTCTATGCCAAGAAATATGGAAGCCAGTTTCCTGGCCAACTGACTGGAAGAGATCCATATTTATGCCTATTCCCCAGAAAGGTGATCCAACTGAATGTGGAAATTATAGAACAATATCATTAATATCACACGCAAGGAAAATTTTGCTGAAGATCATTCAAAAATAGCGGCTGCAGTATATCTACAGGGAACTGCCAGAAATTCAGGCTGGTTTCAGAAGAGGACATGGAACCAGGGATATCATTGCTGATGTCAGATGGATCCTGGCTGAAAGCAGAGAATACCAGAAGGATGTTTACCTGTGTTTTATTGACCATGCAAAGGCATTCGACTGTGTGGATCATAAAAAATTATGGATAGCATTGCAAAGAATGGGAATTTCAGAACACTTAATTGTGCTCATGAGGAACCTTTACATAGATCAAGAGGCAGTTGTTCGGACAGAACAAGGGGATACTGATTGGTTTAAAGTCAGGAAAGGTGTGCGTCAGGATTGTATTCTTTCACCATACCTGTTCAATCTGTATGCTGAGCAAATAATATGAGAAGTTGGACTATATGAAGAAGAACGGGGCATCAGGATTGGAGGAAGACTCATTAACAACCTGCGTTATGCAGATGACACAACCTTGCTTGCTGATAGTGAAAAGGACTTGAAGCACTTCCTAATGAAGATCAAAGACCACAGCCTTCAGTATGGATTGCACCTCAACATAAAGAAAACAAAAATCCTCACAACTGGACCAATGAGCAACATCATGATAAACGGAGAAAAGATAGAAGTTGTCAAGGATTTCATTTTACTTAGATCCACAATCAACAGCTATGGAAGCAGTAGTCAAGAAATCAGAAGACACATTGCATTGGGTAAAGCTGCTGCAAAGTATGTCTTTAAAGTGTTGAAGAGCAAAGATGTCACCTTGAAGACTAAGGTGCGCCTGACCCAAGCCATGGTATTTTCAATCGCATCATATGCATGTGAAAGATGGACAGTGAATAAGGAAGACCGAAGAAGAATTGACGCCTTTGAATTGTGGTGTTGGCAAAGAATATTGAATATACTATGGACTGCCAAAAGAACGAACAAATCTTTCTTAGAAGAAGTACAACCAGAATGCTCCTTAGAAGCAAGGATGGCGAGACTGCATCTTACATACTTTGGACATGTTGTCAGGAGGGATCAGTCCCTGGAGAATGACTTCATGCTTGGCAGAGTACAGGGTCCGCGGAAAAGAGGAAGACCCTCAACGAGGTGAATTGACACAGTAGCTGCAACAATGAGCTAAAGCATAACAACAATTGTAAGGATGGCCCAGGACAAAGCAGTGTTTCGTTCTGTTGTGCATGTGGTCACTATGAGTCAGAACTGACTCGACGGCACCTAACAACAACAACAATTATAAATATGTCTAAAGAACTAAGGGAAACCATGATTAAAGAAGGAAATGAAGGTGTTATGGATTGAATTGTGTCACCCAAAAATTTATGTGTCAACTTTGTCAGGCCGTGATTCCCAGTATTGTGTGGTTGTCCTCCATTTTGTGATTGATGTAATTTTCCTATGTTTTATGAATCCTAATCTCTGCCTGTGGTTAATGAGGCAAGATTAGATTATGTTAAATAGGATTAGGGTGGGATGTGACAGGTCACATCCCTGGTCCAATGTAAAGGGAGTTTCCCTGGGATGTGGCCTGCATCACCTTTTATCTTACAAGAGATAAAAGGAAAGGGAAGTGAACAGAGAGTTGGGGACCTCATACCACCAAGAAAGCAACACCAGGAGCAAAGCGTGTCCTTTGGACCTGAGGTTCCTGTGCAGAGAAGCTCCTAGGTCAAGCAAGAGAAGATTGATGACAAGGACCTTCCACCAGAGCTGACAGAGAGAGAAAGCCTCCCACTGGAGCTGACGCCCTGAATTTGGACTTCTAGCCTACTAAACTGTGAGAGAATAAATTTCTCTTTGTTAAAGTCATCCACTTGTGGGGTTTCTGTTATAGCTGCACTAGATGACAAAGACAGAAGGTATGACAATGTCTCATCGAATAGAGACTATCAATAAAGAAACAGAAATTATAAAAGAACCAAACCAAAATGAAAAATTTATTAGAGATGCTCAACAGTAATTTGAGCTGGCAGGAGAATCAGTGGATTTGAAGATAGATCAATAGAGATTATGCAGTCTGAAGAACAGAAAGAAAAAGCATGAAGAAAAATGAACAGAGTCTCAGAGAAATGTGGGCACCATTAAGTACACCAATGTATATGTAATGGAAGTACATATACATTGGTGTAATGGAGAGTAGAGAGAGAAAGAAAAAGAACAACTATTCAAAGAAACAATGGTTGAAAATGTCCCAAATTTGATGAAAAGCATCACACCTCCAGAAGCTCAACAAACTCCAACTAGGATAAATGCAAAGAGTTACTCCCAGACACATCATAGTAAGATGTTCAAAGTCAAAAACAAAGAAAATTTTAAAAGCAGCAAGAGAAAAATGACTCATTACGTAAAAGGAAACCCCAATAGTATTAATAGCTGACTCCTCAAGAGAAACCACAGAGGCCAGCAAGCAGTGGGATGGCATATTCAAATTGCTGAAAGAAAAAATCTGTCAACAAGCAAACCTATCTTTCAAATATGAAGGCAAAATAAAGATGTTCCCAGATAAACAAAAACTAAGAGAATTTGTTGCCAGCAGACCTATCTTACAAGAAACATTAAAGGAAGTTCATCCAGTTGAAAGCAGCAGACCCTAAATGGTAATTTGCATCCACATAAAAAAAACAAATAGCCCTGGTAAAGGTGATTATGTAGGTAATTATAAAAGACAAATAATTGCATATTTCTTTTCCTTTCTTAACAGAGTAGATAAACTACTTTATAAAACATTATGCATAATTGTATTATTGGGCCTCTAACATACAGAAATGTAATGAGTAAACATGTTTGACAATAACAGAATAAAGGAGGTGGGTGGGACCAAAACTGTATTGGAATAAGGGTAATAATTTGAATCCACTGGAAGAAATGAAGAGAACCAAAAATGCTTCTTAAAAAATACTTATAATTATGTATAAGTTGTGTATTGTGTATCGTTGGGTTTGTAACACATGTAAAACCAAACCAAACTCAGTGCCATTGAGTCGATTCTGACTCATAGTGACACTATAGGGCAGAGTAGAACTGCCCCATAGAGTTTCCAAAGGAGCGCCTGGTGGATTCAAACTGCCGACCCTTTGGTTGGCAGCCATAGCACTTAACCACTACACCACCGGGATTTCTGTAACATATATAGATGTACTTATATCCTATGTATAACAATGACAGCACAAAAAAAAGCGGAAGAGATAATAGCTATATAGGACTACTGTTTCTATACCTAATTGGAATTAAGTTAGTATAAATTTGAAGTAGACTCTGATAAGTTAAGATGTATATTGTAAGCCCTAGAGCAACTACTAAGAAAATTTTTTAAAAAGTGAAATATCATTAAAGGTATTAAAGTGTTAAACTGGAAAAAATGTACTTAAATGCAAAAGAAAGCAGTAAAGGAGGAGCAGAGGAAAAAAAAGATGTGAGACATATAGAAAATAAAAAGCAAAATAGCAGGCATACATCGAATTGTATCAAAAATAGTATTAAGGGTTAATAGATTAGACAATTTAATCAAAATGCAGAGATTGTCAGACTGGATTTACAAAAAACCAGGATCCAACCATACGATAGCTACAGGAGACATACTTTAGATTCAAAGATGCAAGTGCATTGAAAGTAAAAAGATGGGAAAAGATAAATCAGGAAAACAGCAACCATAAGAAATCTACACTGGCTATAACAGTAACAGGCAAAATAGACTTTGAAACAAAAAATGTTACGAGAGCTAAAGTGAGACATTTCATAATGATAAAAGGATCAATTTATCAAGAAGATGTAACTATTATAAATATATATGCACCTAACAACAGAGCCACAAAACACATGAAGGAAAAACTGACAAAGTTGCAGGGAGAAATAAGCAATTCAACAAGAATAGCTGGCATCTTCAACACCCCACCTTCAATAATGGATAGAACAACTAGGCAGAAACAAAACAAAAAAAGAAGACCTGAACAACACTAAAAACCAACTAGACCTAACAGACATCTATTGAATATATACATTCTCAAGTGCACATAGACCATTCTCCAGGATGGACTATATGCTGGGCCATAAAACAAGTCTTAATAAATTAAAAAGAATTGAAATCATAAAAATATCTTCTCTGATCACAATGGAATGAAAGTAGAAATCAATAACAGGAAGAAATTTGAGAAATTCAAAATACGCGGAAAGTAAGCAACATACTTCAGTTGGGGAGTAGTTTCTTAGATATGACTCCAAAAGCGTAAGTGACAAAAGAAAAAAAATTGAACTTCATCAAAATTAAAACTTTTTGTACTTTAAAGTACACCATCAAGAAACTAAAAAGATAACCCACAGAATGGGAGAAAATATTTGTACATCTTATATCTGATAAGGGATATATTTTATAAGAGATGTTTTAGCTAGAATACATAAAGAACTCTTACAATTTGATAATAAAAAGACAATGCCATTAAAAAACGGAGAAAAGATTTGAATGGATATACAAATGGTCAATAAGCAAATGAAAAGATGTTCCACATCATTAGTCATCAGGGAAATGCAAATCAAAATCATAATTAGATACCACTTTACACCCTCTGGAACCCTGGTGGTGTAGTGGTTAAGAGCCAAGGCTGCCAACCAAAAGGTCAGCAGCTCAAATCCACCAGGTACTCCTTGGAAACTCTATGGGGCAGTTCTACTCTGTCTTATAGGGTCGCTACGAATCGGAATTGACTAGACGGCAAAGGGTTTGGTTTTGGGTTTTGGTTAGCCCCATTAAAAACAAAGAAACCAATTGCTGTCAGGTCAATTGTGACTCGTGGGGACCCGCCAGCATGGTTATGATAAAAAAGGCAGACAACTACAAGTGTTGGTGAGGGTATGTAGAAATTGAAACCTTCATACATTGCTGATGGGATGTCAAATGGTATGTTTGCTCTGGAAAAGAGCCTGGCAGTTCCTCAAATGGTTAAACATAAAGTTATCACATAACCCAGCAATTCCACTTATAAATGTATACCCAATAGAATTCAAAACATTTGTTTACACAAAAACCTGTATATGAATATTCATAGCAACTTTATTCAAAATAGCCAAAAAATGGAAACAACCCAAATGCCTATCAACTGAAGAAAGGATAAAGCGTGGTCTATCCGTACACTGAAATATTATTCAGCCATAAAAAGGAATAAAGTACTGATACATGCTACAACTTGGATGCAACTTGAAAACATTATGCTAAGTGAAAAAGCCAGACACTAAAGACCACGTATTGTATGATTCCATTTATATGAAAAGTCCAGAATAGGTAAAACACCGAAACAGAAAGTAGATTAGCGGTTGCCTGGCATAGGGATAGGGGCAGGAGAAATATGGGGGGGGGAAATGGCCAGTGACTGCTAATGGTTTTTTTTTTTTTTTTTGCTATGATTAAAATATTCTCAAGCTGATTGTGGTAATGGTCACATATCTCTGTGTATATACTAAAAACGATTGAATCATATAACTTAAATTGGTCAATTGCACGGTATGTGAATTATATCTCAATAAAGCTATTTAAGTGTATGTGTGTTGATAAGATGGCAGTTAAGTACTATGAAGAATTATAAAATAGTGAGGGGAAGTAAGAAGAGCTGGGGATAAAAGTAATTTTGAATTGGTAGGCCAGGGTAGGCTTCACTGAGAAGGTGATGTTTGAGCAAAGACCTTTTGAAGGAGGCGAGGGAGTGAGTCAGGCAGATGTCTAGGGGAAGAGCTTCCCACTGCCTGGGTTTGGATAAGGTCCCTGTCACTGACCTTGGACGAGTTACCTAAAGTAGGGATAATAATACTACTTATATCAAAAGGTTTTTGTGTGAATTAGATGATTAGAAAAATGTAAAGCACAAGGAACAGTGCCTAGCACTAAGTAGAACATTTTATAGTTATTTTCATGAGTTTGTACTGCAAGTGCAAAAGCCCTTGCATGCTAAAATGGAAGCATGCCTGCAATGTTAGATGGAGCAAGAAGGTCAGTGGGGCTGGTGCCAATGGAGCAAGGAGCAGGATTGTAGAAGATGGTGAGAGCGCTTGTGGCTTTCACTCTGTGAGGTGGGAAATCATCAGAGTATTTTGAGCAGAGAAAAGATGATCCGATTCATGTTTTAAAACCATTACTCTGGCTCCTGTATTGAAAATCGATTAAAAGGGGATAAACATGGAATCAGGGAAACTGGTTCTAAACTGTTATAGAAATGTCGTGAAAGATGGTGGTAGTGGTCAGGTTGGGAGTGGTCAGATTCTGAATCCACTTTGAAGATAGATCCAAGAGGTTCTGTTGAAAGATTGGATATTGGGTATGAGGGTGTCATGGATTGAATTGTGTCCCCCAAGAGTATGTGCCAACTTGGTTAGGCCATGATTCCCAGTATTGTGTGGTTGTCCTCCATTTTGTGATTGTAATTTTATGTTAAAGAAGATTAGGGTGGGTTTTAACACCCTTATCCAGGTCACATCCCTGATTCAACCTAAAGGGAGTTTCCCCGGGGCGTGGCCTACACCACCTTTTATCTCTCAAAAGATAGGAAAGGGAAGCAATGGATGGAAGGGAACCTCATACTACCAAGAAAGCAGTGCCAGGAGTAGAATGGGTCCTTTGGACCTGCGGTCCCTTCTCCGAGAAGCTCCTAGTCTGGGAGAAGATGGATAAGAAGGCTGACAGAGAGAAAGCCTTCCCCTGGAGCTGAAGCCCTGAATTTGGACTTTTAGCCTACTTTATTGTAAGGAAATAAACTTCTTTGTTAAAGTCATCCACTTGTGGTATTTCTGTTATAGCAGCACTAGATGACTAAGACAGAGATTCTGTGATTTGACCTGAGCAATTATCAGAATGCAGCTTCCGTTTACTGAGAAAAGGAAAGTCTGAGAAGGTAACCTTTTTTTATTGGGGGGAGGGGGAATTAAATTTTGAAAGTGATACACTTGAAATGCCTATTACACATCAAAGTATAGATGTAGAGTAGGTAGTGGTATCCTACCACTATGATAGTCTGATGTTCATGGGAGAAGTTCGGACTGGAAAGAAGATGGATCATTCGTTTTTGCACAAATATTTATTGAAAACGTACTCGGTTCCAGGCCCTCTTCTAGGGTCTAGAGGGAGATAACCTGTGAAAATACCAAGCTTCTGACAAGGAGCCCACCTTCTAATTGTGAGACAGGTCATAAGGCAAGTCAGCAAATAAGCGAGATAATGTATGTAAAGTCTTTAGTTCTCAAGCTGGGACACAATAAAGCCTCAATATACAAATGCTAATATTTGAGGTATTCCAGGCGCCAGAAGATGGGCTTTGCGGTCTAGGAGCGCCTCCTCCTCCCATGCCGGTGCTGCAGGCGATCACCGCGCCGATGCGGGTCAGGTTTCTAGCGCAGCTGAACAGTAACATTGCGCAGGCGCGGCCTCAGTCTGGCGTCCTAGGAAACGGACTAGAAAAGCGTTCGCGCAGGCGTATTTAAGAGGCCGACGGAGGCAGAGGCCGGGGGTGGGGCGGGGCGAGCTCCGAGTGCGCCTGCGCAATGTGCGCTCTTGTCCGAGGATCCGCAGTCTCGGTAGCGCTAAGGAGGTGTTTCGGTAGTCTCTGCTTGGTTTCTCCCCCTAACCCGGCGTCGTTGGGCTGCACTGAGGGCGGGGACGTCCGCCGGGCAAGAGAGGGGACCACGATGCCGGTGAGGAGAGTCGTTCAGCCTCTGGGGTTCCTCCTCAGGGGGTGCGGCCGTTGCCATGGAGGCAAGGAGCAGGCGGGCGGCCCGGGTGGGGCGGGGCAGGGCCAGGGCCGGCAGGCCCGCGCGGTTGGGGAGCTTGGTGGGTTAGTCAGGGTACCGCGGGGGTCCAGCTGGCCCTGGGAGGGGCCCGAGGCTGGCCCTGCCGCTTTTGTCATTGCCGCATCCCGTGGGGCCTTTGCTGCTTTGGCATAAAGGCGCTGTGCCCGAGGATGCGCTCTCGCTGCCAGCCCTGCCGGCTGGAAAGGACGCTGGGGGGCGGCCGCGGAGGGTCTGCTTTGAATGCGCCGCATCCCGTGTGACCTTTGCACCGCGGAACGAAACTCCCGAAGGCGGCAGAGCGAACGCTGCCTGCCCCTACTTTGGGCCCCTCCTGACTCTGACTCTTCCTAGATTGGAGCTGTCATTCCTCTTACAGCGCTTTAGCTTACAGTGCAGAATGTAACCTGTAGGTGTCTTTGTGTGTGTATAAGGGTGGGGGAGGAGGGCCCGTTTTTCTGTTTATCTTGTAGGATTTCATAGATTGTTATCGTGCACGCAGTAAGGGGACATTGTAAATCCAGTACAGGGTCATGGAGAAAATTTGAGCCGTGGCCGGTTATTTATTTGTTGGTTGAGAAACCTTGAACAATTATTTAATGTCTGGGCCCGTAAAACCCACCCTTTGCCGTCTGATTGATTCTGACTCATAGAGACCCCATGGAACAGTAGAACTGCCCTGTAGGGTTTTCAAGGCTGTAAATCTTTACGAAAGCAGACTTCCACGTCTTTCTCCCATGGACTGGCTAGTGGGTTAGAACTACCCACTTTAGCAGCTGAGCGCTTAACCACTGTGCCACCAGGGCTCTTCGTCTGGGCCTTTAGTCTCCTCATGTTTAAACTTTATTCATGGGTTGTTATGATGATGCAATAAAATAATGCACCTTTAAGACTCGAAGGACATTGCTTGACATTTAACGTTAAATGCTCAATATTTGTTTCTTGTTATTCCTTTCAAGTTATTTATTGGTTCATTTAACATATATTGGACATCAACCACATTCTATGCACTGGAGATATGAGTGAGCTAAACCAGCCAGGTCCTTGAACTTGGGAAGAGGGAAACCTGCCATTTTGGGCAGAGGCAAAAACCATAAGTGTTTATAGAGACAAGACACTTATTAACATCAGTGAATGAAGTGAGTGGGTGACATACACTAGGTAGATTTTGGTGAATTGGAAAGTGTTTCCATGTAGGAATGCTGGCCTCCAGATATCAGATCATGTGCTTTTTTTCAAGATGAATGTAGAAATGATTGTTTTTGTGAAAATTTTTCCAAATTTTAAATCTTAGCAACTAATTGAAATATTTTTTAAATGCTGTGAGCCAAACAAAAGACATTTGTGGACTTAATTCAGCCTCCTGATTGCCTGTGTGCAACGTGTGGTCTAGAGGGAGAGAAAGACAGACATTAATTAAATTGTTGTTGGGTGTGGTGAAGCCAGTTCCGACCCTATGCACAACAGAATGAAACACTGCCGGGTCCTCCGCCACTGTGTCAATCTATCTTGTTGAGGGTCTTCCTCTTTTTCCTTGACCCTCTAGCAAGCATGATGTCCCTCTCAAGGGACTGGTCCCTCCTGATAACATGTCCAAAGTATGTGAGATGAAGTCTTGCCATCCTTGCTTCTAATGAACATTCTGGCTCTACTTCTTCCAAGACGAATTTTTTTGTTCTTCTGACAGTCCATGGTATTCAGTATTCTTCACCAACACTGTAATTCAAAGGCATCAATTCTTCTTTGCTTTTACTTATTCATTGTCCAGCTTTTACATGCATATGAGGTGATAGAAAACACCATAGCTTGGGTCAGGCTCACCTTAGTCCTTAAAGTGACAAAAAAGTAAGGAGCAAATAAAAGTAAAATTGTAATTGGTTGAGCATTGATGAGGGAGAAGGATGGGGTTCTGTAAGAGTTTTAACAGGAGGAAGTGACAGGGAGTCCTCAGATGAAGTGGCAGTTGAGCTGAGATCTGAAGGATAAGTAGATGTTAACTAAGTGAGGATGGGGGGGGAAGTTACGAATGTTCTGGGCAGAAGGAAGAGCACATGGCAAGGCCTGTGGTAAGGAGCATGGTGAATAGAAAAGGCCTAAAAGAAGGCCAGTGGCCGTGGCTAAGAGAGCCAAGCAGGGTGTCTTGTGAATAAGGCTGGAGAGGTAGGCATGGGCTGGAGCCAGATTTTACAGCCCCCTTGAGGATTTTGACTTTTATTCTAAGATCTGTGGGAAACCATTGAAGAGTTTTGAGTAGGGGAGTGATATAATTAGATCTGTGCTGACTCTTGACGGCCATGTAGAGAATACACTTTAGGGGAACCTAATTAAATATAAAGGAGCCCTGGCACAGTGGTTAAGAGCTCAGCTGCTTACCGAAAATGGTGGTTTGAACCCACCAGCCATTCCGTAGGAGAAAGATGTGCCAGTCTGCTTCTGTAAAGATTACAGCCTTGGAAAGCCTATGGGGCAGTTCTACTCTGTCTATAGGGTCACTTTGAGTTGGAATCTACTTGACGGCAATGTTAGTGGGGTTGGTTTTGGTTAATTATATGTAGGAGTAGTTATTGCAATAATCCAGTGTTGAGATGATGGTAACCTAGACTAGGATGGTAAAGGTAGATAGAAGTGTATTGTATTGATATAATCTGTCACCTGTCAGTGACAATATCAGGCTCAATGACAGTGACTTATATTTCTCTAATAGTTAGAAGAGAATCTAAGATGGTAGGAATTTAACGAGAAGCTGTTGAACTTTTACACTTCAGTGATGGGTTTGTGTTTTAATGTAGATTCTTAATTATATCAAATTTTAAAATTGGAACTTTACATATATAAATGTTCCTAATTTAGAGTAATACTAAGACATTTTTTTCTGCCATTGTACTTTTCTGCCTTCACTTTATTATTCTCTTCCCTAGAGAAGCTAAACCATTTATGGATATATTATATGATAAAAAGCATTTTACTCATGCATTATAGAAAATAAAACTAAAAGTCTTGGGGAACACAGCATCTACTATATTCTTGAATTAAAGTTGTTAACCATGTTCACGTTTTCCTACAGGAAGGAAACTCAGATATGATGTTGGATTTTTATGCAGAAAGACAAGCTATAATATATTGGTCCATTATATTGGTTTGAACAGTATTTACTACATATGTAAATTAGATTTTCTTTCCCCTTTTGTATTGTAAAGGAAGTGATTTATCTTTTGATCAGCTTTTGCTCTATGTCTATAGATCTTTAATTGCATTTAACAAATATTGATGGAATGCTTATATGTGTAAGGCATGGTGATGGCAAAGTAGCCCTTCTGAAATTATAAATTTAATCTTTTGAGGGTAAAAGAAAGTATTCTTTTGTTATTTGTATTTCTACACCAGATCAACAAGTCAGAGAAACCGGAAAGCTGCGACAACGTGAAGGTTGTTGTTAGGTGCCGGCCCCTCAATGAGAGAGAGAAATCAATGTGCTATAAGCAGGCTGTCAGTGTGGATGAGATGAGGGGAACTATCACTGTACATAAGACTGATTCTTTCAATGAACCTCCAAAGACATTTACTTTTGATACGGTTTTTGGACCAGAGAGTAAACAACTTGATGTTTATAATTTAACTGCAAGGCCTATTATTGATTCAGTTCTTGAAGGCTACAATGGTAAGTGACTACTTTATATAGTTTACTTTTTTTAAAACTGCTTTGCCATGGAGTCGATTCAGACTCATAGCAACCTTATAGGACAGAGTAGAACTGCCCTATAGGGTTTCCAAGGAGCGGCTCGTGAATTGAAACTGCTTAGCAGCCAAACGCAACCGCTGCACTGCCAGGGCTCCAACTATCCAAGTATAATTATAAAAAAGATAAACCGCTGCACTGCCAGGGCTCCAAGTATCCAAGTATAATTAACACCGCATAAATTCACCCACTGGAAGTGTATAGTTCGATGAGTTGTAATAAATATATACAATTGTGAAACCTTCACCACAATCTGGTTTTAGAACACTTGCATCACCCCGAAAAGTTCCCTGTGCCCATTTGTATTCCTACCCACCCTCAGACAACTATTATTCTGCTTTGTTACAGTTTTGGCTTTTCTTAAAATTTCATATAAATCAAATCATACAGTATGTGGTATTTTGTATCTGTCTTCCTTCACTTAGCACAGTGTCTTTGAGGTTCATCCATGTTGTTTAAGGTTTCGGTAGTTTATTTCTTTTTATTGATGTGTCGCACTTCATTGTATGGCTATACCACACTTTATTTATCCGAGGTAAGGGTCTAAGTTATTTTTGTTTTTTTGCTTATGCGTATCTGGTTGTTTGTGTAGGTGACAGAAATTTGAATTATTTCAAGTTTTGGCTGTTACACATAATTTTTTTTTCTAGTGCCATCGAGTCTCTTGGCGACTATGAATATTCATCTGTAAATCTTTGTGTGGACATATTTTAAAATTTTTCTTGGGTAGATAACCTAGGATGGAATTGCTGGGTCATATGGTAAATATGGAAACCCTGGTGGTATAGTGGTTAAGTGCTGTTGCTGCTAACCAAAAGGTCGGCAGTTCGAATACACCAGGCACTCCTTGGAAACTATGGGGCAGTTCCACTCTGTCTTCCAGGGTCACTATGAGTGGGAATTGATTTGACAGCAGTGGATTTGGTTTTACAGTAAATACGTGTTTATCTTTTGAAGAAACTGCAAAATTGTTTTCCAAAGTTGTGACAGGACCACTTTACATTTCCACCAACATAGTATAAGGATTCCAGTTTCTTCATATTCTCACCAACATTTATATTGTCATTCTTTTTGATTATAGCTATTTCAGAGGTTCTGTAGTGGTATTTTGGAAACCCTCGTGGCATAGTGGTTAAGTGCTACGACTGCTAACCAAAAGGTCAGCAGTTCAAATCCTCCAGTGCTCCTTGGAAACTCTATATGGCAGTTCTGCTCTGTCCTATAGGGTCGCTATGAGTCAGAATCGACTTGATGGCACTGGGTTTTTTTTTTTTTTTAACTTGTATTGCCCTAATCAATAACAGTGTTGAGCATTTTTTAATGTACTTACTAGCCATTTGTATGTCTTCTTGGAAATATTTTGCCCATTTTTAAATTCAATAAGAATTTAAAAATTCTTACCGAATTGTATTCTTCTTATTGAATTGTATTCTTTATGTATTCTGGATTCATGTCTTTCATTGAATACATGATTTGAAAATATTTTCTCCCAGTCCATGGCTTGTGTTCCCATATGCTCAATGGTGCTTTTTTAAGAGAAGGAGCTTTTAATTTTGATAAAGTTCATTTTATCAATTTGTTTTAATGGATTATGCTTTTGGTGGCTTAACTAAGAAAATTTTGCCAGTCCCACAGTCACAAAGATTTTCTACTATGCTTTTCTTCTAGAAGTTGTATAGTTTTAGGTTGTTCATTTAGGTCTGTGATCCATTTTGAGTTAATTTTTATGTATGGTGTGAGGCAAGGGTCTAAGTTATTTTTCCTTTTTTGCTTATGCGTATCTGGTTGTTCCAGTGCCATTAGTCAAGAAGATTATCATTCCCTATTGAATTACTTTGGTACTTACGTAAAAAAATCAATTTGCCAATAATGTGTGGGCTTATTTCTGGACTTGTAATCTGTTCCATGTCTACCCTACCTTTATTACCATAGTTTTAGAATACATTTTGAAATTAGGTGGTATATTTTCTCTAACTGTATTGTTCTTTTTCAAAATGGTTTTGGCTATTTTAGGTCCTTAGCACTTCCATGCAAATTTTAGGATCAGCTTATTTTTATCTATCAGTATCTACAAAAAAGTCTGCTTGGATTTTGATAGCAATTGTGTTCAAGCTATAGATCAGTTTGGGGAGAATTGTCATTCTGACAGTACTGAGTCTTCCAATCTATGAACATGATACAGCTCTCCATTCACTTGTGTCTTCTTTAATTTCTGTTATGAGTGTTTTGTAGTTTTTAGTGTACAGATCTTGCACTTCTTTTGTTTTTTTAATTTTTATTGTGCTTTAAGTGAAAGTTTACAAATCAAGTCAGTCTCTCATACAAAAATTTATTTACACCTTGTTTTTATATATGCCTAGTTGCTCTCCCCCTAATGAGGTAGCACACTGTCTATTTTCGTGTCCATTCAGCCAGCTTTTGACCCCCTTTGCCATCTTATCTCCCCTCCACACAGGAGCTGCCCACATAGTCTCATGTGTCTAATTTATCCAAGAAGCTCACTCCTCACCAGTATCATTTTCTATCCCATGGTCCATTCCAATCCCTGTCTGAAGAGTTGGCTTTGGGAATGGTGCTTGTCTTGGGCTAACAGAGGTCTGGGAACCATGACCTCCGGGGTCCTTCTAGTCCAGGTCAGACCATGAAGTCTGGTGTTTTTATGAGAATTTGAGGTCTGCAGCCCACTGCTCTCCTGCTCCATCAGGGGTTCTCTGTTGTGTTCCCTGACAGGGCAGTCATCACTTGTAGTCAGCACCATCTAGTTCTTCTGGTCTCAGGCTAATGTAGCCTCTGGTTTATGTGGCCGTTTCTGTCCCTTGGGCTCATAATTACCTTGGGTCTTTGGTGTTCTTCATTCTCCTTTGCCCCAGGTGGGTTGAGACCAATTGATGCATCTTAGATGGCTGCTTGCTAACGTTTAAGACCTCAGATGCCACTCTCCAAAGTGGGATGTAGAATGTTTTCTTAATAGATTTTATTATGCTAACTCACCTGGATATCCCCTGAAATCATGGTCCCCACACCCCTGCCCCTGCTACACTGGCCTTCAAAGCATTCAGTTTATTCAGGAAACTTCTTTGCTTTTGGTTTAGTCCAGTTGTACTGACCTGTCCTGTATTGTGTGTTGTCTTTCCCTTCACCTAAAATAGTTCTTGTCTACTATCTAATTAGTGAATACCCCTCTCCCTCCCTCCCTTCCCACTCTTGTAACCATCAAAGAATATTTTCTTCTCTGTTTAAACTATTTCTTGAGATCTTATAATAGTGGTCTCATACCATATTTGTCTTTTTGCAGCTGACTAATTTCACTCAGCATAATGCCTTCCAGATTCCTCCATGTTTTGAAATGTTTCACAGATTCATCATTGTTCTTTATTGATGTGTGGTATTCCATTGTGTGAATATACCATAATTTATCCATTCATCTGTTGATGGGCACCTTGGTTGCTTCCATCTTTTTGCTATTGTAAACAGTGCTGCAGTGAACATGGGTGTGCATATATCTGTTTGTGTAAAGCCTCTTACTTCTCTAGGATATATTCCAAGGAGTGAGATTGCTGGATTGTATGGTAGTTCTATTTCTAGCTTTTTAAGGAAGTGCCAAATCTATTTCCAAAGTGGTTGTACCATTTTACATTCCCACCAGCAGTGTATAAGTGTTCCACTCTCTCCACAACCTCTCCACCATTTATTATTTTGTGCTTTTTGGATTAATGCCAGCCTTGTTGGAGTGAGATGAAATCTCATTGTAGTTTTGGTTTGCATTTCTCTAATGGCTAATGATCGTGAGCATTTCCTCATGTATCTGTTAGCTACCTGAATGTTTTCTTTAGTGACGTACCTATTCATATCCTTTGCCCATTTTTCAATTGGGTTATTTCTCTTTTTGTAGTTGAGTTTTTGCAGTATCATGTAAATTTTAGAGATCAGACGCTGATCGGAAATGTCATAGCTAAAAACTTCTTCCCAGTCTGTAGGTAATCTTTTTCTTCTTTTGGTGAGGTCTTTGGATGAGCATAGGTGTTTAATTTTTAGGAGCTCCCAGTTATCTAGTTTCTCTTCTGGTGTTTGTGCATTGTTAGTAATGTTTTATATACTGTTTATGCCATGTAGTAGGGCTCCTAGCGTGGTCCCTATTTTTTTCTTCCTTGATCTTTATCATTTTAGACTTTATATTTAGGTCTTTGATCCATTTTGAGTTAGTTTTTGTGCATGGTGTGAGGTATGGGTCTTGTTTCTTTTTTTTGCAGATGGATATCCAGTTATGCCAGCACCATTTGTTAAAGAGACTGTCTTTTCCCCATTTAGCTGACTTCGGGCCTTTGTCAAATATCAGCTGCTCATATGTGGATGGATTTATGTCTGGATTCTCAGTTCTGTTCCACTGGTCTGTGTATCTGTTGTTGTACCAGCACTGGGCTGTTTTGACTACTGTGGCTGTATAATGAGTTCTAAAACCAGGTAGTGTGAGGCCTCCCACTTTGTTCTTCCTGTTCACTAATGCTTTACTTATCCCAGGCCTCTTTCCCTTCCATATGAAGTTGGTGATTGGTTTCTCCAACTTGTTAAAAAATGCCGTTGGAATTTGGATCAGAATTGCATTGTATCTGTAGATGGCTTTTGGTAGAAGAGACATTTTCATAATGTTATCTTCCTATCCATGAGCAAGTTATATTTTTCCACTTATGTAGGTCTCTTTTGGTTTCTTGCAGTAGCGTCTTATAGTTTTCTTCGTATAGGTTTTTTACATCTCTAGTAAGATTTATTCCTAAGTATTTTATCTCCTTGAAGGCTACTGTAAATGGTATTGATTTGGTGACTTCCTCTTTGATGTTCTTTTTGTTGGTGTAGAGGAATCCAACTGATTTTTGTATGCTTATCTTGTGTCCTGATCCTCTCCTGAACTATTAGTTTCAGTAGTTTTCTTGAGGACTCTTTAGGGTTTTCTGTGTATAAGATCATGTCATCTGCAAATAGATATACTTTTACTTCTTACTTGCTAATCTGTATGCCCTTTATTTCATTACTTAGCCTAATTGCTCTGGCTAGGACCTCCAGCACAATGTTGAATAAGAGTGGTGATAAAGGGCATCCTTGTCTGGTTCCCAATCTCAAGGGGAATGCTTTCAGATTCTCTCCATTTAGGATGATGTTGGCTATTGGCTTTGTATAAATGCCCTTTATTATGTTGAGGAATTTTCCCTCTATTCCTATTTGGCTGAGAATTTTTATCATAAATGGATGTTGAACTTTGTCAAATGCCTTTTCTGCATCAATTGATAAAATCATGTGGTTCTTGTCTTTTATTTATATGAGGGATTACATTAATTGTTTTTCTAATGTTGAACCATCCCTGCATACCTGATATGAATCCCATTTGGTCATGGTGAATTAATTTTTGATATGTTGTTGAATTCTATTGGCTAGAATTTTATTGAGGATTTTTGCATCTAAGTTCATGAGGGATATAGGTCTGTAATTTTCTTTTTTTGTGGTGTCTTTACCTGGTTTTGGTATCAGGGATATGCTGGCTTCATAGAATTAGTTTAGGAGTATTCCCTCCTTTTCTATTCTCTGAAATACCTTTAGTAGTACTGGTGTTAATTCTTTTCTGAAAGTTTGGTAGAACTCTGCAGTGAAGCTGTCCAGGCTAGGGCTTTTTTTGTTGGGAGTTTTTTGATTAACTTTTCAGTCTCTTCTTTGATCGGTGATCGGTGTATTTAGTTGATCTACCTTTGTTTGTGTTAGTTTAGATAGGTAATGTGTTTCCAGGAATTCATCCATTTCTTCTAGGTTTTCAAATTTGTTAGAGTACAATTTTTATAGTAATCTGATATGTTTCTTTTAATTTCAGTTGGGTCTGTTGTAATATCACCCATCTCATTTCTTATTTGAGCTATTTGCTTCCTCTCCTGTTTTGTCAGTTTGGCCAATGGTTTATCAATTTTGTTAATTTTTTCAAAGAACTAGCTTTTGGTCTTGTTAACTCTTTCAATTGTTTTTCTGTTTTCTATTTCATTTAATTCTGCTCTAATTTTTATTATTTGCTTTCTTCAGGTGCCTGAGGGTTTCTTTTGTTGCTGTCTTTCTGGTTGGTCAAGTAGAGGGATAATTCTTTGATTTTGGCCTTTTCTTCTTTTTGTATGTGTACATTTATTGATATAAATTGACCTCTGAGCGCTGCTTTTGCTGTGTCCCAAAGGTTCTGATAAGAAGTGTTTCAGTCTCATTGGATCCTATGAATTTCTTTATTCTATCCTTAATGTCTTCTATAACCCAGTCGTTTTTGACCAGGGTATTGTTCAGTTTCCACATGTTTGATTTCTTTTCCCTGCTTTTTCTGTTGTTGAATTCTACTTTTGTGGCCTTATGGTCAGAGAAGATGCTTTGTAATATTTCAGTGTTTTGGATTCTGCTAAGGCTTGCTTTATGACCTGATATGTGGTCTATTCTAGAGAAGGTTCCATGTGCACTAGAAAAGAAAATATACTTGGTTGCTGTTGGGTGGAGTGTTCTGTATATGTCTGTGAGGTCAAGTTGGTTGATTGTGGCATTTAGATCTGTGTCTTTATTGAGCTTCTTTCTGGATGTTCTGTCCTTCACTGAAAGTGGTGTGTTGAAGTCTCCTATTATAATTGTGGAGCTGGCTATCTCACTTTTCAATGCTGTTAGAGTTTGTTTTATGTATCTTGCAACCCTGTCATTGGGTGCATAAGTATTTAATATGGTTATATCCTCCTGGTATATTGTCTCTTTAATCATTATACAGTGTTCTTTCTTATGCTTTGTGGTGGATTTAACTTTAAAGTCTGTTTTGTCAGAAATTAATATTGTCACTCCTCTTACCTGATTGTTGTTTGCTTGATACATTTTTTATATCCTTTGAGTTTTAGTTTATTTGTGTCTCTAAGTCTAAGGTGTGTCTCTTGTAGGCAGCATATAGATGGATCATATTTTTTTAATCCACTCTGCCACTCTCTGTCTCTTTTATTGGTGCATTTAGTCTATTTACATTCAGTGTAATTATGGACTTTTTTTTTATGAGTTTAGTGATGTCATTTTGATGTTTTTTTTAGTGTGTTGTTGATAATTTATTTTTCCCACTTAATTTTATGTGCTGAGTAGTTTATATATTGTCTTCCTCTTAGTCGTTGTAGTTGATTTTGTTTCTGCTGAGTCTCTATTTTTTTTCTTGTATTTTATTTTGATAAGTAGGATTGTTAGTCTCCTTTGTGGTTACCTTAATATTTACCCCTATTTTTCTAAGTTTAAACCTAACTTTTGTTTATATCGCCTTGTTTTCCTCTCCATATGAAAGATCTATGACTATATTTCTTAGTCCCTCTTTATTGTTTTAATATTTTCTTCTTTTGCATAATGATATTGCTGTTTCCCTGTTTTGAGCATTTTTTAATCTTGATTTGTTTTTGTGATTTCCCTATCTGGGTTGACATCTGGTTGCTCTGTCCTGTGTTCTAGTCTTGGGTTGATACCTGATATTATTGATTTTCTAACCAAAGAACTCCCTTTAGTATTTCTTGTAGTTTCATTTGGCTTTTGCGAATTCCCTAAACTTCTGTTTATCTAAAAATGTCCTAATTTCACCTTCATATTTGAGAGACAGTTTTGGTGGATACATGATTCTTGGCTGGCAATTTTTTTCCTTCAGTGCTTTATATAGGTCATCCCATTGCTTTCTTGCCTGCATGGTTTCTGCTGAGTAGTCCAAGCTTATTCTTTTTGACTTTCCTTTGTAGGTGACTTTTCGTTTATTCCTAGCCTCTCTTAAAATTCTCTGTTTACCTTTGGTTTTGGCAAGTTTGATTATAATATGTCTTGGTGACTTTCTTTTGAGATCTACGTTATGTGGAGTTCGATGAGTATCTTGGATAGATATCTTCTCATCCTTCATGATATCAGGAAAGTTTTCTGCCAACAAATCTTGAGCAATTCTCTTTTATTTTCTGTTATCCCTCCCTGTTCTGGTACTGCAGTCACTCGTAGGTTTTTTCTCTTGATAGAGTCCTACTTGATTTTTAGGGTTCCTTCATTTTTTTAATTCTTTTATCTGATATTTGTTCGAATATCTTGGTGCCAAGTGCTTTATCTTCAGTCTCACTAATTCTGGCGTCTACTTCCTCAATTCTACTCCTCTAACTTTGTATTGAGTTGTCTAATTCTGTAATTCTATGGTTAATCTTCTGAATTTCTGATTACTATCTCTCTATGGATTCTTGCAGCTTATTAAATTTTTCATTATGTTCTTGAGTAATGTTTTTAATTTCTTCAAGTGCTTTAACTGTGTGTTCCTTGGCTTGTTCTGTGGATTGCCTGATCTCCTTCCTGATGTCTTAAAGAGTTCTGTATATTAATTTTTTTGTATTCTGCATCTGGTAGCGCCAGGAAGACATCTTTGTCTAGAAGATTCCTTTGATTCTTTGTTTTGAGAGCTTGTTGATGCGATCATGGCCTGCTTCTTTATGTGATTTGATATCGACTGTTGTCTCTGAGCCACTATAAGTTATTGTATTCATTTATTTTGTTTGCTTACTGTATCCTAGCTTCTTGCTTTATTTTGTTTTGATATAAGCGCCTATTTGGACATACCCAGTAGGCACTGGGTATGTCCAAATAGGTTGCTTGAGTGAGCTAGCTTGATTATTTTCACCTTTGAAGCTCTAATGTCCTGTCAGCAGATGGCTAGAGCTGTTATCAGGTATAAGAGCCTAGGAGTCCATTCACTTTTCTTGTATGGATTCGGCTCAGGTGTCCAGGTAGCTGATCATCAAGTGTGTGGTACAGGCTCTGTCCTACAGTCTTAGAGGGGCAGGGGTGGTTGGTGTAGGTACAGGTATATGGTTGCATCAGGGGGTCACGCTCTAAACAAGGCAGGGGTTGACAACCGCCCCTCAGGTTTCTGTGAGGAAAGTGTGTCCCTGTTCCCTAGAGCGCTCAGTGGGTAGGTTCTGCAGAGGGACCATGGGCGCCCCTTGCTTTTGGTTGTAAGGACTGGGAGGTACCAGTTATCCTTGGACCCCTGTAGTGGGTGGCTGGGTAACATGAGTGGAGCTACCAGTCGTTATGCCCCTGATGTGTGTAGGTGAGGACCCTGTTTAATGGCCAAAGCAGTGTCAAACATCAAACACCTACCTCTCTGCCGCACAGCTGAAGCAGTTGCAGTCTGCCAACAAGGACCTATTCTCCTGAAATAGGCCCACACAGGTCCATGCAGGGGGGAAAGGTATTCAAAATCCACGGACCGTTTATGCCTGGACAGGAGCCACTTCTGTCCTGAGCTCCCCACATTAGTGGAGCTGGCAGGTTATCTTTCCCCCAATTGTGCATTTATTATTTCTCCAAGGCTGGCAGAATGGCTCAGGGAGCTCTGCGGGACTTATCTCAGGCCCAGGGAAATCAACAGCCTCTGAAGCTGGCTTGGGGGTAAAGGGCATGGTAAAATATAAGCAAGTACTTAGCTTTTGCTGAGAGCACCGTTCTTCTCTGGTTCTGGAGGCTTGAGTAGGCTGTGTGGCTGGCTGTCTCTCCCTGAGGAAACTGAAGCTGGAACACTACCGCCAGCCTGCTGCATTTGCTCCCAGGAATGGTGCCTGAGGGTTTCCAGTGATTCAGGTCTGGCAACTCCTCTCTGCTCTTGAACCGCCTCTCCCTCCTACTGCCGCTCAGTCCATTTTCTAACTTTGCCTTTGTGATTCAGGGCTCCTAAAAACCCAACAGCTTGTCATAAATATAATCATTTCACTGGTCTTTTTTGGGTCTCTGTTTTAAGAGGGATCATCTGACTACTCCGTCATCTTGGCCTCCTCTCCTCAGACTTCTTTTGATGAATTTATTCCTAAGTATTTTTTAATGCTGTTGTGAATAGAATTGTTTTCACAATTTCATTTTCAGAACCAAACCCGTTGCTGTCAAGTCAATTCCAATTCATAGTGACCCTATAGGACAGAGTAGACCTGCCCCGTAGGGTTTCCAAGGAGCACCTGGTAGATTTGAACTGCCAGCGTTTTGGTTAGCAGCCAAACTCTTAACCACTACACCACCAGGGTTTCCATTTTCAGATAATATGTAGCTAATATATATAGAAATGCAAGTGGTTATTTTTAGGTAGGTTTTTTAAATTGAGATAAAATTCACTATTTTAACCACTTCAAAAGTGCACAATTCAGTGATTTTTAGTATATTTATTGAATATACTAAATTTGTTATCATCACTCTCTAATTCCAGAACATTTCCATCACTCCAAAAAGGAGCCCCATACCTATTAGCACTCACTCCCCATTCTCCTTTCTTCCCAGCCTCTGGCAACCACTAATCTACTTTTTGTGTCTGTGGATTTGCCTATTCTAGATATTTCATATAAATGGAATCATTACTATATTGTCACCTTTCGTGTCTCGCTTCTTTCACTTAGCATAATATTTTTAAGGTTCGTCAGTGTTGTTGCATGTGTCAATATCTCATTCTTTTTTTTCATGGCCGAATATACCACATTTTGTTTACCCACTCATCAGTGGATAGACATTTTGGCCATTTCTACTTCTATACCGTTATAACTGTTGTTGTGAATACGTGTGTACAGGTTTTTGTGTGAACATATGCTTTAGTTCTCTGAGTAGGAGTGGAATTACTGGGTCATTTGGTAACTCTGTGTTTAACCTTTTGAGGAACTGCCAGAGTTCTCCTCGGTGGCTGCGCCATTTTACGTTCTATTTCTCCATATCCCTGCCATCCTAATGGGTGTGAAGTGGTATCTCATTGTGGTTCTCAACTGATTTTTGTGTATTAATTTTATATTCTGCAACCTTGCTAAACTTGCTTATTAATTCTAGTAGTCTTCTTTTTTTTTTTTTGATAAATGCCTTAGGATTTTCTACATATAATACCATGTTGCCTGCAAATAAATACAGTTTTTATTTCTTTTTTTCCAGCTATATGCATTTAAATTTTTTTGTTGCTGTTGCCTGTTTGTACTAGCTAGACCCTCCAGTACAATGTTAAATGGAAGAATTGAGAGTGTGAACATTCTTGTCTTGTTCTTGATCTTAGGGAGAAAGCATTCAGTCCTTCACCAATATGAGGTTATCTGTAGATTTTTCATAGATAGCATTTACCAGATTGGGGAAGTTCCCTTCTGTTATTAGTTTTTTGAGAGTTTTTTTCAAGAACAGTAATAAGATCTTGACAAGTGTTTTTTCTGTACCCTTAGACATGATCCTTTTTTTAAGCTTGTTAATATGGTCAGTTATATTGATTGAGTTTTAAATACTAAACCAGCCTTGCATTCTGGGGTAGACTCTGCCTGGTTATGCTGTATTATCCTTTTTATATATTGTTAGATTTGATTTGCTCAAATTTTGTTTAAAAGTTTTACATCTATGTCCATGGGAGATACAGGTATGTAGTTTTCCTGTCTTTGGTTTTGGTGTCATGAGAATGCCACCTTCATAGATGAGTTGGGAAATATTCCCTCCTTTTCAATTATCTGAAAGAATTTTTCTAGAATTGGTATTATTTCTTCCCTAAATGTTTGGTAGAGTTCACCGGTGAAGGCATCTGGGCCTGGCATTTTCTTTGTGGGAAGGTTTTTAATTCCAGATTCAATGTCTTTTGTAGATATAGAGCTGTTCAGGTTATCTAGTTTCTTCTTGAGTGAGCCTTGGTAGTTTGTGTCTTTCAGGGAATTTCAGTGTTTCTATATCAAGATGTTAAATTTATTGGCAAAAGCTTTTAATAATAATTCTGTTATTTTTTTAATTGTAAGAATCTACAATGATATAACCATTTTCATTCTGATATTGGGAATTCATGTCTTCTCTTTTTTTCCTGATTAATCTGGCTAGAGGTTTATCAATTTTATTGGTGTTCTCAAAGAACCAGCTTTTGATTTTACTGATTTCTCTATACTGTTTTTATGTTTTCTGTCTCATTGATTTCTGCTGTAATGTTTATCTTTTTTTTTTTCCTCTTACTTACTTTGGGTTTAACTTGCTCTTTTTCTACTTTCTTAAGGTGAAAGCTGAGGTCATTGATGTGAGATGTTCCTTCCTTTCTAATATAGAGATTAAATGCTGTAAATTTCCCCCTAAGTATAGTTTTAATTACAGCTCACAGATTTTGACGTACTGTATTTTCATTTTCATGCAGTACAACGTACTTTCTACTTGCTTGTATGAGTTCTTTGATTCTTGGGTTATTTAGTTTCCAAATACTTTGAGATTTTCTAGAGATCTTTCTGTTATTGACTTTAGATTTAATTCAGATTGTAGTCAGAAAACATATTTTGCATGACTTGTATTGTTCTGCATTTATTGAGATTTGTCTTATGGTACAGAATACAGTATATATTATTAAATGTTTCACGTACATGGCAAGAATACGTATTCTGCTGTTGTTGGGTGGAGTATTCTGTAAGTGCCCATTAGGGCAATTTGTTTGATACTGTTGTTCAAATCTTCTGTAGCCTTACTGATTTTCAGTCTGCTTGGTTTATCAATTATTGAGAGAGGGATATTAAATTATCTGACTATGGATTTGTCTGTTACTCTTTGTACTTCTATTAGTTTTTGCTTCATGTATTTTGAAACTCTGTGAGTAGCTGCATAAGTGCTTGGATTATTAGTATGTCCTCTTGATGAATTAACCTCTTTTTCATTATGAAAAATTACTTTCTTTTTACCTGTTACTGTTCTTTGCTCTGAAATCTACTTTGTCTGATATTAATATAGCCACTCTAGCTTTCTTTTGATTAGTTTTAACATGGCATATTGTTTTCTGTCTTTTTACTTTTAGCCTCTTCGTGTTTTTATTTTGAAAGTTCATTTCTAGCAGGTAGCTGTGTTGGGAACCCATAAGATCAGCCCCAGGTTCAATGATTTACTAGGAGAACCCATAGGACTCAGCTTAAAGTTGTACCCATGGCTTTGATTTACAATAGTGAAAGAATAATTTAAAAAAAAAAAAAAGATCAAAAGGAAAAGGCACATGGGGCGAAGTCAGGTAAATCAGGCGCAAGCTTCTAAGAGTCTTCTCCCAGCTGTCACACATAATATACTTAATTCCTCCAGCATGGTCAACATGTATGAAATGTTATCTGCCAGGGAAGCTCATTAGAGATTGAATACTCAAGGTTTTTATTGATGGCTGATTGTGTAGTCACCCTGTACTTAGCACATATAAAGATTCCAGACACCCAGAAGGAAAGCAGTGTGTAGCATAAACCACATTATTTTGTAAAAACCGTTTAGGCATAGTGAACCACTTTTATCATTAGGAAATGGTGGGAACCCTCCCACAATTGAAGTTTGCAGATGCCACCAAGGGCCATCCTTGCAAAAATAGACATTTCAAAAGATGACAATCTCAGAACTATTATATTAACTCTTTTTGCACAGCAGTATGTAGTTGGGTCTTGCTTTTTTTAAATCCATTCTTGCTATGTCTGCCTCTTAATGGGAGGATTTAGACTGTTTACATTTAATGTGATTATTGATATAAAAAAAATTGATATAGTTAGGTTTAAATCTATCATCTTGTTATTTGTTTTCTCATTTGTTCTTTGCTCCATTTTCCCTCCTTTTATGCCTTCTTTTATATCAATCAAGTATTTTTTATTATTCCATTTTTCTCCTCTATTTGCTTATAGCAATAACTCTTTGCTTTATTAATTTAGCAGTAGCTTTAGGGCTTATAGTATAAATCTTTATTATATCACAGTCTACCTTCAAGTGATATTAAACCACTTCATGAATAAGAACTTTACAACAGTATATTTCCATTTTTCTCCTCATAATCTTTATCCTGTTGTTAGAATATACTTTACTTTTACATGTTATAAACTCGTTATTTTACATGTATAAACTTCATTGTTATTATTAAGCCATCAGTTATCTTTAAAAGAGATTTAAGTATTATGAAAGAAATTCATATATATTTATTTACCTGTGTAGTTATCATTTCTGGTGCTGTTCATTCCTTTTTGTAGATAAATTTTTCTATCTAATATAATTTTTCTTTGCCTGAAAAACTTCCTTTAGCAGCTTTTGTACGTCTGAAAATGTTATTTATGTCACTGTTGTTTTTGAATTCTTCTTACCGTCTATAGGATTCTAGGTTGATAGTTTCTTTTTTCAGTGGTGCTTTAAAGATATTGATGTACTGTCTTCTCGCTTGTATTGTTTCTGATGAGAAATCTACTGTTATCCTTATCCATATTCCTCTATGTAACATGCCTCTCTCTAGTTGCTTTTTTTTTTGTGTTTTAAGTGAAAGTTTACAATTCAAGTCAGTTTCTCATACAAAAACTTATACACGCATTGTTATATGACCTTAATTGCTCTCCCTACAATGTGATAGCATACTCCTCTCTCCACCCTGTATTTCCTGTGTCCATTCAACCAGCTTCTGTCCCCTTCTGGCTTCTCATCTTGCCTCCAGACAGGAGCTGCCCACATAGTCTCTTGTGTCTACTTGAGCTAAGAAGCACACTCCTCACCAGTATCATATTGTATCTTATAGTCCAGTCTAATATTTTTTGAAGAGTTGGCTTCGAGAATGGTTTTAGTTTTGGGGTAACAGAGAGTCCAGGGGCCATGACCTCTGGTGTCCCTCCAGTCTTAGTCAGACAATGGTCTGACTTTTTACTAGAGTCTGGTCTTTTTACTAGAATCTGAAGTCTGCATCCACTTTTCTCCTGCTACATCGGTAATTCTCTGATGCGTTCCTCTCAGGGCAGTCATTGGTAGTAGCCAGGCACCATTTAGTTCTTCCGGTCTCAGGCTGATGAAGTCTCTGGTTAATGTGGCCTTTTCTTTCTCTTGGGCTCAAATTTTCCTTGTGTCTTTGGTGTTCTTCATTCTCCTTTGCTCCAGGTGGGTTGAGACCAGTTGATGTGTCTTAGATGGCTGCTTGCTAGCTTTTAAGACCCCAGACACTACTCATCTCTGGTTGCTTTTAAGACTTTTTTCTGTATCACTGATTTTGAGCAATTTGATTATGATGTGCCTTGTATTTTTCTTCATGCTTCTTGTGGTTGGGGTTCATTAGGATTCTTGGATTTGTGGGTTTGTAGTTCTCATCAAATCTGGAAAATTTTTGAGCCATTATTTCTTCAAATATTTTTTCTGTCCCTCCTTCCCCCTTTTGGGGACTCCATTTACACATATATTAGGGCTCTTGAAATTGTCACCATTGCTGCTCTGTTCTTTTTTCTTTTTCCCCAGTTTTCTTTCTGTTTTATTTTGGAGGGTTTCTGTTGATATGTTTTCAAGTTTACTGATCTTTTCTTCTGCAGTGTCTAATCTGCCATTAATCCCACCCAGTGTATTTTCATTTCACATATTATAGTTTTTATCTCTGGAAGTTTGATTTGAATCTTTATTATATCTTCCATATTTCTACTTAACTTTTGAACATATGTTTTAATGTCCTTATCTGTTAATTCAGAGCTGGCTTTGATTGATCGCCTCATTATAGGTCATCGTTTTGCATTTTTGCATACTCGGCAATATTTGATTGGATGCCAGACATAGAGAATTTTGCTTTAGGTCCTGGATATTTATTTATTCCTGTAAATATTCTTGATCTGTGTTCTGGGATGCAGTTACTTGAAAACTGTTCAATCCTTTCAGCTTGTCTTTTAAGATTTATTAGGATCAGAAAAGTGCTCAGTCTAGGGTTAGTTGTTTCCTACTGCTGAAGCAACACCCTTTAGTATATGGTACCCAGTGTCCCATGAATTATGATTCTCCCAGGCTGCCTGGTGCTGTTCCTGGCCTGTGTGAATGCAGTCTCTGTAACTTCTAATGTTTTTGGATAGTTTTTTCTCCAGCTTTGGATAGTTTCCTCACACTCACGCTCAGATCAGTACTTGCCTGAATACTTGGGGAAGACCCTGTGCAGCTCTTTGGTGCTCTCAGTCTGTGCAACTCTCTTCTCTATGGTACTGGGTCCTGCAAACTCTAGCCACTTTGGTCTCCCTGGACTCTCAGCTCTCTTTCTTCAGCTCAGGAAGTCCGTCGACCTCTGCCTAGGTTTCCCCTCCTGCTTCATGCCTGGGATTCTCTCTCAAAACAGTAAGTTGGGGAATCATAGGACCCATCTCTCCGGTTTCCTGTCTTTCAGGAGTCACAGTCCTTTGTTGACTGATATTCTGTATCTTGAAAAGTGTTGTTTCATATATTTTGTCTGTTTTTTTTGTTGTTGTTGTTTGTTTCAGGTAGGAGGGTAAATCTGGTCTCTGTTACTCCATGTTGGTTGGAAGTAGATGTATTGCCAGTTTAGTTTTGAATTAATAGAATTATGGAGTTAAAGAATATATATACAGACTAGTATTTGAATGTCAAAGGAGTTTTCACCTATTTTCCAGTATATTATTACAGACTCTGAAAATTGTTGATAGAAACAAATAGGGAAACATTTTGGAAAAAACCAAAAATTAGAAATGCTGTAATATCTAATACATTTACTGTTACTCAAGTGCAATTTAGCTCTAACTTTTTGGATTCTCAGTGGCAGGTACATAATCCTACCATTTTTAATATGTGCATAGGAAATGAGGGGGCTGAATAAATCTTAGGTCATTTTTAGTTTTTAAAAAGTAAAGTTTTAAGCAAAGTTGATATTGAATTAAACTATAGTATTAAGGGTTGTTATACTAAGGGTTGTTATACTAGGTATTTAAAAACTAGAAATTCTGAATCTCATCTCTGAAGATAAGGTGAAAGTCTCTTATTCTTGAGGATATCTGGTCTTTATTTCTCAGTTTTGGAATTATTGATCTTCATGTATTTTATGCGTCATAAAAGTTGCATTTTGGAAACTCTGGTGGCGTAGTGGTTAAGTGCTACGGCTGCTAACCAAAGGGTCAGCAGTTCGAACCCGCCAGGTGCTCCTTGGAAACTATGGGGCAGTTCTACTCTTTCCTATAGGGTCGCTATGAGTCGGAATTGACTTGATGGCGCTGGGTTTTGGTTTTTTTTTTTTTTAAAGTTGCATTAGAAATTAATTTTGAATTTAAAGTTCTTTTTTGGTCATTTCATAATGGTAGAAAATATGGACCTTGGAGCTGGTTGGATTGTGTTCAGATCTTGTCTCCACCACTTACTTATGATATTGAGCAAGTTACTTAACCTCACTAAGCCTCCATTTTCCCATTTAAAGCATGAGAATAAAAATAGTGCCTATCTCTTAGGATTGTGGTAAAAATTAAATAAGAATGTATATAAAGTACATGGTCTACCACATAGCAAACAGTCACAAAATGGTAGCTGTAGTCCTTATAAAATTCATTATTTCCTTAATAATACAGTGTTTATTCTAAAATATCAGGTCATGATATTTTCAGTTCCTTTGAATGCAATAAATTACATTCGTGAGAGCAGAGTTTGAAATATTTAGTCAGGTTGAAAAAGTTAAGACTGTTTCATTCCCATATGTAAAAAAGAGCTTCTAGCGTGATTAATTTATTCTGTTTCACAGAAAGTCTGAGAATGATGATGACACTTGAGAACAACTGAATAGAGTAGTAGTAGTTGAAAAGACATTTACTCTCTAAACTAACTTCTCATTCCACACTGTCTTCTGAGGAGATCTCATCCGCTTTCATGACTTTAGTTGACAAATGAATTCCATATATCTAGCAGCCTGCTTGACACATCCATTTGGGTATATTGCAGGCACTTCAAGCTCAGTAGGTACCAGACTGAATTCATGATCTTCCCCTTTAAGCTTGTTCTTCTCTAGTGGCATTCACCATCTCAGTATATGGCATTGCCATATACCCCTTATTCAAGCCCGAAGTTTGAAATCATCCTTGACTCTTCCTTTTTCCTGGTCCCCCCCAGGTCTTGTTGATTTTAAACTGTTAAATATCTCTCAAATCCTTCCACCTTCCTCTTTCCCACAGTGCCCACCATGTCACTCCTCTAACTGAAAATCATTCTGTGGCTTGACTTTGCTTTTAATATAAAGTCTAAAAACTTTAACGTGGCCCCTTGTGATTAGGCCCCAACTGATTTTTCTCTACCTGCATCCACTTTGCTTTTCCATCTCTATTTCTTCCATTTCATTTCCATTGCTCAAAATCTCCATACCCTTTTTTGCTTCTTGCCATCCACTCGTTGCTGTGCTTCAACTCATCCTTACTGTTGTTATTTTTTTAAACAATGAATTTATCTTGGGATCAAAAAGAAAAAAGCTACAATTTATTGGTGCTCCCTTTTAGGCATTGTATTGGTTACTTTATGTAATTGTCTCATTTGTTTTTTTGGTTATATTTCTCCATTTATTTAGGTCTCCTGTAATTTCTTTCAACAAATATTTTGCAGTTTTCAGTGTACAGATATTGCAATTTTTTGTTAAATTTATTCCTAAATATTTAGTCCTTTTAAAAAATTTTTTTTATTGTACTTTAGATGACGGTTTGCAGAGCAAACTAGCTTCTCATTAAACAGTACATATATTGTTTTATGACATTGGTTAACAACCCCACGACATGTCAACACTCTCCCTTTTCGACCTTGGGTTCTCTAGTACCGGCTTTCCTGTCTGCTTCTGTCTTCTAGTCCTTGTCCTGGGGCTGGTGTGCCCCTTTAGTCTCTTTTTGTTTTATGGGCCTGTCTAATCTTTGGCTGAAGGGTGAACCTGGGGAATGACTTTGTTACTGAGCTAAAAGGGTGTCCGGGGGCCATATTCTTGGTCATTTGGTTTTTAATATCAGTTATCCTCATTTTACCATTGAGGAAACAATCTCTGGGTAGATAATTTCTCAAGGTCAGGTGGCTAAAATGTGGCAAATATGGGTTTAGACTGAGGTCTTTCTGACTCTGGAGCCTGTATTCTTTTGCTGTATTTGTGTTACTTTCTCCAATTTAACATCTACATTAAATAAATAATATATACATTACAAGAAAGTTCCTATAATTTTCTGTAGTGTAAGATTTTGAATTTAAGGTTTGGGATACTTTTTATTAATAATTAGGAATATCTTATTGATCTTGGCACAGAGTATTATAATTGTTGATAATACAGAAGAAATTTGTACTACAGTAAGTTTTAAATTCAGGGCAGAAATTACATCACAGTGTCAAAAGAATCTTAAGAGCCATTAATTTGTAGCTTTACTCCAAAAAGTGAATTATCATCTTTATTTTCAGGAACTATTTTTGCATATGGACAAACTGGAACAGGAAAAACTTTTACCATGGAAGGTGTTCGTGCTGTTCCCGAACTTAGAGGAATCATTCCAAATTCATTTGCTCACATATTTGGTCATATTGCAAAGGCAGAGGGTGATACAAGGTAAAAAAAAAAATAAAATAAATTATTTTTTTCTAATATTAAGAAGTGCAAGCATAGAACAGGCATAAGGCATAAATTTTCTAAACAATTTTTAAAACTGTTCTTCATAAATATTTTACCGATTTTTATGTTTTTTTAAATATTTTACTTATAGATTTTTGGTTCGAGTGTCTTATTTGGAAATATATAATGAAGAGGTTCGTGACCTTTTGGGCAAGGACCAGACACAGAGGTTAGAGGTAAAGATAACTAAAATTTGAATACTTTCCAAAGCAATAGGATGTTTACTAAATTAAGGTCTTTTTTTGTATAAAAGTAAATTTTAATATTTTACTTATTTTTTGACCAGATAATACAATCACATGGTTCAAAAATCAAAATATTAGAAAAAATTATGTATTGAAAAATGTTCTCATACCATTTCTCCCCACCCTAGTATAATCACCCTAAGATAAACACTGAAAAGTATCTTTCCGGTGTTCATTTTTATAAATGCAAACAGATATATTTTTACACCAAAGGTAGCATACTGTGTTCGTTGATCTGCACCTTGCTTTTTTTTTTAATGGAAATTTTTATTGAGATAATTATAGATCCCATGCAGCTGTAAGAATGAATACAGAGATATCCCATGTGCCCTTTATGCAGTTCTCAGTGGCAACATTTTACAAAGCTACAGTACAGTATCACAACCAGGATTGATACAATCTGTAGATCTTACTCAGATGTCCCTAGTTTTACTTGTACTCATTTTTATTCTATACTATTAAGTGTGTAGTTTCTGTATCTACGGCTACAGTCAAGGCACTGAAATTTCCGTTTTCACAAAAACCACTCATGTTGCCCTTTTTTTTCCTTTCCCTAAATTTTATTTATTTTGTTGTTATTGAGAATATGCACAGCAAAACATACACCAATTCAACAGTTTCTACATGTACAATTTAGTGACCTTGATTACATTCTTCCAGTTGTGCAACTATTCTTACCCTCCTTTTGAGTTGTTCCTCCCTCAAATCCACCAGGCGCTCCTTGGAAACTCTATGGGGCAGTTCTACTCTGTCTTGTAGGGTCTCTATGAGTCGGAATCGACTCGACGGCACTGGGTTTGGTTTGGTTTTTTTCATTAACATAAGCTCACTGCCCCCTAAGGTCCTCATGTTGCCCTTTTATAACCATATCTACCTCTCTTCTGACTACCACCTCCCTCTCCTACCTGCTCCTGTCCTTAACCCCAGGCAGTACCTAATCTGTTCTCCATTTCTTTGTTTTGCCATTTAAAGAATGTTACCTAAATGGGATCTTACAATATGTAATCTTTTGGGATTACTGTAGCTTTTTTTACTCAGCTTAATTCCCTGATGATTCATGCAAGTGGTTGTATGTATCAATGGTTTGTTCTTTTTTATTGCTGAGTAGTATTCCATGGCATATATGTGTATACACACCATAGTTTAACCATTCACCTGTTGAAGGACATATGGGCTGTTTGTAGTTTTTGGCTCTTACAAATAAAGCAGTTATGAACATTTGTCTACAGGTTTTTATGTGAACATAAATTTCCATTTCTGATGTAAGAGTCCCCCAGAATTTATTTTAAGTCAGAAATTTTTAAAGTGCCAGAAGTATAGTTATTAGAGCTAGTCTCTAATGTAGTCATGAATACTAGTGTTCTCAATATTTCTTTAATCTGAAGGAAAAAGCCAAACTTTCTAATTGAGAAATTCTTGTTTGTACAGTTAAGTAGGAGATTAATACTCTAAAGACCACATTCACTGTGTATTTTAGAATAGAAAAATGTGAGAATATATGTATAATCACAAAATTTGTAATTGGCACATTGTATCATTAACTGACAAGTAGACAATAAATAATTGTGAAAGAATTATTGATGTAAGTGAAAGTCATATGTTCCTTTTTTTTTTTTAGGTTAAAGAAAGACCTGATGTGGGAGTTTATATCAAAGATTTATCAGCTTACGTGGTAAATAATGCTGATGATATGGATAGAATTATGACACTAGGCCACAAAAATCGTAAGTGTCGTGTGTAATTGTGATTACACATCTATGTATCGAGTAGGCTGGTTTAGAAGCAAAACTGGTTTGACAATTTGCTGTATAGAGACTGTATTTTTAGGCCATATATGAATGAAAGAAATAACATACTGTTTTCTGTGCTGGCCAAAATTTTATTTCCTATTAACAGTGATGGTCTTTGAAACTCTTACATAGCTTGTCTCTTGTTTGCTATAACGATATATACTATTTTTTGAGTACGTACTGGGTGGCAAGGAGTCCCTGGGTGGTGCAGGTGGTTAAGCACTGGGCTGCTAGTCAAAAGGTTGGCGGTTCGAAGCCACCCAGGGGCACCTCAGAAGACAGACCTGGCGATCTGGTTCTGAAACATCACAGTCTTGAATACCCTCTGGAGCAGTCTACTCCGCACACACGGGGTCCCCAATGTCACACATGAAGAATAGACTCGATGGCAGCTAACAACAGGAACCCTGTGGCAAGCATTTGTGTTAAGTACTTTATTAGGATGCTCTCTTTCAGTTTTCAGAATAGGCTGTGAAGGTACTAAGTTCCTTTTGTTAACAAGAAAAGCAAAGCAAAATTAAATAAAATGTCATTCTTTTTAATAACGGTTCCAAGCCTTTGTCTAAAGAATAAAAAGCTTCAGATTAAATAGGAAGCAATATTTAAGACATAAATAAATGCTCCAGCCTAATACTGGTGCTGCAGTTACAGATTAGAGGTAAAAGATAAGAACACAGGCAATAAAGAAGTTTTTACACGTTTTTATGACAACTAAAGAGCTAGCAAAACCAAAAAAATTAAACAAAAAATTTTAAAAAATCAATTGGATTCCTGTAAACCAAGAAATAGAAAAAAAACTTGAATAAGAAAATAAAGACAAGTCTTAACAGAAAAATGAGCAAAAGGTATGCATAAATGTTATTCATCGAAGAACTGTGCATAGCCAATAAACACATGAAAGAATGTTCAACTTCGTAAGTGGCCTAGAAAACGTAAATTAAAACAAGAGTGAGAGAGATTTCACCCAGCAGGTTGGATGGAAGGATATCCAAGTTGGCAAGGCTTTGAAGAAATAGGGCATTGGTGATGAGAATGTAAATTGGTAAAGCTTTTTTGAAGGGCAATGTAGCAGTATGTTGAAAGTTTAAAAGTGCATTCCTTTTGAACCAGTATTTTTAATTCTAGATACCTAGATGTTTTAGTTACCTAGTGCTGCCATAACTAAATATACCATAAGAGGGTAGCTTTAAAGAACAGAAATTTGTTTTCTTAGAGTTCTGGAAGCTAAAAATCCAAATCAGGGTCTCAGCCATGTTGATTCCTTCTGTGAGCCTTTTTCCTAGTTTCTGCTAGCATTCCCTTGGTGTTCTTGGTGTTTTTTGGCATCTGTCTTCCCTCTGTGGCTCTGTGTCTATCCTGATCTTTTTATATTTCAAAACAGGGCCATATTTACAGGTGCAGAGGTTAGGATTTCAACACATTTTGAGGGGACACAATTCAACCTGTAATACCTATTCTAGAAAAATATTTTTTAGGTGAAAAATATATACCTTATTGGAGCATTATTTGTAATAGTAAAAGGTTAGAAACAGTCTAACTATGAATAGAAGACTAGTTATATTATGGTAGAGACATACTATGAACTATAATGAAAATGTTAAAAATAATGAGTAAAGTCTACATGTAGAGTCCTAGAATATTTTAAAGTTATACCATTAAATAAAAATAATAAAGCCAAATTATAGAACACTGTACTGTATGATCCCTTTTATATCTGTATGTTTTAAAAATCCAAACAAATTATTAAATATGTATTTGGACTCTGTGTGTGTGTGTGTGTATATAGTTGCCCCATGTGTGTATGTGTAAAATATAAAATGAAAGGACAGAGGTAATAGTGGTTACCTTTAGGGGGGGTAAGATTGGGGGAAAAGGGTATAGGGAGCTTTCAGTTAATGCGTTCTGTATATCTAAATTTTTCAAGTTTTTTTATACCAGGAATATGTTCACTTATTTATAATATAATTAACACAACTGTAAAGAAAGATTCCATTCACAGTAGTGACCAAAACCTCTCATTAACTGCCTGAGAATTAATTTAATTTGGTATTTGAGATTTGTTCAAGGAAAACTAAAAAATTCTAATGAGAGAAATAAAGGATTAGAAGGCTTAAGGTAGCAGAGATGAAAATACTCTTAATTAATTAGTAGATCAAGCCCAAGAATTAAGCATTTAGTATAAATCTCCAAGTAGAAGAATTCAAGCATAAAAATGTAAACTTTATCATACTTAAATGAATATAATAAATATAAAGAGAAACATAGCAGAGAGCTGCTACCCTAAATAGATGAAGAACTAATAAAAATATAAGGCGAGTACCCATTTTGTATAGGTGGTCAGAGTACAGAAAATTAATTTTACGCTTAAGAGTATTAGTCATCCCACACTCTGCCTACACCTAAATGCAAATTTAAACTAGCAAGGTACATTCACATTGTGGGCATCATTGAAAATTGGTTAATATTTCTGCAGAGCAGTGTTTTTTCAGACATTAAGTCATAATCCTTCTCTGTATAACCTGTCTTTTTGAATAGGTAATTCATATGCGTGGTATAAAATTCAAAAGATACAAAAGTATACATTGAAAAACAAGTCTCTCTCCTACCTTTGTCTCTCAGTCACCTGGTTCCTGTCCCCAGTGGCAACTTCTAATAGTTTGTCATGTGCCCATCCTCTGTGTGTTTAAGGAGAGTGTTGTTCTGTCAAATCAGTTCTGACTCAGCGACTGTAGACAGTAGAACTGCCCCATAGGGCTTCCTAGGCTGTACTCTTTATGGGAGCAAATCGCCAGGTCTTTCCTCCCTGGTGTGTTCTAACCACTGACCTTTTGGTTAGCAGCCACGAGGGCTCCTTAGATAGTAGCATACTATACTTTATTCACTTAGTATTATCTCGGAGATCATTTGACATTAACACATATTAGCCTGTATATAACCAAAAAAAAAAAAACCAAACCTATTGCCGTCGAGTCGATTTCCGACTCGTAGCAACCGTATAGGACAGAGCAGAACTGCCCCATAGAATTTTCGAGAAGTGCCTGGTGGATTCAAACTGCCGACCTTTTGGTTAGCAGCTGTAACGCTTAACCACTGTGCCACCAGTCATTTCTTAATAACTGTATATATATATTTAATGACTGCGTAGCGTTTTTGGAAACGTTGGTGGCGTAGTTGTTAAGGGCTGTGGCTGTTAACTAAAAGGTCAGCAGTTCAAATCCACCAGGTGCTTCTTGGAAACTGTATGGGGCAATTCTACCCTGTCCTATAGGGTTGTTCTGAGTCGGAATCGACTCAACAGCAATGGGTTTGGTGTTTGGTTTATGTAGCATTTTATTAGATAAATGGTTTTTTTTTGTTAGATGAATTATTTACCCAATCTTCTACTGATAGACTTTTGGGTTTTCATTCTTGCTATTATGAACAATACTGCAATAAACATTCATGTATATGCATGAATTCATACATGCAGGCACTCTTGTAAGATAAATTTTTCCATGCCCTTTTAAAAAGCATAAACACATTTTTCCTTATTTCAAAATACATATTTTGACAAAAAAAAAAGGTAGTGTATTTTAGAAGAAAACAATTTTTTTTTAATTGAAAGTATGTTTTGTTTTTATTTCCATTATGTGATGTGTCAGTAGGTTGAAGCATTGCTTCTGCAGGTAGTCTCCAAACTACAACGGGGTTCTATTTTGACGACTCCGTCGTAAGTCAGTTCTGATGTTGTAAGTTGAATGCCTAAATTTTTTTTTTTAGTTTTCATTATTATTGCCTTTTATTATCAGTATCTTTATAAATCTGATCCTTATTTGCCTTTGAGGGTTGGAAACATTACATGTAAACTTACAGATATATTTTAATATATACATACGTAAAAAAGTAAATCATAAAAATTTACTCTGATGAAGAAGAGTTGGGCAACATTGGCATTTTGTCACTTGTGTAATAACTCCATTTGTGGAAGATTCTGAATCATCTGGATTATCCCTCAGAGTGGGGATAGTGTTTCCAGTCAGAAAATTGGTGACAGTTGTCTGTATGGTCTTTTTATTATTTTCTTCATGTATTTCACGGTAACATCTCACTGCTTCCTGAATCTGCCTATCAACTTTAGCAAAGCGATCAGCATTTGGGTCCATGTTTTCAAGTAACTGAAGCTCCTGATTTAGTTTAAAAAAAACTTGAGCCAATCTTCTTACTGTAAAATTTTTTGGCAGCTCTCCATTCTTTTCCTCATTATTTCTTCACCGTTTCGTTCCTCTTTAAAATTCGTTAAGTCCTAATCTGTCATTTCTGCTTCTTCATGATCTATGAGCTGTTCCGCATCGGTGATATCAAGTTCTAAATTCAGTGTTCTTACCATATGGATGATATTTCACCCATCTTTTTCATCATATTATCCTGATCAAGTGCATGGAGTGTGTTCACATAACTCAGCACTTTTTTCTAAAAATCCTGCATGCATTTTCCCATAACTTCCTCCCGGGAAGATGCGATGTTCCACATACATTGAAAAAAAAAATTATGTAATGTTGCCATACCTCCATCTGTTGCAGTTATTGCCTGAGCACATGTAGACTGTAGGTAGTACGCCTTGAAAGTAGCGCTGCAACATGGTATGTAGTACATATTACTAACGGTCATAAGTGTGGTTTCTCATAACTCAAATACGTTGTAAGTCAGGGAGTACCTGTACTTGATTGCCACAGGCTGTTCTCTCCTTGTTGTTGTGTGCCCATCAAGTTGATTCCAGCGCATAGCGAGCCTGTATGACAGAGTAGAACTTCCCCATTGGGTTTCTCAGGTCGTAATCTTTATAAGAGCAGATCACCACGTCTTTTCTCCCATGGAGCCACTGGTGGGTTGGAATTGCTGACCTTTGGTTATCAGCCGAGCTCTTAACCATTGCTTCCCCAAGGCTCTTTTATTCTCTCCTAGGGGTTTCAGTATAGGTCACTTTTAACAGCTCGTATGTAGCATAGTGGTTGGAGCTACAGCTGCTAACCAAAAGGTCAGCAGTTTGAATCCACCAGGCACTCCTTGGAAACTGTATGGGGCAGTTCTACTCTGTCCTGTAGGGTCGCTATGAGTCGGAGTCGACTCAGCGGCAACTGGTGTGCTACATTGCTTTGTTTTCATAACCAGAAATGGAGAAAAACCGGAGTCAGAAATAGCATGCTTTACTTATATTAAAACATTATATTATAGTATTAAAATACTTAATATGCTTTTTTCAAACCTGTTTTCTCCCACCCCAAATTGAAAAACGATGATTGATAATCACAAAGCTATAAAACTATTCCTACCCTCTGACCTGGTAATTCCACTTTGAAAAATACATCCTATGGAAATAACCCTAAAGAGAAAGAGATAATCTGTGCAAAGATGCTCACAAATGAGGGCCTGAAATGGTTCACAGTAAGAGAATAGCAAAATCAATTATAGTAAATTTTCAAGTTGTTTTTATGTGGAAATGTACATGGGAGATAATGTGTAAGTGGAAAAAGCAGAAGGTAAAATACAATCTAACATTCTGTGTACAAACGAGTCTATACTACTGATCCTCAGATGATTTGGAGTGGTGCCAAATTTAATAGTTCTTTATATTTTTGGAAAAAATCAAATTCATAATTTGGTTTAAAAGAAAATTGAGAAATATAATATGGAGTCATAAATTCTTGAGTTTTATTTTACTTACCTTCATTTTTCCTTATCAGTGCAATTATTCAAGCTATCTGTCTTCAAACATGGCTATATGCTAATAAAGAACACCCTTTTAGCATTTAAATTCTAAATGTTTTAAATTCTAAAATCAAGGTTTGCATGAAAAAGTTTTGTATGGGTATATAAAATAAGAGATAGTTTTGAAATTGGGTAAAATTAACATAATGCTTTTAAAATATTTTAGACTTGAAGGAAAAAACTAATACATGCCTTTTATAAAACAAAACAGACCTTTTTCTGTATATTCATGTAACGTATACATTTACATATACCCACACAAATACTTTGTATATTTTAAATGGGTTTTTTTGTTTTACAAAAATGGGATCGTATTATATATTCCTCATAACTTTCTTTTTTTCATTTCACATGTCATGGGCATCTTTCTATGTCATTAGATATAGATCTACTTTATTCTTCTAAATGAATGCTTAGTAATCCATAGTATGTCTGTTGTATAATTGAGTATCTCTGTTGATTGTCTCTGGTCTTTAACTGTTGCGAACAATGCTGCACTGGATATCCTTATATGATGTAATGTATATGTGCGAATATTTCTGTGATTTGGATTCCCAGAACATGATGCTAATTAAAGACAGCTGAATTAGCGATAATTTTTACATTGACGTAGGGGCGTGGGTGTGTAGAAATTAGTTATTTTCTTAGCTAGTAATGCCTGGGACTAAAATTAAGTATTTTATGCTAAAATTACTTCTTTAATATGAGAAGTATTATATATTGCTATCAGCATAAATTGTTGGAGACATTTCTAAGAATGGCTAAGTACAGCTTTACTTTTATGGTTTAGTGATGCTCATTGGCTTTGGTTGTGATGAAATTATATGTTTTAAATTGTTCTGGGTATTTAATTATTATTAAAGATACTCTGTTGTTACACTTTTTAAAGGTTCCCTTCCTTTGTTAAAGGTTCTGTTGGTGCAACTAATATGAATGAACATAGTTCCCGTTCACATGCCATCTTTACAATTACTATAGAATGCAGTGAAAAAGGCGTTGATGGTAACATGCATGTCAGGATGGGAAAACTCCATCTTGTAGATCTTGCTGTAAGTAACAGGATACTACTTAAGGAATGATTCTTCTGATTTCTTTTTTCTTTTTTTATTGTGCTTTAGGTGAAAGCTTACAGCTCCAGTCAATTTCTCGTTCGAAAAATTTATATACATATTGTTTTGTGACATTGATTCCAGTCCCTACGATATGACAGCACGCTCCCCGTTTCCAATCCGGGTTCCCTGTGTCCAATCATCCTGTTCCTGTCCCTTCCTGCCGCCTCGTCCTGCTTTTGGACAGGTGCTGCCCATTTGGTCTTGTATATTTCATTGAACTAAGACGCACATTCCTCACATGATAATTTTTTGTTTTCTAGGCCTGTCTAATCTTTGTCTGAAGAGTGGGCTTCAGGAATGGTTTCAGTTCTGGGTTAGCAAGTGTCTGGGGCCATAATTTTGGCAGTTCCTCTAGTCTCCGTCAAATCATTAAGTCTGGTCTTTTTATGTGAATTTGAATTCTGTTCTACATTTTTCTCTTGCTCTGTCTGGGACTCTCTGTTTTGTCCCGTCAGGGTGATCATTGGTAGTAGCCGGGTAGCATCTAGTTCTTCTAGTCTCAGGCTGGTAGAGCCTCTGCTTCGTGTGGTCCTTTAGTCCTTTGGGCTAGTATTTACCTAGTGTCTTTGATTTTCTTTAATCCCCTTTGCTCTGGGTGGAATGGAATCAATAGATGTATCTTAGATGGCCGCTTGCAAGGTGTTAAGACCCCAGTCGCTACTCATCAAAGTGGGATGTAGAACATTTTCTTTATAAACTGTGTTATGCCAATTGTCCCCTGAGACTGTGGTTCCCTGCAACTGCGGTCCGCAGGCCCCAGCCACTCAGTCTTTCAAAGTGCTTGGGTGTATCTAGGAAACTTCTATGCTTTTGCTTTGGTCCAGTTGTGCTGACTTCCCCTGTATTGTGTATTGTCCTTCCCTTCACTGAAGTTGCCCCTTGTCTACTAGTGATTTTCCCTCTCCCTCTCTCTCCACCCTTGTAACCATCAAAGAATGCATTTCTCTGTGTGTAAATTTTCCTGAGTTCTTATAATAGTGGTCTCATACAATATTTGTCCTTTCGTGACTAACTTATTTCACTCAGCATAATGCCCTCCAGATTTATCCATGTTGTGAGATGTTTCACAGACTCATCGTTGTTCTTTATCATCGCGTAGTATTCCACTGTGTGTATGTACCATAATTTGTTTATCCATCCATGTGTTGCTAATTTCTTTTTTATTTTATAAGTGAATAAAAATTAAAGTGAAAAGATTTTCAAGCTGTTTACGTGTGTGTGTGTGTGTGGTTTTTTTATAATTTGTTTTGTTGTTGTTAAGAATATACACAGCAAAACAGACACCAGTTCAACAGTTTCTACATGTATGATTCAGTAGCATTGATTATATTCTTCTAGTTGTGCCACCTTTCTCACCCTCCTTTTCTGAACATAAACTCACTGCCTCCTAAGGTTCCCATCTAATCTTTTGAGTTGCTGTTGTCAATTTGACCCTCAGAAAGCTTAATGCTCAAGGCAGACATTCTGTACTAGTTAAGCTAAACAATTGTTTGGTTTTTAAGAAGATTTCAGGGAATATTTTGGTTTAAGGTTTATTAAAAGATTATTTCAGGGCAATAGTTTTGGGGATTCATCCAGCCTCTATGGCTCCAGAAAGTCTTGATTCCATGAGAATTTGAAATTCTGTTCTGCATTTTCCCCTTCTTGGCCAGGGTTCTTCTATAGAATCTTTGATCAAAATGTTCAGTTATTGGTAGCTAGCTAGCACTCTCCGGTTCTTCTGGTCATGGCAGAGGAGGCAGTTGTTCACAGAGGCAGTTAGCCACACATTCCATATCCCCCTCCTATTTCTGACTGTCCTTCCTCTGTTGCTCTAGGCAAATAGAGACCAATTGTTGTGCCTTGGATGGCTGCTTGCAAACTTTTAAGACCCCACGCACTACCCAACAAACTAGGAGGTAGAGCAGAAGCACTGAACATGTTAACTTGAGTGTGTTTTTAACTTACTATTTATTATGGAAAATTTTAAACATATACAAAAGTAGATAGAATAGTATAATGCTCTCTCATGTACCCACACCCATTGTTCAGCTTCAGCAGTTACCAGCTCACGGCCCATCTTGTTTCATTTCTTTACCCTCAGTACTTCTCCTGTAATATTTTGAAGCCAATTTCAGACATCATATTAGATTTTTTACTTTTAAATTACCTTTTTTAAAACCTTGATAAGAATATTCTGCATTTTTGTATTATAGCTTCATTTCTATCCCTTTTTATTATTAGGGTTCAGAAAGGCAAGGAAAAACTGGAGCTACTGGGCAACGCCTAAAGGAAGCTACAAAAATCAATCTTTCACTTTCCACCCTTGGTAATGTAATTTCTGCCTTGGTTGATGGAAAAAGCACTCATGTGCCTTATCGTAACTCTAAGTTGACTCGTCTTCTTCAGGATTCCTTAGGAGGAAATTCAAAAACCATGATGGTAAGATTTAATTGGTGGTATGACTAACATAAGGCAGATGTACGATTCCAATTTATGTCAAAAATTTAAGTATAGTATTTTTTAAACTATTGACTTTTACTTTTTAAAATTTGTGGTATTTCTTTCTCTAGCATTCCACATGTACTAGCTCCATAATGTTGTCTAACTTCAAAACCCAATATGTTTGACTTATTTTAAAGAAGGCCAGAGTACACATGTGCTTCAAAAATTCTCTTTTAGATAAATTTGTAATGGTGGTATTGATTTTAACTGTGTCAAATATAAAATGTTTTACTTTGTATTCCTAATTCAACAGTGTGCAAATATTGGGCCAGCAGATTACAATTATGATGAAACTATCAGTACTTTACGCTATGCCAACCGTGCTAAAAATATTAAAAATAAAGCTAGAATTAATGAAGATCCAAAGGATGCTTTGCTTCGTCAGTTTCAGAAAGAAATAGAAGAACTTAAAAAAAAGCTTGAAGAAGGTAACTTTTTATCAAAATATTGATTTTAATGTTAGCTAAAAATATGTTGGCTTAACCAGTAAGTGTCCTGACAGAAATCATCTATTGAAAGTTTTTTGAGTGTCTAACATTGATATTTAAAGGAATATTTCTAGAAGGTAACTTGGTACTTTTACGTACTTTAGCATTTCATCATTAAGCTCAAGTAAAATTATATGTTTGTGTAAATGATTTTTTAAAAATTAATTTGATTTAAACCTCCATTCCTGTCATGATTTTTTGTAGATATTATATGGCCACTTTTTAAATATGAATTTGTATTTATCTCTGTATAATAGTGGAAACCCTCGTAGGCCCACTAGGCGCTCCTTGGAAACCCTGTGGGGCAGTTCTACCCTGTCCCGTAGGGTCGCTATGAGTCAGAATTGACTCGACGGCAATGGGTGATAGGACGGTGTTTATGTATTTAGGTGAAAATTAACAGAGTTCTGCCTTGTGATTAGATATCAAGTCTGTTTTTGAAATAAAGTATCAGCCATGGTAAACCAAGTTTACTCTAAGTGAAAATTCATTGCACGGGCTTCAAATATGCTTTCATACTTAAATTTGAACATAAAATTCTACTTTGGAAATTCTTTTCTGACAAAGTAATGTTAGAAAGTTAGAATGTTTGAAGATCTTATGCATGACGGTGAGAAACTTTTCAACCAATGGTAAGTGCGCAGCGACTCCTTGTACCTTCATGCTAGGAACAGATCCTTCTTGATTAGCCTATAAGGTAATCAGCAGGGTCCAAAACTGTGCCTTCCTTTGCTCTCTGTGGGAAAACTGCTTAGATCGTCCCTCTTGCTGTTGAGTCTATACTGACTCATAATGACCCTATAGGACAGAGTAGAACTGCCCCATAGGGTTTCCAAGGAGCAGCTGGTAGATCTGAACTGCCGACCTTTCGGTTAGCAGCAAGGCTCTTAACCACTGCACCACCAGGGCTCCACTGGTTACATCAGAGGGGTGAAATCCAGAGATGACACATCTATTTGGAGAAGGCGCTGATTCAATCAAAGCAATAATTGAACTGCTTCTTAGGTAATGAAATTTGGTGTTTTAAATGTGACCACTAGGTGGTATTTATAGTCAATATGTTTTAATGATATAAAATTCCTTAGATATGTTAATGTTGAGTTCATAACTTTACTTTGCTGTCTGCATTTTTAATACATTTTGTTTGCACTCTTATGACATTCATTTTTATAATCCAGTTAATAGTTTTATGGCCGCATTAACAGAGTTGACCGTATAAGTGATAAAGTAGGCAAAAGCCTTTAAAAAAACTACTTTTAACTTCTAACTTTGAATTTTAACAGTTAAGCAGCTGCTGTCTAGTCAGCCCTCGTGGTGACCCCCGTGTGGGTCCGTGTAGAACTGGTCTCCCTGGGGTTTTCAGTGCCTGCGTTTTTTCCGAAGTAGATCACCAGGGCTTTCTTTCAGGGCACTTCTGGGTGGACTCGAACCTCCAACCATTCAGTTAGCAGCCGAGTTCCTTTACTGTTTGCACCATCCAGGGACTCTGAAGTAATTTTAGATTATAGAAAACTTGCAAATATAGTATGGAGAGTTCCTGTATACCATCCATCTAGCTCTTCCTAATGTTAATGTCTTACATAATCATAGTACAGTTATTGAAATCAGGAAATTTACATTGATATAATCCTATTAGCTAATGTATAGATCTTATTTGAATGTTGCCAGCTTTCCTCCTGGTGCTCTTTTCCTGGTCCAAAATCCAATCCAGGATCCCGCATTGCATTTACTTATCGTGTCTCCTTAGTCTCCAGTCTGCTGTGGCTCCTCGGACTTTGTCTTTTATGATCTTGACAGTTTTGAAGAGCACTGGTCAGATATTTTGTAGAATATCTGTTAATTTTGGCTTTTCTAAAGTTCTCCTGTAGTCAGCCTGTCAGGTTTTCCTCTGTATGTCTACTGTTTTATTTTTCCCTTTGTAATTCATGTGTGTCTTGTGGGGAGATACTTTGAGACTATGCAAAGATCCTGTTTATCGTTATACTTTCTCCCACAAATTTTATCATGCATCAATGGTTCTTGCCTGCAACAATAATTCTGTGGAATTTGCTTAGTGGTGATTTTCTATTCCCATCATTCCTTCTATGTTTATTATTTGAAATTCTGTTGTAAGGAAGAGCTGTCCGTTCTTTTCCATTTAATTATTTACTCAATTGTTGATATCAATATAGACCCATTGGTATTTGTTTTAGTCTGTGGATTATAACCCAATGTTACCATTATTTATTTTCTCAAATTGTCTGAACCTTTACCATTAGGAGCTCCTGTAGGGTAGTTCCTATAGCCTATCAAAATGTTCCCATCCTTTTTTGAATGCTTCCTTACTTTATACCACCACAAGATGTTCTAGGCTCATCTTATCTCTTCCCTGCCTCATCCTTAGAGTCATCCATTTCTTCATGGTTTCTGTCATTGAAAAATGATATTTAAAAACCAAGATTCGGACATAGGTATGTGCATTGCTACCAACGTGTCATTGTTTCTAGGCCCAAAGAACAAAATATTTTTAACAAATTCTTTCTTCTAAGATTCTGTGATCTCTTGCCATCTTTTATTTATAGGTGTATTTATTACCTGATTGTGAGTAGTGCATATTTTACTTATTTTCCCCAATTACCTTTGTTTTCTTAGATATTTCATATATGAACAGTGGTATTTTTAAATAGCTACTTTAAAAGTAATATAATAGTGTACCGTATTAATATTAATCAGTTTGTTTTTAATTTATCAGGTAGCTCATATCATCTTTGTATTATTGCTTTGAAATATTGCTTGTGATATAGTCCTAAAAGTGTGGTTGCTGTTAGATGACAGTTTTATAGCTCTTAAATATACAGATGGAGTGAATGATTTAAAATCTTACCAAACTGTAAGCTGAATAGAAAATGCTCCCCAAAAGGAGAAAAGCCTTTTTAAAAGGCTGAAATAATAACTCTAACACATAATTTATATAAATATATTTAGAACTGTATTTAAACTTGTGCTTTGAAATTTTAAATGGGTCAGAACGTAACTTTTCTTTAGGAACTTCCAAAATAAAGCATCTGCGTATATCATGTCTATTCCTGGGGTAGCGTATATGCTGTAGATTCTCTAGGAGTATTTAAGGTTTGTTTGGGGCAACAAAACTTAAGGAAAGTTGATATAGGCATTTCCTAAGTATCCAGTGACTTGGTGCAGAATAAAATTCATATTAAATTTCTGTCCAAGGGGAAGAAATATCTGGATCTGATATCAGTGAGTCAGAGGAAGAAGATGATGAAGAGGATGAAGTTGGAGAAGACGGAGAGAAGAGGAAAAAGAGAAGGGGTAAGTTCTTTTTAGTGTTCTAATTTAGGGAAATTAAGTGGGATTACTACTGAATAATGTTTTAAACTTTCTTACGATAGTAAATTACAAGACTTTTATTTTGTTGTTTGTAGTTAGAACAGAGGACAGACATATTAACTTTAACTTTGCATTATTTTTTTTCTTTTATAGTGAACCTACTCTCTGATAGTGGAGACATCATTTTTAAATTTCACGTAGTATTTTAATTTTATGTGAGAATTTTCATCTGTGTTTGGAACCTAAATTTCTTAGGTACTTAGGTTACTGTGGAGTTTTTCTCAAGTACGATTAGTCTTAGAAGTCATGGAATTTTTAAATAATAAGTTTATATGACGATACTGTTTTTAAGATACTATTTTTTAATTTAATTTTTTTTCTTTATGAAATGTGCTCTCATTTTCACCCTCTTGTGGGGCATTTGTTGTCAAGTGTAAATTAAGATTGTGTTTGTTGTAATAAAGATAGAGAATAACAGGCAAAAGGGAGAGACTCACTATAATGGCCTATGTTTCAAATTTTTTTACCCCAAGTATTTACTTATTTCACAACTCTCTTCCATTAATATGGATCATTGTTTTGAATCTGGTGTATATTTTGCTTGCCTTATTAAAATGACCTTGTTGAAAACAAAACACATTACTGCTTGATCAAGAGCCTTAGATTTAAAAACTATAAAGACCCTGTGGCTTCAACAGGCAGGAAAAGCATGATTTAGAGCAAGAGTTGGCAAAGTATGACACATGGGCCAAATTTGGCCTACCACCTGTTTTGTGAATAAAATTTTATTTAAACAGCCATGCTCACTTGTTCATGTATGATCTTCTGACTGTGTTACATTACAGCAGCAGAGATTAGTATTGTAACAGACTGTATCTTGCAAAGCCTAAAACATTTATCATCTGGCTGTTTACAGAATAAGTTTGTTGATCCTTGATTTAGAAAAATAGTTTTGTGTTCACACCTATTTTTTTAGAGTTAACCATTCTTTTCAAAACTAAAACAGATAATGGATTTGTTAAAACTAAAATTTTAAATAGAAAAAATTGTCATTGTTTAATATGTCAAAATATTTAATAATACCTTCTTTTCATGCTTGGAAATTTAAAAGTTTTCAGCGAACCTTTTCAAAATTTTGCTGTGAAACCTTAAAAATAAATAATTATATCTGGTAGTTTGATGTTTCAGAAGGGAAAGAGCAAAATTGGAGAGATGCCAGCCTGGCCATATCAGTTGCCATCGAGTCACCTCTAACTCATGGTGACCTCACGTGTGTCAGAGTAAAACTGTGCTCCACGGAGTTTTCAATGGCTGATTTTTCAGAAGTAGGTTGCCAGGCCTTTCTTCCAAGGTACCTCTGGGTGGACGCCAACCTCCAACGTTTTGGTTAGTAGCCAAGTGCATTAACCATTTACACCACCTGGGGACTCCAGCCTGGCTATAATAAAGGGTAGTTTAGCATTCTTATATTTTTGGTTTTATATGACTTTTTAGTCTTTGGGTGGTGCAAAAGTTAATGTGCTTGGCTGCTAACTGAGAGGTTGAGCCCACCCAGAGGCACTTCAGAAGAAAGGCCTGGTGATCTACTTCCAGAAAAAATAAACCATAAAAATCCTGAGGATCACATTTCTACCCTGACACATGTGGGGTTGCCATGAATCGGAATCAACAGTGACTGGAAATGACTTTTTAAGTTTTAAAATTCATTGCCTTCAACTTATCAGCCTAAATAGTTTAAATAGACTTACATGTCACCAGATGACTTATTTTTTATTCTCGCTGTTTCAACCTTCTGAATTATTATCTTTTGAGTGAATAGTGTGTTTTTCCCACAGTAGATGCTTAAAGGAACATAGTTTCTAATTCCCCTGTATGGCTTTGTAAAGTAGGGAGTATGTGATAGATTATCAAGACTGGTTGTAAGAGGGGGAAAGTTTTGGTTCTTTAATACAAAGCTTGATTGTTCTTTAAAAATTCTTTCTTCTGGAACTGAATTTTTCTTCATGTGTGTATTCATTTCTTGTTCCTCTTTCTTTGGCTCCGGTTGGGCTCATTTCTTTGTCTTCCAGGCAGTAGCAGCAGCAGTAGTTCAGACTCCACATGTTCTGTGATAGAGAAACCTCTGGATAAGTTCTTGCCTAGTGAGTGGCAGCTCTTCAGTTCTCTAACAGAGCTCTGGCTTTTCCATAACCCGTGGGTTTCATTTGAGAAATGCTGCACCGCTCCCTGTCATTACTTAAGAGTACATGTTGGACTTCTCAGTAGACCAAAGCATGTGTTGGTTTTCCCCCCTCTTCATTGCTTCCTATTAACCGTGATTGTTAAGACATGCTTAAGCTTATGTTTGAGACAATGGAAGAGAGATTCATGCTCTTGCAATTGAGATAATGTAAAGAGAGCTAGTAAGCTGTATAAAAGAATAATTCCTGTTCCTTTTTATGTTTTGATGATAATTTTCTAATTCTAATCAGTTTAAGGAACATGTAATAACAAATCCTGAATTTCTAAAAGTGTAAATTATATTTGGAAGTACACCAGTGCTGATTATAATATGTCTTACAATTAAAAAGATTTATACTTTGGTGGGTGTCCTATTATTAGGTAGCTTAAGATTGAAAGCTTCCAAATTAAAAAAAAAATGTAAAGTTTGAAGCAGCAAGTAAAGATAAATTGAGTAGTATTTTATTTCAAATGGTTATAGATTTCTATTTCTAAATTACCCAACCAATTTTAAGAGAACTTCCTAAGGTATGATTAAAGAATTCAAATCTATGGGTTTATGTAGAATCTATCTAGACTTATTTCAAACTTAAAGGCTTTTTCTTAAACCTTAGCTAATTAAATTGAAAGCATTTAATTTTATCTCTTTATATTTTATTTTCAGGAGAAAAGAAAGGTAATGTTTTCTTGTTCTAGCTTGCAGCTTACTGTCTTTTAAAGCATTATCTATATACTTACCCTTTCCAAAACTAATAGTAAAAACAATTGGTTATTGTTCTTATGTTTTTACCTTCCTAGAGGAGCATTTCCAAGAATATTAGAAATATTTTTATCTATTGAAAATTATTAAGCATTTTACCAAAGTAATTTATTTCAGAAGATAATTGAAAGATATGAAATTGCTTTAGAAACCATACAGAGGTATTATTTTGTATTTTAAACTGCAAAACACAAGAAAAATGTCTGAGCAGGAGGCAATGTAATTTAATTTCCTGTTTTAAAACTTACTTTAATTCTTTAAGAGTAGTTATATTAAAGTAGGAGGAGCCCTGGTGGCACAGTGGTTAAAGTGCTCAGCTGCTAACTGGAAGGTCGGCAGTTTGAACCCACCAGCTGCTCCATGGGAGAAAGATGTGGCAGTCTGCTTCTGTAAAGACGACTGCCTTGGAAACCCTATGGGGCAATTCTACACTGTCCCATAGGGTCGCTATGAGTCGGAATTGACTTGATGGCAGTGGATTTGGTTTTAGGTTTATATTAAAGTATGTTATGAAATGAATTGTACTTTTTTAATTCAAGAAATTTTAATTACTATTTGCATATCTAGCACATACTGTTAAATTTTTTTGTTGTGATGTGGGTGTGTTGGTGAAGTGGAGAGATGGTTTCCCCAGCATGTGGTTGCTCTATGTAACTTGATTGTATTTTCCCTTTAAAAACTATGAATGGCCTTTTTTTTTTTAAATTTATTTCAGGTGTCCTTTGCTTGAGTCATCAATTGGTCATTTGCTTTTATAGAATCATTATTATAATTACTTTTAATCTCCTAGTAGATTGAATGTAAGTTTGTTATTATACAGGTGTGCTTCACTTTAGGTAATATTTTTCTGAAAAAAATTGCTTATAAATCAAGTTGGAAATCAAATGACATTGTGACTGCATTGGGAGAACTTACCATCTTTAAAAAAATTCTTCGTTAAGTCCTTTTGTTAATTAAAAAAAAAAGCAATACAGATTACTGTTATCTATCTGTTTAGTTGGTTGAGGTTTTTGAATCAGATTTTCTTAAAGGGGGGCAGACCTGTGATAGATCCTTGTACAGTACTGGAAGAAGCATTGAATTGGGAAATTTTGGAAATGAAGAATGTGAATTTTGTTACTTTTAACTTAATAATTTTTAAAATTGGCTTATTTTACTGTTTTGCCCTTTTAGACTACTTCCCAGGTCTTAGCAGGTTCCCAATTCCATGTCTACCGTTAGTATACCCACGGGGTGCCTAACAGTTATGTTTTGAGGAGTTTGGGATTCCTTGTGAGCTTGAGATTGCTACGAATTGTAATCTTAGATTAAATTAATCTTTGCTTAAATTACATCTCTCATTGTGTTGAATATGCATTTTTACATGGGCTCTATTTCAGTTTTGATAGTGGTTTGATTTATTTCTGTACTTATAGTATAAATGAATGCTATTATACATTTTTCTTTGTTTTACAAAAGAAATAATGTTTTCTTTTTTTCCTCTTCACCTCTGTGCACATGCTTCCTGTCTACGATTTGCTTACCACTTCTTATTGCAAGATCAAGCAGGTTGGTGTGATTGATTTGCACTCCACATGGTACAATTATTTATCCCATAAATAACTTTGTTATTTAACTACATTACACTTTTTAAAATGTAATAATTTTTTTACAAGGTAAGTATCTGTCTTTTACATTTAAAATATCCTTAATGGATAACTTAAGCTTTTTTTTTTTTATATTCCTTTTTTGTCTAAATTTTTAAAGACCCATTAAAACAAATTTTGGAAATACAAATGTAAATGATTTCACATTCAGACATTTATCTCCGTTTTTTTCCTCCTTAGCCAGGATTCAAATGCCTGGATACCTATGCCCACAGGGACTCATATAATGAAAATGAAATTAATTAAATTAATACTTGCCAGAAATGCTTCCCTTTAACTTTTCTCTTGCCAAAGCTCTCCATCCCAGTTTTGATTCCAGCATATGGCAATGGCAGAGGACAGTTTAAAATGTTACCACGTCCTGTTATGACGTTAACTTTTCTTAGACTCATTTACCTGAAATTTTATGCTGAGCTCTATCATGGAGCATTAGAGGAAGAAGGTTTTTTTGTTTGTTGGTTTAGTTAATTAGGTTTTGTTATATTTTAAAGAAATTTATATAAAAGTGACTTTTAATGATGTCCCATTTTAAAATGCCTGGTTAGGAGAGTAGGTGCATATTCACATGTAGCTTAAAATACTGTTTGGGAAGAAATACACTGATTTGTCAGAGTGATTCTTGCTATAGTAATTTATTACTAAATATTAGACTTTTGAATCTAAACCTGGCTATGCATGCATGGTCATCTTCATGAAAATATTACAAGGACACAGTAAGATTTTCACTGCTAAAGCATCTATTTGAAAAAAAAATTACCTGAATGGTTTTGAATTAGTAGTGCAATTCAGGCAGAGTAGCAATTCATTAATAGGTATGTGTATTTGTATTTCTGCGTATAAGATGTTTTATTGCCCCTTGATGAGTTTTGAAACTATAAGTTTTTGCTCTTAACAAAATAATTAGAACCGTAGAAGCCTAAAAATATCAGTGTTCATATGTTGATCAGATCATTTCCTCCATACTATTAGCATCCATGTCTTCACACAAACTTTTTTTTTTTTTGGTCTTGGCATATTTGCCTTTTTTTTTTTTTTTCCTTTAAATACTTGTAATTCTGAGGTGGGAAAGAACTTAAAAACGCATGTACTTTCTTTATACCTGGAACTTTTCCCTTCATATTTCTAAGAAATTGCATTACTGACAGGAAATCCTTTCTAGGAATTCATTAGAAATAGGGATTAATTTATTTTAAAAAGTTACTTTGTAACAGTGTAATTGAGAAGGTTCAATACAGGTGACTTGCCAAAAATGTACAGAATCAGTTCCACATCCTGACTTCTGGAATGCAATGAATCACACCACACCAGAGCATGAATTTGGATCAGTGCTTTTATTTAATCTTTTATTTAACTTATGTGTTTTGTGGCTTAGACTTGTTTTGGACCTATATTTCTGTAGAAATGAAGGGTAATGTATTTTAAACCCTTGAATTTTTGGTACAATTTTGTCTTAAAGAACTAAAGCCTATGGATGATTCTCCATCTCATGGTTCCTGAAAGAATATATACAGATCTCTTTCTCCATCGTAATTATTTTTCAGTTCTCTTTCCTTGCTAGCAGGAGGGGTTAACTGTTGAGTAGAGACATTAACAATCTATAAACTGTTCTGGTTTTCACTCTTCTTCTTCTGTGGTCCTTTGGGAAGGAAGTTAAGAATGGCAGAAAGCTTTCAGGACAGTCTCAGACCAATTCTTCGAAAAGTTTGATCAGTTTTCTGAAGGAAAGTATGTTTCCAAGAAATTGCATTACCAGAAATTATCTTTGATTCAGTTTTATAAGCTGATTTTTATATGGTCTTTTTTATTTTTCATAATAAATTCATTCAGTAAATTTTTATTGAGCACTTGTATGTATATAAAACAGTCTATCAGACATTATAATCAAAATAATCAGTTGGAAGGTGTATTTCTAGCTATATTATTTCACAGTATTTCTACTTACATTTGACACCTATATTTATTCCGACTTAGGGAGATTGTTGTAGTCCTGAATTTGACATGATAACAAGTTGTTTTAGTTGCTCGTCTTGGGTGTAATGATACATCATGGCAGCTCAGCAATTGTAAAATGGCTGTTAATTTCTATATAATTTTTATACAAACTGTGGAATTTCTTCCCTTAAAAGTACACTATGAAATAAAATACTTCCAAATAATTTTTAAAAAAATTTTAGAACTCTGAAAAAGAGTACTTATTGATATAAATGCTGCCTGTTATTTTTATCTGTGTACTGTGTACCTATATGTGACTTTTACTTATGCATTTATCTTACGCAATTTTGGGGAGATATTTTGAGGAACCACTTGGTTTTGTACCTGCTTATTAGAAAGAGTAACAAAAGAATTATATCATCTTTTTGACCTATAGATGTTATTTAGGGCATACAGATCTTTGCCTTTTTATTTTATTTTTCTGTTAATCTTTCTTTCTGCTCATCTGTTTTGTTGGTCTTTTCACTTAGTGTTTTGTTCTTAGCTATCGTTGCACAGTTGGACCACAATTTGAATTTAGCAATTAGGTAAAAAGTTCTTCCAGGAACATAGTAAGTAGAAATAAAGTATATTATTCATTTGATTTCCTTAACATGTTGATATTTTTGTTTTTTATTATTGAGGAATCTAGGTGGTTATACATTGAATAATTTACACAACTAATTTTAGTGATTGTTTCAATTAAATAACTCAAATAGGTAAAAAGAAAGTTTCTCCAGATAAGATGGTTGAAATGCAAGCAAAAATTGATGAGGAGAGGAAAGCACTTGAAACAAAGCTTGACATGGAGGAAGAAGAAAGAAACAAAGCTAGAGCTGAGTTAGAGAAACGAGAAAAAGATCTTCTTAAGGCTCAGTGAGTATGATTGAATTGAAATGAATTCATGATTTAAAGTTTTAATATTTTTCATTGGATATATAATCCAGAAAATTGAATAGTATTTAAATAGCTTGAGTTTTGTCTCCAGTATAGCTATTTTTAAGGAGCCCTGGTGGCCCAGTGGTTAATTGCTCGGCTGGTAACTGAAAGGTCGGTGATTTGAACCCACCAGCTACTCCGTGGAAGAAAAGACCTGGTGATCTGCTCCCATAAAGATTAAGAAAAAAAAAAAATTTTTTTTTTTTTTTTAGGAAATTCTGTGGGGCATTCCTACTGTGTCAGATAGGATCACTGAGTCAGAATTGACTCGAAGGCACACAACAACAGCAGCCTAGCTGTTCTGGATAGATTGGTTCTGTTGTATGTGGTGTATTTGTAAAATTTGTATCTGTTTTGATTATTTTATCTCTGTGTGGAAAGATCAGTGAATTTGAATTAATTGTAGAATAAATCATAAATTAATATTGCACAGTGTTCTTATTTGGTAGAGATGTTACATAATTGTATTCCTGTTTTGAAATTGTATGTCCAAATTCTTGTTAAGTTTTGGTAAGTGTCAGTAGTAGTAGACTAGTAGATCATACATGAATATAGAATATTCTCATTTTAATGAACAGACAAGAGCATCAGTCTTTGCTGGAAAAGTTATCTGCACTGGAGAAGAAGGTCATTGTTGGTGGTGTTGATTTGTTGGCAAAAGCTGAGGAACAAGAGAAACTTCTTGAAGAATCTAATATGGAATTGGAAGAAAGGTGGAAAAGAGCAGAGCAGCTTCGCAGAGAACTTGAGGAAAAAGAGGTAATGTTACTTTTTGTTTTGGGTTTAACTCCTTGTCTAGGATATTTAACTTTTCTAGTGAAAAGCTGGAACTCTGATAGTTCAGTGGTTTAGAGCTTGGCTGCTAACCAAAAGGTCGGCAGTTTGAATCGACCAGCCCCTCCTTGGAAACCCTGTGGGGCAGTTCTGCTCTGTCCTGTAGGGTCAATATGAGTAAAAAGCTAAATATCTGTAATCTTAATGAAATTTTAAAGATTGTAGATTGCTTTGAAAGATAATAGTTGCTAAACATTTGTATCACTTATAGAATAAATTTGTGATTTAATGAAGAACATTATTCTAAAGTTTTCCAATTTTTGTCATAGCAAGAACGCTTGGATATTGAAGAAAAATATACCAGCTTACAAGAGGAAGCTCAGGGAAAGACGAAGAAATTAAAGAAAGTTTGGACTATGTTGATGGCTGCAAAGTCAGAGGTTGGTGTCTTAAAAGTTACCTACTAATGTAGTGTTAAATTTTTTAAGAAGAAGTTTCTTTGATTACGTATAATTAAAGTGCCTAAAGGAATCATAGTGTGTTCTTACAGTCTTAAAGAAATAAACGATTTCCCTATTATAGACAATTTAAAATTTTAGCTATTAAGCTTAAAAAAAATTTTTTTTTAATACCTTAACTATAATAACCTGGATTAGTTTATAATAGGTAGTCTCACTCCCTCCATTGTTTTTGTTAAAGAACTGGGTGAGCTCTCACAAGATTTCTTAGACCAATGCGCTAAGTCAGATGGAGCTATTTTGTTTATAATATCTTCATAACTCTTCTGGTAGATGGCCGATCTCCAACAAGAACATCAGAGAGAAATTGAAGGCCTACTGGAGAACATTCGACAACTTAGCCGGGAGCTTCGACTTCAGATGCTTATTATTGATAACTTTATACCTCAGGATTATCAGGTAGGAGAGACATTTTCTGACCTACATGTTAGGTCACTTGGCTGGTTAAGTTAAGGAACGAGGAAATATAGTTTCTGTTTTAATTGATAGTAAGTATTTACATTTCATTTACCAGCTGTAACATTTTCTTGAACTAATGCTATCTCATTTCACTTCAGTGGTTAACTTTTCTTAGCACATAGTTTTCATTCTTTTTTTTATTGTGCTTTAGGTGGAAGTTTACAGAGCATACTAAGTTTCTCATTAAGTAGTTAATACACAAAGTGCACATAGTTTTCTACTGGAATATTTGAGCATCCAAATTTCTCAGCCCTTTGGAGGAACTCAGATTATGTAATTGCAACCAAAATCAAGGTTGTTCATTCATTCAGCATCCTTTATCATATACATAGAATAAACAGAAGCCCTGTACTAACTTTTTTTTTTCCTGCTTCATGGTTATTAATCGTTAATACTACTATAATTTAAAAATCTGAGCTGCTTTTTTTTTAACCCCAAATTTCCATCTTTACGGTATATTTTTGTAAACTTTAGCATATTAACTTTTTAAAAAATCTGTTTCGAATCTCAATACAGCTTTAGGAAATTTATCTAAAAATAAGCTTTGGTATTTTTTTCTTTGGACTGCAAAAGCACGGAATTGAATAAATAAATAAATCCTTGGTTCATGATGCATTCTCCTTATTGGTCTTTGGGTGTCCTGGATTTATTTATTTAGTTTTTTAAATTATTTATTTATTTTATAATGAACTCTTATTAGCTCACCACCTGAAATAAAAGCTAGGACTTTGACAGTGACATACTTCCAACCCTCCTTTATTCTGTCCCTTTGCCTCTTCCAACCCAGGGTGACCAGCCTGAATCCCATGTTCCTCATTCCCTTGCTTTTTCCTTTTATGTAGTTTAGCTGCATTACGTATATTCCTATATACAGTGCTTTAGATGAAGGCTTACAGAGCAAATTAGTTTCTCAAACAATTAATACACATATTGTTTTGTGACATTGGTTGCCAACCCGGCGATGTGTCAAAACTCTCCACTTCTTGACCTTTGGTTCTCAATTTCCATTCTTCTAGCTTTCTTGTCCCCCCCTGCCTTCTCGTCCTTGCCCCTGGGCTGGTGTGCCCATTCAGTCTCACATACATGGTTGAGCCACGTGTATTATTGTTTGGTTTATCGGCCTGTCTAATCTTTGGCTGAAGGGTGAACCTCAGGAGTGACTTTAGTACTAAGTTAAAAGGGTGTCCATGGATACTCTCAGGGTTTCTCCAGTCTATGTCAGACTAGTAAATCTGGTCTTTTTTTGTGAGTTAGAATTTGCTTCTACATTTTTTTCCAGCTCTCTCTGGAACCCTGTATTGTGATCCCCATCAGAGCAGTAGGTGGTGGTAGTTGGGCACCATCTAGTTGTACTGGATTCAGTCTGCTGGAGACTGTGGTAGTTGTGGTCCATTAGTCCTTTGGACTAATCTTTCCCTTGTGTCTTTGGTTCTTTACATTCTTCCTTGCTCCGGATAAGGTGGGACCAGTGGAGTATCTTAGATGGCTGCTCACAGAAGTATATATACTTAGGAGCCCTGGTTATGCAGTTGTTAAGAGTTTGGCTGCTAACCAAAAAGTAGGCGGTTCAAATCCACCAACACTCTTTGGGAACCCTATGGAGCAGTTCTACTCTCCTATAGGGTCGATATGAGTTGGAATCGACTTGACGGCAACGGGTTTGGGTTTTGTTTTTTTTTTTAAATATGTATTTACAGTTGTTCAATTTATAAAGAGTATCATGCAGTATATAACGTTTTGTTACCTTTTTCACTTAATATTAAGATTTTAGTCCCATGATTATTTTCCAATATTTTAAATGTTATTAAATATTAAAAGTAGACTTTAACTCTTTTAAAAGGAAATGATTGAAAACTATGTCCATTGGAATGAAGACATAGGAGAATGGCAGCTAGTGAGTATTTCCTTCATTTCATGAAATATTTACAGAGTATTTCCTATGGTCTAGGAATTGCAGTGGCTACATTGGGAGGAAGGTGGTCCAGAGGGGAATCAGATGAGGATACAGTAGGGAAGATAAGGTGTTTTTCTAATTAACTGTAAAACAAAGATTATGTAGTAGAAAAGGTATAGCTCAGGTGCAACACGGGACGGACTGGCTTCTGGATCCAACATGCGAATTGTGTTTTACAAGTGTAACTTCAGGACATCTCACAGTGATGCACTTTATTCACAGTTTAAAGACAGTTTGCTAATTGAAGCAATTCTCCTCTCTCCCTCTTTTTTTCCTTTTTTGAGAAATGTGTTGCCTACACAGGAAATAACATGAGGAAGCAGACCCCAGTACCTGATAAAAAGGAGAAAGATGTAAGAATGCTTTAAAAAAATTTTTTTTGTAACTAGTTTTTTCCATAGGAGTGTGGGCCATTAAATTGTGTTATGAACGCAAGATCTGTTAATCAGCTCTGCTGAAAAATGTGCTGATCTTTTGGGAATAGAGGCTCTAGAGTAGGGTGCTTATTAGGACCGGTCTGCTCACATTCAGTCGTCATGGCAGGCTGTCATTTCTACCACAAGAGTGGCATGGAGTTGATCTTTGGGAATTTTTCCTCTCTGGGTCATAGGGCTTTGGTTAGAGACTAAAATGTGTCCTTCCTTTTCAAGGCTCTCCTAGTACTAGATCAACAAAAGTGGTTGCAGCTTTAGGGAAAACAGGTTTTTCTTTACTTCTAAGGAAATTTAGAGTCAGGGCTTCTTTTACTCAACTGTTAGGGATTGAATTGTGTCCCCAGAAATGTGTGTCAATGTTGCAAGGCCAGGATTCCCAGTACTGTGTGATTGTCCACCATTTTATCATCTGATGTAATTTTCCTATGTTTTGTAAATCCTCTCTCTATGATGTTAATAAGGCAGGACTCAAACCTACAAGATGAGGTTCTATTTTGAGTCAATCTCTTTTGAGATCTAGAAGAGAGAAGCGAGCAGAGAGGAGAGGGACTTCCTACCACCAAGAAAAAGGGACCAGGAGCAGAGCATGTCCTTTGAATCCAGGGTCCCTGTGCTGAGAAGCCCCTAGACCAAGGAAGATTGTTGATGAGGACCTTCCCCAGAACCGAGAGAGAAAGAAAGCCTTCCCCTGGAGCTGGTGCCCTGAAATTTGGACTTCTAGCCTCCTAGACTATGAGAGAATAAATTTCTGTTTGTTAAAGCCATCCAATTGTGGTATTTCTGTTATGGCAGCACCACTACTACTTTAGATAATAGAATTAGGAGAAGATAACTTGTAGACATTTATTTGGTTTTGTTTTCAGTATTTTTTTCTAGGAGTTTATTTAGTATTTTAACTCTTCCCCCAAACTGATTTAACTTTCTCCTCTAAGAAAAAAAAAAAAAAACTAAGAGTGCCTGTTACCTCTTTCTTTTACTTAGCCCTTTGAAGTGGACCTTTCTCATGTGTATCTCGCCTACACAGAGGAAAGCCTGCGGCAGTCCTTGATGAAATTAGAAAGGCCACGGACTTCAAAGGGAAAAGGAAGGCCAAAGACAGGGAGAAGGTAAGGACTGTCCTTGAGTCACATGAAATGAAGGCATTAGGATATTCTAATTAGGTACTTTTTAAGAAAGTGAAAATTTATTTTGTTAATGTGATAAATATTTTGGCTGATATATTAAAATACTAGTCAAATTTAAAACTAGTTTATATAAGGAATACTGAGTTAATTTTAAAGTTCTTACTACGTAGTTATAATTTGAGTAGGTAAAATCCAGCTAAAGAATTAAGGTCTTCCAGCTTCTTCAGCCCTCCCAGGTAATAGGATTTGTTTTTATAGTTTACTTTGTTCTTTCCAAATATATAGTAGATCACCTGTTATCTCATTTAATTTCTTAATTCTTACACTTAATCCTTCTGTCCTATCATCTTTTATAAGTGTTTTACAAGCTAATACTTTTTTTTTGTCTTGTTAGACTCCCAAGGTTTTCAGCTGATTGATTTTTCTGTCCTAAACATTGCCCCCAAGAACCTTGATTTTCTCTGTTATGAGTTAAGGAAAACTTCTCTGGCTATTTTTCTCTCTCCTTTGGCTCCCAGTTTTGGCTGTTGGGTGATCTCCATGTGTCATCACATAAGCCTAGGAAAATCAGGATGTGGGCTGGAGCTTATTTCTTTTCTCCCTTCCCTTACATCAGGTGCTGTTTCAGCCTGTTTAAACTGATTGTAAGAGTTGGGGCTCCTGAAGTGGTAGGAAATAATAAGCTTGTTCTAGTCCTTATTTTGAATATAAGCACTTTGAGTTACATGTAGGGTGAAATTGTATGGTTTCCATATTTTTGAATTGTCTAATCTCACAGACATAAACCTACATTTATAAATGTGGGATAGTTGAACTTGGGGGATATTCAGTTGCATGTGACGTGTGCACATGTTTATGTTCTTTAGCATTTAGGCCAGGGGTCACAGACTGTCATGTGCCTGCAGAAGCCGTGCATATACTACTACTGAATGAAGTGAATCACTTATAGGAAACACGAATCTATCTGTTTCCACTTTTAATATACTTTCCTCTTAACTCTGCTGTAAGAAAGACAACAATGTAAGTGTGAAGATAAAACATGCCCTCAAGTTTTAGGAGAAAAATAGAAAGTGGAGACTGGGGCAGACTGGAGAGCTGTTTTACCTAAAAAGAGTGGCTGCTACTCTCTTCCTAGTTAGTTGTGGGAATAGAAGGTCCGTTGTTTTTGGAACTTCACATTTCTAAGGAGAAGTCAGAAATCCAGATTATTTATGTGAAATCGCTCAACTTTTCATCACTTTTTTTTTTTTTAAACTGGACCTAAAACACACAAATAATTTGATAAGATTTGGAGACAGTTTTTAGAATGCTCACTATAAAATGGGTACTTTTTTGTTTTAACCTAAAAAAAAAAAATGTGTGGGTCACCATCTGGTGAGCCAAACCTAGCATCTCTGTGTAACAGATTAGCTTGCTATGTTGTGAAAACCCTAAGAAAACGGTAGGGTGGTCATAAGCATAGGCAAATATATACAATAAGTTTTATTTGTATTACGTTATATTACATGATGTGTTCAGTGTGATGTCCCTCATTAGCAAATGTATATTTTAATGTGCTGAGCAAGATTGCAGTAAACATGGTATATTAATGTAGTATTTTCATTAATCCCTACTTATCTATGAAGAATTGCCTCAGATGGTTTGTGTCTCTGAATTTTACTGAATAAATCTGCACCTTTAGCATACCCCAAAAGAGGTAATCAAGGGTTTAATCCAGTGTTGGAAATTGTCATCCCCCTAGCCCCTCACCACTTTGCACGGTGGGGTATGGCCTCATCCCCTTATACCTACTCCAGGTCACTTTCCCCTAGCCTGCAGGGCGGGCGTGCATTGATCACTTAACATGGTCAAACACTGGCCTGTGTTTCCAGACTCTGTGGCTACCTTGTATTAGCTACAAGTAAAGATTCATGTTTTCTTTTTCCTTTCTCCAAACAGAAAGCGTTCTGCAAAGCCTGAAACTGTAATCGACTCTTTACTTCAGTAAATGTTAATGGACTTCAAATTATGATAAAAAATTACTGATATTCTAATGCCTGAACAAAATCTTTAATTAAAGCACTGAAGACTTCTGTGTAACTTTGAATAATGGAAGCTGTTAATTGTGGAGTACAACTGAAAATAATAATTTGCGTAATACCTTTCAGTCTATAGATAATAAGTTAATATAACATATTAACATTGTACAACTAGTGATTGTTGAGATTGTCATGTTACTCTTCAATTTGAGGTTGGGGAGCAGCTCACACTAGAGAGAGCTGCAGTTTAGATGTATACGTAAAATATGTTAGCCATTTACCCAACTACTTTATATTTAGATAGCCAGAACTTTAAAAATTTAAGTCCTGTTTTGCACAAGTAAACTAGAAGATCAAACTGTCCTGTGTTGCTCTGTTACATTTGTGTGGGCTGTGCATCTAAGAAATGACTCAGTCCTAATACTAACCTACCCCAGTCTGCTTCAGTGTTCCTAATTTTTATTCTAACATTCATTGCATTATAAGTATGAGATGACTGATCTTACAGGCCTTCGGTAGAAAATTTTATAATTTGACAGTCAGTCTTTGGAAGTGTACATGTTTCAAAGAAAGGTTGAAAATGTGTTTCATCTAAATCTCTTCTGACTTGTTTTGCCACTTTGAGTTCAAATCAAATATATTTCTTCTATTATGGTTTCATGTTCTCTTGAAACATTGAATTGTATCTAAATATAAAGGAGCCACAGTTGCAGAAAATTAAGAATCTAAGTATCAGTCACTTTATCTTTGCCTGTATATATTTTTTTTTAAGTCACTTGAAGTGTGACACTGGAATACTTTCCTGTGTCCTATTTTAATAGTGATGGAAATTGCTGTGTATTTCCCAGTTGAGAAGGGTCTCCATTTTCCAGAAAATGCAATTAAGCCAGAAAAACACTTTGTTCTGTTTTTCTCAGATTTTATAAAAAAGTATTCTTCCCCAAATTTCTTCTACTTTAAGACCAACTAAATCCATATTCCCATAAAAATAAAAATTATTTTCATTTTGTAATAAAGTAAGTTGTAATAGATAAGATTGTTCTTTTGTTGGCTGCTTACAAAGTTTTTGTTTTGTTTTTAAAGTTATGCTGCTCCTAAACCACTTAGTATATCTTTTGTGACTTTTTAAATAATATAATCAGTTCTGGGATGCATTGGTTGCAAATGTTTTGAGACTTCATAAGTTAGTATTTATTAAATTTACATTATTTTAATGAATTTGACTAAACATTGGCTTATAATTAGAAAGCTTATATAGAGTGGGGGTCAGTGGCTTACTGGTGCGGTGGTGGTAAAAAAATGTGTCCATAAATTTAAAGTACATTTCAGAGATTGAGTACTGAATGTCCTGTGTATGGTGAGTGTTTTCCAGGTAATACAGATTATGTTTGTTGGCATTTTCTTTGTAGATAATTCAAAGTTTATAACTTTATGGGGCATTGTTTAGGTACTGTGAAGAATTGAGGCGGATTTATGTCTTGTAGAAGCTTTGCGTGAGCAGAATATCTTGGCACTTGTAAAATGTTTTTTATGATGCACATTTACTTCTGTTAGTAATTGCTCTAGAGAAGAAATCTTAATATTACTAGTAAGGGGAAAAAAAAGATTAATGCTTCTTTTTAAAAGTCCATGTTTCTAGTGGTTACCAATCTAGTTAATAGGAAAGGAATAACTTTTGAGTTAAGCTGTGAAACATTATATAAAATTTAAGCCAGTATGTTGGATTTTTTTTCCCATTCCACCCCACTGCAGAAGTAAAAAGAAATCTATAAAAAGACAAAAATTGAAAAAATTCTTAAAGCATTGCTGTTTTTAGCAGTTTTTTTTTTTTTTTAAGTATTTACATTAGAATCGATTATACCAGATGGGCATTAAAGACTCACTTTATGAGATACCAAAATTGGATATTCAAGCCAGGCCTGGATACGTGTATGAAAAAACGGGGGCACTAACGTTAGAACTGTTCATTTAGCTCCAATCATAGCAGTCCTGGGGTGTCTTCACATTTATTTTGTCTTTAACCACACATGAAATATTTTGTGACTTCAGTGTTAAACTTACGAAAGGATATGGATGAATAAACCTGCTCATTATTTGAAACATGCAGATTTAAAAACAAGTGGCACATACTATAAATAGGTTATTAAATGTGTAGTCCTTCTCTTTTCTTTTTAATTTAAGAAGTAATATTTATTTATTAAATGGAGCCTTGGTAGAGTGTTCCTGGTTTACAGACTGTTCTTTAATAAACTCTAATTACATATATTAAATTTTAGGATATTAAAATATGATAGTATTGCCCATTTTTGTTTAGATTCTTTTGAAGTATAAGATTAATTAAGGGTGGTCTGCATCTACATGTTTATCCGACAAGTGGAATCCGTTTGACAAACTGTCTCTATTTTCTAGAAAAAGAGGAATTTTTTTCAGCAGGAAATTTAAGGCTACTTTTTGGGGTGGGGGGGGGCGGTGCTACTTCATCTGTAGCATGTTTTAAAATTACAATTATTATTTTTTTGTGTGGGTTGTTTTTGTTTTTCTTGTTTCTTTTTAGCCTGTTTTAAATATCTCTTTCCTCTTAACTGGGTTTCCCCTTAACTCTTATCTTAAGGAAAGTTCCTCTCTTTCCTACAGGGCTGTGAATTAAGGAATGGGTACAGTTTACATTTCAGCACACCAGTGTCTGCCCAATTTCTTAATGTATATATTTGTTTTCCATTTTAATTCTTTCTTGTTCTTAGACTGGTAGAAGAAAAACGTAGATCTCCTAGTGCCTTTGACATACACTGTAGTTTGATTAATTTAAATCATTGATAATTTCAGTACCATTGCTATAATACTGTATACTGGCCAAAATTACGAATCGTACAGTAAGTTTGTTGCATTAATTTCAAAAGCCACACTCCCATTGTATTTTATGTATAAATCCTATTTGTTTTTAAGTTGTGTGTGTCAGTATTGTATACATGCAGCATGGTTAGATAAGAAATAAAAATCTTTACCTAATACCAGTAGTGGTTTGCTGCTTTTCTTAAGTATTTTTGTGTTTACTCCCATCCTGAAATCAATGGGCAGGTTCTTCTCCATCTTGTATGGTTAAGAAAGGCCTGTGTAATCTCATACTCGGAACTCTCAGTGTTGTGGGTCTTGAAAACAGAAATCATCATGAAACAGAAACTTGGCAGAGATGTTTTTAAGTATGCTTCTTTTCACTGATAAAGTTTATATTTCACCAAAAACTTTTTATCTAAGTTTTGTTATCCTTTTCATTGAGTATTTGAGAACAGAAACCAGTTCTCAAGCCATAACATAGGGAAGTGTGTATGCAGAATGTACCTCACTGAAAGGTAATAAGAGACATTGCTTAGTGGTATCAATGTTGTGAGCTCTTTTAAAAACTTTTAATGAGCTTAAAATATCTTCAGAACAGTAACATTGCCTGGACTATTGTTAATCATGTGTTCTTTTGACAAACATTTATTGATTACCAGGCACTGTGCTAGGCAGCCTTTAGAAAGTCACAGTGGACGTTGAGAAGTTTTGATGTGTCAAGTTTCAAAGGACTTGAACGCGCTCTGGCCATTGCAGGGCTTACTCCCTTTGTTTTCCCAGCTGCCAGCTTATGTAAAAATCCCACAAGTGCATAGAACAGGAAAGTAAAGTTAAAGCCCTGCTGTGGCTTTTTTTTTTTTTTTTATGGTATAATCAAGGGGATAGATAGTGCCACCTTCCCACCTGCTACCTTTCCTGCCTACTGAGTTTTGGATCTATGATACCTGTTTTCATGAAGCAGTGCCACTAAAGTGCACCCTTAGGAAACCTGATATTGCCTGTGTTGTCGAGATGCTGCTGAAGGGACTGTTTTTTCCCCTGGTGGCATAGTGGTTAATTGCTACTGCTGCTAACCAAAAGGTTGGCAGTTTGAATCCACCAGGCACCCCTTTGGAAACTCTATGGGGCGGTTCTGTTCTGTCGTGTAGGGTTGCTATGAGTTGGAATTGACTCAATGGCAATGGATTTTTTTTTTTTTTTTTTGAGGGGGGAGGGTGTAAAAGAATGGTTTTTATTTTGCTTTGGCTGACAGGACTAGATAAAATCTGATGGCCTACTCATCTGTAGTCAGTTTTTTTTTTGTTGTAGTTGTTTTTTTTCTTCCATATTACCATTTCCTACTCCCTTTTTTGTTTGGTGCTAATAATATTGTTGTTATTTTCTGTTTTAGTCTTTTTCCACAAATCACTTTGAATCCATTTTTAAAATAGGGTAACGTACAGTTAATAATAAAGACCACAGCTTGCCTGTCTCTTGCAGAAACAGCACAGCTCTGAAGCCACAGCTTAAACTTGAAGCTAGCCAGAGGAACCTTTCACGCACATTTATTGTAACATCATCTCAATCTCTCATTCTTAAGCTGTTTCATTTGCAAAACAAATCAGGTATTCAGTCCTCATTCGGAAGTTGAACAACTGTGTGGGAAAAGATTATGAAGAGGCTACTTCAAAAAGAACCTGTTTTCTCTCAGCTTTTATCTTGGGCTTCCTGTGACCCAATCTTCAAGTTACTTTTATCAACCTTATCAGAACATCAGATTGTCTTACCCAAACATGTTCATGGCTCTGACTAAAGAATATGACAGATCAGACATTCTTCCACACCTGCTCCCCTCCCCCACCCCATTTTAGAGGGCGGGGGAAATTTTAGGTTTTAATCAAAGGCTTTATTTCTCCAATTGTACAAAGGCGTTTAATTGGAACTTTACAACTGAATGAAATATTTCTCAGAGTTGATACTAATCTTAGCAAGAGGATATTGCCTAACTCATCCTAAAAGTACCAGAGTCATTACAGAAAGATTTTGTTTGCCTTGATTTCTACTCTACCATGAGCTATGCCACTCAGTCACCAGGTGCCCTATTTAATTTAGTTTCATCTGCTGTAGCCCGTTTTACATGTGTATCTCTCCTGTATTTACTGCGTTTCTGCACTGTGCTGAGTAGAAGATTCTTGGCAACACAGAAATGCCCACAACTTGAAGAACTCACAGACCTCACTCAAGAGGAAGAGGTAGACACATAAATGGAGAATGGCTGTGCGGCATATTAAGGGCTGCGGGTAGGGAGAGTGAATGGTGAACTACCAGTTGCATTCTTCCCAGGTAGCATGGTGCCTAGCACACATCTACTTAATCAACATGTCAGAAAAGTCTTCTCAAAGGAGGTGCTGTTTGAGCTAAGTCTTAAAGCAGTTCAACAAGTGGGGAAAAGCATTCAAAGCAGAAGGAGCAACATGAGTCCAGATGTCTTGTGCATTGGTGGCATGCTTTGAGATAGGGGAATAGGGCTGGGGTGTTAGAGGATGAGCCTGAAAAGGAAAGAAATAGGCCAGGATCCCATTGTGAAAGTTTTCTGTAAGCAGTGAGAAGACACAGATTTAAGAGGGTCACTCACATTGTCTGTGCTTCAGAAAAGCAACTTGGAAATACTGTGATGGATTTTGATTGGAAGGAGCAAGACACTGTGCCTGGGAGACCAGATGATGTACACACCTGGTCACTGGGAGGCTGAGATGGTCCTGAGCCAAGGAGCTGATCTGCCTGTCTTCTGAGTTGTTGTACTCATGACTGGTACTTAGACTGAAGCTTCTTCACGTCTCTTGACTCATGTTGCCTAACAGGTACGCAGGTGTGCAGACAGCACACAAAACAGCAGATCATTCTTTTGATTGGTTGGAACACTGGCTGATAGGAAACTGGAAAGGAACAGACAGGTCACAGACTGAAAGTTGCATAGGAAGAAGTTGACAGGCAATAGACAGGCACTTTAGAGAGCCGAGGTGAGAATGTTTGGATACTTAGGGCACAAGATCAGTTCAGGAGATTATAGGCATGACAGCTAACTAGGTTTTAGTACTCCACCTGGTTTTGGCAAGTGACTTTCTTTTGGGATCTACCTTGTGTGGAGTTCAGTGAGCATCTTGGATAGATATCTTCTCATCTTTGATGATATCAGGGAAGTTTTCTGCCAAAAGATCTTCAACAGTTCTCTTTGTATTTTCTGTTATTCCCCTCTGTTCTGGTACTCCGATCACTCAAAGGTTATTTCTTTTGGTAGAGTCCCACATAATTCTTAGGGTTTCTTCATTTTTAATTCTTTTGTCTGATTTTTCCTCAAATATGTTGGTGTCAAGTGCCTTATCTTCAATCTCACTGATTCTGACTTCCATTGCTAAATTCTGTCACTATGCACTGATGTAATAAGATGGATTAGTGGCAGTTATACCAATGAGATCTATAAGATTAGATAGTGTCTTAAGTCAGTCTCTTTTGAGATGTAAAACAGAAGCAAGCAGAGAGACATGGGGACCTCATACCACCAAGAAAGCAGTGCCGGGAGCAGAGCGTGTCTTTTGGACCTGAGGTTCCTGTGCTGAGATGCTCCTAGACCAAGGGAAGACTGATGACAAGGACTCTTCCTCCAGAGCCAACAGAGGGAGAAAGCTATCCCCTGGAGCTGACACCCTGAATTTGGACTTGTAACCTACTAGACTGTGAGAGAATAAATTTCTCTCTGTTAAAGCTGTCCACTTGTAGTATTTCTGTTATAGCAGCACTAGATGACTAAGACACTTACTGTGTCCTAGCTTCTTGTTTTGTTTGTTTCGATATGCCCAAATGGACTGCTCAAGTGAGCTAGTTTGATTATTGGCTCCTTTGAAGCTCTCATGTCCTATCAGCAGGTGGTTAGAGCTGTTACTAGGCATATGAGTCCAGGAGTCTGTTTACTTTTCTTGTGTGGATTCAGTATCCACATAGTTGGTCACCAAGTGTGTAGAGCAGACACTCACCTACAGTCTTAGACGAGCAGGGGTGATTGGTGTAGGCACAGGTATCTGGCTGCAATAGGGGGTCACATGCTGAGCAAGGCAGGGGACTGACAACTGCCCCTGAGTGTGAGGAAAGCGTGTCCCTGTTCCCTAGAGCGCCTAGGTGGGTGGGTTTTGCAGCCAGACTGTGGGCGCCTAATGCTGTTGGCTGTAAGACTGGGGAGGTACCACTTACCCTTGGATCCCTGTTGAGGGTGACTGGGTGGCGTGGGTGAAGCAACCAGTCCTCAGGCTCCTGATGTGGATAGGTGAGGACCCTGCTTAATAAGCAGAATGGTGTAAAACATCACGAACCTGCCTGTGCACCATATAGCTGAAACAGTTGAAGTTAGACTTCAGGTATATATCCTGTTGTACTCTGCTAATGAGGGCCTGTGCTGTCGAAATGGGCCCACACAGGTCTCTGCAGGAGTGAAAGGCATTCAAAGTCTGTGGACTGCTTATGCCTGTGTCTAGGCAAAGGAGCTGTTTCTGCCTTGAGTTCCCAGCTTAGGGGAGCCGGCAGATTATTTTTTTCCCCCTGTTAATTTGTTCCTTCTCCAAGGCTGGGAGGATGGCTCAGGGCACATGACAGGCCCTACATCCAGCCCAGGGAAAGTGGCTATCACTGAAGCCGACTCAGGACTCGGTGCAGATCAGAGAGAGGTCAGTTAAATGGGAGAGAGTTTTTTCCAAAGAGGTATTTTTTGGTCTGCCCAGTAGATTAGACGCAAGTACTTATCTTTTGCCGAGAGCGCCACTTTTTGCTGATTCTGAGAAACTCTGGTGGCGTAGTGGTTAAGTGCTATGGCTGCTAACCAAAAGGTCAGCAGTTCGACTCTACCAGGCACTCCTTGGGAACTCTATGGGGCAGTTATACTCTGTCCTATAGGGTCACTATGAGTTGGAATTGACTTGACAGCAACGGGTTTTTTGGGGGGGCGTGAGTGAACTCTCCACTGCTTGGCCTCTCCCGATGTAGAAAACATGTCCCAAATGCCACTGCTTGTCTTACCACACTTGTGCCAGCAGGTCCCACCTACAGGGTGCTGGTTCCTACCGGGTCAGGTTTGGCAGCTCCTCCCTGCTTCTGAACCATCCTTTACTCTCCCTGCCACTCAACCCGATTCCTCAACTTTGCCTTTGATGTTTAGGGCTCCTAGATTGTCATATACAATCGATTCACTTGTTTTTTGGGGTCTTTATTATAAGAGGGACCACCGGAAGTGTCTGACTACTCTGTCATCTTGGCCCTGCCTCTCTAGTACTCCACCTGGGCCTGGAACTTGAACGAACAAATCAGCCCCAAGTCTAGAGAAAGTGCCTCTCTTGCCCTTGGTGGACGCTGGTAGAGCTGAGCAGCTTATCTTGCTCCATAAAAAGCAGTGTGTTGTCCCAAATTCTCATAAAAAGACCAGACTTAATGGTCTGACTGAGACTAGAAGGACCCCAGTGGTCATGGCCCCCAGACCTTCTGTTGGCCCAGGACAGGAACCATTCCTGAAGCCAACTCTTCAGACATGGATTGGACTGGACAATGGGTTGGAGAGGGATGCTGGTAAGGAGTGAGCCTCGTGGAACAGGTGGACACTTGAGACTATGTTGGCATCTCCTGCCTGGAGGGGAGATGAGAGGGTGGAGGGGGTTAGAAGCTGGCAAAATGGACATGAAAAGATAGAGTGGAGGGAGAGAGCGGGCTGTCTTATTAGGGGGAGAGTAATTGGGAGTGTGTAGCAAGGTGTATATAAGTTTTTGTGTGAGAGACTGGTGATTTGTAAACTTTCACTTAAAGCACAATAAAAATTACTAAAAAAAAACTGCGTCATACACTGCCTCTGAGATTTCCCATCCTCAGGTGATTTGGCACCCTGAGAGCCCCACTGAGGTGATGTGGAGGAGTGTAAGGGCAGGCCTAGTGGCATGCACAGGTCACTAGCTATGAGAGAGCCCCTGTTGCATTTTCATCAGAGGCTAGCATTTCTAACTATGTCCAGAGAATGTTTCAGTAAAACACAGGCATACATAGATTTGAGCCAGACATTTTCTTTTCTCTCGTTCATTTATTAAATATTTATTACCTTCTAGATGCCAGTGGGAGCCCTGGTGGTTAAGAGATGGGCTGCTAGCCAAAAGGTCAGCAGTTAGAATCCACCAGCTGCTCCTTGGAAACCCTATGGGGCAGTTCTACTCTGTCCTATAGGGTTGTTATAAGTCAGAATCAACTCAGTGCCCAATGGCAACAGGTTTGTTGTTGTTTTATTTTATTTAGATGCCAGTTGGAGATATAATCTATCATTGGCCAAAGGTGGAGGTAGCTGATAGCAGGGAGGAGGGGTTCAGCTTCAGTGGCTTTGCTGTCAGTGTCACACGTTCCATGCACAGACACACGGCATTTCCCAGGAAGCAAGCCCAGGCTTTGGCTAAGTGTCCTAGATGAACATACTCAGGACTACCTTTTTAGTTGCCCTTCCTTCAGTGGCAAGCATCTCAATTCTTGCTTGTCCTAAATTTTCTTCTTTCACTCTTTATGTATGGCCTCCTCAATTCATGTTCTCACCGCTGTGATAAATTCAAAGGCTTTTTTGTCTTCATCCAGAGCCCAGACCACCTGTCTGTGAGTACAGAGGAATTGCATCTTGACCCTCCAAACTTATCTTGTGACAGACCTGCCTGAGGCCTGTATACCTCCTTTCCACGGCTGTTCTAAATCTCACCTTGTGACAGCCTTGCCTTTACCGTCCTGGACTCATGCACACGCTGTAGCCCACAGTTCATATCCTGTGGCAGATGACAGTTCACAATAGCTATTGAGTACAGATGAGTCTCAAAGAAGAAAGGGAATTAAAATTTCAATGTCAGTCTCAGATTGGCCTCAGAAGGCTCCATGACTCTTAGTTATTTGCCCTTGGCACACTGGTATTTTATGTGGGCAGGGTGAAACTGGCTGTGGTTGGGGTGAGACTTTGAGCTTTTGATTTGTTCCCTTATTTTGGAAGGATTAAAAAACTGTTATATATTCTGGGGTAATTTTAGTATTAGTATTAATTTTTGTCACATATGTATAAGGCAGGGTGAAAAGAGAATGCTCAATCACTATTACTAGGTTCATCTTTTTTCAGAGAACATGTCTTCAAAAGGCAGATTTTGATGACTTGACACTTGGTGTACAAATAACTCGAAATATAAGAATCAGCAGAAAGCCAATTCCTATGAGGCAGATGTCAAATATACCCCAGATCTCCACATTCACCAAGCTGCCATACCACTCCATCTCTGACACTGGCCCCTTTCCCTCCCTTCAGCATTCTTCCTTCCCCCGTTTGGGTTCTGCAGTTGGCTGCAACGTCTCACAGAACTCATGAACTGTACTTACAGTTAAGTGGTTTATTAAGGAACAGGGTGCAACTTGGGATCAGGATTGATGGGCTACAGCTCAGGATCAGGAAGCATGTAGGCAAAGTCTCTTCCAGTGCAGGACATCTGTCTCAGCTCCTCTTGGCCTCTCAGGCCACCTCTTGGCCCCTGAGGACAGGCTTCTCTTGGCTCTGCCACCAGCTCTGCTGCTGGGCTGCATCCGGGCCTCTCACTGTCTTCAATGTTACAGCCTTTGACCTGTGTTTCAGCTCTTCACCAGGAGTAGATTCTGTCTCAAGAAAAACCATTTTCTCTGCTCATCCATAAGAAGCAACTTGTCATTTGTTAAACTTTTATCATGAGATTTCAGCAATTCAGTCACATCTTCAGGCTGCACTTCTAATTCTAGTTCTCTAGCTATTTCCACCACATCTGCAGTTGCTTTCTCTACTGAAGCCTTGAACCCCCCAAAATCATCCATGAGATTGAAATCAACTTCTTCCAAACTCCTGTTAATGTCGATATTTTGAACTCCTCCCATGAATCATGAATGTTCTCAACGGCATCTAGAATGATGAATCCTTTCCAGAAGGTTTTCAATTTACATTGCCCAGATCCATCAGAGGAATCACTACCTATGGCACCTATGGCCTTATGAAATGTATTGCTTAAATGACAAGACTTGAAAGTTGAAATTGCTCCTTGACCCATGGGCTGCAGAATGGGCTTTGCGTCAGCAGGCATGAAAACAGTAATCTCCTGGTACATCTCCGTTAGAGCTCTCGGGTGACCAGGTACATTATCGATGAGCAGTAATATTTTGAATCTTTTTTTCTGAACAGCAGTTATTAGCAGTTGGCTTAAAATATTCAGTAAACCATGTTGTAAACAGATGTGCTGTCATCCAGACTTTGTTGTTCCATTTATAGAGCAAAGACAGTAGATAGAGCCTAATTGTTAGAGGCCCTAGGATTTTCAGAATGGTAAATGAGCTCTGGCTTCAGCTTAAAGTCACCACCTGCATTAGCCCCTAACCAGAGAGGCAGCCTGTCCTTTGAAGCCAGGTGTTGACTTCTTCTCTCTAGCTATGAAAGTCCTAGATGACATCCTCCCCCAACATAAAGCTGTTTTGTCTACATTGAAGATCTGTTATTTAGTGTATCCACCTTCATTAATCAGCTGAATCTTCTGGATAATTTGCTGCAGCTTAAAAAAAAAAAAATTTTTTTTTTTTTTTTTCCCTACATCAGTACTTGCAGCTTCACGTTGCACTTTTATGTTATGGAGACGGCTTCTTTCCTTAACCGTCATGAAACGACCTCTGCTAGCTTCAAACTTTTCGTCTGCAACTTCCTCCTCTCTCTCAGTCTTCATAGACATGAAGAGAGTTAGGGCCTTGCTCTGGATTAGGCTTTGGCCTAAGGGAATGTTGTGGCTGACTTAATCTTCTATCCAGACCACTAAAACTTTCTCCGTATCAGCAATCAGGCTGTTTCACTTTATTATTCGTGTGTTCGCTGAAGAAACACTTAATTTCCTTCAAGAACTTTTCCTTTGCATTCACAACTTGGCTGTTTGGTGCAAGACGCCTTGCTTTTGCCCTATCTCAGTTTTCAACATACCTTCCTTACCAAGCTTAATCATTTCTAACTTTTGATTTAAAGTGATAGATGTAGGACTCTTCCTTTCGCTTGAACACTTAGAGGCCATTGTAAGGTTATTAATTGGCCTAAGTTCAGTATTGTCGTGTCTCAGGGAATAGGGAAGCCTGAGGAGAGGGAGAGAGATGGGGGAATGGCTGATTAGTGGAGCAGTCAGAACACACACCATCTTATGTGGGCACGATTCGTGGTGCCCCAGAACGATTACAATAGTAATATCAAAGATTGCTGATCACAGATCAACATAACGCATACAATAATAATGAGAAAGTTTGAAATATTGCGGGAATTACCAAAATGTGATGCAGAGACATGAAGTGAGCACATGCTGTTTGTAGACTTACTCCACAAAGGGTTGCTACAAACCTTCAATATCTGTGAAGCACAATAAAGCCAAGTGCAATAAAACGAGGGATCCCTTACATACTATGACATTCATTCTTTTAAAGTATATAATTCAGTAGTTTTTAGTATATTCACACAGTTGCAGAACCATCAATCACCACTATTTAATTTCAGAACATTCTCATCACCCCAAAAGAAACTGTCATGGATGGAATTATGTCCCCCCAAAAATGTGTATCAATTTGGCTGAGACATGATTCCCAGTATTGTGTGACTGTCCTCCATTTTGTGATTGTAATTTTATGTTAAAGAGGATTAGGGTGGAATTGTAACATCCTTACTTAAAAAAAAAAACCTTTTTTTTTTTTACTTTGATCCAGTGTAAAGGGAGTTTCCCTAAGTTGTGGCCCACATCACCTTTTATCTTGAAAGAGATAAAAGGGAAGCAAGCAGAGAGTTGGGAACCTCATACCACCAAGAAAGCAGGGGTAGGAGCAGAGTGCGTTCTTCGGACCTGAGGTTCGTGTGCTGAGATGCTCCCAGACCAAGGGGAGACTGTTGACAAGGACCTTTCTCCAGACCTGACAGAGAAAGCCTTCCTCTGGAGCTGACACCCTGAATTTGGCTTGTAGCCTACTAGACAGTGAGAGAATAAATTTCTCTTTGTTAAAGCCATCCACTTGTGGCATTTCTGTTATGGCAGCACTGGATGATTGAGACAGAATCCCCCAACCTATCAGCAGTCACTCCCCATTCCTTCTTGCTCCTGGCCCCTGAAAACCACTGGTTTACTTTGTGTCTAAAAATTTGCCTATTCTGGATGTTTTATATAAATGGAATCATGTAATATATGGCACTTAGTGTCTGATTTCTTTAACTTAGCACAGTATTTTCAAGGTTCATCCATGTCATGGCATGTATCAGTACTTCGTTTGTTTTTACTTGCTGAACAATGGTCCACTGTATGTATAACACCACGTTTTGTTTATCCATTTATCTGTTGTGGACATTTGGGTTGCTTCTGCTTTTTGACTATTATGAATAATGCTGCCTTGAACATTCACGTAGAGATTTTTATGTGGGCATATATTTTCAGTTCTTTTGAGTATACATCTAGAGTAGAATTGCTGGGTCATATGGTAACTAAGTTTAACCTTTTGAGGAGCTGCCAAACTATCTTCCAAGATGTCTGCACTGTTTTACAATTCCACCAGCAATATATGGGGATTCCAATTTTTCCACATCCTTGCCACAATTGTTATTTTCTCTTTTTTATTTTAGTTCTTCAGTTTTTTTTCATTTTTTTAACTTTATTTATTTTGCTGTTGTTGAGAATATACATAGCACAGCATAAATCAATCAATTCAACAGTTTCCACATGTACGTTCAGTGACATTGATTATATTCTTCAAGCTGTGAAACCATTCTCACCCTCTTCTGAATTGTTCCTCCCCCGTTAACATAAACTCACTGCCTTCTAAGGTTTCCATCTAATCTTTTGAGTTGCTGTTGTTAGTTTGCTCCCATGCAGGTAGTTCTTAAAAAAGCACAGTGCTTAAGGTAGACATTCTTTCCTAGTTAAACTAAACTATTGTTTGGTTTTAAGAAGACTTCAGGGAATATTTTTGGTTTAAGGTTTAAGGATTATCTCAGGGCAATAGTTTCAGGCTCCAGAAAGTCTAGACTCTATGAGAATTTGGAATTCTGTTCTGTATTTCCCCCTTTTGATCATGATTCGTCTGTAGAAGCTTTGATAAAAATGTTCAGTAATGGTAGCTGGGTACCATCCAGTTCTTGTCTCATGGCAGAGGAGGCAGTTGTTCATAACTCTTCTTTAATAATGAAAAACATTTTATTATTTAAACACTTGGCAAAACACACACACAGCCGTGTAATAGAAAGCCATCTGCCTCCTGAACTGCTTCACCCCTCCTGATTCCAAGTCTCATTCTCACAGCAAACCACCTTTTGTTGTTTTTCCAGTGGTTACCATCATCATTTGAAAGATTTCTTGATTCACACTTAATTAGTATTGTTTTTCTTATTTTTTGAGTTTCATTTACTTTTTATTACTTTCAGACATTTTAAAAAGCAGAGTAATATAAACCCCCACATTCCCATCGCCAGCTACAGCAATCATCAACTCAAAACCACTCTTACCAACTATTTTTTTCATTTATGTATCACCTTAAGGTGTTAGTTGTTGATTTCCCTATCGAAAAATGAGGATGTGGCTCATTTATACTACCCCTTTCAAACTTTGTGTAGTAAATTGTTTTTAACTTTTCTATTACTCTTGCAGTTTTAAATAAATACTTAAGTCTCTGGTTCTTGCTGCATCAACCTTAGACAGTATTGCTTAGCTAACCTGGCCGTGTAAGTGAGGATATTCATGGCCTGCCTCTCCTTCTTTACTTCTGCTCTTACCTCCCAACCATTTTTTGCCATATCTTTAATATTGTCAGGTTGATAGCATTTATAGTCTGTTCTGTAATCCGACTCATAGTGACCCTATAGGATAGAGTAGAACTGCCCCATGGGGTTTCCAAGGCTGTAATCTTTACGGAAGTAGACTGCCGCATCTTTCTTCTGCGGAGCGGCTGGTGGGTTTGAGCCACCGATCTTTTGGTTCGCAGCTGAGCGCTTTAGTCACTGTGCCACTTAGGCTCCATAGCTATAATTAGTCCTTTATGGTTTGTCTTTTGGTTTCTGTCTTTGTCTTAGAACTTGAGAATCAACAGGTTTTACATTATTATATAATGACTGCAAATATTGTTCACCAAAGAGCTACATAATGTACTAGGATTACATTTGTTTTCTGCAGACTCAGTGTAACAGCCCTTGTGCCATTGCAGAAGAGTGTTCTAAGTACCCATTAGATAACCTTTTGGCTTTAGAAATACATGGTAGTCGGCAGGACTTATGGACCCATTCTGCAAGTTCTCTTACTTACTGTTTACATCACATGCGACCTTATGTTATTTAATCATTTCATGCATTGTGTCCTTAATTAGAGAGAGGGCTTCTCAAGAGGGAATTGGGCTCTCCTTTTTTGCTCCTCAGAAGCCCTCACCAATTGTAATCTGTCAGTAAATTAAATTGGTTTCTCCAAAAACTACAAACCATAACTTCATTTGTCAAGTAAATATAACCAATGCCATCAAAGTGATGTGACACCATCGTAATTCTACATATACTTTATTTTATGATGAGTTATAAATATATAAATATTAAAAAAATAAAGCTATTAAAATTCATAAATTAAAATATTCATCTTCCACACTTTGAATATTTCTCCTTCATGATCGTCTTTAGCCTTTCCAAGAAGTCTTTCAATGTAGTCGTCCTGTCTTCATTCACAGGACAGTAATCCTACAAAAGAAATGTATTATTAGCTTGCATTGGTAAGCATTTCAGTCTTGCTGTCACCAACTGTCTACTTGAATCAAGCCTACTCTGGCACTTACCACTGGAAAATTATCACATCAGGGTTTCCAGCCTAGCTTGATTGGGAGTCTGATTCTGCCCCTACACTAGCAGGATTTGCATGTTTTCAGGTACTTACACTCCTAGAAATGGTTACCATACTACCACTAACTGTCTGCAATCAGGGGGTGCCACAGTCACTGGAGAGGTGTGTCGCAGCTAGGTGCTGCTCAGGGGGAGTAACATGAAGATGGAGGCTCAGACCCAGCCACTGCCATTCTGGGCCTTCTGCCTGGCCACCTGGACTGCTGAGAGGGAGAGATTCAACCACCTGGCCCTCCTGCCCAGTAGACACTACAGCATGGCAGGACTTCAGGCCGCTATTGCAGTTTGAATCTCATCTTTACTATTGTTTAATTGCATTGCTTAGGACCAACCACTTAATTTATAAAAGCTTCAGTTTCCTTCTTTGTAAAATGGGGATAACGGTACCTACTTTATAATTGAGAAGGCTAAAAGACAGAATGTGTGTTTGTCGGCTCTTCATTCTACTACCTTATTTTATAACTAAGGCAACAGACCCAGGAGGGGATGAATGACGATACTATCTAAGGCAAGTTTCTCCACTTGGTATTAAATAACATCTACTCTTTCCCACTTAACCCTGGTGGTGTAGTGGTTAAGTATTACGGCTGCTAACCAAGAGGTTGGCAGTCAAATCTGCCAGGTGCTCCTTGGAAACTCTATGGGGAAGTTCTACTCTGTCCTATAATGTTGCTATGAGTCGCAGTTGACTCGGTGGCAGTGGGTTTGGTTTTTGCTTTGGGTTACTGTTTCCCACAAGGACTTTTGCCCCTGTAATTATTCTCCCTGTCTCCTATACCATCATTTCTCTCTACTCTACTCTACTCCGTCATTTCTGTTGATAGATTAACATTCCGAAAGAACTTCGAAGAAATTTCCCTCACTCCATACTTGCCCTTTAGGTATTGTTCCATTGCTTTGCAACCTTATAACAAAACACCTCAAAAGAGTTTTCTATATTAATTGTCACTTCTTTTTCACTCCTTGTCCCCATTCTCTATTGAGCCCACTCCAATCAGACTTCCACCCCGGCCTCTCCACTGAGGCCATGTATGTTAGCATCACCAATGGCCCTCCATCTTGCCAAATTCAGTGGCTGTCTTCAGTCTTCAACTTACTTGACCTTTCAGTACACTGGATACAGTTCATCACTCTCTCCTTCTTAAAAGAGTTTCTTCACTTGGCTTCTAGGACACCACACACAGTTGGATGGTCTCCTGCTTTGCTGACTACTTCGTCTCAGTCTCCTTTGCTGAATCCCCTTCCTCTTTCTGACCTCTGTATGTTAGAATGCCTCAGGGATCAGTCCTTGAATCTCTTCTTTTCTCTATTTCATTCAGTCCTGTGACTTTTAATCGCATCCAAGGAATCTCCATTTTATATCACAAGGTCTGACTTCTTCGCTAAACTCCAAACTTTTTCAACCATGTTCTCAACATTTCTACTTGGCTATCTAGTAAGCACCTCAAATTTACTATGTACAAAATTGAACTCCTGATCTTCCACTCAGCCTCTAGCCCTGGTTTGCCCCTAGTCTTCCTTGTCTCTGTAAACAGTGCCAGCCATCCCCCCAAGGGGCTCAGGCCAAGAACTAAAAGGTTACCTCTTGCTCTTCTCTTTTTCTGACACCTCAACTGTCAGCAAGTCCATCTGGCTCTAACCCAAATCCAACCACCTCCACTGCCCCCCACCCTTACCCAAGCCACCATCATCTCTAATCCAGATTACTAGTAGAGCTTCACCAACAGGCCATTTGCTTCTATACTTACCACTATTTACCCACAGTAGTCAGAGTGATCAAACCCTTCAGGTGCTTCCCACCATATATGGGACAGAATCCAAAGACCCTGTGTGATCCAACCTCCTCCTAAACTCCCCCTTCCTTGCTCCAATCCAGCCACACTGGCCTTCCTGATCTTTGAACACATGAAGCATATTTCTACCTTAGGGCCTTTGTACAACTGTTCCCTCTGCGTGGAATGTTCTTCCTCCAGTTGGTCACATAGTCGGCTCCCTCACTTAATTCAGATATCTACTCAGATGATGTCACTAATGCCTAAATCAGACTCCCTCTTCCATGTCCCCTATGTTTATTATATTTTTCTTCATAGCACTTATCATACTGGACATCATAGTACATGCTTATTTGTTTCTGCAACTCTTTCACTAGAACATTCCATGAGATCTGGGACTCTGCCTCCTTGTCTTATTGCCAGTGCCTAAAACAGCACCTGGCACTTAGTAGAGCCTCAACAAATATTTGTTGAATGAGTGAATGAATGGGTTAATTAATCTAGGACAAAATAACTAATAAGGAAGAACAGTTAGAAGCATGGTTGTCGAGAATCAGGAGCTAAGTTGTCAGCATAATATAGCTTACCAGGTTTGTCATGCTGCTGAGGCTTCTACTGAGTCCTCTCAGGTATTTGGTAAAGCATTCGTGGCGTTTAGAGACCTGCCAAAGCACAGTAGTAGCTCTGCAGAAGGTTTCTTTCTCGGTTGTGTTCTAGAAAGAGAAATGTCACAGATAGCCATGTGTGAGTTCTATTATGATCATGGGAGAGGGATTTTTCCTTCTGATTTCTTCTTTCCAAGTGGACAGTTAGAGAAGGCAAGTTTGCTCAACTACGGATCAGGTATTCAAGTATTCCAGCCTCATGAATGAAGGCAGCTGTCCATTCTGTGAAGAGCCTCTCCCAATTACCTACACATGCAGCAACTGTCTCCTCAGAACCTCCCAGTTTCTTTTCTCTTTACAGGGTTTTGCTGAAAGGACCTTCAGCTACCTTAGACTTAATTTTGAACAAAGAAGCAAGAGTTCTCTCTCCCCTTTACCAGTAAGAAATTTTAGATAAAGCAGGAGTGTGTTTGTCCAGGATTTAGAAGCAGAGCAGATTAGGGATGGCAGGAGTGAAGGGCACTAACAGTTATGCAGTATATACTCAGTAAAGACCAAGCTCCGTTGTAGGTGTTTTACGTGCGTGTCTCCTTCAGACCTGCCAATAGCCATGTACAGTAGGATTTTTTTTTTTTTTAATCCTTATTCTACAAGTGAGGAAACAGATGCAAACTTAAGGTACCTGAATAAAGGCACCCAACTAGGTAAGTGGCATAGTGGGGCTTTAAATACCAAACCATCTGTCTCCACAGCCCATGTCCGTTTCCGTGCTGTTCTTCCTGTGGAAGGTGCCCACATGTGCTCTTGGTCTGATTCTGCTCTCTGTCATGCCTGAAAGCTTTAAAATCCAGATTTCCCTGAGATCATTCATGCTCGTGAATAAATAAATGCCATCCTTTGCCCTGGACGCTACTGCTTCAGGCAGCATTCACTCTCCAATTAACCCACCATGGGAGATAGAAATGCCTGTAGAAGCTCATGGTCCTTTGAGGAGAGAAAGCATTTCCCTACAAAGCTAAAGTGCACAGATTGGGGCAGGATGCTCCAGAATCTGGCCTGTAGAGATCAAAGGAGGCCTCTGGGAGAGGGAGCCGGTGAGCTGGATGGACCTTGGACAGGGCTTTGATAAGGGGCCACTGGCCTCAAATGTTGGAGGATCAAGATCTCCTTGGAATGCTGGCAGTTCTGATGTGGGTCTGGCCACATGGGCTTTTCCGGGGTATGCTGGGCCTTGGAAGGGGGGATGTACAAGTGGGGAAACAGCTCCTGCTAGGGAACATGGGAGAAGGATTGTCTCAGTCTGAACCAGGCGTGATGTGTGCTCTCATTTTCCACGTACCTTTGAAGACAAAGACACAGAGCCTGGAGAGTGGTCTGAAAGTAAGCCTCATCCAGCTCCGATGGAGAAAGCTCTCTCTAGCCTCAGCTACGGCATGGCACAGCACGCTCTAGTCCCTTGCTACTCAAAGTGTGGCCTATGGCCCAGCAGCATGGGTACCCCCTGGGAGCTTGTTAGAAATGTGGCATCTCAGGCTCCTCCCCAGATACGCTGGGTCAGAACGTGCAGTAACTAGAGCCTGGGGGATGCATATGAGAAGCTCTGTTCAGCGGCTTTAAAGTTCTACAGCTACATAACTTTTTTTTCTTTTTCCTGATTATAAAGGTAATGTATGTTTAGTATAAAAATAATATATATTCAACAAAGAGGAATTCATGCATTATCCTATCGCTCAGAGATAAATGCTGTTAATATTTTGGTAAATATAGTCCCAGGTTTTTTAATACATCTTTTTTTTTTTTTTTTTCAAAATAAGGACCCATTATAGATAATGTTTTGTGACTGTGCTACACATATACTACAAGCATTTTCTTAAGTCAGTCATAGTTTTCCAGAACATCGGATTGCGGGCCACATAGAAACCCACTGTATGTGGGTGCCACAGTTGACCTAGTCAGCCCCCTAGTGTTGCCCAGGTTTTTTCTCCTGTAAATAATGCTGCAGTGAATAATCTCATGTGTAAATCTTTGTGTTCATCTCTTATTTCTTCAGACTAAATTCTAACAGTACAGTTCCTACTTTAATTTTTTTTCTTTTTCAGGAAGATCTAGAACCAGGCTAAAGGACCAGAGCCTCAGACCACAAAAGCTTGTCTCTCTTTACCCTTTGGGGCTTGGTGGCCGGTGGGCAGAGCCTTTGGAAGGATAGGCACTTATCAAACTGGCTGAGAGTCACTCTTGGTCCCTAGTTGGAAATTTCTCTTTGAAACTTTACAAACGGTGCCGGTATCTCTCTGGGCTCTGGGAGTTGAGAAACCTCATCTAAAGCACCAGCCTCTCCAGGCTTTGCAGGAGAGTGGAGGTGATGAGGACAAACTGAAGGCCGACGCTACCTGGGTATCAGACGTAGGTGTGCACCCGCTCTGCTGTATAGACAGCTGTGAGGTCCAAAAGGAGAACCCCTTTGCTTATTTTTCCATCACAGCCTAGTGAGACTTTTCTGAAACTTTGCCTTGGAGCCTAGATGTTAAGCTGCCTCTTTGTTTGGCTTTTCCTCCCACATACCACCTGTGCAATTTTTAATAAACAATCTTTCCTTGTTCTGAAATATCTTACTAGATAAATAAGCAGTGCTCAGTCTTTGAAGGAAAATAAAAGAAGAGTGAGATTGTTAATTCAGGAGGTGTGGCAGCAGTTTGGGGGAAAGCGTAGGAGGCAGTAAGAGTGAAGGAAGGCGGTGCGGGCTTGTTCTAGGAGAGGCCTACGCGTGTGGTGAGGGGGGCATGTGAGGACCCAGTGACAGTGGAGCCAAGGACCAAGGGAAGCAGTGAGCATGGTGTGGGGGTGGGGGGGCTCGTCTAGAGACGGCCCAGACCGGGGATAGCCCCCGGGCTTGAAGTTATCATCCTGCAGGGCTTGATCATCTCAAACCACCAGCCCCCTCCTTAAAATCACTGTTCCGTTACACCCAATCTTTGCCTTTAATCAAGGGTTATATCATCTTGAAATAACACTTTCTACTAACTCAAGCATTGGATTCCAACCAACCTTCAAAATCACTTTCACATCTTCAGATGTGGAAACCAAGGCACAAAGAGCTGTGGAGACTTGTCAAAGGCCACACAGCAAGTAAATGGCAGAAAGGAGCTAAAACCACAGGCTGTCTTACTTCCAGACCCTGGGCACATCCTCTGGGCCAGTCCTAACCAGTGAGCTAGATGGCCCCTTCCCTTGGCTTTGGTAGAGCCCTCTCAACAGTGCAGCTCCCCTTCTGGAGAAACCAGAGCACAGTGCATGTGAACTCAGCTTCTAGAAGGTACAATCTGAGTTGGAAGGACCTGTGTGTGCACGTGTGTGTGTGTGTGTGTGTGTGTATACACATACACATGTATACATATACACATGTATACACAAATTATGTACATATATACAATTATGTACATATATGTACCCATTGTCATCGATTGATTTTGACTCATGGCAAACCCATGTGTTACAGAGTAGAACTGCTCTATGGGGTTTTCTTGGCTGTAATCTTTATGGAAGCAGGTCACCAGGCCTTTTTTCCGCAGTGCCACTGGGTGGGTTTGAACTACCAACCTTTAGGTTTGTAGATGAGCTCAAACTGTTTGCGCCTCCCAGGGACATATGTAAAAAACCAAACCCGTTGCCATCGAGTCGATTCTGACTCATAGCGACCCTATAGGACAGAGTAGTACCGTCGCATAGAGTTTCCAGGGAGCGCCTGGTGGATTCAAACTGCTGACTCTTTGGTTAGCAGCCATAGCACTTAACCACTATGCACCCAGGGTTTCCTCTATAGACATACATACACATACATACATACATATAATTTTATCCTTCATATCTTGAAATAATCCTTAATGAAATGAGATTGTCCAGATAAAGGGCTGAAGAACCATTTTCCTCAGCAAGGAGTAGGGGCTCTGTTCTATAGCCAGGTGACCCTGCCAAGTCATCCCCTGTAGTACAGGTGGAAAGCAGGTGGTTAGGGGACCACTGGTAAATTGAGGCTTTGGGGCTTTCATTCTCAGTCGTGTGTTTCCATGAAAACAGGAACTGAAGAGCACAAAGCTATTGATATGGCTGTAGTCATGTGTTTGTCAGAGAAAATGCACTATCAGCTGTCAAATCTATCTCCTCCCACTACAGATAGAGGGGCGGGGGTGAGATGGCGCGGGGGGGTGGAAAGGCGAGATGCCGGAGCAGCCATTAGCAGGGATGTGTCAGGGCCAGTTGGTCCAACAGGACAGGCCTGGAGTAGACTGGGAGGAGCTGGGCAGGACAGAGCAAGTTAGAGTCTCTGGACAGCGGCCCCGGAGCCCAGCGGGCTCTAGGTGACCCGCTGCAGGAAAGGAGGGGCTCTGGCGATAGCTGTTCCGTTCCATAGGAAGTCTCTTAGACAAAATGAAAGCTCCCTCAACCTGTAATCTCAATATCTGTTTTTGTGAGAGATTTGGGTTTTCAGAAACATATGGGCCAGAAAAATTCTCTCCTTCAACAAGCATTCATTGAGTGCCTTCTGTGTTCTGGGTACTACCAGGGGCTGGGTAAAACGTGACATAGCTTTCCCTTGACCAGAATCTGAATTAGGATCACAAAATCCAAGATTTCTATTACACATCTTCTAAAGCAAGTGAAACCAGAAACATAAAAACATGCTTGAGATTAAAGATCAGAATTCTCATTCTTTGAAAACATTTAAAACCTTACAGTTCATTTGGGCCTTCTCGTTTTCCATTACAGAAGTTTCTTGTTCAACTGGATGGCTCTATTCTCCCAAATCACCCATCTTCTAAACCATACCATGGCTTCTTACCTTCGGGGCAGCAAAGGCGTCTGCTACAGTCAACTCGGTGCACGCATGCTTGGCACAGGAATGAGAGAGCAAAAGACAGAGTTAGTCCTAGGTGGGCGTCTCTCACCCCCACCCCTCCCAGACTGAGAACATTTCCTACAATCCCTCTGAAACAAAGCACCAGGGGAGAGAATTCTCAGCTATGCTCCCTGCCCTGGCATCAACCACCAGCTACAAACTTCTCTACATTCATTACATTCTTCTCATAGCCTAAGAAATACCCACAACATCACCAAAGCTCACTGCCAGAACATCTGGAGGGATGGTGCCAGATAGCTTACTCACCTTTTTCTCTGTGAGGAAGTTCAAAGTTTTGATGATCTCTCTTAAGATATTACCACATGTTTGGCCGTGGATGAAGTTGCTGGTACATACTAGTAGGCACAACAGAGTTGGAATCAGTTGAGAGGTGAGACCCATTAATAGATCTCTATTTGCAGTGGCAATGTGAGACAATTAGTTTACCAGGAGAAGCTAACAATGCAATTCTGACAAAGATATCTCTATATATAGATTTAAAGTTGCTGAAACCAAGGGAAAATGAGTTTACATTGGAAATTTTCGTTACACCAGATTGTCAGTCTTTTGGGGCCAATCAGAACCTCTCTTCCAGGAGAAAAAAAATGCCTCACAGAAACAGGTAAAATGTTCCTGTGAAATCAGACCAATAGGAAAATGAAACTTTTTTTTTTTTTTTTTTTAATTTACTACACAGTTTCGGCATAGGAAATTACACCATAATTTGCTCTTTAGATTAATCTTATCAGTTTGGGTTGCTGCTGGCTTTTTACTTTGCATAGAAGGAAGAGGCCACGGGTGTCCGAATTTGCTTTAGCGCAGTCCTCCTAGGGGAAAGATAAAGTAATATCAAGAAAGTTTGACTTGAATGGAATTTCAACCTGGCTTCTTCCAAGTATGGGTGGCATCTTGGAAACTATCCTGTCGTGGAAAATTCTATCTGGGGTTCTTTCTCTGAGTAGGAGGAAAGTAGGAAGCACAGATTCTCTCTTGTGTTAGCTCTCACGGGAGTCTTTTCTCCAGGACAGGTGCCATCGGGGGGCCTAGGTTGGGCCTCAGCAGGTCCAGAAGACATTTAACAATAGGGAGGCCCTAGGCAGAGTGTATCTACCCCAAAGTTTCAGGAACAGCCACTTTTTTTTTTTTTTAATTGTGCTTTAAGTGAAAGTTTACAAATCAAGTCGGACTCTCATACAAAAATATATAAACACCTTGCTATATACTCCTAATTGCTCTCCCCCCTAATAAGACAGCGCACTCCTTCCCTCCTGTATTTCTTTTTGTGTCCATTCAGCCAGCTGCTGACCCTCTCTACCCTCTCATCTTCCCTCAGACGGGAGATGCCAACATAGTCTCATGTGTCTCCTTGATCCAAGAAGCTCATTTCTCATAAGTATCATTATTTATCCCATAGTCCAGTCCAATCCCTGTCTGAGGAGTTAGCTTTTGGCATGGTTCCTGTCTTAGGCTAACAGAAGGTCTGGGGACCATTACCTCCAGGGTCCTTCTAGTCCCAGACCATTAAGTCTGGTCTTTTTACAAGAATTTGGGGTCTGCATCCCACTGCTTTCCTGCTCCCTCAGGGGTTCTTTGTTGTGTTCCCTGTCAGGGCAGACATCGGTTGTAGCTGGGCACCATCTAGGTTTTTCTGGTCTCAGGCTGATGTAGTCTCTGGTTTATGTGGCCCTTTCTGTCTCTTGGGCTCATAATTACCTTGGGTCTTTGGTGTTCTTCATTCTCCTTTGCTCCAGGTGGGTTGAGACCAATTGCTGCATCGTAGGTGACCGCTTGCTAGCGTTTAACACCCCAGATGAGGAACAGCCACCTTTAACTTAGACACATCCTCAGCTAAGTAGGAAAAAAGACCACAATCTTGCCGATTTAAAAATCCCATTTGTCAATGACCTACCAACCACCTTTTTAAATCTAGTTTGTGTGAAGCTGGCGAGGTGCCCCTTACCTCACCCCGACAGTAAATGACAGGGCCCCACCGTTCACTTAGATGCACGAGCCCCTGCGCAGTGGCCCTTTTTTCCTCACGACACCCCCACCCTCTGAAGAGCAGAGCTTCATGGGGCAGCGGGACCCCCGTGCCCTAGAATGCACTCTGCTTTTTTCACCCAGAGGGTGTTTCCACTCTGGTCCCCTTTCCTTGGTTTCTGACCTTCCTCTCCCTACTCCTTTCCTCTGGATCCTTAGAAATGTTTATGGCTAAGGCTGTGCCTGTGCTTCCGATCATGTTACAATGCCTTGGGCTCTGCCGAGGAGAGGATCTGGATAAATGTATCAGGAAGGCCCTTGGGCCGTATTTAGGATCCTTCCATTGGGACTGAAGGAGAGTTTATGAGAACAGCAGGGGGTTCCTTCAGGGATAGGCAGAGGCTTTGCATCCCGATTAACTACTGTTAGGCGTAAAATGGTGCACACTCTTCTTGAGGAAAAGGTCAAATGAAAACAAGTGAATTTGTAAGGAGCATAAACACCATGGAGGAATGATGCAGAGTAGGTTCTTGAGGGAAGTCGGGGATGCATAGCACACCTCACAAAGCCTTTGGGGTTTGAGGCAGAGCTGGAGGGGAGGGAAGGGAAGGTACTCAGATCGGACCAAACTTCACAGGCTAAGAGCATAGTCCTCCACACGGCTGCCCTCACCTCAGACACCAGCTGCAAGCTCAGGGGGCCCCCATGGCCCTCACTTCTGACCAGCTGACTACAAAGTAGGGGTTCCCATGAGCACCTCCAGGCTCAATAATCCACTAGAACAACTCACAGAGCTCAAGAAAGCACTATACTTAGGATTACAGTTTTATTACAGCAAAAGGATACAAATCAGAACCAGTCAAAGGGAGGGGCGCATAGGGTGAGGTCTGGGAGGGTCCCGGTCATGAAGCTTCTTTGTCCTCAGGATGTGTTACACGTCTGGCACATGGATGTGTGACAATACACAGAATATTGCCGACCAGGGAAGCTCACCCAAGCTTCAGTGTCCAGAGTTTTTATGGGGATTCCATTACATAGGCATGATTGGTTGAATCATTGCCTGCATGGTTGAACCCAACCTCTAGCCCCCCACCTTTCCCCAGAGGTCTTGCTGACATCACTTGGCTCAAAGTTCCAACCCTCTAATCACATGGTTGGTTTTTTTGGCATGACTAGCCCCAACCCTGAGACTATGGGAGTGGCTGGCTCCACTGTGAATGATCTCATTAACAGAAACTATCAGGTGTAGACCTAGGGACCCACCATGAATAGCAAAGACACACCTATCACTCAGGAGTTCCAAGGGTTTAGAGGTTAACCAAGAGCCCAGGTGGTGCAGTGGTTAGGAGCTTGGTTGCTGACTGAAAGGTTGGCTGTTCGAGAACTCACCAGTCACTCCGCAGGAGAAAGATGTGGTAGCCTGCTTCCATAAAGATTACAGCTGTGGAAACCCTATGGGGCAGTTCTACTCTGTCTTACAGAGTTGCTATGAGTCAGAATAGAGTTGACGGTAATAGGTTTTAGAGGTTAGCCTGCAGGAGCAGAGACAAAAGCTAGACAATTTTTCAGATAAAGTTAATTCTTCACTACACAGGAGGTAAGTGGGGCCTGCATGGTCATTGAGGGGTAATAAAAAAGCCATTCAGGTGTTCAGCTCTTGTTCTTCTGAGCACCTGCTGAGGGCCAGGCCCTGCTTTTGGGACTCTCAGAGCAAAGATGGTGAATCACAAAAGGATATGTAGGAACCATAAAATCAGAAGCAGAATATGGCTTTATTTGTTTGGATGTTTTAATGATTGGATGAGGCCACGAAAAAAAGGATAACTTTTAGTACATCAGGGAGTAACCAGAAGGCCCCCTCAAAGGATGTTGTTGTTGTTGTTGTTAGGTGCCGTCTCATAGATTCCAACTCATAGTGACCCTATGTACTACAGAATGAAACACTGCCCTGTCCTGCACCGTGCTCACAATTGTTACACTTGAGCCCATTGTTGCAGCCAATGTGTCAATCCATCTCATTGAGGGTCTTCCTCTTTTTCGCTGACCCTCTTCTTTACCTAGGATGATGTCCTCCAGGGACTGATCGCTCCTGATAACATGTCCAAAGTATGTAAGACATAGCCTCATCATCCTTGCTTCTAAGAAGCAATCTGGTTGTACTTCCTCCAAGACAGATTTGTTCATCCTTTTGACAGCCCATGGTATATTCAATATTCTTTGCGAACACCACAATTCAAAGGCATCAATTCTTCTTCGGTCTTCCTTATTCATTGTCCAGCTTTCACATGCATATGAGGCAATTGAAAATACCGTGGCTTGGATCAGGCCTTCAAGGTGACATCTTTGCTTTTCAACACTTTAAAGAGATCCTTCACAGCAGATTTGCCCAACGCAATGCGTCTTTTGATTTCTTTACTACTGCTTCCATGGGTGTTGATTGTAGATCCAAGTAAAATTAAATCCTTGACAACTTCAGTCTTTTCTCCATTTATCATGATTTGCTTATTGGTCCAGTTGTAAGGATTTTTTTTTTTTCATTATGTTGAGGTATAATCCATACTGAAGACTGTGGTCTTTGACCTTCATCAGTAAGTGCTTCAGTCCTCTTCACTTTCATCAAGCAAGGTTGTGTCATCTGCATAACACAGGTTGTTAATGAGTCTTTCTCCAACCCTGAGGCCCTGTTCTTCTTCATACAGTCCAGCTTCTTGGATTATTTGCTCAGCGTAATAATCCATGTGTTTGTCAGTTTGTCATAGTATGGGGGCTTGTGTGTTGCTGTGATGCTGGAAGCTATGCCGCCGGTATCCAAATACCAACAGGGTCACCCAAGGTGGGCAGGTTTCAGCTGAGCTTCCAGACTAAGACAGACTAGGAGGAAGGACCCAGCAGTCTACTTCTGAAAAGAATTAGCCAGTGAAAATGTCAAAGGATAGAAAGAGAAAATGGGTCCTCCTCCCCTGCAGGGACAGAGGTCAAGAAGATGGGTACATGCACCACTGGGGAGGGGGGAGCAAAGAGGAGGGCAGCTGGCTACCACCCTCGAAAGAGCCTCTCCAAACCTGGCAGGAGTTGTGGGCAGTGATTTGCGGAGTGGAGCAGGCACCAACACTCAAAATAGAAGCCCAAGGCTGGGCTGCGTATGTCTGCCACGTGCCCCTCCCCTTACTCCATGTGAGGCCTGAGAACCAGCACAGCCCCTCTGCGGCCACAGAGCTTTCTTTCAGGCAGTGGCACTTAGCAGCTATGACAAGTGGGCTTCGGAGGCCGTCAAACAATCCGGTTGCCAGCCCTGTGATCTTGGGCAGATAGCTAACTCTCTCTGGATTTCAGTTTCCTCATCTGTGAAATGGGAACAATGCAGCTCTTTCTTATGGGGTTTTTGTGAGGAGTAAGTGAGAGAGTCGGTGGAAAGCACTTGGCACCTGCCACTAAACCGTGGTGGCATAGTGGTTGAGAGCTACGGCAGCTAACCAAAAGTTTGGCACTTTGAATCTACCAGGCACTCCTTGGAAACACTATGGGGCAGTTCTACTCTGTCCTATAGGGTCACTATGAGTCAGAATCGACTTGAAGGCAGTGGGTTTGGTTTGGTTTACTGCTAGAGGCAACAGCACACAGTAGTTAAAGGATGGACTCTGGGTCCAGGCAGCCGGTCAGTCCCGGCTTTTCTACTTCCTCTGTGACCTTGATCAGCCGCTCAGCCTCATCCATAAAGTGGGGATGGTATTTGTACCTGTCTCGGGGGGTGTTCTAAGGAGTAAATAAGTTAATGTTTTTAAAGTTCTCAGCATGTGCCTGGCACATAGTGAGTGCTGTGTAAGTGAAGTGATAGCATCGTCACGGTTGTTAATCGTACCTTTGCTCGTTTGAATGACTGCGGTACTCTGTTAGGTAAACCAGGTCTGGGCAGAGCCATTGGTGGTTTTCCAGATGGACGTTCTCCCACATGTCCCTCCTGGTTGTGTCCACTTGCTCTTTGAGCCCCTACCCTTGTTTATGGTGAGTCACATTTGTTGCTAAACTGTAGCCCTTACACTTCTGTATTTGTGCCCATTTCTGGAAGAAGACTCTGCTCGGGGTACTATAGGCAGAATAGGATTTAATACAGGAAAGTAAGTTCTTATAAAAATGTTGGGAGGGCTGGAGGAGCAGACTCTGGACTGGACCCAGAGCTCTAAAGAACTGACCCACAAAGAGAACAAACACTACCCCTGGAAGTCTGGGGTTTAAGGACACACCCTTGAGGCTGCAGTTCAGGGATCCCAGAGCCACTGTCCCCACTGCCTCCTGATACCCACAGAACTGCCCAGGAGAAAACCGCATCGACCCCAAAGAACAGGAAAATGGCGTCTGTCACCCTTCTGGCTCTGAACCTCACTGGCATGCATCAAATGAGAGGACCTGATTCACATCCAGACTGTAGCTCCAAGGGGGTCTGAGAACCTAGGCTGCTGGCATTCAGACCTGCGCAGTGTGGAGATGCACTGGAGGGAGAAACGGACAGAGGTTGAGCAAACTGAACCCCTTCCCACCATGGCTGTTCACTGGTCACAGCTCCCGCAGACACTGCTGGCTCACTGTCCCCATGGCCCCACCCCACCCTGAGCCCTGAGAAGGCACCTTCCCACTCTGCTGTGCAGGATGACACACAGTAGAGCCCTTTCCAACCCCTGACGAGGCTTAGTCGTTAAAACACTAGCTGTCTCCTCATTATTATTTGCTGCTTCTCTTTAATAAATAAAATTGTGCTCATAGAGAAGTACCTAGGAACCTTCCAACAACATCAATATGTTTTATTTAATAAATTGTGTGATGGATGTATCAGTGTTTATTAAGTTTTTCTTTCTATGTCTTTATACCTTAAATGGAAACCCTGGTGGAGTAGTGGTTTAGGAGCTATGGCTGCTAAGCAAAAGGTCAGCAGTTCGAATCTACCAGGTACTCCTTGGAAACTCTATGGGGAAGTTCTACTCTGTCCTATAGGGTCGTTATGAGTTGGAATTGACTCGAGGGCAGTGGGGTTTTTTTTTTTTTTTTGAATAGCTTAAATTAATATTTTAAAGGTATTTAGAATAAAATTAAAATCACTCAGAGATTTTAAAAAAATCTTGGAGGAACCCCCAAGACTATGGCCCTAAAACACCCTTCTGACCTGGAAAGAAAGCCATTCCCGGAGGCCATCTCCCAGCCAAACAATAAAAAAGCACATAAGATAAACGATAACACCCCAGAGGAGTGTACTCTTTAGAACAATCAATTATACGAGATCAAAAGGGCATTATCTGCCCAAAAGCAAAAATAAGAAGGCAGGAAGGGGTGGAAAATCAAGGACAAAAGAAAATGGGGAAACCTGGGCGGAAACGGGGAGAGTGCTGACACATTGTGGGGAATGAAACCAAGGTCATGAAACACTTTCTGTACCAAGTATCAAATGGGAAACTAATTTGCCCTGTAAACTTTCACCTAAAGCACAACAAACACAAAACTCTTAAGATGTCTCTGAGAGAGACACTTGAGCAGAAAGTGGAATAAACAGACGTTGGCCAGGACCAGTGGGGTAGAAGGGTGGGGACAGATGCTATGGGGGAACAGCATGTGGAAGGCCCGAAGGCAAGCGCTTCCTTGGATGTTGGAGGAGCAGAAGAAAACCCACGTGTCTGGGAGGGGAGAGTGGACCAAGGGAAACCAGTCAGCCACTACAGTGGTCCCGGAGAGGAAGCCTATGCTAATGGGCTGGTGACAGGAAGGAGAGCAGAGGATTCCAGAGCTTTCCATCCGCCAGCAACAGAGTGCCCTGGAATCGATGGGACCCGGCTAGCTCTGAACCTTGGCTCTGCCACTTACTCTCTGAGTGACCTTGGAAAAGTTACCCTCTTCAGGCTTCTCATCTGTAAAACTGGGTTAATAAGAGTGTGGGGAGAGTTTTGCATCTATGTTCATGAAAGATACTGGTCTGTGATTTTCCATTGTAGTAATGTCTTAGGTTTGGGTATTAGAATAAGGCTGGCCTCATAGGATGAGTTAGAAAATATTCACCTAGTCTATTCTTTTTTTTTTTGGCGGGGGGGGGGGAGTTTGATAGGGATTCTCAAACGTCTCAAAATTCTTCTTTTATGAAGGTAGAGGATTTGGGGGTGTTTGGCAGAATCCACCAGTGAAACCATCTTGTCCTGGTGGGTGCTATTCTGTTTTGACATGGGAAGATTAAATCAGGTAATAAATATGAAGTGGTATGGTGCTTGAGTGTAATAAGCCCTCGGTAAGTGCCAACTATTATTATTTTTTAAATTATTATTATCAGCACTTGTAATTGGGTGAGTTTGGGGTTGAGGAGGAGTGAGAAGTCACAGATGGCCCCAGGTTCTGACTTGGGGAACTGACATTCACAAAGATGGCAATTCAGGAGGGAAGGAGGCTGGGCGGTGGGTGTGGGAATGAGGAACTGAGGGGCCTGCACGTGCCCATGGCTCTGAGCACAGAGGAGGGCCTGGACTGGAGATAAAGGCAGGAGCTGCAGACACAGAGGATGACTAAGTCAAGGGCAGAAAGGATAGTGCCCACTGGCTGAGATAGGAGAGGAAACAAGAAATGACCCAAGACTCCAGGGAGGCTGGAAGATGGGCAGGAGAAGAGAAGGCTGGTAGCCAGGGCGTTCCATGAGGTGGGAAGGCCCCCCTCCAACAGAATCCGGGTATGAGAGAGTCTCCAGAAGAAGTGAGCGGTCAGAAGCATCAAGTGTTCCTCGGAGGCTGGGCCAGATAAAGGCAGAAGCGGCAATGGATTTAGCAATGTGGAGATAATCACTGGGGTCATGAGAGGTTCCTGGGGGGCAGTGGGGACAGAGGCCAGACTGGAGCAGGACTCAATGGTGGTGAAGATGGCATGGTTGAGGGTGCCATGCTGTGGGGGGTGGGGGGCTAGGCATGGTTATTAGTTATTTGTTAAACGGGGCACACTTGATTGCTGGCTCAGTAAATAGCAACTCCAGCCTTCAAGTCTCACAGGTAAACACCTCCCATGCCCCATGTCCAACCCACCCTCAAATCCTCTACCTTCAACCTATGTTCAGACTTTTATGATATGATATCTTGGGTAGGTAGCGGTGGGGAAGAATATGGGGGTAGAAATGGAACAAAACGGGCCATGAGTTGATAATTGTCGAAGATGGGTGATTGATACCTGGGAGTTTCTTTCATGTCTGTTTGAAATTTTCCATAAAAGAAGATTTTAAGGACTTACATGAACACATGCACACATCCAGGACCTGACCACATCTCAGCTTACCACTGCCATAAAGCCACCACCATTTCCCACCTGGATTGTTGCTGTAGCCTCCTAACTGGTCTTCCTGCCTCATCCTTCCCCCTACAGTCTATTCTTCAAACAGCAGCCTTGGTGATTCTGTTAAAACATGAGTCAGACCATGCCCCTCCTACCCCACTTAGAGTCTCTGGTCCGCTTTCTCCCTCCTTTATCTCCTATGCACTAATCTCACCTCTCTGCTCAAGACTTTTGCACTTGCTGTCCCCTCTAGCATGCTTGGCTGCTACTGAATTGTTGGAGGTTCGAGTTGACCCAGAGGCACCTTGGAAGAAAGGCCTGTCAATCTGCTTCCAAAAAATCAGCTATTGAAAACCCTACGGTACACAGTTCTACTCTGATATACATGGGGTTGCTAAGAGTTGGAATAGACTCAGCAGCAACTGGTGTGTGGTCCCCTCTTTACTCCAGTCCATGAATGGCTTCCTCGCTGCATCCCCATCTCTGTTCCCATCTTATCAGTGAGCATTTCTCTGACCACCCGCACCACATAGCAGCCCCAGCCCTGTACTTCCACCCCCTCTGACTGCTTTATTTTCCTCTGTAGCACTTACAGCCACCCAACACGCTGTATATTTTCTTGTTTATCTGTTTACTCTGCCTCCTCCACTACAAGTAAGCTCCATGCGGGCAGGACTTTGTGTTGTTCAGGTGTGGATCCCCAGTACCTGAACAGGGTCTGGTACATAAAAAAGACACCCAGTAAATACTTGCTGGGTGAACGAATGGAGCTCCATTTCACTGAGGAAAAACTGAGAATTGGCCTAACTAACAACAGAAGTGAGGGGCATAGCTGGGTCTTGGAGCCACATAGGTTTTGACCCTAAAGCACTTGCCCGGAACCCCTGGTCTGCCCACATCCCTAAGAGGGCAGGGACATGGGATCTTGAGCACAGCCGCAGGGAGGACCCCTCAAAGGGAACAGGGACCAAGGGGTAGGGTGGGAGCCAGGGCAGGTCAGGGGTGTGGTTTCTGGATTGGCTGGGTGTATGGTGAAGCAGCTCTGGAGGCTGCTGGCTCTTTTCTTTGGGAAGCAGGTGGGAAGGTCTGAGGATTCTGTGGGAACTCCCTCCCACAGGTACCTCGCAGCCGCAGCCGGACTGGCAGTTAATCCCTACCTCACACACTCCCACCACCTCCCCCTTGCCTCAGCCTGGCAGATGAGGACCCCAAGCAGGGAGCACCTCCCTCTCTTTTCAGGAGTGCAGTGCCTGACTGGCCCAAGAGGGCCTAGCCTTGGGGCAGTCAGACATCAGACCTCCTGCCCTGGCTGTGAAGTGCTGCGCCCCAGGTCTGTAAACGCCCACCCCCTGTCCTAAAAGGATTTAGACCATTAGTACACCCAGGGGGGCTGCTGGGCCCTCCCCGGCCCTAGTCAGGGTCAGCTCCCTTCAAGGACCTGGCACCACCTTCAAAGTGGTTCATTTTCTTTCTGCTTTTTTTAAAATTAAATTTGTCTTTGTCCCCCCAGTGAAAAATGAATATATACTCATTACAGAATACTTGGGGAAATAGAGATTAGAAGAAAGAAGAGAAAATAAATACAAAATTGGTTTTTCTAATGCGGTATAACTCCTTTGGGTGCAGGGCCTGGGCTGGATAGGGGGCAGAGACCCTCTGGCCTGTGTGGTGAGCAGACCATGTGTGGGCCTCAGGAAGGGCTCTCCGGGCCCCTCACACTGGTCCAGTGTCAGAACAGAGCGGGAGAAGCGTTGCTATATTTAATTTTGGCGTCTGCGTCACCTCTGACCGCACACAGTACAGGGCTGGGGGCGTTTCCCAACACGCTGTGAGAGAATCACTTTCCACAGAGAAGGCATTGTAGAGGGGAAGAGAGAGACAGCTACAGAAAGTGAGGTTGTAAGTAGAAAATTGCTTCTGGGATTTCAAATGGCTTCGTCATGGGGCCCTCCCTTGCTGCCGAGAAATCAGTTGATCTGGGAAAGTTTGTTGCACACCATTTGCGCTGTTGCTTTTGGGTGGAGGCGAGAAATGAATGAAGATAACGAGGCTTTATGACTTTTACCTTTCAGACTAGGAGTGGGCAGCATGGGGGGGAGTGGGTGGCTATGGATACAGCCGCCAGCTCTGGGCCCTCTAAACTGGCTGTGTGTCCAGGCCAGGCTGTCCCGCCTGTACCACAGTCAGCTTTGCCTGGCCGAGCCTCCTTAGAAGGGAGTCAGCCGAAGGAAGGAGCAGTTTTTGAGTTTATTAAAATTGACCAGATAAATTAAGATGAACCCAATAAGCAGGACACTTTCCTATTGATCATAATAAAACACTGATGAGTGGATGGACCCATCAACCCCAGCCCCACTCTGCCCGTCAGAGGTAAACAAGAGGCACCCGCACCTGCCCAGCCCAGGTCCTTCTCATGATGAGCAGTTCAGAGGGGAGGTCTTGGAGAAAGCCCCAAAGTGCCCTGGAGTGTTTTCTGACACCTTATCTGAGCAGCAAGCAGAGGTGTTTGCTGCAGAGCTCACCGGAAACGTGTGTGTCTCAGTTCTTGCTCGAGCCTCAGCCCCTCTTCTAGTGAAACCTCCTGGCTGGGGTTCCCGAAGTGCCACGGCCTCCCCGCCCCGGGCCTCACGACCAGCTTCTCCTCCCACTCACTAGGCATCTTATCTCTTCCTCAGCCCCTTCCCCCTCAGGCCCTGATGGGGTTTGCCTTGTGCAAGAAAGGAGTTAGACCACGTGGGTAGAGAAACTCCCCACAAGTGCCCCAGGGGGTCCGTCCCCAGGTAATGAAGCTCCCCAAACCGACACACACCTTTTTTTCTGTTTCTGTTTCTTTCTCTCTCATTACCGACTAGGCCCACCTCCCTGTTGCCACCAGCAGTGGCTTGGTTTTGTGACTCTGTCAAGTCCCCCTCATCCCTGGAGGCCCCCAGCCACCTCCAGCTCACCGCCCAGCACCAGTGACCACAGGCTCCCTGCCTGAGGTGCGGCCAGAGCTGCAGCAGCTGAGGAGCTGGTGAGTGTGGACCCCTAGTGGCGAGGCCCGGGAGGGCCCTGTCTGCTGTGCACGCAGCCCCATAAAATCAAACCAAAGCTGTTGCGGTCCAGTCCATTCTAACAGCGAACCTACAGGACAGAGTAGAACCGCCCGTAAGGTTTCCAAGGCTGTAATCCTTACGTAAGGGGACTACTGCATCTTCCGCCTGTGGAGTGGCTGGTGGATTCAAACCACCGACCTCTTGGTTAGCAGCCAAGCGCTTAACCACTGTGCCCCAGGGCTCTTTCCCAGCCCCATGGGCCCTCCACAAGCATAGCTTGGAAGACATCCTGGAAAAATCCTAAGGGGCCCTTGCCCATGCCAGGATTAATCCCAGTCTTTGTTCTCAGGGTGTGTGTGGAATTTTACTAGAAGTCACATCTTCTTTCTGGACAGACAGGCTGGTGCCTTGGTAGGGTGGAGAGGACGTGAGTCAAAGGTGGTCCTACTGAAGGATGGATCTCTAGGTTCTCTTAAAAAAACAAAATGTCCATAAATATCTTTCCGGTCTTAAAATCCTAGAACCTCTGAGTTGGGAGGCACAGCCGAGATCATCAGCTCCCACCCTATCCCTGGCTTCTGAGTCTTGTCAACATCCCAGGAAGCCGTTTGCTTGCTGGCCTCCAGAGGTGAGGCCCTCCCAGGATGGAGCTTCCTTCTCCACACCTTCTTCTTCTTCTTTTTTTTTTTTAAGGTTTTTTTCTAGTGCTAAACCTTGAGGGCATGTGCTGTCTTGAGCAGCTCTAGCCCAGGTGGCTGGTACAGGGCCAGTGACCTCAGCAAATATAGTGAGACTGAGCAGGCTCTGCGATGACCCCTGCCCTGCCCCTGCCCCAGATGGCCCATAGACACTAATTGGCTCCTGCACCCCCTCCCCAGATCTTCTCTGCTCTGGGCTGGTTGTCCCCACTCCTACACTGTCAGCCTTGCCTTCTTCCCTCCCCTCTCCCTGGGCAGAAGCGAGCCATCCCATTAGAGAGCACCACTCCTCACCAACATGGTTAGGTTCCAAAGACGGGGTCATTATGCAAAAATTGGCAGTATGCAAAAATGAAGGATGACCACATCAGATCACAAAATAGAGGATGCCTACATCATTACATAACTGTCAAATTACATCATTACATAACTACCAAACCACTGAGAATCATGGCCTAGCCAAGCTGGCACGTAACCTTAACCATCTCTGCCAGCATTATCCCGCCTCACACCTCTGTGTTCATTACTGCCAGACAGATGTCCTTAATGAGCAAAATAGTCAGACAGTAGATTTTTTACTATTGTTGTAAATGTGAAATGTCTGATAATGAGACAGTTGGTAAGCGAGGAGTAGCTGTAGTTCCTGGAGCATTCAGCTCTCTGGCCAAATCCCTGCCATGTTCGCTGATGTCGAATCACACACATCCAAGAACTCCTGCAGCTCCCAGGATGCTGCCGTCTCTGACTTGTGAGGGCGGCAGTGGGTTTTCCCACAGGGCTCTGGGCTTCCCTGGGAGAACACCTGCCTGCCACTCAGAGTTTCCGAGTTGATATTAAATAACCTGGTATGAGTGATACCCACCAGCCTGTGCAAAGGCATCCCATCCCTCTGGGCCAGCCCTCTGCCCTGGGCACCTCCGCAAGATTCCCAGTGGAAACCGTTGCTGAGGCTCATGACTGTTGGCTGAGGCTTGCTGAGGCTTGCCGAGGCCCGCTGACTCCAGCCCTCAAGGCACTGGCTGGGTCAAGGGCAGAGTAAACAGATCTTCTGAGGAGTACTTTAGCCAGGGCCCCTGCCACCTCAGTGCTCCACTCCAGTCCTTGCAGTCCAGGTGCTCACACGTTCATTTCCTGTCTCTGTTCACAGAGGTGGTGAGTATGCGTTAATGAAGAGAGGTGTCCAGAAATTGAAAGGGGTGTCCCTAGAAAGTAGGTAGTGAGCCCCCTGCCAGAGGCTGATGGCAGTATTATAAAGGGAAATTGTGCATTCAGGCCAGATGTTATTTGGACAGAGAGGCAGGGTGGTTAAATGTGTGGGCTTTGGAGTCAGAGTGATTTGGGTTCAAATCCTGGCTTAGTTCCTTATGAGCTGTGTGACCTTGGGCAAGTCACCTGCCCTCTCTGAGCCCAGAGTCCTCATGACCCTCCTGGGTTGTGAGGGAGACACAGATGGTGTGTGGGAGGTGCCAGACACAGGCTGTCCACTCATCAAAAGATGTGATCATGAGATGACTTCTGAGGTCTCTGCCTGCTCTAGATGCCCTCGTTGAACCGCAATATTCTGGCCATGCTTCCTCCACTTCACTGGTGAGGGTGGGAGATGGGAGGCATGAAGGTTGAGGATGGGCTTCCCCCAGGCCATGTTCCCACACTCCAGGGGCTTGCTTACTGTCTTTCAGCCCAGGTCTCATCCCTCACTTCCCTTCCTCCCCACTTCTCTAGCACCTTCTTCTCCAACGGGCCTGCCTCTCACAGTCGCGAAACCCAAATAAAAGGCAAGTACAATCGGGCCTCTTTTGCCACCATCTGTAACTTTATTTCCAGTTTCCCTTTTGGCATGGTCAATGAAACAACTTAATCATTGATCCCTCCCCCAGTACACAACACCCCATCCCAGCAACCTCCTAGGCCGCTCTTCTATATATATTAACTCTTTGATAGCATATTTTAATACTTAACTTTAAATACAAGGAAAAACAATAAATTACTCCTTGGCTGGAGGCTGACTGACCACAGACAGGAGCAGCGAGGCCCAGGGCCCAGGGCCCAGTGAGGTAGCAGAATTTTGCACACAGTACTTATCAACCAGGATGCCTAACGCCAGCTGCTTAGTGCTGGGGCTGCGAGTCTCTGGCCCTCGGCTCCAAGGTCTGACAGCACCAGTCCCTCCCTATCCCAATATGGACAAACACACTGTTTAAATAACACGAAATAATAAATAAGACCAAGAGGAAACATGCCTGAGCTGCACTCTGCCTCAGTCGCCCCCATATGAAGTGGGTCTCTGTCCCACCATATGACTAGCGAGGGTGGCACCCACTATAATGCTACAGTTTGCTCTAAAGAGGGGGGGTGGGTGGAGGGCAATGTCTTCCCCCCTCCTCCACCAAGCTCCTGAATGGTGGAGGCCCTCCTGGCCGAGCTGGGGGACCAAAGAAGGGGCAGCTAAAGCTAGGCAGCACAGGCTGGAGTCTAAACTAAGGAAATCCTACCCCACCCCAACCCTTCCCCCAAAGTATTTTTGACACTTGAGAGAAAAATGAATCTGCAACTTAAACATTCAGGGTCTGTCTCTGCAGATCATGCTATGAGCTTTTCATGCTTCAGTTAACAGATCTATAGCGGTAAATTCTCCTTAAATGATCAAGCAGGTTCTTCATGAAGGTGATCAGTTCGATTTTGGTGTCTCGGACTTGCAAGCTGGAAACCTGCTGCAGGACAGAGAGGCCAGCAGGTTAGTGGGATGCCCACAGCAAGGGGGCTTTCCAGACCAGTTCATTTAGTCCTCACAAAGCCCACATTTCACAGATGTGGAAACAGGCTCAGGTGGGAGTCAGGAGCCCTTTAGCCCAGGTCCTGTAAATCCCAAAGGCCACGTCCCCACTGCCACAGTGACTCACCCCTGGTGGGCACATGCCTCGGGTTCCCCTGGAGCTGCCAGGGTGATCCCAGGGCTGGGGAGGATGTGAGACTGGGAGGAGAGGGTGCAGGGTGGGGCCTGGGGGCAGACTTACACTGGCTGGGGCCTTGTATTGTTCGCACGCACCGCTCAGATTCCTCTTGGTCTTTTCGATGGCTCTGCAGTCAGAGACGTTGCTTAGGGCTTCCATTGCTGCACAGTACTGTGAGGAAGAGACCATCAAGATGTCAGGCCCTGCCAGCCACCACAGCCCCTGGTTCAGGATGGCTGCCCGCTGTGAGCTTATAGGAGGAGGGCCTGAGAGGCCTTGCAGAGGTGACTGGGTGGTGAGAAGGCCCAGATTATGAGGACAGAGAAGGCAGCACCTGAAGCTTTCTTGGAACCCCCCCAGCAGTATGAGTGAAGCTTAGAGAAGATAAACCCAAGGCCTACAGCCTCTGCCTCCTCCCCTCAGCATCCAGGGGACTTACCACGTTGGTTGTCAAGTTGACGTTCCACACCATGCTGCCATTGCACAGGGATGCCTGAGGGAGCAAAAAGACAGTGAGCAGGGTGCTAGCAGTGGTCCTGGCTGCCAGAGCCAACCTGAAAGGATCAGACTGCACCAGCATCCTGTCGATAGCACAGGGGCAGCCTGGCAGCCCTCACCATTCCTGAGCTTTTTTCCTGCTCTGCATCATGGGGGAGACCCATCGTGCAGGGTCTTGGGGCTAAGAGAGAAAAATTAAATAGTGATACTTCTGGTAAGGGACAAGCCTTGTGCAAAGCTCTCCAGGGCTGGGGCAGGATGACAGAAGACATCAGGCCTAGCAATAGAGGCCTCAGGGGAGGACATCTTGAGGGCACCTTGTGGGAGGAGGCAGCCTGGGCTGCTGGAGGCCAGGACACATCAGATGGGAGGTGGTGGGGTCTGGGGTGTAAACACCCTGCTTTCTGGATCGAGAGACACTGAAGTTGGGGGCACAGACACTGTGGTCAGCCAGGCCTGGTTTGAACCAACCTCTGCCATTTACAGACCTTATGTCCTTAAGCAAGTGAGTTCACTTCACTGAAACCTAGTCGGTAAAACGGGGTCATTGCACCAGCCTGTGAGGCTGTTCACAGAGGTGAGATGAGATGTCAGGCCCGCAAACACCGGCCTAACACGTAATATGTTCAGAAAGTGTGAGCTGTTACTAGTGGGGAGAGGAGATGACTCTAGTAACAAATCCTTCCGTAAGAATGGACTTAACTAAGATGCTATGAATAATGACCCCATTTTTGTGTTCAAAATCCAGTTGGCAAATGCCATGTGGTCCTGGGACAGTGCTGGACCTTCTCTGCCTCTCTGTTCCAGAATGACTGAGTAGGAGCTGGAGGTGGAGGCAGGGCCAGACCAGGAAGGCAGGTGATCCCTGGGAGCTCTGCCAAACCCCTTCACAGCTCCAGCCATCTTTTTGCACCCCCAGCCCAGCTCTTCTCTCTGCCTGTGGCCAGGCCCACCCCTTGATCCACGGGGCTCCTTCCTGACCCACAGGCAGCCTAAGCTCAAGCCCGCCACCCTTGGAGCTGGGGCCCTGGCTGGTGGGCACTCACCTGGTTCTGGGTGATGTTGATCAACTCCCCAATGAGCTCCCGGAGGACCCAGATGTGACGATTATACACAGGGACTGGGGAAGCAAGACCACCAATGCAGGTGAGGGCAATGACCACAGTCAACCAGAGTGCCATGGGGCTCAGAGCTAACACTGTAGCAGTGAGGAGCAGACACGCAGGCTGGCCTAAGCTGAGTGGCTGTGGCTTTGGCCTCTGGTGGCAGCTTTTATAGGCCCAAGGGGTGACGCCTTACACCCTGGTCTCCGCTTTGTCAGGTAATATCTAGAAACCACATCTTTACTCATCTTGATTTTACTTTGTGGAAAATCCAGTGTCGCGTAAAGGAAAGAGTTTGATTTCTTGTGGACTTACTGAGGAGGGCCTGGGGCACGGCTTCCAAGATTTGGATGCGCTTACTCCAAGGGGAGGGTGAGAGGGCCCTGAGGGGGGGTCTGGTGTCAGCAGTGCCGGCTCCATTGTCAGCAGTCTTGCCTGGTGACCACCCTGAATGCCTGCCCAACAGACCCTTTGGGGTCGTCAGAAGTGCTGGGCAGTCAGTGCTGTGATCACAGTCTACCAGCAGTGGGAATTTTGGGGCTTTGTTTCTATAATTAACAATCTATGAAATTACCAAAGTAATATATACTTTGGATAAAAAATTCAAACAGGACAAAAGGGGAAGAGTAAAGTTCCCTTCTGTGACCCACCTGATTCCCCTTGATGCTACTGTGGGAAGGAGTGTAAAAGCTGATTTCCAGAAGGATTCTGGGCTCCTTCTGGACCTTTCCTGTCTGAAGTCACTTTGATGATGACTGAGCATGGGCAGCCTGGACACTGGGGGGCTGCCTGGCTTCCAGCCATGGGCTGTCCTACTTGAAACTCCTTAATGGGCCAGCTAGCAACAGGCAGCTCAGCCTTAGAGCAGGTGGGACAGTGTCACTGTTCCCAGTGCCAGTGAGACCCCGAGAGACAGCTCTGCCTACCAGTCTCTGTGGAATGAGAGCTGTGGAGGGCAGCTCCTGGGCCTGCTCTGGCTCTGGGTCCTCTGCCAGCTGCCCAGTGGTGTCGTTACAGTTGGTGTCACCCAGTGTGGTAATAACTCATGGTGTAACCCCCCCCATGGACTTCCTCCTGTACCAGACCATACAGAATCCTTAATAATGTTCTTTGTACTAACATTACTCGTAAGTCGTTAATTCCAGTATATCACTGAATGTAATGGCAATAGTAGTGACATAAACAACTAGCAAAATTAAAATTACACCTTTAAATTACAATATTGTATGCACAGCCTAAATGTATTTACATTTGCATGGTTTCATGTGGTTAAAGTGAAAATTCGGTAAGAAAACAAGGAAATTCAAAGTAAAAATATTTAAGAACTACATTGAAATTATGTTCGTTTTAACATTAAATTTTATTGTTACATGAGATACATTAATGGATTAGGTTTGCATAATTGGTAACAGCCCAAATAATGTAGAAGTTGTAGACAAATGCATATGGAAATATATTCACAAATAAAATTATACCATAAAAATAAACAGGAACAAATACACAAACATTTCAGCACTTGGTGAACATCTTGACTAAATACGTGATATAGTTGTAAATTGCTTAACTGTAATATTTCCTAGATTATATGAGTACTAACAACAAAATTATTTTGTAAAATCTTTCTACATTGAATTACAACATTATGAGTAACTGAGCAGAAGCCTTTTTGATTTTTCTCCTTTTCCTTTAATTACTACTTCACTCAAAAAAAAAAAACTGATATATGTTCACGAATACTAATTACCCTAATATTGTAGGTACACCAGAGAAGTTGAGGAAATCAGCGATTATAAAAACACTGGCAGCCAGCAAACAGCAGCCTGCTTGTAGGGGGTGCACTTGGAACCACGTGATTCAAAGTGTCATCGTAACTGAATAATGATGACAGCTCTGACCACAGCACATTAGAAGTTTCAAAAAGTAAATTAGCATAGAGTTGTTTAGCCTTATAGGTATATTGATACATGTAAGCTGGGCTTTCAAAAAATGTTTTTGTTGTCATAACTATCTACAGGGGTATTTTTATAAAAAAACGAATAGATTTCTGCTGAAATGCTGTGCAAAAATTTTAGACAGTCATTTTGGAGTCCCCCGACCCCGGACAGTGTCAACAGCTCAGTCAGTACCCCTCCGCCCTCACCCCCGCTAGTGACGCCACTGAGCGGCCCACTCCTCTGCAGGGATGCTGGCACGTATGTAGCCTTTTCCTGCCCTTCCCTCATTTTCCTAGAACCAAAAAAAAAAAAAAAAAAAAACCCAAACCCATTGCGTGGAGCCGCTTTCGACTCGTAGTGACCCTATTAGGACAGAGCAGACCTGCCTCATAGGGTTTCCAAGGAGTGGCTGGTGCAGTCGAACTGCCGACGTTACTGGTTAACAGCTGAACTCTTAACCACTGCGCCACCAGGGCTGGTTCTCCAGAAAACCCCACGATGGAGGCCGCAGCATTTGCCTACTGGGTGCTGATGTCAAGCTCTCCCTCTCACCCACTTCCTCCTCCAAACCCAACACCTCCCCCTCCAGGCGTCCTCTCCCCAGGGGGGCTCAGCCCCCTCACAAGGGTCATCCAAGGGATGAGGGGCCCTCCTGCTCTGAAGTCTCCTCGTCTTGTCTACACGTTTCCTCCCACTGGTGACATGTTCGCACCCCCTCTTTTGTCCGTGCCGTAACCTTCCCAGGCCAGCTGCAGGCCCTGACACTGAGCAGCCGGCCCCTGCCCCTCGTGGATCCCCAGTGCCTGGAGTGTCGCTGCTTGGCTAGATTATTCCTCTGAGAGTCTCAGTTTCCTCATCTGTAGAATAGGTATCTCCTGAGGGGTCTCCGTGGTGGGGAAAGCGCAGGGAACCACCGTGGGCTGCGCGAGTGCTGGAGACCCATGTAGGGATGAGTCAATACCCCTCCCCCACGACCGGCAAAGCCCGCGGGGAGCGGTGGCAGGCGGGCCCCCGCGAGTGGGAGAAGGCGCGCTGGCCGCGCGGTCAGCGATGCCCCAGGAGATAGAGGCGCGCCTTATGTAACGGGAGATGGGCCGATAAGCGGGATTGCGCGACCTGGCCTCCTCCGCATGGGGAGGTGGACTGCGCCAGAGGCGGGTGCGGGGCGCAGACCGGCCTCCCGCGGAAGCTGCTAAGTGCCCGTGCCGGTCCCTAGGCCGCTCAGGTCCCAGGCCGGCGCGGGGGCGGAGATGTGGACTTGAGCAGTGGACGCGCCAGGCAGGCTCAGGGGCCGAGCTGGACATGCGGACTCCGCGGCGCCCCAAGCGCCTGTGCTGCACCGGCGAGGGAAGGCCAGCGGGGTGCGCAAGTTCCGCTGCCGGCCACCGCCGTGTGGGAGTGGGAGAAGGCCGGGACGCGGCGTCCACAGGGCGGAGGAGCCTGCGAGAAGCCGGGCAGAGCCACCCGCCCTAAGCCCGCTCTGCCACGGAGGACTTCGGGCCACGCTGTCGGGCCTGGGGTCGCGCGGCTCCGCCAGGGAGGCGCACCCTGGCCTTCAGCTCCGGGACGCGCCACCAGCTCGCAGACTAAAAAAACAAAACAAACAAAATGAAGAAAGCTTGATTTTCAGAGGGGCTCCATTTACAACCCAGATAATTGTAATTAACCAGTACAAAAGGGCTGCTCCAGGCACTTGGCAAGCGGTGGCCTGCAATTCTCTAAACAATTGCAGCCTGGGTCGCCATTTCAGTCTTACAGGTGGGAAACCAGGCGCGCCAGGAGGTGTTTTACTGATACTGTAAATCGGAGTGATTTCAAGGGAAATTACAAAATACTTTGAGATGAGTGCATAAAAATACACAACATACTAACCCTTATGGGATGCAATGAAACCAGTGTGTGCCCGTTGTCCCTATTTATTTATATCAGTCTGGGTAACGAATGTTTTTTATTTTATTGTATGGGTTATAATCCAACGTTGTCTTTATTTAGTTGTCCAAATTGTTCCACCTTTGGTCATTTGGAGCTACTTCAAGTTACGTCCTGTGTTCTTTCCACAAACCCTATCTCTTCTTTAGTATTTCCTTAATTTCTGGCACCAAGAGATATTCCAGGCTTATTTTGTATTTTCCCTGTCTCAGCCCTGGAATCAACCCCTTCTCCAAGGAGGCTTGGTTCTTTTTATTGGAGAGAGTGTTTTGAAATCAAGATCTGGACAGTAGGTATGCTCATTTTTATTGGGGTGGCATTGCACCTAGGCCCTCTCAGCAGAGATAGAAATATATGTATGCACACTAACTCATGCATATACGTAGCTATATGGATCTATCTTATGTACACACAAATGTGTGTGTGTGTGTGTGTGTGTACACAATGTCTTTAGAATAAAGGATGGCGAAACTACACCTCACGTATTTTGGACATGTTATCAGGAGGGATCAGTCCCTAGAGAAGGATATCATGCTTGGTAAAGTAGAAAAAAAAAACCAAAAAAACCCAAACCCACTGCCGTTGAGTCAAAAAAGAGGAAGATCCTCACGAGATGGATCGACACAGTGGTTGCAGCAATGGGCTCAAACATAGCAATGATTGTGAGGATGGCACAGGACCGGGCAGTGTTTTGTTCAATTGTACATAGGGTCACTATGAGTTGGGACCGACTCGTCGGCACTTAACAATATACACACATATGTATGTATGTGTGTGTACACACAAACACACACACCATTATATATTTTAAAGAACAGTTTTATTGATATATAATTGACATACCATAAAGTTCACCCTTTAAAAGTATACAATTCAGTGATTTTTTTATATATTCACAAATTGTGCATTGACTACCACTATCTAACTCTAGAACATTTTCATCACCCACAAAAGAAATTCTATGCCAACTAGCAGTCATTCCCTATTCCTCCATCTCCCCAGCTCCTTGCAGTCAATATTCCTTTTGCCTCTAGGGATTTTTCTATTCTGGACATTTCATATAAATGGAAACATACAATATGTGGTCTTTTATATCTGCTTCTTTAGCTTAGCATAGTGTTTCCAAGGTTTATCCATGTTGTAGCATGTATCATTCCTTTTTGTTGTTGAATAATCCAGTGTTTCTCCATCAGCTGATGGACATTTGGGTTGTTTTCACTTCTTGGGTAATACGAATAATACTGCTATAAACATTCACGTATCCGTTTTTGTGTGGATGTATTTTCAGTTCCTGTTTATGGTTGTTGCTGCTGCTTGTTTAGGGACTTTTTGAATGAATTCTGTATTCTTTGTCATGTGCAGTCACCGAAATCTCTGCTTGGTTAGCTTAGTGTTAAGCTAATGACTGGACAGAGATTTTTTTAAATGCTTTGAGCCAGTAAGTCTCCCAGCCTTTGCTGAGGGGCTGTGTGTGTTGGGTAATGTCTTCAATTGTGCCTTAGTCTTCACCTCCTGCATGAGTAGATCCTCAAGATCAGCTAGAGGTGAGAGCTTAGGGCCTTCTCAGGTCTTTCCTGGCATGCATACACCCCTACACATGCACAAGGCCTTCTAGAGTCCGAGGATTTTGTCAGAGCTTTTCAGGTCCCCCTGTGGTCATCTCCTTCCCCAGTTTTTTCAAGTGTTTTGATCAGCCTCTTGTTAGCCCCAACTGGTAATGCTGTCTCAGGAGGCTGTAATACTAACCAGTTGCCACTGACTGCCATGCAGGTAGGGCTATTTGTACAGAGTGAGCGCTGAGCCTGGTTAGATAAAGACAGTTCCTGAAAATGGAGCTTTTCAGCAAGCTGCCAGACAGTGGTGATTCTCTGGGGATAGAAATTTTGGGGAGTCCCAAATCCATTCTGTCTTCTCCACCAACTACTAACTAAACTAGGCTGCTGTTTTTCACAGGTACCATAGTTATGGGGCTGTTGGTTTTCCAGGCTACCAAGGAACTGGGGAAAGGTGGGTGGGATTAGGGAAAATTAAAATGCCATGGGGCTGGCTCTTCTGCGATTCAATCTGTTTTCCTTGAATAAACACTCCTTGGATTGTTGCAAGCCCTTAGTTAATTTCCAAAGTTCTGAAAAAGTTGATTTCCACAGTTTTTGCCAGTGTTCGCATTGCTTTTATGAAGGACATTTTTGGAGAGCTTTATTCTGCTATTCTGGAAGTATAAATCCCTCACATAACATCCATTTGGTTAACTTCTAGTCAGAAGTACATTCGTGGTCCCTTAACTTCAGAAATCCCCATTGGAGAATGGGATATAGCGGACAGAACTGAATGTAATGAATGCGACAGCTTCTCGAATGCAACATGTGTACCTCATATCTCTTGTATACAAAGCGATTGTGCAGCCAGGATCCTGTTTGTTATTATGAACCATTGTATGTACCTCAAAGTTTTAATATAATACGCTTTACGGGGGTTGGTTTGTAAATATAGGTTGTATATAAGTCGGATGTTTGTAACCCAGGGGCTGCCTGTATTTAATACGGTGTTCGCACAGCTGCCAAATCACGTAATGTCCTATTTCACAGGACATATTGTGGATGTTAAGCTACGCATGACTGTGTATGAAAACCGTAAGTTTACACTGATACTTTGCATTCAGTTCAATGCCACAGAGTTTGTTTTATAACCTTTCCTAATTTGCAACTTATTTCTCCAACAGTGAGGAGCTCAGTTCTTAATTACTTACAATATGCGTATTATTTGTTCAATTCTAATAGTTTCAGAATTACTAACCCACGCCTTCGTGGGAAACAGACCAAAGCAAGGAGAGCAGTTAGGTAGTTACTCAGGTTGTTTAGGTTGCAGATGATGGTGATTTTGACTACAGCAGTGGTGGTTTAGGTGGTAAGGCATGGTCAGGTTCTGGATGTATTTTGAATGTTGAATCCACAGTATTAAACTGATGAATGTGTGGTGCGACATAAAAGAAGAGTCAAGGACGATGCCAAGATTTTTGCCCGTGCAATTGGAAGAATGGAGTTACCATTAATGGAGAGCTTATGGGAGGTGCAGGTTCTGGAGGAAAGATTGGTCATGTTAAGTTTGAGGTATCTGTAGACATTCAAGTGCAGATAGATGTCCAATAGGCAGCTGAGTATGTGAGTCAGGAATTATAGATCTGGACTGGAGTTAAACATTTCTAAGTCATCAGCATATAGACGTTTGTTACAGACTCTGTTGGTGCTCTGCCCATATCCCAGGTACTTGCAGTTTGCTTCTGCCAACTTCCAGCTGCTGTTGTTATCTGTATCCCTGCATAAAGGTTTAAAAAAAAATTTTTTTTTTTCTAACTGTATAAGGCAGCTCTGCTGGTGTACATGGCAACTCAGTGGAGTAGTCCTCAGTCAGTGACTCTTGGGAGTAGTTATATCAATACCCCAGCTCTCTTGTCCCTCAGGGGGGATAATTCCAAAGCAAATATTTTGCCAAGTTTCTCAGTCTTTCTGTGGGATTAAGCTCTAATTGCTCACAGTGACAGCTGGCTTAACAACACTCTTCATTGGTTTTCTTCCCTTCTCTATATAATTCCCCCGAACTCCTACGAGTTACTTTCACTTGAATCATTGTTCCAGGTTCTGCTTCTGGGAGAACTCAAACTAAGATAATGCTTTTAACACTATGAGACAGGATGAGATTACCAAACAAATGAGTGCGAAGGAAGAGGTGTGAGGACCGAGCCTAAGCACTAATGCACTGCAACATCAAAAGGTCAGGAGGAGAAACCGGCAAAGGAAACCACTTGTGCAGGAAGATGGCAGCGTTGGATTTAACTAACAAAAGTTGGGGGTTGCCAGGAGAGTTTAAGGACAGAAAAAGGGCAAAGCAGTTGAAGTTCTATCCAAGACAGTGATTGTAATTATGGACCACGGAATTTAAGCAGTATAAGGAGAGAAGTGAAAGCATGAGGGAGATAAGGAAATGTGAAAAAGTGGTAGGATCAATGGATTGAAATCCTGAGGCAAGGAACTGCTGGGGTTGGAAGCCCTAGGAAGGATTTGTAAAGATATCAGGGATTGATGGAGAGTGAGATGCTTAAAACTGAGATTATGGAGCACTGCAGTTGTTATTATAAGGACTGGGCTCTAGAGTAAGACTACCAGTGAGTGGCTTATCACTGGAGGAAAGGAGAACAAGGAGCTGAGGAGCCAGGGGGCTGAATTAGATCGTCATTTGCATATTGAAATCCAATGATTATGAAATTATAGTATTGGAGAGAGTGACAGTGAATGGAGCTGAAATCTTCAATGAATAAGGGGGACTGACCAGGCTGGAGGCTGTCTAAATATAACTGCTACAAGAAGAGCAGACTGAAGATACGAGATTTTTCTTGAACAAACACAAAGTACTTATTTGTCAGGCAGTTCTAAAGCAGTTTATAAATAGTAAGTCATTTAATCCTCTGAACAGACCTACAGGATAACAAGATAGGTACCATTTATTTTAATTTTATTGTGCTTTTGGTGAAAGTTTACAGCTCAATTTCTCATTCAAAAATTTATAGACATATTGTTTTGTGACACTGGTTGCAATCCCCACAATGTGACAGCACACTTCCCCTTTCCATTCCAGGTTCCCTGTATCCATTAACCAGTTCGTGTCCCTTCCTGCTTTCTCACCTTGCGTTTAGGCAGGAGTTGCCCATTTGGTCTCGTATATTTGATTGAACTAAGAAGCACGTTCCTCACATGTGTTATTGTTTTATAGGCATGTCTAATCTTTTTCTGAAAAGTGGGCTACAGGAGTAGTTTCGGTTCTGAGTAGCAGAGTGTCCGGGGGCCACAGTCTCAGGGGTTTCTCCAGTTTCTGTCAGACCAGTAAGTCTGGTCTTTTTTTGTGAATTTGAATTCTGTTCTACATTTAGGTCTCATTCTGTCCAGGACTCTGTTGTGATCTCTATCAAAACAATCACTGGTGGTAGCTGGGCACCATCTAGTTCTTCTGGGTGCCGTCTGATGGAGGCTGTGGTTCATATGGTCCTTTAGTCCTCAAGGCTAGTATTTTACTTGTGTCTTTGGTTTTCTTCATTCTCCTTTGCTTTAACCCCCCTTCACAGAAGGAAAAGAGGATAAATAACTTGCACAAGGTCCCATGGCTAGTGAGTGGTAATGCTAGGATTTGAACTCAAGTAGCCTAGCCATATTCTTAACCTCCATTCTGTGATGTCTATTCATTCCAAATACGAGGGGCTGGGGAGGAGTTTAATGGAGAATGATCTAGAAGCAGCAGTTTGAGAAGCAAGAAGGGCACTTACCCTACCTCCAAGCCCAGCAATACAGGAGCTGCAGAACAGAAAGACACCCTTAAAAGGATTGCAGAGGAAGCCATGTGCTTAGGGGAGAAACAAGAGTTGAAACTGGGAAGTCTGTTTTAATTTGCAAATGATAATTTTGTTTCATTGCCTATATTTATCTCGTATTGCCTTTTTTTAAAAAAAAAATCATTCCTTGTTGCAAAGGCTACAACTTTCAGAAACATGTTGAAAGTAGGTATCTTGGTTTTAATAGTTTATTGCTATTAAGACAACTGTTGGTTTTCTTTTGACATGATGGTAAATAACATTAAGAAAATATTTTATTCTTTGCAAAATTACCAACTTTCTAAAGCTAGGAGATGTTGGATTTTATCAGATGTCTTTGTTGTCTATCAGAATTTTTTCCTTTTTGGCTTTATTGTGATTTATGAACATATTTATCATACTTTGAAATATTCTTACATTCTTGGGATAAAAACACCATGGTTATTGCATACTCTTATGACTAGAATTGATTTGCTCTTACTTCATTTAGGAATCCCTGGATCTGTACTCCCAGTGAGATTGGCCCATTTTTCCTTATGGTACCTTTGTCAGAAATATGCTAGTTTGGTAAATGTGGGTAATTTTCATTTTTCAAAGCTAATTTAGATGACTGAATACTGTCATGAGGAGCCTAGGAGTGGAGAGGAACCAGGGTGGCTGTGGCTGGGTGGTGGCCATGCTGCTTGACCCTTTCATTCAGGGCTTGAGTGAGGGTCTAGACCAGCCTTCCTCAACTGGGGTTCTTCATCTGAGCAATAGAACATACCAAATGATTTGAATAACTCTTTTCTTGATTCTTCGAAGGACAGTACAGAACTAGTATCATTTATATGCATAAAAATTGATAACATGCAAACGATACTGTATTAGTTTCCTACTGGTGCTGTAACATATTACCACAAATTTAGTGGTTTAAAACACAAATTTATATTCTTGTATTTCTGGAGGTCAGAAGTCTGAAATCATTCTTATTGGACTAAGTTGAGGTGTCAGTAGGGTTGGTTCCTTCTGGAAGCTGGGAAGGAGGAATCCATTTCCTTGCTTTGTGGTCCCCTGTATTCCTTGGCTTATGGGCCCTTCTTCCTTCAAAGCCATCACCTTCTTTTCTCTCTTCTAAGAATACTCTTGATTACATTTAGGGCCCACCAGGATAACCCAGTTTAAGCTTCCCATCTTAAAAACTGAATCACATCTGCAAATTCTTTTTGCAGTATAAGCTGACATTCACAGATTCCAGTGACTAGGCCCTGTATTTCTTTGGAGGCCAGTATTCTGCCTACCAGAGAAAACTCAGGACCTCAGTGCTTAATTCTTTTCTAGACCCCGGTTGAGAAATGCTGTCTGGATGATATGCTCATCAGATACATAGTTGACACAAAACTGATTGTGCCAGTTGGCTAAATTAAGACCCAATATGGTTCTGACAGAACGACAAAACCCCGAAAAGTGTAGTTCAAAAGTGCATGACTTGGTAGCATCCAGTGTGGAATGCTTGTGAAAGGCTTCAAGATGTTAGCTGACAATTTTAAGAAAATATGTGGTTGGGCTTTTATTAGAAATGGCATCTGGAGTGAAAACGAGAGACCTGCTCTTCCAGGTTGTGACTTTGTGAGTGAGCCTTGCTTGCGTTCCACGCTGGAATGCACATTTTGAGAGCGATCAGGATTGATGGTGATGCCAAGATGATCCATGGGACGGACAGACAGGAAGTTAGACTTCTGCATATTGGCAAGTCAGGCCTCAAGTCAAGGAAGACATTGCTCTTGGTCAGAGCTTTCCAAAGGTGGATGTGCACATTTGGGCAATTTCCTCCTTCTAGAGATAGCCCCAAGTCTGGATGACTATCCAGGGATCCTGTGTGGAGAGAGGAGGTGGTAGGTAGTCAATCAGATGATTTAAGGTTCCTGTCGAACCTTGAGATCTTCTTCAACTACTTCAAATTTTAGATGGGGAAACCAAGTTTGGTGTGATGGATCACTTTTGTGTGGCCTTTCTAGCCATGTCTTGTAATTCCCCCCCAAGTGATTCGGTTGGACTGTCCAAACAGGAGAATTGTGGCCCACCAAGGGGATCAGTCAGTTTTGCCTTAAAAGAGAGCCAATTCCAGAGCAGAGAGAGAATCCTACCACCACTAAGGAAGAACACCCAGGAGCAGAAAGCACATCTTTTGGACCTGGGATCCCTGCACTGAGAAGCTCCTGGAACCAGGAGGCAGAGAAATAAAGAGAGGGAGCTCAAGAAGCAGTAGCAGAGTGCCTCTGGGCACTTATTGGCAGAGCTAAAAGAGCTTTGTAACACTTGCCCAAGTAGGGTAGAGGCTGAGGGCCACAGAGGCACGCCTGCAAGCATGGCTGGGAAGAGACTGTCCTGATGGAAGAACTGTATCCTGAGTGTTCTTGGACTTGAACTTTAACCTGTTACTTCCCTAATAAACCCCGTAAGATTGAGTATTGTGAGTTCTGTGTGGCCACTGCAATGAATTATCGAACCTAGGAGGACAGTACAGAGTACTGTGGGAGGGACGGTTGGTGTGAGAACTGGTAAAGATGGCAGAGAAAGGAGGAATGGCTGACCTCAGCCTCATAGGAATCAGTCTTGGACTGCTGATCCTGCTTCTCCTTCCCTCCGGTGAAGTTAAGAGGTCAGATGTTGCCCTCATGCTGTTTTTACACCAAGGTACAGAGAGGGAGGTCACTCATTCAGATTTACAAAGTTAAAAGCACAGCCAAATATTAATAAATATCTCATCATTTCTGATCATCTTCAGGAGTACTCACTGATAACTCAAGTTTTTTGAAACATACCCAAGGAAATAAATTCAGAGGTAACATTCAACACTGATTTTTATACCAAAACCATAACTGTCAAGGCAGAGAGAATCTCCTCTTCAACAGTGCTTTGAGAAGTGAAAGGTGAGTAATGTAGCCATGGCTTCCAGGTATTATTCATTTGTGTTGGGGAGGGAAGCAGAGAAGCTGGGTTTAGTTGTGCTGATGTTGAAGCCTGCAGGCCTTCCAGAGGCTGCCAGGAGGGGAGTGAAGCTCAGACAGTCAGAAACGGAATCAGTCCAAATTTCACGTGAAGCAACTTCCATGAGTTTAGAACCTCTCAAAAACTCAAAATCTTAGATACAAAGCTCCCTTTTAAGAATATATTTTATTTCTGACTCAGCTGATACCAGAAATAAGCAGTTGCCTAAGAATCTGTGTTTCTATGGCATTTAAATTTTGAGCGTTTTTAATGAACATAAGATCCTAAGGAGCTAACACTGCATTTCACAATCTCTGAGCACTGATCCATGTTCTTCTTAATCCTGTAGAATTTCTCCATATATTCAGAACGTCCTAAAAGCTCCACAAAATCTTCATCATGGGTGATTACGAGAAGCTGAAAATTACGCTGCTGTGAGCGGCTTTTTATTATCCTGAAACAATATATTTAGAACATATTATTACTAAAGAGCATAGCCCTTTCTTTTATTTCAAAAAGCCCCCCACCCTTTCTTTTATTTGAAAAAGCCCCTGAGAACTCTGTCAGACCTATGAGCGCATGCTGTGTGTGACAACCAAGCTTTTCCTGTGCTGTGTGAGTGTCAGGGCCTCTGGCTGCCTTGCAGGAAGTGGGAGGAGGGGGTGGGACCAGGTCTTCAGCCCAGCCAGGCAGGAGTCCCATCTTCTCTCCAGACATTGGGGGTGCATGGCCTGGCTCCTCACCTCGGTCTAGCTTAGGGACTGGTAAGAATATCTGATCTAGTCTCTTCCAGACACAAGGTCTTCTTACTAAAGCAGGTGGAAATGTTTTACTGAGCTTTCCTTAATACCTAACTGCTCAACAGGTATTAAGTCTCTAAAAACAGACTCCAGACAAGGGGAATAACATACACAAGCCCCACTGCTTTCTTAGGAGCTGGGTCTACTTAGAATTCTGCTACCATCAGTCACTAGATGCATCATTACTATGAAATACAGGGACCTGAGTGGGTGGACAGGAAACATTTTTGCTCATTATCTATAGGCTGAGGTACCCAGCTATGACACTGAGTCCTGAAAGACTTATACCTTTAACCAGCCACTTGTTTATCCTTTGCCTGGAGCTGGATGCACTTGAGGTTTCAAAAACACTAACCCTTACTTGCTGGTCATGCAAGGCTCCTTAGAGATGGCTGGGGAGAGGTGGCTCTGTGGCTGCTTGATTCTCCTTCTGGCCCAAACCCTCCTATCAGATAGGAGACATTATCACTGCCAGAAAGAGGCTATCCGAAGCCAGGAGTTCCTAAAATACCTTCTCTACCTCTCGGAAAGTGGCTTTTCTCTGGCAGCACAATCCTTAAGCAAGGGCTACCCATTCCTGGACTCTGGACCCACCACAGGTGAACGAGGTAAAGGATGTGTGCAATTTTACCCTCACTGGATTCTCTTACTCACGAATATGCTTTCTGAATAAGAGCTCTGTCATTCCTCATAGTTGCAGTTTGACACATGTGAAAAGCTGGAGACCAGACAGTCTTAAACCCACTGCCACCTACAGATGTCTTAGCAGGCATACTAACTCTTGTACATGGTATGTGGGGCCCTACACATGTGGGTTTACAGGAAAACCAAACCAAGCCAAGAACCTTTACCATGACTTCCCTATGAACACATCTGGGGAGATGTGGGATGTGTCTGGGGCTGCTGTCCACCATCTGGTTTCTTTTCGAGGACTCTGAAGAACTATTTTGAAAGGTAAAGCTTATAGCCTGGCACTAACCAGCTTCCTCAAGTAGGACCCATCTAGAGAGGGTTTTCACCACAGAAGCCTCTTGATCTTACTTGAAAAACTATCATGAGTTGCCTCCAACTTTGAGATACTTACTCAACCAGAGCATGCGCAAGAGATTCTATGTTTTCTCTGTCAAGATTTGTTGTTGGCTCATCCAAGGCAAGGATGCCACAGTTCAAGCAGAATGTTTCAGCCAGGGCCAGGCGAATGATGAGTGAGGCTAAGACCTGGAAAAAAGCACCAAAGCTGAGCTGCACTGCAGACCTTCTTCACATCCCGCTTTGAGGAAGGTGTGCAGACCTGGCATGATCTCTTTAGAAGGGAAAGGTGGGGAAGTGTCACAGGGTTACTGACTTTAGGCAAATATCTTGTTTGGGGGAGCCTGGCACTGTGACTAGACTCTTAAGCCCCTCTAGAAGGTGAACCATCAGCTATTATCTCAGCTTGTCACTTGCAATTAAAAAAAAATGCTAGAAGCAATTAAAATGCTGATTCCGCAAGAAAAATATCACATCAGCTATAAAAAAAAAAATTGAAATCACAGCCTTAAAATAGAAATGCATTACTATTTATCTGTAACTAAAATTCTAATGTAAGTATACGATTAACAACTTTAAAAATTCTCAACCTGGCGCTTTTCCTGATAATGAAATTTGTTTAAAAAAAAAAAAAAAAAAAAACTTGGAAACATTACATTTTCCAGAACCTTGCAGAGACTTTTTCTCTCTTTGAGTCATCTTTAAAATTACCATATTCTGTGGTCTAAAAGAGGTACCAGGTATCATGCGCTAACCCACACTTACGTTTGTGTGTAATTTTGGGAGAAAACAAGAGAAATAATCATGGGTCAAAGTATTAAGGGAAGAGAAGGATGATTTTATTTAAGCTTATCTGTAGGAGATCCAAGCAACTGAAACTATTTGACACTTTCATGATGACTAAAAATCTAATACTTAGACCCTCAACCCTGCTTAAGCCGCTTGTGGGTGCGATCAACACAGAATTAAGAGTGTATGACTATTCTGGTAGAGTATAAATCACTCTTGTGTGAGCTGTAAACCTTCCCTCACCCCTAAATTTTGAATATCAGTAAGTGAGTTGGTAAATCTTAGAATAGTTTACATCCAGGGCAGGCAAACACATTGCAAAAGCAGGACCACAGATTGGCTCTTTGGGGGACAGATATGTCCTTCCTTTCTTTGAATCCCACTGCTACCACCCTCCTGCCCCACCTCCTCCCCTTACATGCAGAGTCACCTGGTTGGCTTCTAGGGCCTCAACAAAAGCCAGCATTAGGCAGAGTGGAGTCTGATTTCAGCTCCTGGCCTACCTCCACCAAACTATTTGTCTATCCTGTCCCCCTACCCCAAGGAAGCAATTTTTAGTTAATTTTTGTAACTTAAAGTAGCTAAGGAAACCTGCTTTTGCTCAAAAAGCATTTTTTAATCCAGAGATCATGTTTCAAGTGCTGTATTTTCTCAAAGTTACTACTAAAAATCACCAAAGCAAGTTAAGTATAGATCATAAAGTTGTCATTTTTGCAGACTAGAATTAAGATAATAATCTGCAGACGCCTGAAATTGCTATCAGCTGTCTGGGCTGACAATATAATATTTTTAGAGTGTTCTTGAAGCAAAAATGGGAAACCATGCAAATAACTAAGGTAACATGGGCCTCTATTTCTAGAATTTTAAAATTCTGTTAAGAAAATCAGGGGTCCAGAGGTGTTAGTATATCAAGTACAATCTTCTGCTTCTAATATGAAAGGAGAAATCTCAAGAATCTGTGGCATCTTGGGTGAAGGGACCCAGCCTTGTTCCTAGGGATGCAGGTCCTTTTTCCTGACTCTTTAAAACTTCACTCATTTTTGTGATTTTGCTCCCTGTTCTATATCCAATCTAGCTATCCTCCTAGAGCCTCAGTTGGCCTGACCCAGCAGCTGAGTCTATGTGTGTGGTGGGGGAGGGGGAGACACCTGTGGGGTATCAAGGCCTTTGGCTGTAGCAGACCCTTCTTTCAGATGGTCTGCAGGCCCAGAGGCTAGGCTGGGGGTGGGGGTGGGGTGAGAGAGGGCGCAGTCCTAAAACATGGCAGCTTTCTCAACAGACCCTCTTACATATTGTAATGTCTCAACCTAGGATCCTGGTTTGCTAATACTGTCTGTGTCATTGATTCTAAAACAACCCCCTCCACACACACACATACATTTGACCTCTCTGAATCAGAATGTATTTTATAATTACAATTGCCAGCTTTTTTTTTTTTTTCTTGGTGCCACATAAAATAGTGGTGTGTCTTATAATTGATGATACAGTACTCCTTATTCTGATAAGGAGTGCTGTGAAACAATGAAGGATCTTCAGATCCTTTTTCATATTTAGCTTATCCTGTTGTGAGATTGTTTCAGGCCCTTCTCCTAAAAGCTGACTTTATATACTGCAGCAGGAAATGAAGGGTAGTGCTGACAGCGTGTGACGGTAGTGGCTGAGCCTGACTGACTCCACGTGGCGGCAAGGTGTGCTGTGAGGAGCATCTTGCTGGTAAGAGGCAGCCTTGGGTGCTCCCACTGCACTGACATTTGCTTCTCTCTTGAAATTCTTGGTGTAAAGTTGGCTGCCTGGGCCCTTGAGATACCTGCCTTTTGTCCGGCGCTGCATCGTCCCCGCATATCCAAGGCTGTGTCTCCCTTTAGCATCACCACTCGGTAGTTGTAATTCCGCCTTTTATCAGAAGCTGATACATTTTCATCAGCATCAGACCGAATTTCTATGTATTCAATATCTGACACAGAAAGAAGAAGATTTCCGAGGAACATACACTGTTATCTCTTGTCATTTAAAAAAAAAAAAAGTGTAGGAACAACTTGTGAGGCTGATATTACCAGGGGGAGGACTGGCTGGTTTGGAACCTACTTCTTTGGCTGGGAGGACTCAGGAGCCTGGTCTGATACCCAACTCAGATGCCCAACCCTTGGCCTCAGCTCTGCCTTTCTTAGTTCCCCCATTAAGAGTTTCCTCCTGACAGTTTTCTTCTTATCGCACTTCGGCTTATCCCTATCTACACTTTGACAGAACCTATTACTTCATCAGCTAAATATACTGTGCACCGCAGCCAAATATTCAAGTCCTGTCAGGCTTTGGAATAGAAACTGCATTTTCTTCTTGCTATAAGATGTTGTCAAGATAAGAATTCTTAGAAAATCTTAAAGAGATGTTCAGAAAGGGATCCAGGAAGATAATACTGATATGATGCGAAGTCATATGGGCCAAGGCTGGGGACAGGGCTTTGGAAAGAAAGTTCATGATACACCACGTTAGTTACCTTGTCCGCGATAAGTATTTCGCCACAGTTCACGAATAATTTTATTGATTTCTTCCATTTTCATGCTATGAAATTTCATTATTGCTCTAGAAAAAGAAGTCATTGGTGTTTTAAAGGAAAAATACCATAACAATATAACAGTATTATGATATATATAGTATACAGTAATATATATATAAAACAGTTAATTTGAATAACATCATGAAATAACTTCCCCAGTATTTTCAAGGATAAAAGTAGAGTATAGTAAGAGGTAGAAAAATAAAGAGGACCGAAACCTTGCTGCTTGGCTAGTACTGGAAACTGCCAGGCGTATTTCCAGTGCCCCAGGGTCCTTAATCCTTCTCTATTTTCACACTCCATGACACAACACTCCCTTAAGTAAAAACATAAATACTGTGAAAATTTCAGAAAATGAAACTTTTTAGTAGACTCCTTCTCAGGCTTTAACTTACTAGAGGGACTGTTTCCACTGATGCTCACCTGTTAGGGGCACCTGCTGACCAATGATGTTAAGTGTGTGTGGGCTACAGTTAGCAAAGAGGCCCTTAGTCTATGGGGAAAATACAGGACTCTCTGGAACTGTTGCCTTTCCCTTCTTCTAATGCTATAAAGATTACTAGAGTCAGCCTCTTATGCTGCTTTTGTACCTCGGATCTCTGAGCTTTTTACCAATCAGAAATTTTGGTTCAGAGAAAGCAATTTCAAGGCTTAAGCTGAGCTGAACCTCAAAATTTTCACCTTTCTGATCACAGATTTAGAAATCCTAATTTCAAACATGTACACTGATTTCCATTTGGTCATGGCATCACCCTGGCACCCTTGGTAAACTAGTAGTTTCTAAACACTAAAAGAAGAAGCAAAATTAAAAGTGGTTTGACTGTCAAAATCTAGCATGTTCCTATTGTGGTCACCATTCACCAAAAAGCCCTTGGTCCCTGAAACATCTCACAACATGGATGACTCTGGAGGACATTATGCTGAGTGAAATAAGTCAATCACAAAAACACAAATACTGTATGAGACCAATATTATAAAAACCCAAGAAAAGGTTTACACATAGAAAAAAGCAACCTTTGATGGCTGAAAGGGAGGGGAGGGGTGTGGGGAAATCACAAACTAGATAGCAGACAAGCGTTAATTTCGGTGAAGGGAAAAACAACACACAATATAGGGGAAGTCTGCACAACCTGACCAAGGCAAAGTCATAGAAGTTTCCTAGATACATCCAAACACCCTGAGGGACTGAGTTACTGGGGCTCAGGGCTGGGGACTACGGTCTCGGGGACATCGAGGTCAACTGGCATAACATAGTTCATAAAGAAAATGTTCTATATCCTACTTTGGTGAGTAGTATCTGGGGTCTTAAAAGCTTGCAAGCAGCCATCTAAGATACAACTGCTGGTTCCATCTGGTCTGTAGCAAAGGGGAATGAAGAAAATCAAAGACATAAAATATTAGTCCAAAGGACTAACGGACCACATGAACCACAGCCTCCATCAACCTGAGCCCAGAAGAACTAAATGGTACCCAGCTACCATGGCCAACTGCTCTGACAGGGATCACAATAGAGGGTCCTGGACAGAGCATGAAAAAAATGTAGACCAAAATTCAAATTCACCAAAAAAGACCAGACTTACTGGTCTGACAGAGACTGGAGGAACTCACGGGACCATGGCCCTTGAACATTTTGCTAACTCAGAACTGAAGCCACTCCTGAAGTCTTTCAGCCAAAGATTAGATAGGTCTATAAAACAAATAATAATACAAGTGAGGAACGTGCTTCTTAGTTCAATCAAGTATACGAGCCCAAAGAAGCAACACCTGCTCAAAAGCAAAGATGAGGAGGAGGAAGAGACAAAACCTGATGAATGGACACAGAGAACCTTGGGTCGAAAGGGGAGGATAGTATACATTGCGAGGATTGCCAATGTCACAAAACAATTTGTGTATAAATTTTTGAGAAACTAATTTGCACTGTAAACTTTCATCTAAAGTACACACACAAAAGCCCTTACGTCTTTCGGAAGCGGGTTTTATGAACTAATAAATGCTGTACCAGTGATAAAAGGCAACACCATTGCCATTACCATACAAAGGATGTAGGCAGACTCACTTCCATTTGCAAGCCTCTTATCTGATATATTCAAAAAAGGAAACTGAACGTAATGCTACTGCTTCTGCAAAATCATTTCATGATCTTCTGGTTCACCAGCAAAAGAGAAAGAAATGACTCAACATAAATACATTTTAAATATCAGAGGAAGGTCTCTGAAGTAGTAAAGACTGGAAAAAACCATAGTCTGCTTGTTGATGAGACTGCAACAAGCCTCCATTTTCTACTTTATACATCTATCTCAGCCTAACATTTTATGTTCCTTTCAAAAGGATGGAGATAAAACACTCCGTATTTCCCTAAAAAAAAAAAAAAAATTTTTTTTTCTCAGAGAATGTTTTTGGGACCAGTCATGTGAAGACTGCTTTTCCATAGCTTTATTCATCATGATCCCGAGCTTTCAAATGACTTTTTTAAAAAAGTTATCTTTCCATTCTAGTTAAAAATCTTCAATAACTACTATAAATAAGCATGCCCAACATGAAGAACAAGCTACAGGTGGGATGGGGGTGTTCCACTTCTGCCTTGGCTCCCTGTACAACCGAGGCGGTGCACCCTGGCCCCACAGATAGTATGCTGAGATAACACTGCAGGAAAAAGCTCTGGTCCTGAGAAAGATCTAGATTCACCAAGGGATGTGTCAAATGGAGTTGTCACGCCTACCATTCCTGACTGGAGTATTAGATTATCTTTGTACCCTCTCTCTCTGTCCAATGTGGAGTTCAAAAGCCCACTGTGCAAGAGTAGGGGATGATTAAGTAAATTGTGTTAGTAACAATGGTAATAGTGATTGCTATTGATGAACATTTACCTTACGTGTGAGGCACTATGCTAAGCAATCATATCTCATTTAATCCTTACAACAATACTGGGAGCTAGGTTTCCTTACCTCCATTTTACCATTAAGAAAACTGAGAGCCAATGAAGGTTTGTAACTCGCTCAAGATCAAAGAGAAGTGGCTAGGATATTAAACACACCTTGAATATGACAGTTAAAATTGAGAAAGCAGTCAAAATTCCATCTTTTACAGCCATCAGGCTCAGATAATTTTGAGTAAATATTATCAACTCTTCATGGTACCCAAGTAAACAAACTATTATATAGCAAGGAGAAACACAGGAAATAAGGAAAAAAAAAAAAGTATAGGCCTATACTACTTATGAATATAGATATAAACATTTAAATAAAACTGAATTTAGTAGTGAGAGTCTTTAAAAAAGAATATATCATTACCAGGTTGTGTTTACCACAAGAAGGCAAGAATGATACGACAGAAAAGAATTTTTAAGCTAATTCACTGCATTAATAGATTAAAAGAAAAAAAATGATTACCTTAATAGATGTCAAAAAAGTACTTTGATGCAGTGTAACACTAAATTTTGATAAAAATCTTCAGTAAGTGAAGAAGAGGAAAATTTTCTTAATCTGACAAAGTAATTTTATCAGATATCCACAGCAAGCATCAAGTTTAATGTTAAAACATATAGAGCATTTCCCCTAAAGCTAAGAATAAGATATCTCCTTTTATGGCTACTCTAAATATTGGGAAAAATATATATAAACCCGTCACTGTTTTCGCAGGTGATACAATTGTGTATTAGAAATCCAAGCAATTAACTGAAAAACTAATAAGACTAATAAGATAGTCAAAAATAAAATCAACACACAAAAATCAATTGTTTTATTATTTAGTAGCAAAAACCAATAAGAAACATAACGGGAAAAAGGATCCTACTCACAGTGGCCACAGAAACTATAAAATACCAAGGAAGAAATCTAACAAAAAGGTACACACCATCCAGAGGAAACAACTATAAAACTTTATGAAAGGATAAAAAGAATGATTAAATAGGACCCCTATAGGGTCCAAAATGGGTGGTTCAATATTGCAAAGATGTTCATTCTCCCCCAAGTAATCCATAAATTAAATGCAATCCAAACAAAAAATCCCAGCAAGATAAAAACAAAAAAATTATGTAACCCACAAGTTGATTCTAAAGTTCATATTGAAGAGACAATGCAAAAGGATAAAACTGTGGTATTAGGACAGGAATAAATAAAAATATTGGTGGACAGAAGAGAAAATCCAGAAATACAGCCAGACATACAGAGAACTTTATGACTGTGACATTTCAAATCAATAGGAAAGGGATTCAATAGTGTTGGAAAGAGAAAAATAATTAAAATTTTATCACTACCCTTTATCAAACTACTCCAAAATAAAATCCAAGTGAATTAAAGGATTAAAAGCTAAAGTAAAATAAAATCATCAGATGAAAACGTTTTTATAATCTTTGGGTTAGGAAGGCCTTTCTAATTAAAGCACAGAATCAAGAAGCCATTAATAAAAAGACTAAAAATTTGACTACTTAAATATTAAAAGCCATAAATGACACCATAAAGAAAGTTAAACGACAAATGACAAGCTGGGAATATTTAAGATGTATTTGAAAAAGATTAATATCCAGAATCTACAGAAAAGTGATAGAAATCACTAAAAAAAAAAAAACCTAACAGAAAAATTGGCAAAGAGGGATAAATAAGAAATTCTCAGAGAAATTCCCTCACAGAGAAATGTAAATTAATGTGAGGGCATTTTTTGGTGCAACAGATTGGCAAAAATTAAAAAGGTTGGTAATCTGAAAGGCAAACACAGAGAAATGCGTACTTTCATACGCTGTTGGTGGAAATGTAAATTGTCTAAGTGTTTTTGGAAGGCAATTTGGCACTAGCACATTAAAAATGTACATACCCTCTTACCTAATAGCTCCATTTCTAAGAAGATATCTTTTTGATATATCTGCACAGTGTGCAAAGATATATACTGCAGCATTATCTAAAGAAGAAACATTTAAAACCTTCCTAATATGTCCATCAATGGTTAAAGAAAGGAGGTAACATCCACTTTATAGGATAGTATGCAGCCATTAAAAATGAGGTACTTACATACATGAACATAAAAGACTTTATCATGTGTTAAGTGGGGAAAAAAGACAACACGAAAATACCATTCACATAAAACAAAAACTATATATGTACATGCATGTAAAGGCTTTGATTGTAAGGGGGATGAAACTGTTACATTGTAACTAATACTTAAGTGCTGAGTAAGTATTAGACACGGTCAAGGAAATGAACAGGATTCCAGCTTGAACCACATTCTGTGGTTTGCATAAACATCTAATAAAAGGCTAAGTGGTTTAAGTGGTACGAAGTACTATGGAGTACAAAGGAAGGAAAAGTCACATCTGTTTGGGAAGGGCTTCATAGAGGCAATATTCCAAGGAGGAGAGACAGCAGAGGAAAATGTGGTGTGTCCTAGGGGAACAAAATTATTCAGTTTGGTTAGAGCATAGTGAATTGTGAGAGATGAAATGGTAAAGGCCAGGTAGGGAAGTCTTCCCTAAAATTAGACAGGAATATTGTTGTTTTTGTTAGCTGCCGTGGAATCAGCCGACTCATAGTGACCCTACATACAACAGCATGAAGCACTACCCAGTCCTGCACAAACCCCATGATCGGTTTCAGGTCAGACCGTCGTGATCCATAGGGTGGTCACTGGCTGATTTTCTGAAGCAGATCGCCAGGCCTTTCTTCCTAGTCTTAGTCTGGAAGCTCCACCGAAACCTGTTCAGCATCAGAGCAGCACCCAAGCCTCCACGGACAGACAGGCAGTGGCTCCACATGAGGTCCCTTGGCCAGGAATTGAATGTGGTGGGTCTCCCACATGGGAGTAAGAATTTTACCACTGAACTACCCGGCCCCTTTAGATGGGAACAGAGACCACTTTTAGGAAGATTAACCTGGCAGAAACTAACAGGGGTACAGGGGAGGGAGCAGCAAGAGGTGGGGAAAGTCGTCACAATAATACAGGTGAGAAGCTTATGGAGGATCTGAATTATGCTGGGGCTATGTGAGCCTTTTTTTTTTTTTTATGTGAGCCTTGGTGGCACAGTGGTTAAGTGTTCGGCTGCTAACCAAAGGGTCGGCAGTTCAAATCCACCAGCCACTCCTTGAAACCCCTAAGGGGGAGTTCTTTTTCCTATAGGGTTACTATTGAGTTGGAACTGACTCAACAGCAGTGGAAAGCAGCTCTGGAACAGTCTGTCCAGGAACCCTGCGAAGGCTGACTGTTCACTGGCAGACACAGGCCCAAATATGAACTCAACACACCCTTTAGCACCTGGACTTTACAGGTAGTTAACATTTAAGAATGACCTTGAAGGTCCATGACTTCCAGTAAACTCTTCTTTAGCTGAGACAAAGATGTGAATTTCATGAGCTACAGCCTGTTATGGGCAAGTGGTCACGTAGCTAGTGCGTCCGCCCCACACCTGCCTAGACTGTGCCTACTACTCAGTTAAATGCATATACTAAACTCATGTGCATTTTGTATGACAACTGTTTCCCAAAAGAAAGTGAAAAGGTGTAAGATCTAAGAAAATGGTGGTTTATAAATTACCTTTCTCTCATATTTAAATATTAAGAATGTGAAAGAGTTCCTGAAAAATTTCTGTAACAGTTGATTGCATTTTCTGTGAACAAATGATGGCTTTAGTGGTATTTATAATTTTTGTAATCCTTGAAAGTCTTAGGATGTGATCCTCACAAATGACAAGGGTCTAAGATATTTCCTGTTTGAAAAGATGCTCCACAAGGCCAGAAAGACAAAAACGTATGTGCCGGTGCAGTATGTGGCACTGCTCCCACCCACGTCCCTCTTCTTTCTTTACATAGACACCTCATTTCAATGCAATGCGGACTATCCTGTTCTTCAGCACCTGTTTGCACCATCAGATTATTTTCCTTTTATGTTCTAAGCCGTCCAACTGCCTCCCGCACGGGACCATTAACGAAGAGCTTCTGTCAGCCACTGGGCTACCTTCTCCCTAGGCAAGCACAGGCTCCATGCCTGACGTTACAAATGGTGCAGCATATTAGGACTGCCCAGGACAGCAGTTCGGGGCTCTTGCTGCTGCTCTGAGGACAGTTCTCTAATCACCTTAGGACTTCGCCACCAGCAGAGAACTAAAGTCATTAGAGAGCAGGTATCTAAAGGGTTGGAGAAAGAGCACCTAAACAGACCAATACTCCACCTTCCAGGAGGGGCCCTGCCCAGCTCTTGTTTGTTTTACTATTTAAACCACCTTCAGGACTCAAGCTACTGAGGAAGGTGTGCTACCATTTTGCAAAACCTAGACTGACATGCAAAATTAAAGTGCACATAAAAAGGTGAATCTTGAGGTGGATTTCCCCATAGGCTTAAGTTATTTCATTGAATAAAATATTAAATTGAAAGCACCAAGTACATATATGCCCTATTTCGAAACACAAATATTAGTTGTAAAGTATAATAAAAGTAAGTTAAAGAAAATTAATCAGGTTAGAAAAAAGCTGAAAAATTATACTTACAAAAGACGTTTTCCAACAACATATTAACCTCATCCTTGTATTTAAAATTGTACCAAACTTTGAGGTATGTAGGTTGCTGAAAAGTTGGCTATGACCACTGTTATCCATCACTGCACTGGATACTCTCCCTAGTGCCCAGCAGGCACTCGCCACTGTGGGAACTTCCTGTCTCCCTGCATTTGGGCTGGTGAGAGCCTCTCATATAAGGGAAATGGTCTCATGAGTATCATTTTCCAAACTAACAGTGATTTTTATTACTTGGCAAAACTTAAAATCCCTAATTTGCCAAACTTAAGTTGCACATGTAAAAGAAAAGTGACCTCTATTTATTTATAAAAATCTTAAATTCTGCTAAAACTAAAAACTACTCATTTTCTTTGGCCAGACTTCTGAATATCAGCTTATAAAATTCAGGTAATGGCTCAACCACTATCCCCAGATGAACATTTAATTTAAAAAACCTGCAGTGGGTGGGGAATGCCAGTGGTGCTCTTTTGGTTTTGTATCTACCTATTTAATGCTACAGAGGCTACTGATGTAAAACTGTACTGCATCCACAGTCAAGACGAGAATGGTGGCCACAAGGTGAGCCCTGAAAAAAGCCCTCATTCCAAAGCTCTCCCTGAGTGCAGGCGCAGGCTCTGAACAGCTTCACACAGAGTTGGCTGCCTTGGATACAAACCTGTAAATGTTACAAGTTTCCATCTGAGGAAAAATGACAGTGGGCACAGGGTAGAACACCCTACCTTAGTGAGATATTCCAAAAATCATTTAATGGTAATGACGTATTTTAATAGTATGAAGGTAATACATTCCACATGATAGATGTTTTCCCTCCTCTCATCTAGTGTAAGGGTCTCTGACTATTTACAATGCTTGTACTCAGTGATTTTTTTACGTGATTACTAATAACAGATGGTAATCAGCTTTTCTTGAAAACGCACTGCAAATTTCCTGTGTTACCTTAAATAGGCAGCTGAATGCAACAATTACACTGCTTACTTCTAAGAGATGAAACAATAAGGGAAATTTTGGACCATACTTTCTTCTAGGTGAGAAGGCAAAATTAGGGTTCACAGTCTAAACCTTGAGAAGGTGGTATTAGAGAAGCCACTGTTGTACTGTTACAGCCCACAAAGACCAAATTTTGGGGAAATCTGTACTGCTTCTTTTCTTCTCATTTAGAAGAATACATCTGATTACCAGCTAACAGAACTCAGTAAATAGCCTGGCTCTGTTCCTTAAGCCTAAATTGCTGGAAAGCACCCCTGCTCCCCTTGTATCTCCCCCATGCCACACACACACAAAGATAGGCCCTGGCTGCTCCATCAGGCCCCTCACACACCCTCACCCTGTTAAGCACGATGCCTCTGTGATTCAGGCACTTTTCTCTGCTGGGATGCCTTTTCTTCATTCTTAGAGGCCTAGTCAAATACAGACTGTGCAGAGCCTACTACAATCTCCTACCTTGGACTGTTAACAATTTGAAGGAAGGGCAGGGTGTGACAGTCCTGTCTTCCCAGAGCCTAATGGGAGAACACAGTGGGGATTTCTGAATGAACACATGCCTTCTTGTGGGAGTTCTTCGTGTTCCTCTAGGTGTAGTTTTCTATTCAGTCGAAACATATGAAACTGTAGGTTTGCAGGTCAAAGTACCGAGTAAGAGGAAGAGCTGACCTTGCAACAGCATACTTGCAAGTAAAATGTAAAAGAAGCAAAACCAACCAACTTACCCAGCTTGGCCCATCAGCCCCCTCTAGCTATCACCCCATTTTTCTGCTCACCTCACAGCAGAACCTTTTTTTTTTTTTTAGTTTTTATTGTGCTTTAAGTCAAAGTTTACAAATCAAGTCAGTTTCTCATACAAAAATTTATATACACCTTGCCATATACTCCTAATTGCTTTCCCCCTAAATGAGATAGCCCACTCATTCCCTCCACTCTCTCTTTTCATGTACATTCTGCCAGCTTCTGACGCCCTCTGCCCTCTCATCTCCCCTCCAGATAGGAGATTCCACATAGTCTCAAGTGTCTACTTGACCCAAGAAGCTCATTCTTCACCAGCATCTTTTTCTATCCCATTGTCCAGTTCGATCCCTGTCTGAAGAGTTGGCTTTGGGAATGGTTCCTGTATTGGGCTAACAGAAGGTCTGGGGACCATGACCACCAGGGTCCCTCTAGTCTCGGACCATTAAGTCTGGTCTTTTTATGAGAATTTGGGGTCTGCATCCCACTTTTATCCCACTGCTCTCCTGTTCCTCAGGGATTCTCTGTTGTGTTCCCTGTCAGGGCAGTCATTGGTTGTAGCCAGGCACCATCTAGTTCTGGTCTCAGGATGATGTAGTCTCTGGTTTATGTGGCCCTTTCTGTCTCTTGGGCTCATAATTACCTTGTGTCCTTGGTGTTCTTCATTCCCCTTTGCTCCAGGTGGGTTGAGACCAATTGATGCATCTCAGATGGCCACTTGCTAGCGTTTAAGACCCCAGACGCCACTCTCCAAAGTGGGATGTAGAATGTTTTCTTAATAGATTTTATTATGCCAAATGACTTAGATGTCCCCTGAAACCATGGTCCCCAAACCCCCGCCCCTGCTACACTGGCCTTCGAAGCAGTCAGTTTATTCAGGAAACTGCTTTTGGTTTAGTCCAGTTGTGCTGACCTCTCCCGTATTGTGTGCTGTCTTTCCCTTCACCTAAAGTAGTTCTTGTCTACCATCTAATTAGCGAATACCCCTCTCCCTCCTTTTCTCCCTCCCCCTTCTCGTAACCATCAAAGAATATTTTCTCCTCTGTTTAAACTATTTCTTGAGTTCTTTTAATAGTGGTCTTATACAATATTTGTCCTTTTGCAACTGACTAATTTTATTCAGCATAATGCCTTCCAGATTCCTCCACGTTATGAAATGTTTCACAGATTCCTCACTGTTCTTTATCAATGTGTAAGTACTCCATTGTGTGAATATACCATTATTTATCCATTCATCTGTTGATGGGCACCTTGGTTGCTTCCATCTTTTTGCTATTGTAAACAGTGCTACAATGAACATGGGTGTGCATATATCTGTTCGTGTAAAGGCTCTTATTCCTCTAGGATATATTCCAAGAAGTGGGATTACAGAACTTTTTGTATGAATTATCTGTGCTCACTGCCTCCATTTCTTACGATCCATTCTCTCCTCACCCTGCGCCAGCCAGGCTTCAGGTCAAACCATGCCATTGAAATTACTCGTCAAAGTCACTGACAACCTCCATTTTGTCAAATTCAAGGATCACTTCTTAGGCCTAGTTTTATTTTACCTCTCAATAGTATTATACTCTTTAAATACTTCCGTTACTTGGTTTTCAAGGTATCACACTTAGAATCTTCTTCTTTCACCTTACCAGCTGCATCTTCACTGGATTTGTAAACACAATGGGTCTTGGGACCTTTCCCTTCTCTACTAGTCATTCCATATATAATCTAATCCTATGGCCTGAAACAGCATGTATATACTAATAATTTCCAAATTTATACCTCTCCCCTGAACTCTAGGCTCTAGAATATATATCTGATTGTCTGCATAACATCTCTAAATCAGGAAGTATGAGTTATGCCACAGTTAAGAAAATACTTTTATATAAATATTAATTTTTAAAGGTTAAAAAAAGGACCACTATGTCAATAGCATGTACAGCTATATGACATTCTGGAAAAGGCAAAACTTTAACAAGGATGCTAAGTCCATTCAATGGGGAAAGAACAGTCTCATCAATAAACGGTGCTGTGACAAACAGACCTCCATATGCAAAAGAATGAAGTTGGACCCCCTACCTCACACCCTATACAAAAATTAACTCAAAATGGATCAGCCATCTAAATGTAAAAACTAAAACCATAAAACTCTTGAGAACAAAACACAGGGGTAATGCTTTGGGACCTAGTGTTCAACCATGGTCTCTTATATGACACCAAAAGCACATGCCAACAAAAGACAAAATAGATAAACTGGACTTAATCAAAATTAAAAGCTTTTGTATAACAAATGACTTTATCAATGAAGTGAAGAGACTGCCTACAGAATGGGACAAAATATTTGGGGAACCATACATCTGATAAGATTAAAAACTGCTACAACTGAAAATAAAACAAAAAAACAACCCAATTAAAAAATGGGCAAAGTACTTGAATAAGTATTTCACAAAAGAGGGTACACAAATAGCCAATAAGCACAGGAAAAGATTGTTAGACGTTAATGAAATGCAAATCATAAACCACAATGAGATACCACTTCACCACCACTAAGATGGCTATTATTAGAAAAAGGGAAAACCACAAGTGTTGGTGAGGATGTGAAGAAATTGGAACCCTCATCCTTTGCTGGTGGGATTGTAAAATGGTGCAGCTGTTGTAGAAAACAGTATGGTGGTTCCTTAAAAAGTTAAACATAGAGTTACCATAAGGCCTAGCAATTCTACTCCTAGGTATATACCCCAAAGACTTGAAAACAAGGGCTCAAACAGATGTTTGTACACCATTGCTCAATGCATTCATATTATGTATTTATCTATTGATGGACACTTGGGCTGTCAAAAAGGTGGACAATACTCAAGTGTCCATCAACAGAAGAATGGATAAACAAATTGTGGTATACCCATACAACGGAATATTATTCAACCGTAAAGAAAAATGTAGTTCTGATACATGCTATGACATGGATGAACCTTGAAAACATTATGCTGAATGAAATCAGTCAGTCACAAATGGACAAACCTTGCATGATCCCACTGATAAGAAATATCTAGACTAGGCACATGCATAGACCAAAGTTTATCAGTGGTTACGAGGCACGGGTAGGAACAGAGAAGGAGAAATTATTGATTAAGGGGCACTGAGTTTCTGTTAGGGGTAAGGAAAAATCTAGACACAGACAATGGTGGCGGTCCCACAACATCATGAATGTAATTAGTGTCACTGAATTATGCACATAAACATGACTAAAATGAGAAATGTTATATATACTTTACCAACAATAAATAAATAAATAATGACATTCCCATTTGGTGCAGGCATACAATTCTGGACCCAGGGAGCATATAATGTTAACCTATCCACTCATGATGAAAGAGGACAAAAGATACATTCCAGATAATGTATTCATGGAATAAACTTTAAAGAGTTGTTTCAGGAGTCAAACTTAATCCAATAAATTCTTGGTAGTATTTATTTTAAAAATAACTAACACACTAAAATAACTGGTTCATTTCTAATATTTTATAGTAAATGGATCTGACTTGTCTTAAATGATTATGTACTTACCCAAACCTGTATATGCCAATGTTATGACTACGTGATTCTGGGGCCACCTCTGTTACCGTTATTAACTAAAAGGGCCCTCATACTGAAACTAGCGAGTCCTCCTACCCTCCTGAGCCATAATCTGAATGCCGCTGCTGAGGCTGGTCTGCTGACTAGGCCCTGTCTGATCAGAAGAAGCCTTAAAAGAGAAGAGATTCTGTCTGTACAGTTCTCTTAATGATGATGGGGAATATTTTCCATTCCAGAAAGAAAAACGACAAACAAAACCTAAGGTAACTGAAAATCCTCTTACCAGATTTGTAACAAAAAAAATTTTTAATTCATAATTGAGTTCGCAAGAAAGGAAAATCCATTTATGACAGAACTGAAAACCAGAATGGTCAGTGTGAGAACTGACACTACAGCGGAACTTGGGGTTATTATTTTTACAACCTAGGGATTGAGTCTTATCACCCAGCAGAGAAGATAAGGCACTGTGTCCAAGTGAAGCAGAGTCAAAAGTGACTCCCAACATAAAAGTTGGGACTCTTAAAGAGCTGTATCATCAATCTTCAGTGAAAAAGTAGAAAATTAATAGATTGTTTCCCCGAGAATTCAACCTCTTGGGCAAATATCTTAGATGGGTTTGGGTTCAATGTTACACTACATTAGCATAGTTCAGGAACCCCAAAACCGAGAAATTAATATAAGGACTAGACCTAGGCCAGTGATATCCCTGGAGACCCCAGCAGATACAAAAACCAAACTGCTGTGTGGAGGGACATTCACACAAATAGGTCACAAGGATTCTCACAGGAAAAAAAATTACTACTAAAAGCTTACAATCAAGCATAAATGCAGGAAAAAAAAGAAAAAAAAAATACTTCACTAGGGTCCAGAATCAGTATACACCACAGCAGAAATAGATCCCCAAAAAGGCGAAATTAAAAAAAATGATAATCTGAAAGAGAATATAAAATATGTATATTTAAAATGAGTATACATACAAGAAGGAATCAAAACACTAAGGAAAAACGTATTATGAAAAACATAAGGATTTCTGAAAAAGAATAAAATAGAGCTTACAGAAGTGAAAAACAGAGTCAATGAAGTAAAAACCCAACAACTCCATAGGTAGTAAATGCAGCAGATTAGATACAGCTAAAGATTATGTGAAACTGGGAGACAGTTATGAGGAGTCACCCAGAGCCCAGTATAAGCGCTGTGGAGGAAAGAATAAGAAAGTTTATGCCTAATGAGAAATGAAGAAGGGGAGAATAGTGAGAAATGGAGAAAGGATAATATCTGAAGAGATAATGCCTGAGAATTTTTCCAAAATCAATGAAAGGTATCAATCCTAAGATCAAGAAGCACAATTTTTTTTTTTAAGAAACACAATTCTTGATCAGAAGAACTAAAGTTAACCCTACACCTAGATGTTCTATGATAAAACTACAGAGCATGAGAGACAAAGGCAGTATCTTAAAAGAACCAAGAAAAAAGGCAGCTAACTGGTAACTCCAAACAAATAATTAGAAATCATTTTTTAATAGCAACCATAGAGACCAGGAAAAAACCAGAATATTTTCAAAGTGCTAACAGTAAATAGCTGTGACTCCATGTTCAACTAAACTATCACTATTGAGGGCATACTTCTCAAAGACTGATAGACTTTACCACTAGCAGCCCTTCACTGGGAAAAAAAAAAAACACTCTATTAAAAAAGGGGATTTAAGAAGCAACAGTGAACAAAGAAATTGGTAAACATGTGACTTAACCCGAATAAGCACTGGCTATGAAAACACAACAACAGTTATTATTAATTTGCAATGATATAAAAACAAGGTAAAACTAAAAAACACTAAACAATAGAAACACTGCAGACAGAAGACAATCAGTGCTGAGGAAGGTGATGAAGCAAGTCACAGTAGAGCCATGGTTCTTAAATATTAGCGTGCACCAGGACCGCCTGGAAGCCTTGTTAAAACCCAGATTGCTGGGACCTGAACTACCAAAATTTCTGATCCAGTAGGTCTGGGGTGGCACCCAAGAATTTGTAATTCTAACAAGTTCCAAAGGATGCTGATACTGCTGCTCCAGGACCACTATGAGATCAATGAATTTTAAGTCAATATGCAGGTTACTCTGCAGGAGAAACATGTGGCAGTCTGCTTCCAAAAAGGTTACAGCCTTGGGAACGCTATGGGGCAGTTCTACTCTGTCTAGAGGGTTGCTATGAGTCAGAATCAACTCAGTGGCCCAAGCGGGGAAGGGAGGAGGTACATGTTAAAAATTTAAGGGTAACAACCCAAATAATTATAGTAGTATATATCATTTTACAATTCAAGGAGAAGAAAAAGTAGGAAAAAGAAAAAATAATTCCACAGAAGGCAGGAAAGGAGAAAAAAAAAAGATGCTAGAAGTAAATCTAACTGTATCAGTAATCACAATATAAAGGGCTGAATTCACTAGTTAAAAGACAAAAGATTGTCAGACTGAAAAATCTGCTATATGCTGAATATATTATAAAGCTTTAGTAATTAAGACAATGTGTGACAGCATAGAGATAGGCAAACTGATCAGTGAAATAGAATAGAGAACCCAGAACTGAACCATACACATGTGGAAATTCTGATATATGACAGAAGTGACACTATAGATTATCGAGAAAACAATGGACTACTCAATAAATACTGCCAGGACAACTGGTTATCTGTAAGGGGAAAACTAAAATTGAATTCATGAATTTTGCAAGACCAACGACTTCAGTGCAAATACCTTTTTACACCAACATAAACAGTAACTATGCAAGTGGACACTGCCAGATGGAATACACAGGAGTCAAACTGACTACAACTGTGGAAAGAGATGATAGGAAAGCTCAATATCATCAGTCAGAATAAGGCCAGGGGCCAACTGTGGAATAAATCATTAGCTGCTCATATGCAAGTTCAAGTTGAATCTGAAGAAAATTAGAGTAAGTCTACAAGAGCCAAAGTATGATCCTGAGTATATCTCACCTGAATTTACAGACCATCTCAAGAACAGATTTGACTCCTTAAACACTAATGACCAAAGACCAGATGAGTTGTGGAAGGACATCATACATGAAGACAGCAAGAAGTCATTAAAAAGACAGGGAAGAAAAAAAAAGATCAAAATGGATATTAGAAGAGACTCTGAAACTTGCTCTTGAACGAAGAGTAGCTAAAGCGAAAGGAAGAAATGATGGAAGTAAAAGAGCTGAACAGAAGATTTCAAAGGATGGTTCGAGAAGACAAAGTAAAGTATTATAATAAAACGTGCAAAGACCTAGAGTTAGAAAACCAAAAGGGAAGAACACACTTGGCATTTCTCAAGCTGAAAGAAATGATGAGAAAACTCAAGCCTCGAGTTGCAATGTTGAAGGATTCTACAGGGAAAATATTAAATGATGCTGGAAGCATCAAAAGAAGATGGAAGGAATACACAGAGTCACTGCACCAAAAAGAACTGATCAACATTCAATCATTTCAGGAGGTAGCATATGATCAGGAACCGATGGTACTGAAGGAAGAAGCCCAAGCTGCACTGAAAGCACTGGCAAAAAGGCCCCAGGAATTGACAAAATACCAGTTGAGAGGTTTCAACAAATGGTTGCAGTGCTGGAAGTGCTCACTTGTCTATGCCAAGAAATTTGGAAGACAGCTACCTTGCCAACTAAGAGAGATCCCTATTCGTGTCCATTCCAAAGAAAGGTGATTCAACAGAATGTGGAATTATCGAACAATATCATTAATATCACACACAGGTAAAATATTGCTGAAGATCACTCAAAGGCAGTTACAGCAGTACATTGACAGGGAACTGCCAGAAATTCAAGGCGGATTCAGAAGAGGGTATGGAACGAGTGATATAAATGCTGATGTCAGATGGATCCTAGCCGAAGCAGAGAAAACCAGAAAGATGTTTACTTGTGTTTTATTGATTATGCTAAGGCATTCGACTGCATGGATCATAAGAAATTATGGATAACATTATGAAGAATGGGAATTCCAGAACACTTAATTGTGCTCATGCCAAACCTATACAAACCAAGTGGGAGTTGTGTGAACAGAACGAGGGGATACTGCATGGCTTAAAATCAGGAAAGGTGTGCGTCAGGGTTGTATCCTTTCACCATACTTATTCAGTCTGTATGCTGAACATATAATCCAAGAAGTTGGACTATATGAAGAAGAATGGGACATAATGATTGGAGGAAGACTCATTAACAACCTTGACATGCAGATGACACAGCCTTATTTGCTAAAAGTGAAGAGGACTTGAAGCACTTACTGATGAAGCTCAGACTACAACCTTCAATATGGATCACACCTTAACATAAAGAAAACAAAAATTCTCACAAATGGACCAATAAGCAACATCATGATAAACGGAGAAAAGACTGAAGTTGTCAAGAATTTCACTTTAGTTGGATCCACAATCAATACCCATGGAAGCAACAGTTAAGAAATCAAATGAAAGGTTGCACTGGGCAAATCTGCTGCAAAGGGCCTCTTTAAAGTATTGAAAAACAAAGATGTCACCTTGAGGACTAAAGGGCACCTGACCCAAATCATGGTGTTTTTTTTTTTTTATTATTGTAGTTTAGATGAAGGTTCACAGAACTAGCTTCTCATTAAACAATTAGTACACATATTGTTTTGCGACATTCGTTACCAACCCCATGACGTGTCCACGTTCTCCCTTCTTGATTGCGTTCCCAATCACTAGCTTTCCTGTCCCCTCCTGCCTTCTAGTCCTTGCCCCTGGGCTGGTGTGCCCCTTTAGTTTCATTTTGTTTTATGGGTCTGTAATCTTTGGCTGAAGGGTGAACCTCAGGAGTGACTTCATTACTGAACCATACTTGCCCGGTTTCTCCAGTCTCTGTCAGGCTAGTAAGTCTGGTCTTTTGTGAGTTAGAATTTTGTTCTACATTTTAACCTAGCTCTGTTTTGGACCCTCTATTATGATCCCCGTCAGAGCAGTCAGTAGTGGTAGCTGGGCACCATCTAGTTATGCTAGACTCAGTCTGGTGGAGGCTGTGGTAGTTGTTGTCCCTTAGTCGTTTGGACTAATCTTTCCCTTGTGTCTTTGGTTTTCTTCATTCTCCCCTGCTCCTGACGGGGTGAGACCAGTGGAGTATCTTAGATGGCTGCTCACAAGCTTTTAAGACTCCAGATGCTACTCATCAAAGTAAAATGTAGAACATTTTCTTTATAACCTATTTCATGCCAGCTGAGCTAGATGTTCCCTGAGACCATCATCCCCACAGCCCTCAGCCCAGTAATTCAGTCCCTCAGGGAGTTTGGATGTGTCTATGGAGCTTCCATGACCTGGCCTTGGGCAAGCTGTCCAAGCCATGGTGTTTTCAATAGCCTCATATGCATGTGAAAGTTGGACAATGAATAAAGAAGACCGAAGAATGGATGCCTTTGAATTATGGTGCTGGCAAAGAATACTGAATACACCATGGACTGCCTAAAAAGCGAACAAAATAGGTCTTGGAAGAAGTATAGCCAGAATGCTCCTTAGAAACACAGATGGCAAGACTTCGTCTCAAATACTTTGGACACGTCATCAGCAGGGACTAGTCCCTGGAGAAGGACATCATGCTTGGTAAGGTAAGGGGTCAGTAAAAAAGAGGAAGACCCTCAACAAGACAGACTGACACAGTGGCAGCAACAGTGGGCTCAAGCACAACAATGATTATGATGGTGCAGGACCAGGCAGTGTTTCGTTCTGTTGTACACAGGGCTGCCCTAAGCGGGAACCAACTTGATGGCACCTAACAACAACAACAAAGGGTAAACTGAAATTGAATTCCTACGTCAAACTGTACAGAAAATGCAATTCAGAATTAAAAACTTAAATGTACTTAAATGTGAAAGGCAAAGCTTTAAAACTTTTAGAAGAAAATATAGTAGTACAGAAGGTTTTCTTAAACAAGATACAAAAAGAGCTGACCAGAAAAGCTTAATAAATGTAACTATCTTAAAATTCACATCTGTTCATCAAAAGATACTATAAAATGAAAAGATAAAGCTTGAGAAGATATCTGTAATATACATAGTGAAAAATAATTACGGTGTAGAAGAGAGAAAGAACTATAAATCAAAAAAAAAAAAAAGATCAACACACATAAAGACATTCTGACAAAAGACAGAAACGAGCATTTCATGGAAGAGGAAACAATATGATCATAAACATATGTAAAGATGTTCTATATCATCAGGTATCAGGGAACTACAAATAAAGACCACATGATTTATCATTTTAAACCCATCAGAGTGGCAAAAATTAAGACATTGACGAAACCAACGATGGAGAGATGCATAAAACAAAATTCTTATATACTGCTAGTGGTGTAAATTATTGAAACCACTTTGGAAAACGATTTATTATTATTTTGTAAAACTCAGCATATACTGCAATCCAGAAACTCCACTCCTACGTATAAATCCTAAAGAATCTCTTGGACATTTGCTCCACAAGATATGACAAAATATTCCTGGCAGCAGGGTTTGTATTAACAAAGATACGGAAATAACTAAGATGTCCATCTATGGGAGAATGGATGGATTTTGCTGTATTCCCACACAGAATTTTGTACATCAGTGAAAATTAATGAACTATAGCTACAAGCAACATAAAAAAAAAAAAAAAAACCCAGCAACATAGAGAAGTAAAAACATATAAAATAAAAAAAGCAAATCCTAGACGACTACACAGGGTATGATATTTTTTAAAAGCTAAAAAAACACAATATACATATATATGATAAAACTATTTTTTAAAAAGGCAGAGAAAGCAAACATCTGGTCTGTATTCGGGGGAGGTAGTTGAGATAAAGGAGGAGCATCTAGGTGGTTGCCAGTTAGTGATAGTGTTTTGGGTGTGGGTGTGGGGGGTGGTACCATGAGTATGCCTTATAGTATTATGCTTTATAACTTAATTAAGCATTTTTTGTGTGTATATGTGTGTACATACATATATTTTGTCCATTCTTTGGCATGTATGAAATATATTTAAAAAGTAATATAAAGGGGAAGACATGACTAAAATCGGCTACTTGATAATCATTGCAATGGGAAGTATATCCCCAGCCCAATACTTACTGATCAAGGGTCTTATAATAAATGTCCAAATCCTTGTTCACAAGCTCTGTGGTTCTCATAACAATCATCATTTCTCTGTACTTTTCCTCAGCATCCCGAAATTGAGGTTCTCGAAGTTCTTTCTTAAAATGAATAATTTCTTCTTCATAACCTTTCTGTCGCCCTAATGCCAAACTGTGGTTTCTTTTTATAGTTTCTATTTTTTCTTCTAACTTCTGATGTTCACTATAAAAGGGAAAAAATGACAAATGAAGGCTACTCTTTAGCTTTTAACAGCCTGAAGTAGAAAAGCCAGATTCTCTTTACACAGAGAAGTGTCATTTATCATTCTCTTTGGCAATCAGTCTATTTAACAGTCTCTCCTTGCTTTTAAGGCTTCAGTACTAAAGAATTCTCTTCCTTCTAAACCTCTGCAGCATCCATGCTTTTAAACAGCTGATTTTTGTGTGCTATATAAAGAACCCTCATAACATGTGAGCACTGAGAAAGTTCCTGACTTTTAGACACTGACTAACCAAAGTAAAGCAGTATTAGTGATGAATATTACAACTTCACAAGTTTCTGATTGTAAGCTGACAATGCATAATTACCAGCACTGAGAAATTACTGAATAACAGGCTTCATCATTTTGTTCACAGTATGTGAAGGAATACAACGTTATCTTAATTAAACTAAACGTTAATTTTCAGCAGTAATATTTATTAAAAACTTTGGACTCCTCTGAGATGAAAATGAGCATCTTACATAAGTATAAAAATCATAATATACAGAAGTAAAATGCCCCAAATTTTCTGATAATTTCGTAGATTATGCAGATTTTAATGTATGCTTTAAAAATCTTCACTTAACAATCACTTACTAACCACCCTCTTACGTGCCAGGCATTGCTCTGAAGTTAATGGACATCCCTACAGGGCTGGTCTAATTACATGTTTTGTTGACATTTTTGTTGTGTCCTGGTTGAAAAAAGGTTTAAGAAAGAACAGCTGAACTAATAGTCTTGAAGGATGTAAAAAAACATTCCTATGTACCGATCATAGAAAGAGTTACAAAAATATCTGCTTTTGGCCTTCCGAGGCAAAGAATAAATTTTCATTTAAAAGATTTTTCTAAAAGGTTTACTTTTCCAATTTGTCACAGAGAACATTAACATTACAGTGGTTAAAGAGCCAAGGGCTGGGAGCCAGGCTATCAAGGCTCACGGCCCCGTCTTTCATCAAAATTTCCTCTATGACTTTTTTGCTCTTAGTGTCCTAATGCATACAAAACAGAGGTTGAAGATAATGAGCTCTTCAGGTTTTAATCTGACTTCCTCGATACATGAAAGAGATTTCAAGTAGTTACACCAAGAGTACTTATAATGACATAGGGTTAAGCATTTATTAGGCTTTATAAATAAAACTTCCATTTTCTACATCCTTTACAGAAACTTAAGTGTTCTTTGATTCAGGTTTCTGTGTAACATCAAGATGACAAACGAAAAATCTACAAGGAAGGGTTGAATAAACAAGAGACCTAGATTTAGCCAGCTAAGGTGGTTCAAATTCTAAGTAGCTAGCTAGTACAACCTGCTCCACCAGCCTACCAGCACTTAGGATCAAGCAGATTCTTACAGGATCCCTAAGGTAACTCAAACGCAGACGAGGCAGGAACAAAATCTCTCCTGCTGTATCAGGAAGGTAGCAACTACAAACCAACAAAACCAGATGAATGAAGAATCAGGCTCATCTTTCAGAAAAACACTCTGGTGGACACATAATTTACAACTGGGACGTTCTAGGAGGGGTCTCATTGACAAACTGCTCTTCGAATAACTCCACTGGCACTATTATAAAATGTACAAGCTCTGACCCAGACAGGGCCAATGGGCATATATTCTGCATACTTTGTACCACAACCTTGTGAAGCAGACTAGCAGAAGTCTGGGGACCTGGTATGCTTAATACTCAATAACTAGTGCCCACTGCCACAGTGTGAATATCAACTTTACGTCACTTATTCAGTAATTTAGTTCTTTAAGGTCATGAAATAAATTTGTTTAAAAGCTCTATCCACCTTCCTGTAAATCTTAAGGATACAGAACTGAAATTCTTTTTAAAAAACATGTCACTTAACAGTCTTCACCTTTCAATAAAAAAGACCTTTATTTAAAGTAATAACTATTTTTAAAAACATACTTTTTCATTTGCAAAACCTGCATTTGTCCCATTTCCTTCAAATGTTGCTTTCTTTCTTCTTCAACTTCTTTTAGTTCCTCATTTCTCTTTCTTAAAGTAAGGTTATCCTGCAGCCATCTTTCTTGTATCTAAATGTAAATATTAAGTTGGTTAACAAAAATGACCAAGTTACTAACATGTGGTATATAACAGGCAACTACTGATGCTATTGTCAGTTGCCATTGAGTTGGCTCCATGTAATGGTAACCTTCTGTATAACAATAGTGCTGATATCCGTTGCCATTGAGTCAATTCGGACTTATAGTGACCCTACAGGACAGAAAAGAACTGCCCATAGGATTCCCAAGGCTGAAATCCTTACAGAAGCAAAGTGCTATATCTTTCTCCCCCAGAGCAGCTGGTGGATTCAAAGCACCGACCTTTCAGTTGGCAGCTGAGCACTTACCACTGCACACCCAGAACTGCTGATAACAACAACAAAAAAACCCATTACCATTAAGTCGATTCCCACTCACAGCAAGCCTATAGGACAGAGCAGAATTGCCGCCATAGAGTTCCCAAGGAGCAGATGGTGGAACCGAACTGCCAACCTTTTGATTAGTAGCCGAGCTGTTAACCACTGTGCCAAAAGCACTCCAGAACTGCTGATAGGTAGTGCTAATTCTGCCTTACTTAGAATCATGTTACACTCAACACAGTAAGAAGGAATCTTTAGGCCCAGACTAAACCTGATCTGAGAAGACCATTCCCCCCACAGTTAAAAGGTGGGACACCTTCTATAGCCCAGCTTGTATAGCTCTTTCATGACCATGAGCTAAAAAACAAGGTCCTGTTTGACGGGGATTCCCACAATAAAAGATTTGAGTGTATATCTTTGTGTATTTATTTACTTACAAAGTATTAAAATATTTAATAAAAATACTATGTAAATAGTATGGTCATTATAAAATATATGCACACAAAATAGAAATTTAAAATGAAAAAATGTAACTAGACATTGTAATATTTTACATCTATATCTCAGGGGCTCATCTTGCATATGAGCACTTCAGAGCCTACTGATCTAAAAGATCCCAAGAGAGCAGTACTACTATCAAAGTCCCCCCACTTATTTTTTCACTAGTTGTATGTGTCTCCTAACACATGCCAAGACTGTCAGATATTGTAAGTACATGGCAGACATGATCTCTGCCTTCAAGCTGACAAACACATAAGGCTGGAAGAGCCGTAAGAGTAGTATACATCTATGTACTTCTTGACACTTACCTGGCCATTTTATAGAATTAAAATTTTAAAGATCTGACTGCTCTTGCTGAGTAGTTTTATTCTTAAAAAGAGGTCAAATCACTTAGCAGCAACAATACAACAGTTTTCCATAATTTTCCTGGAGGTTATAATGGGCAAAGTTGTCAAGAGATAAACATTAGGAAACAATTTGTAAATTGAATCTGTAATTTGGGAGAGAAAAAAGTCTTCCAACAGAAACAATGGCAGTTTAGTCACAAAAGCCTGTGTGTAGAAAACACTCGCTAGAAAACACATCCCAAGTTCAAGGACAGGACTTCTCAGAGAGTGAGCTGGGACTGTCCTTCAGTAGCCCTTGCAACTAAGGTAAACTCTGGGATGTGGGCAGTGGGAGGGAGGGCCAGATCTTTGGCAATATTTGTTGCCAACAGTATGGCAGAATCACCAGGTAGAAAGGATCTGGGAGTGGGAGTGAGGAAGGAAGCCAAGGACTTCTCTCATAACCTCAATATTCTCATCTAGCCCTTCCTATCTATTAATCACTATTGAGAGTTTCTATTTTTAACTGTTCCTGGAAATAATAATATAAACATATACATACCTATTTAAGGCATTATTATAAGCACTTAAAGGCAACTAAAATGATAGCTGTCAAAACCAAAACCTTTGTTGCCAAAGCTACCTAATTTGCCATTGCCTGCTGTCATCTGCTATTAGACAATACTTGAATTTGCTTTTATGACTACATCAAAGGAGTCTCCAAAGTGCTATCAATTTTTTAGGTGAGACTGATTTTTGGCACAAATTACCATTGCTTCTGGTCTGTTTGCCTGGTAACTAAAGGCTAGATATTTCTTTCTTTTAGATTAGCTTCTACTATCCTTACTTTAGTTTAGAAAAGCAGTATATCTAGCATGGTAGTTAAAGAGCAAAGACTTTGAAGTCAGGTAGTCTTGGCTCAAATCCCAGCTCTACCACTTACAAATTGGATGACTTTGGCCAAATAAGTCTAACTTCTGAGTCTCAGCTTGCAGATAAAACAGTGGTAATACTACTACCTATCATCATTATAAAGAGCCTTGGTGGCAGTGGTTAAGCACTTGGCTGCTAACTGAAAAGTTGGTGGTTCAAACCCATCAGTCGCTCCACAGGAGAAAATGTGGCAGTCTGCTTCTATAAAGATAACAGCCTTGGAAATCTTATGAGACAGCTCTACCCTATCCTATAAGATTGCTATGAATTGGAATCAACTTGAAGGCAATGGGTTTGGAGCCTTTGTGGTGCAGTGGTTAAGCACTCAGCTGCTAACCAAACGGTCAACAGTTCAAACCCACAGGCCACTCCTTGGGAGAAAGATGTGGCAGTCTGCTCCTGTAAAGATTTACAGCCTTGGAGACGCTATGGGGCAGTTCTACTCTGGGTCTCTATAGGGTCTCTATGAGTTCAAATTGACTTGACAGCAACACATTATCATCCTTTTAAGTGTACAATTTGGTGGTTTTTAATATAGTCACAAGGAAGCCCTGGTGGCGCAGTGGTTAAAGCACTTGACTACTAACAGAAAGTTCAGCAGTTTGAAACTACCAGCAGCTTCTTGGGACAAAGATGTGGTAGTCTGCTTCCACAGAGATTTACAGCCTTGGAAACCCTACAGGATCACTCAGTTGGAATCAGCTCAACAGCAATGAGTAATATACTCACAAGTTTGCACAACCATCATCACTATCTAATTCTAAAACATTTCATCACCCCAAAAAGAAACCCCATTCTCATACGGCTCTGTGGGTCAGAAAATATCCAGTTCATGATGGGCAGTTCAGGCTGCATGGTGACTTGGTGGCCCATGGTTAAGTATTCAGTCTCTACTAAGGCCCAGTAACAAGCCAAAAGCTGTTTCCCAAATGGAGAGTAGTTATCTGCAAAGGCTGGCAGAGCTTTCCTCCAAAATCCAAAGGGTCTGTGCAATGATTCACCAAAAGGGGCTACCAAAGACTCCAAACAGCATCTCTATCTGTCACTGACATTTCAAGCACCATTGGATCAGCTGGATGATATGGCCTAGGTGGCAGAGCCGGGTGCAGGGCACCCTGAACCTAATGCAGAGCCTTCTCTTTTTGAGCAGCTTTTTAAGTCACTTGATAAACAGGCTGGAGTAGCACACCCAGAGGAGAAGTATGTTGATTCCAAAATCCAAAGAGGCCTACCATGTATTGTGCCTCCTTTTTAGTTGTGGGTGAAGCCTGAGATAGTAACTTATCCTTTATTTTAGAAGGAACATCTTGACATGCCCCACACCGCTGGACTCCTAGAAATTTCACTGAGACGATAGGTGCCTGAGTTTTTGTCAGATTAATTTCCCACTCTCTAGCACACAAACATTTTGCCAATAAGTCCACAGTCATTGACACTTCTTCCTTACTGGGCGCAATCAGCATAATGCCATCAATGTAACAGAACAGTGTGAAGTCTTGTGGAAGGGAAAGGTGATCTAGGTCCCTGCAGAGTGAATTATGACACACGGCTGGAGAGTTGATATACCTGAGGTTGCACCTGTAAAAAAAAAAAAAAAAAAAAAACCCTCTTCTGCCCAGTCGATTCTGACTCATAGTGACCTTATATAACGGAGTAGAACTGCTCCCCAGGGTTTCCAAGGAGCAGCTTGTGGATTCGAACTGCTGATCTTTTGGTTAGGAGCCAAATGCTTAACCACCACACCACCAGGTCTCCTGTGGATAGACAGTGAAGGTGTACTGCTGACCTTGCCAGCAGAAGGCAAAATGCTTCTGGTGTACCTTCAAAACCAGAATCAAGAAAAAGACGATAAATAGCCGCATTCCAGGTACCAGGAAATGAATTAATTTCCTCAAACGATGAAACCACATCTGAAACAGCGGCTGCAACTGGAATCACCACCCAGTTAAATTTTTGATAATTCACTGTCATTCTCCAAGATCCATTTGTCTTCTGCACAGGCCAAATAGGGGAGTTGAATGGGGATATGATGATAATCACCACCTCTGCATCCTTCAAGGCCTTGATGGTGGCAGTAATCTCTGCGAGCCCTCCAGGAATGTGGTATTGCTTTTGGTTTACTATTTTCCTAGGAAGGGGCAGTTCTAATGGCTTCTACTTGGCTTTTCCTACCATAATAGCTCCTATTCCACTTGTCAGGGATCCATTGTGGGGGTTCTGCCAATTGCTGAGTATATCTATTCCAATTATGCATTCTGAAACTGGGGAAATCACTACAGGATGGGTTTGGGAACCCACTGGACCCACTGTGAGACGAACCTGAGCTAAGACTTCATTAATAACCTGACCTCCACATGCCCCCATTCTGCTCATGGGCCAAAGTGATATTTTCAGTCTCCTGAAATTAGTCTCAGTTTAGCCAGTACCCAGTAATCCTCCAAAAGTCTGATTATTTCCTTTTCCTCAATGAACAGTCACTCTTATAAAGGGCCATAGACCCCTTTAGGGAAGGATGGGAGAAAGATTAACAGCACAAATTTCTGGCAGTGTAGTGGTGTCCTTCCTCAAGGGGACCTGGCCTCCCCTTCATTCAAGGGGTTGTGTGTCTATAAACTGGTGGAAACTGATGGAGGAGCCATGTCTCTCTATGCTGGCAATTCGAGTTAGGCTGCTGTTCACGTGACCTAGAATTCTACCACTTGTACAGATCAAGTAAATATTTAGTAGATATTCCATCTATTTCACTCCTAGGGACACCATGACTAAGTAGGCAATGCTATTAAGTCCATACAAATCAGACTATTTCAATTACTGCTTTGACTCCACTATCCATTATAGTAACCATGCCCACCTTGTCTTTGTTGATGGAGTGCTGCCACATGGCCCCTACCACCACAGGGGCCCAATTAGCACCATTGTAGTTAGGTATCTTAATTCAGCTAGGGCAGTTCTGTCAAGTCTGAAATAAAATATCAATGACAGCAGTCTTCAAGGATGCTGGGGCTCCCTTCACAAATTTGTTCCTTACCATCGTGTAAAAGGCTGTCCTCTGGGCACTCCATGTGTGGGTCTGTGGGTCTAACCTGATAATTACACTCTAACATGGCAATTTTCCTAAGCCTTTGGATACCTTCTTCTACAGTATTCCAAGGCAGGTCTGGTACTTCAACTGGATTTAGTGTAGGCCATTGCATAATACATGCTTCAGCAAGCCAACCAAAGAACTGTAAGATTCTTCACTGAATGAAGAATCTGTGCTTAGTAGGCTCATATCAATAAACTCAGACTGATTCAACTTTATGTTCCTTGTACCATTATTCCACACCCTTAGTAGCCATTCCCGCACATACTCCCCAGGTTTCTGTTTGAGTGTATCAGAAAAGTCAAGCAGTTCTTTTGGAATACAGTGTATCTTCTCCTGGGTCACACTTTGTATTTCACCTTTTGGGGCTTGCTGGGACTCAAGTCTAGTTATCGGTCTACAAGCAAAAATGGGTGGTGGGGAGTGTTTTGACAACATTCGTCAATGTCTTGTAAGGCATCTGCCTCAGGTAATGCCCCAGGCAATGACTCAGATGCTGCCCCAGGAGATATCTTAGAGGCTTTTCAAACACAGCTGGGTTAATCTCATTAGATGGGGGTGAAGGGGCTAATAATTTTGTTGGCAGGCACAAAAATTTAGGGGCTCAGTGTCCCAAGCTTCCTGATTATCTGCCCATATGCCCCCATCTCAAGTTTCAGGATCCTGTTTCTTCCCAAGCAATGCCCTCGCTTTAACTTCAGATACCAGTTGAGGTTAGGAATTCAACTGACGTAATTCAGCCACTCTTAGGATAAGACTCTGAGTTTGGTTTTCGACATCATCAGCTCTGTCACTACATGAAATAAGGCTTTCTTTCACAGCACAAACGGCAACTTTGAGGATGTTTATGTGGCACTTGAATTTTAAGCCTGAAGCCCTGAGCTCATCTTTCTTTCATCACTTTGACTAGTGAAAGCAGGACCAACTAGCTTCCTTATACTCTCATTCTGACAAAATTGTAAAAAAGTATCAAACGTGATCATCTAGAGCCTTGCCTCCCACCAATACTCGATCTATTGGTGGTAATATTTTGATTATTTCTATTGCCACCACACGCCATGGATTAGCAGTGCCCTCTTTACTACAAGAAGCAGTGTCATGAACATCTCTAAGACTAATCAGGCTTGAGAACCAATTTAGAAAACTCATCTTTACAATTTTGTCTCTCTAGATCCACTCTCAGTACTAAATGTCTTAGGCTGGGTTCTCTAGAGAAGCAAAATCAGTAAAGCTTATGTGTTCATGTGTATATATATATAGGTACAGAGAGAGAGAAAGACCGAGACAGAGACAAAGAGAGAGATTTACATCAAGGAAATGGCTCATGCAGTTGCAGGGGCTGGAAAGTCCCAAGTCTGTGAGTCAGGTGTCAGGCTGAAGGCTTCTCCTGACTCACGTAGTTGCAGGGGCCAATGAACCCAAGATCAGCAAGTCAGATGACAGACTGCTAGGGCTGACGAATCCAAGATTGGCAGGTAAGATGGCAAGCCGATGGCTCCAGTCCAAAGAACAGGTCAGATGATGACAGCTGAAGGATCCAGAATGAGCAAAAGCCAGCGAAGTTTGCCAGAACATCCATATATATATTGGATGCTGGCCAGGCCCCCATGAAAACGCCTCTTACAACTGATTGGCTGATCACATCATAGAAATGATTACATTATATAACAAAATTGAGGATAACTACATTATTACATAACTGCCAAACCACTGAGAAGCATGACCCAGCCAAGATGACATATAACCTTAACCATCACAGTATTCAAATAGCAAAATTTGTTTAAAACAGCAGGAAGGGAGAAATAGTGTGACTTTTAAAGACATAACTACCATGCCTTCTTGCATAAGTCACGTTGAAGACAGCTTCTTAATGTGATTTAAATTATAACGTGGAAATTAATTTACTTAATAGTGAATATAAATGGCATAGGAATCAACTGAAAAATCACTTAATATTTATTTTCCTTAGACAACCTTTAAGAATGCATTATTAGCGTAAGAAATGATACAGACATATGCAGGATATGGACTGCCATATAGTTTGCCATAAAAAAAAAAGTAATCAACTTAAGTTATGGTGCATACACAAAATGGAATGTTTTACACCTACTCCTTACTTATCGATTATCTCATTATCAGACATTCTGCATTTGCGACAACAGTAAAAAATCTACTATCTATTTTGCGCATTAATGGTATACATCTGGCAGTTGTAAACGTGAATGGTGCGAGGCAAGAGTAACACTGGTTGTGATGGTTACAGGTATGTGTCAACTTGGCCGGGCCATGATTCTCAGTGGTTTAGCAGTTATGTAATGATGGGATTTGGTAGTTGTCCAATGATGTAGTCATCTTCCATTTTGTGATCTGATGTGGTCATCCTCCATTTTTGCATAACACAGATTTTCCCATAAGGACCTGGTCTTTGGAACCTAACCATGTCAGTAAGTGAGGAGTGGGTGTATAATCATTAAAAAGAATGTGGTAGATCTGTGAGTTGACACGCAAAGATCAAACTGCATTAAGTATAAAAAGCAAAGTGCAGAACAACATGAATGGCATGATCCCATCTGTAAATGCAAATTTAAATAGAGAAAATGCATCTATACACCCAGCCATCTATCTAAATATACCCATCCATCTATCTATATGAATAAAAAGCTTCTATAAGAACAAATAAGAATTGTTAACAGTAATGACATTTAGGAACGAGGCTAGGAATTGGGAGAAGGGGAGGGAGACTCTGAACTTTTATGTTTTTTGCTTTTAACAAGTAGGTCTTCTATTAAAAAAAAAAATGAAAAATATGGAAAGAATAAAAGAATATTTATTGGAATTGCTTTTCTCTACTGATTGCATTTTTACTCAATGAATCTGCTATGAAAATAAAAGTAAAAAATAAAGAAAAGAATGTTATTAGTATAAGTGATATCATAAGCCACTAGCAAAAAAGACCTACCTTCTGTGTATCAATATCTTGTCTCATGATCCCCATTTCTTTATTTATCTTTTCTTTTTGTTTCTCGCATTCACTTAGTTGAGTTATTACTTTATTAAGTTCAGTTTCTTTTTGCTACAAAAAAGAAAATTCTTTAAGCACATAAAATAAAAATATAACCAAAAACATAATTTTGAGTTTGAAATTACCTTCTTATAGTCATCTTTCCCATCTTGAATATAATTCTCAATGTCTTTCACATAGCTCTGAATATTTTTAACCTTCTCTTTGATATCATTCAGCTGTGGAAAAACATTTATTAAATTTACACTGACTGGGATCAGGACATTTAAGATTTATTTCCAAGAAAATTATCTTACCTTAAGGTAAAAAAAAAAAAAAAAAAAAAAACTTTATAGAACACAGTGAAATGCCGAGTCACAAGTTAAGAGCCCTGGGTTTCAGTTTACACCACCACCAAATTTTATGATCTCAGACAAGTCCCTTTATCACCTATGGGATTGGATTAAATAGTCTCAATTCTTCTATTTTAAACTAAAAAGTAAAATATTTTAAGTTTAATTCTTATTCTATATCAAAATTATATCACAAATCTTAAAATACTATTTCTCTTAAATGTTAATTTCATGTGAAATAACAGTCTCCAACACAGTGCTATGAACATAATAGTTAATAAATTTAATATATATTTGATAAGTAAATAAGTGAAATCTTACTTTATCCTGTATAATTTTGTTGCTTTTATTTTTTTTGTTGATTAATTCTTCTTTTTCCTGCTGAAACTTTTCCAATGTTGTTTCCAAAGGGCTTACTTGCTCTTTAGCATCCTAAAAATATAAAAAACAAAAGTCTTATATATCATTCCATTATCTTATTTTAGGTAGCAAACTTTACATTCATATGAAAAATACCTACTAATGTGCTAGGCTTAAAAATCAAAGTATGTGCTTCTTCCAACAACCCTATGAAGACGGTACTATCATCTTCATCCCCATATTTCAGATAACCAAACAGGCATACAAAATGACTTGTACAGGGTCACAATAGCCAGTAAATGAAGAAGCCAAGATTCAAACCCAGGTCCAGCTCCAGAGTCTACTTTCTTAACCGCCATGCTATCCTGCCTCAGCCACTGACATGCTCCTTAATCTAGGCCACCTGTTTCTCATTATATTAGCATATGGCTTCAGACAAGAGGTTGTAGGGGCTCAGTCAGTGCTGTGTGATCGAAGAACAGGAGAGCTCATTCAGACCAGGTCTCTCTTTTACAGGTGGGAAAATGACAGTAAAACACTTTCATCCTTAAGGTCAGTCTGCTAAGGATAAGCAGATATCTTATGGTAATAAAAGTGTATTGGTACATTGATGCTGGTGTGCCCACACTTATTTTGGAAGGAAGGGGGCTTTCAAAAAAACTTTTATTAATCAGAAGTTCCCATTATTTGGCCTTGTAACATCTTGACGGCATAGTTACGTGATAACCACTGTTCAAAACAATGATCCTCAAACATTTTAAGATCTTGAAATATCTATCAAATCTATAACAGTATATACAATTATATTTAGTATTACTTCTAAGTAGGTGTAATTTTTTCATAGTGGGAAGTGGTATGGTATGGTGGGAGGTCAAATGTCTTCGGCATCAGAAGACATCCCAGAAAATTAACCCTCCTCTTATCAGCTACATGAACTTGGGCATGGCACAGCTGTGAGTTTCAATTTCTTTTTCTATAAAAAGGTGATTTAGTCATCTATCTCAATGAGGTTGCTGAGACAATGAATGGTTTAATGTCAAAGTGCTTTATAGACAGTAAAAAGTTATAGAAGGCAGTACTATTCTATATCATACCTTAAGCCACTGGTAATTTGTAACCCAAAAAATCCAAGAAATAAATACAGTAATTATTTTTATTGTTAAAAATATACAGTAAACATACACCAATTCAACAATTTCTACATGTACAATTAGTGACACCAATTTCATTGTTCAAGTTGTGCAGCTATTCTTACTTCTTTTTCTGTGTTGTTTCCCCTATTAAACCTTATTGGGCAGTTCTACCCTGTCCTATAGGATCACTATGAGTGGGAAAAAACTCCAGGGCAACGGGTTTTCTCTCCTATTAACGTAAACTCATTGCCCCCAACTAACCTTAACCTTTCAAGTTGTTGTCAATTTGATCCCATATAGATCTTTTTTTTTCTGCATAAATTTTACTTTGTTGTTGTTTACACTATTGATAGAGGTTCAGTAACGTATTTAGCACTTACTGAATGAGTGTGTATAATTATGAAACCCTAGATTGCTGTTTCTAAAACTGTTCATGAATTTAATTGGTTGAGTCTTAGATTTGAATAATCTAGATAAGAGATGGCAAATGGGTTCCATTCCATGTCTGAACTCGGTGCCTGCTCACTGTATGGGGAAGGACTCTGAGACATTACCTGGAATCAAATGCAAAGAGTACTATGATTGACAAGCAGTATCTGCTATGGGGAAACCCTGGTGGCATAATGGGTAAGTGCTGTGGCTGCTAACCAAAAGGTCAGCGGTTCAAATCTGCCAGGCGCTCCTTAGAAACTCTATGGGGCAGTTCTACCCTGTCCTATAGGGTCACTATGAGTCAGAATCGTCTTGACAGCAGTGGGTTTGGGTTTTTTTTTTTTTGTCTGCTATAGATATAGAATTTGTAGATAAGCAAAAACTCCTGTGTAAACTAGGATCCTAAAGAGCAGATTAACCCGACCACCCCAAATAACATAAGTTCACTACTTAACCAGGTAACTAGTTCTTCTTTATCATGGCCAAAATCCTTCTACTAAAAATCTTTACCCATTAGTATAAGTTCTGTCATTCTAGAGCCATGCAAAATAATATTATACCATTCTAATTTGGATCTCACAATAACCTTAGTTCTAGTTACTAAGCCAATAAAGGGCATCTCACATATTTGACCTAGTTAAAAAACCAAACATATATGAATGTTCTTACCTTTATCTCTCTATATAAGGACTGAACTTCAGTGGATAATTCCACAGTCTGCTCCTCCAGTTGCTGACGGCGCTGCAAGTTAGTGGATATCTGAAGTTTCTCTGATTTTAGTTCATTTGTTGTACTTTTTAGCTGTTGAACCTGTTCCTGCTGGTCCTGTATAAGCTTACGATTCAATTCAATCTTACTGGAAACTGCACAAAAACATATTGACAAAACGATTAATGTAAGGATACAAAAAATACCATGAGTAGCATCCTTCTAGTTTTTATAGGTCTATGGAATCCACAAAGGCTGAGTTTCTGTGGATCCCACCCACTGCAACAAAAGTGTAACAAGAACCTCTTGAGTCTCCAAACCTGCCAGCTGTCCCATCCTTTCCCCTCCTGGCCACTCAGAGGTGAGGCTCAGAGAGCAGGTATGGTTCAGAAAGAGTACAGCGTATCTGATACTCTTCCATCATTCAACCGTTGTGCAAAGCACAGAAACAGAGAAGGCTTTTGAGAAAAGAGAGTGAATATACTGTTGACCAGTAAAGAAGAACACAGTTCCTTGTCCATGTAGTAGGCACAAAATGTACAGTAATAAGTATGTACTGGGAATGCTGAAGTCTTCATGGGTATATGAGGAAATGGACTATATTACCTGTATCTAATTTGTGTTGTTTTTCTTGTTTGTCCTGGTTTACTTGTTGAACAGTTCGATCTAAGTCTATTCCTTGTAGCTTAGCTGCTTGCTGTGCAATCTTTCTTTCAACATCTTTAAGTTCCATCTTAAGAACATAAGAAAGTTATTTTCTTTGAGAAACTTAATGCATTATCATTATTCAAAATCTCTAAAGACTGCTATTATGAATTATTTTTAAAAATCTAAACTTGTAACTGTTTCCAGATATAATTTTAGCAAAGTTTAATAGGGTAAAAGTGAAATTAATTTTTAGTAATTTGAATAATGTAAACAAAAGCAGACTAAAAATGAAAAACAGAATTAATTCCCATAATTTCTGAATAAAAAATTTTAAGCTCAGGAATGAAAACTAAGTAATTGCTCCCTGTACCTCAGGTAACAAAACCTGTACCTCAGCACTAGCTACTCACTCTTAACACTTTCCATTTCAAATCACTATGGAACAGGTTTTTTTTTTTTTTTTTGCTTTAAATGACAATAAACTTACCTGCAACCTCTCCATAATGGTAACATCTGTCAGACATACTTTAGCACTTTCCTCTTCAGGCATTATTGTACCCAAGAGTGTTTCCTGTTCTTCTATGTCATTCTTTAGACGCTGTATATCTCTATTGACATTCTGCAGTTTGTTTCTCAGTTCTGGTATTTCCTTCTCCCTCAAGTCCACTATGCTTTGCCTTAACAGAAAATATGCAATTAAAAATAAGTTATTTGATGTTTTCTCATAGTTAGATTGAGGTTATGCATTTTGGGCAAGAATACCATAGAAGTGATGTTGCATCCTTCTCAGGGCATCATATAAGCGGGTAAGTGATGTCACTATGTCTTATTACTGGTGATATTAACCTTATTCACCTGGTTAAGGTGGTGTAAGCCAGCTTTTTCCATTGTAAAGTTACTATTTTTCTCTTTGTAATTAATAAATATCTTAGGAGAGATACTTTGAGGCTCTGCAAATATCCTATTTCTCCTCAAACTTTTGCCTTCAGATTTTAGCATCTATTAGATTTTGCTTCTAGTAATTCTTCCTGTGCTGTTTGCCAAACTAAGAGATATTCTACAAATTAACTGACGATACTCATCAAAAGTGTCAAGGTCATCAAAGACAAGGGAAGATGGAGGAACTGTTAGAGATTGCAGGGGGCCAACAAGAAATAGAGCCCTCGTGGCACAGCAGTTAAGTGTTTGCCTGCTCACCAAAAGGTCAGCAGCTTGAATCCACCAGTTGCTCCTTGGAAACCCTATGGGGCAGTTCTACTCTGTCCTATAGGGTTATTATGCATCGGAATTGACTCGACGGCAATAGGTTAAGAAGAATTAACAACTATATGCAACGTTGGACCCTGGATTGGATCCTGAAACAGAAAAATGGACATTAATGGCAAAACTGGTAAAATTTGACTAAGGTCTGTAGTTTAGTTAACACTATTATACCAGTAACTAATTTTCCTGGTTTTGGTACTTGTATCATGGCTACATAAATTGTTAACATTAGGAAAAACTAGGTGAAGAATATATGTGAATTCTCTGTACTATTTTCTCTATAAGTCTTCAAAATAAAAAAATTAAAAGGTCATAAAAATAGGCAGAGGAGAAGAAAGGAACCTACTCAGACAAAGTTACTTTGGTTTAAGGTGCAAAAACTGGCAACCCATGATTACTTTTGTTGATACTTCTGAAGCAATAAAACTTGTATTTAATCTTTAAACTATCAGTAAGTTTATTCTGTAAAAATTCCAAATTCTTATTTTAAATTAAATTTGTATAATAAATTAAATCAGTCTGATAAATTAGTCTCCAATGGACATCATGTAATAAATGAGTGAAAAACTAGAAACTGAAGGATTAGCTCTTTCATTCTGCTATTAATGATGAATAAAAAAAAAAAAATCCATACTATGACCAAGAAATGAAAACCTGAACTAATGTGCGGCAATACAAGACCTATAATTTTTTATACAACAGAAATGAAATTTCAGAGAGTAAATATGAAGGATGCAGGCTGTGAGCAATTCCATGCTCACGTTACTTCCTGAATATTGTGGTCACAGACTAGAATTTGGCCTTAAATTACGTGCCCAGTACCTAGAAAGTGACCAAAGCTATGATGGCTCAATGACAGCCAAGCATTACTTGGGAATTAAGGGCTGGGGACATCTTTGGGGAGAACTACAGGCATCCTTGGGCCCTGGTGGCACAGTGGTTAAAGCACTCGGCTGCTAACCAAAAGGTCAGCAGTTCAAAACCACCAGCTGCTCTGAGGGAGAAAGATGTGACAGTCTGCTTCCATAAAGATTAATAGCCCTGGAAGCCCTATGGGGCAGTTCTACACTGTCCTATAGGACTGAATGGACGTGACAGCAACGAGTTTCGGTTTTTTATAGGCATTCTTACAATTTTAATTTTTACATTAAAAAAAAAAAAAGCTTTATCAATATGGTCCAGATTTTGGTGCCCTCTTTGAATGATTATCTAAGATGCTAAAAATAACTAAGAAGAAGAATAGCTACAATTGATGGCTGCCCTGACAGGGAACACAACAGAGAACCCCTGAGGGAGCAGGAGAGCAGTGGGATGCGGACCCCAAATTCTTGCAAAAACAAGACTTAATGGGCTGACTGAGACAAAAAGGACCCCACAGGTCACAGTCCCCAGACCTTCTGTTAGCCCAAGACAGGAACCATTCCCAAAGCCAACTCTTCAGACAGGGATTGGACTGGACTATGGGATAGAAAATGATACTTGTGAAGAGTTAGCTTCTTGGATCAAGTAGATGCATGAGACTATGTGGGCATCTCCTGTCTGGAGGGGAGATGAGAGGGCAGAGGGGGCCCAGAAGCTGGCGGAATGAATATGAAAAGAGAGTGGAGGGAAGGAGTGTGCTGTCTCATTTGGGGGAGAGCAACTAGGAGTATATAGCAATGTGTATATAAAACTTTTGGAAACCCTGGTGGCGTAGTGGTTAAGTGCTATGGCTACTAACCAAAGGGTTGGCAGTTCAAATCCGCCAGGCGCTCCTTGGAAACTCTATGGGGCAGTTCTACTCTGTCCTATAGGGTCGCTATGAGTCGCAATCGACTCGATGGCACTGGGTTTGGTTTTTTTTGGTTTTATATAAATTTTAATATGAGAGACTGACTTGATTTGTAAACTTTCACTTAAAGCACAATAAAAATTAAAAAAAAAAAAAAAAAAAACAACTTCCAGAGAGAATGGGCTTTTAAAACCTATTAGGGTTTTGTCTTTTTTGTTTTGTTTTTCAGAAACTCAATTCGCCTTTTATTTTTGACAGCGTTCCTTCTCTAAGGGGATTGTATGCAGATGATCCACTATAAATGATGCTGGAAAAAAAAAACTTTGGAGTAGGAGAAAATACTGAATTTTTACTTAAGTGAGGTGTTAAAATAAATGTACCTGAGTCAGTTACTAGGCAAAATGATAAACATATGTATTTTCAGTTGAGATTTCATTCACAATGCTGATCTCATATTAAGTGTTGGTAAGTTTGGGGCTTTAAATGAAAATATTATTTTCCCAAAGAGGATAAGCAAGATCTGGCTCCCTACTACCTCTCTGAGCTCAACTTCTACCACCTTCCCCTTTGGCCTTTTGGCCAAAGGTGCCTCAGGGACTTTGTACTGCCTAGAATGCTCTTCTCCTGGACAACTGCATGGCTGGCTCCTTTACCTCTCTCAGATTTCTGTTCCAATGCCACCTTCACGACCACTCCCCTATCTCCATCCCTCCAGCATTCCCTATTTCTTTACCCTGCTGCCTGCCTTATGATCATCTGACATACTATATGTTTACTTGTTTGTTACCTGTCTCTCCACCTACCTCACCCCTGCCACACTAAGGCACCAGGGCAGACTGTCTACTTTGTTTACTATTGTATTACCAGGACCCCAGCAGAGGCCTATTACGTAAATACTGGTTGAATGAACAAACCCGTCTCATCATAGTGTTGGCACCAAGGGTATATTTTACAGGTGAAAGACAAATAGTACATTCATAAATATAACCTTTCCTGTTACTTTACCCCTCTTCACCAATAGTAACTCTCCTCTGAGTAACTTTCTTGGATAGACCTGTATGCTATCTCTGATAGTGACCCCAGGGGATGTATGACGGTAGTGAGCTATGCTATCATCAGAGTTGGAAGGAAGCTTAATGATCATCTAAGTCAACCCCCTCACTTTACATGGGGGAAACTAAGGCCCAGATGAGTGAAGTGACATACCTAAGGTCATCAGCAGAGCTAAAATTAGAAATCAGTCTGACCACACCTAGGCTACTGCTTGTTCACTTAAAAACAAAAGAAGTCCTCTGTTGTTAATTCATTACTGACCGTTCATTTGGGGGAATGAAGGGTCGGAGGGGAGGGGAAGTGAACTTGTGTGAGCAGAAAGCGACAGTGCTTTATATAACCTAAGTTTGAAAGGGGTATGCTATCACTTCTGTTGCATTCTATTAATTACACAGATCAATCCTAGAACAATGTGGAAGGAAATTATACAAGAATGTAAGTACCAAGAGGGAGGGATGATTGGGGGCCATCTCGGAGGCTCGGAACCACAAAGCTTCTTAGACCCTGAAACTTCTCCTTGGTTTTCCAAGACAACATGCTCTCCTGGTTTTTCTATTTCTAGACTTTTTCTCGCCCTGATCGGCTGAAATTCTTAAAACACATCTTTCATTAAATCTCTTAGGATAGTTCCTCATCACCTATCAGCGACAGTCCTAAGTAGGCCTGAACATAATATGGCCCTATCCTCCCAACTTATGAGACTAAATCCCTACAAATAATTTACCCAAACTCCAGGTAACATTTCTACTACAGCATAGGTTCTGCTCGCCTTCCTTTTGCACACAATGGTCTGATTTCCTCCTCTTAACTTAGTTGGACCAACTTCTCTATTGCTTTACACCCCCCCTTCTCCTTCATTCTCAAAGTCTTTTTTTCATTCTGTGGCCCATTGGCTTCCTCTCTTCTTAACTAATGTATTTGTTTGAACCAATTATGCACTTTATTAAGTTTGCTTTCTAAATGTACAATTCTGAGAGCCTGTCTCCTTAATAGACCATTAGCTTTTGGGGGTCATGTTTTATTGGTCTCTGTGACCAGACTTGTGCTGTCTGTCCTGGGCAACACTAAGGCAATCATTACGTAGTTCCTGCATGATTTTGTTTATAAATAGACCATCATCTGAATTTCTTGTACAAATGAGGGAAAACATAAACAACAAAAATCATCTATGATTCATTCTTTTTGAAAGGGGAAAAGACATAAAAATATAGTTTAAAATGTGCCTTTTAGGAGAGCTTTTCAGTACCTTAATTCTTCTGCTGGGTTTAGAAGTGGTATTACCAGCAAACAGTTCTAAATGTCAAAATTTATGCCCTCGAGACCGGTCTCAGGAATTAAACAAACATAAGACTATATCCACCCCATGACTAGTTTAAGAAACAAGTTTGTCTTTGACAAAATAATTGTTTCTTCTTATCAAATAAATAACATGAGATACAGCATACTTGCTCAGAATTCTGACTTTAATTTTTAATCACTCAACATATCCTTACTGAATACCTATCATATGCCAGGCACTGGATGGGTACGTTAACAATAAATCTCTATTCTCACCTCATGGGTACAAGTCCCAGCATGTCATCACGCCGCTTTTCCTTTTTCTTTAGCTCTGATTCTGTTGATTTAAGTTTATCTGGAGCAAGCCGCAGCTTAGACTGCAAATCACTGATGACTTCTTGTAATTCAGTTTCTGTCTGAAAAACTCTCTGACAGACAGGGCAACACAACTGGTTTTCATCTGTTAGCTGAGTAATGAATTGGGAGTAAACTGCCGTGGCTCCAGCCAGCATGGCTATTTTAAGAAAATAAAAATACCTCCAGTGAGAAGAATATAAAGTTTTGTCAATATGGTTATACTATTTTCTGTAAATATATGATTATTATTCTTGTTTCATAAACACTTTATAAAAGAAATAAAAATTCTCTGATATTTAAATCCTCTTTCCAAACATACAATACACTCAAATTTGTATAAATTATTTTTGTTAACACACATAAAGTATAATAGAATTCAGCATTTGAGAGCTTACTATGTGCCAGGCACTCTGTAAGGGTTTACACCTATAATCGCATTTACTCCTCCCTCCTGCCTAGAGTCCTGGTGGTTAAGAGTTCCGGCTGCTAACCAAAAGGTCAACAGTTCAAATCCACCAGCCACTCCCTGGAAGCCCTATGGGGCAGTTCTACGTGAAAAACAAACCAGCTGTCATCAAGTTGATACCCTCTCATGGTGACCCCGTATGTGTCAGAGCAGAGAACTGTGCCCCATAGGGTTTTCAATGGCTGATTTTTCAGAAGTAGATTACCAGGCCTTTCTTCTCAGATGCCTCTGGGTGGACTGGAACCTCCAACCTTTCAATTAGCAGCTGAGCATGATAACTGCACCATCCAGGGACTCTCTAATGCCTTGGGTGATTGGTAATATTGTCCTCATTTTACACATGATGTATCTCAAGTATAGGAAGCTTTCAATCATTTGCCCAAAGTCACATAGCAAGCAAGCTGTGGAACCAGAAGTGAAACTTGTGCCATCTGGCTCTAGAGGGTTTTTAAATCTTCATCCTTAATAGTTACCTCTGAATGAAAATTCAAATGTGTCAAAGTACTTTGGCCATGTAAAGCAGGTAACTTACCTCGCTGTTTTGAGGATTTTTCAATGTCCTCTTTAAGCCTGTCTAAATCACTTTCAAAATCCTGGCTACCACAAACATCAAAGAGCTTGTCTTCATAACTGGATAACTGTTCTTCTTTTCTTTTTAGCTCATTATTTATATGATTCTTATTTTGCTCAGCTGAAGCTAGCTCTTTGCTAAAATAAGAACAAATGTGTATTATAATTTTAAACTACGAGAAATAAGCTTGAAAAGTTTGAGTAGGTAGATACAAGACAAATTCTGTCAACAAGTATTACAAAGGTCTGCTACAGTCAAATACTCTCTTTAGAAGTCACGGCAATAGGCCACTTCTGCCTTAACTCTCCTCCAAGGACAATGACTTGCCTGCCAACCCTGGTCATGGGCCTGCTCCCAGAAAGAGTGAATAGTCAAAATTCTGCCTAGTTTCCGGGGCTTCATGGTCTTAGATTCCAGGTTGAGAACCTCAGCAAACAGAAGATGCTTGCTGCGATTACTGGAGAGAGGAGAGGAGAACATCCTCCTAATTCCTTTTGGTCCCTTTCACGATACTTCCCTACCCTCCTGTAGGAAACACTTGTGGTGTAGTGGTTAAGAGCTACAGCTGCTAACCAAAAAGTCAGCAGTTTGAATCCACCAGGTGCTACTTGGAAACCCTATGGGGGCAGTTCAACTCAATAGCAATGGGTTCGGTTTTTTTGTTTGTTTGTTTACCGTTCTATAGAACTCCCCCCCCTTTTTTTTGGTCCTCCCCTTGTTGCTGTCACCTACTTACCTCCTGGTCACTCATTCCCTCTCATTCATCAAGAACTTGTTCACCAGTATAATTTCTCTCTGTTCCAACTCTTAGCATCATCTTAACCAACCACAATGCCCACACAGATCACAGTTTTTCAATTTGCAGGTTCATGATACTCTAGCAAGTCATAGAATTAATTTAATGCTCTGTACTCAGCATGTTTTACAAAATGAAACAGAATAGAATGTAATATATCAGAGTAGATTGTACATAGTAAGGATAGGTGCTATTTTGAGGAATTTGAGATAAATGTGTGTGTACACGTACTCTTCATCATGATAAGCCCCTCTGTGGGTCACGGTAAAAATCTGGAAGAATATAACTGATGTAGACGATACTTCCATCATCCTAACCTCCACTGAGCACTGTTCTCATTGAAGTCACCAATGACCTAAGTGCCAAGTGCAGTCTTCATCTTACTCAACTTCTTAACAGCAGCAAATGTTCTTGACCCCATTCTTGAAGGACTATCTTCTCAAGGCGTCCCAGATACCACTCCTCTCTGGCTGATACCCTGGCCCCCTGGGCATGTCCCAGTTTCCTTCACTTGCTCCTTCCTTTTCTTTGCCTGCCAACATTTTAAACGTTGGTGTTTCCCAGGGATCTGACTGTAACCCCTTCTCTTCTTTTTGCATACCTCCCTCAAGGTGGCATAGCCTATATTATGGAAACTCTGGTGGCATAGTGGTTAAGTGCTACGGCTGCTAACCAAGAGGTCAGCAGTTCGAATCCACCAGGTGCTCTTGGAAACTCAGTTCTACTGAGGCAGTCCTACTCTGTCCTATAGGGTCGCCATGAGTCAGAATTGACTCAACAGCAGTGGTTTTTTTTTTTTTTTATATCACTTATATAGCAAAAATCCCAATCTTTTGAACTTCAGACTCCAACATTCTACTCTCTAACAGATATTTCCATAAGAAACACAAATTTAACACAGCCAAAGCCAAACCTGTTATCTTCCTCAAAAATCTGTATGGAAATTTTGACCCTCTTATGCAACCACCATTCACAGTGACATTAGAGAAAACAGGATTACTCACAGAAATGAAAAGAGAATTTCAGAATCTTAATCCTCTTGCTTAGGTCTACAAAACTTTTTAGACCTCTTATGCTAAATGATAAGAGGTCTAAAAAGTTTTGTATCCTAAATGACTCCCATTAACATTTTACTTAACTTGTAAATTTATAGGAGAACTAAAGTCAATTAACAAGATATACCATTTCATGACAATAAATGATTTTAAAACAATTAAAAATTAAAGCATGAAATAAGAGAACTTTTATCTCCAAATATTGCAATTACTTACTTTAATTTGGCAAGTCTATCCCTGGTCTGATTAATTTCTTTCGATTTACTATGAAGCCAGTCTTCAAGCTGTTTTTTGTTGGGAAAATATCCCAACAACGAAGTTAATTCATCACCGTGCCTAGATTTTATTTTTCTGATTTGTTCATCTTTGTCAGCCTGTAGGTAAAAAAGATCTTTTAAAAATAAAGTCTGCTATCTCCATAATATATCAAGAAAAACATATGCTAGATTGATTAAAGTTCCAGGCTTAAAAAATAAAGCTTTCAAAATAAAAGGAAAAAAAAGTCTTACTTTGTCTTTGGACAACATCTCCATCTGGGTGCGTGTTGTGGTATGATGGTTTAACTGCTCCATCTCCTGGTCCAGTTTACGCAGGGTCCTATCCAGGTCTGCTTTCTCATTTTGAAGGCTCATTACTTCTGTTTTTAGGGCTTCTACACTGCTGTTTTTCTCAGCCTTGCTTAGCTCACGTTCCTAATAATTCAAACAAACGCACAGGCTTATACATTCTGTGTAAGAATTGCGACAGTGACAAAATATATTAGAAATCAACTCCTTAGAAAAGCTCCTTAGAACAGTGAAAATATTGTTTGCTTTTATTCAGTTAGAGAAAAAACATGTGTTATACATGCTTTAAGGAAAACCAAAATTATCAAGATGGACTAAGGTGGCTACTTTGGTTGCAGAGATGTGAGGGGAGGGGACAAATTAGAAGCAAGGAACAAGAGAAAATATGGAAATTCTTAAAAAGAAGAAATGGGCTAAGAAAGTTCCTACCACAGAAAATGCCACAGGATAGCAATAACCATATAAAATCTGCCATGTGTAGAACCTCAAGGCAAAATATTTGCTTTTTTACTTAGACAAGCAGTCTTTAACCAAGGTGTTCATAGCGTAAAAACTAAAGCCTGGTCTGCAGTCTTAAATGCTAACAAGCAGCCATCTAAGATGCATCAATTGATCTCAACTCACCTGGATCAAAGGAAGAATGAAGAACACCAAGAACACAAGGTAATTATGAGCCCAAGAGACAGAAAGGGCCACATGAACTACAGACTACAACATCACGAGACCAGATGAACTAGATGGTGCCCGGCCACAACTGACAACTGCCCTGACAGGGAACACAACAGAGAACCCCTGAGGGAGCAAAAGAACAGTGGGGTGCAGACCCCAAATTCTCATAGAAAGACCAGACTTAATGGTCTGACTGAGCCTAGAAGGACCCTGGCGGTCATGGTCCCCAAACCTTCTGTTGGCCCAGGACAGGAACCATTCCCGAAGCCAACTCATTAGACATGGATTGGACTGGACAATGGGTTGGAGATAGATGCTGATGAGGAGTGAGCTACTTGCATCAGGTGGACACTTGAGACTATGTTGGCATCTTCTGACCAGAGGGGAGAGGGGAAGATAGAGGGGGTTAGAAACTGGCAAAACGGTCACAAAAGGAGAGACTGGAAGGAGGGAGTGGGCTGACTCATTGTGGGGAGACTACGTGGGAGTATGTAGTAAAGTGTATATAAGTTTATATGTGAGAGACGGAATTGATTTGTAAACTTCCACTTAAAGCACAATAAAAATTAAAAAAAACAAAAACAAAAAACCAAAGCCTGTTGCTGCTGACTCGATTCCAACTCATAGTGACTCATTAGGACAGAGCAGAACTGCCCCCATAGGGTTTCCAAGGCTGTAATCTTCGTGGACGCAGACTATCACATCTTTCTCCCACAGAGTATTTGGTGGGTCCAAATAACCAACCTTTCAGTTAGCAGCTGAGCACTTAACCACTGTACCAGGGCTCCTTTACATTTAATTAGGTTCCCCTATAGTATGTTCTTCACATGGCAGTCAAAGTCAATATAAATCTAATGATAGCATAGGTGTCATAAGTGTTTTTAAAAAGCTCCCTAGGTAATTCTAACGTTCAACTTGCCAGGTTCAAGAGCCAAAGAGTTGAATGATAAAGACATTCAGGTGACTTCATTTAACACAAGATTAATAAACAAGGTTGACATTTTTAAATTAAATGCCATAATCTTAGGATTAGCAAAATACTTTAGAATGCAAGGTTATAAATGTCTTACACCTTAAAATTATTAGATTATTCAAATAATATCTTACAGCTTTTGTGAGTTCCTGCTCCAGTTCAAGAATTCTGTCTGAAGATCCTTCCAACTGCTGTAATTCATATTTCACATTTTTCAGCTCACTCTGCTTCTTACTTAGGATTTCTGATTTCAGCTCGATTATTCTTCCCAGTCCAATTTTCTTATCCCTTATCTCATCTATCTGCTTTTGTTTCAAAGCCTCTTTTTCTGCAAAATCATTCTAAACACACATATGAAAAATTTAGAGCATTAATAATTTTTTAGTAAACAATTTATTACAAAAAAATTTCTTCACTGTAATAGTAACACATGTCCACTGAGGAAAATACAGGAAGTATTAAAACAAAAATAACCATCACCCAGAGAAAATTAGCTTTAAAAAGAAATTTTACTTATCAACCAAACAAAAAGAATAGATCTGCATTTTCTTCACATTTTTATCCTTACAACTTAAAAATTTTGCTTCCGTGAATTTTTTTTTTTCTAGCTTATAGCAGATTCTACTCTATCACTGATGTAAAAATATGCTAAAATGGGGTCCATCTGAAAATTAAACCAATGCAACTAGAGAATCTGACAGCAACAAAAGAAAATAACAAACACTGTGTTTCAAAATATTTACCATCAACTGGTTGGCAGTTTCGGCTTCCCCTTCCTGTCTTTCCCTCACGAGTTTATGAAAATTTTTAATCTGTCTTTCACTGAATGGTCCACGCTCAAAGCCATCCAATTCTAGCTGTGTTGCCAAGGACCGAATCAATGAATCTCTAGCTCGGATATGTTCTTGATAGCGATCTGCTTGTAGCTGTAGACGACCTTTAAAAATCATGACAATAATTCTTTTTTTTAAACTTATTTTTTAAAATTGAGATAATTACAGATTTACATGCAGTTTTAAGAAATAATACAAAGATCCCTTGTACACTTTGCCCAGTTTCCCTCTATGATAACATCTATAGGATAATATCACAACAGGATATTGGCATACAATCCACCAATCTTATTCCGTTCCCCTAGTTTTACCTGTACTCATTTGTGTGTGTATATTAAATTCTATATAATTTTATCACCCGCATAGACTCATATATCCACATGACAGTCAAGATACTGAACAGTTCCTACACCGTAAGAATCTCTCTTGTTGACTTTTATAACCATAACTACATTCACCTCTCTCCTCGCCCCACCCTACTTCCCACCTCTAGCCACCACTAACTTGCCCTCCATTTTCACTCAGCATACTTCCCTGGATATTCATCATTCATTCAGAAAATGCATAATTATTACAGCAGGAAAAAAGACCAGTAAACACTCTGTCCCACCCTGTTCAACAAGTAGTTCGGATTTTTCTTGATTGAGCAGCCTAGATTCTTTGTTTAATTTTTCCAGTTCACGTTGACAGTCTACCAATCTCCTCTCTTTCTCTCTTACTGTCCTCTGGTGATTGTGATACAAATCATTTAGTTGCTCGTCAGTCCCTTGAAATACCTGGATAAAATTAAAACAAAAAGCTTTAATGTATAGCTATAAGAAGGTAAGTTCGCTTCGAGGTAGGGCATATGAACCAAAATTTATTCAATACTCTTAATTTTAATACATATATACAGGTAACACAAGCATCAAGATCTATATTTGTTTTTTCAAAATGTGGGTAGCAAATCTCAGGTTCATTATAATAACCCCAAATTTCTAAAGAAAAAATTCTACTGCCACAACCTTTTCCATTTTCTGTTCCAGTTCACTATTATCTTTCTCCATTTGCTTCTTTCTGCTCTCCAAAGCTTTAATTTCATTGTCAAGTCTCATTATTTTAGAGAGATTTTGTTCAATTTCTTTTAGACGATTCTGAAAAAAAAAAAAAATCCGAATAAGTAAAACTCACTATAGTTTACACTGCAGATGAATGAACAGAAATAAAAAGTGCCCAGGCCAGGCACTTAGTAAAAGCGATCTCATTTAATGCTAACAATAATGCTGTAAACAGAGCATAAAGAAAGTAAGGATCAGAGACATTAAATAACTTGTCTAAGGCTTTACAGCTATTAAAGAAAAGCAAGAATAAAATTCCAGTTCTAACTCCAAAGCCCATGACCTGCCCTCAACACTTCCCACAAAAGCCATTCATTCAATGGGCACTTAAAGCCACATTATGTAAAAAAACACATTTTAAGAACTTAATCCTTAGACGACTTTATTTAAGAGATCAGAACCATTAAGTGGGTTACAAGTTCATGGTGGGTCACCAGTACATTCTGGACCTATAGGCAATTTATGTGGGAGATGATATCTTAATCTAAAATTTGTTCGAGCACAGGGACTCCGAGCAGGTGAAGCACGACAAGCCATCTCAGTTGCTTGTTTCCTCTGACAGTGACGGCTGGATGCCTCATCTCCTAGGAATATGTGTGATCTGGTTCAGGGCATGCTCTTCTTAGATGATGTTGGAATACTCTTCTAGTGTTTGTCTCTACAATTCTTTTTATGCTTCCAAGGCTGACCAACTCCTCTTCTAAGTCATTATAAGAACCTAATTTTTAAACTAACATATTACACTTAAGAAACATAATACCCAAACCCAGCGCCATCGAGTCGATTCCAACTCATAGCGACCCTATAGAACAGAGTAGAACTGCCCCATAGAGTTTTCAAGGAGCGCCTGGTGGATGTGAACTACCAACCCTTCGGTTAGCAGCTGTACCACTTAACCACTACGCCACCAGGGTTTCCCCAAAAACATAACACTAGAGTGCTTTGATATCAACTGCAAGCTTTAGAGCTGCACCAAAATGCATCATTAATTTTAATGCTATTTAAAATTAGATTTTAAACGAAATGTTTATACTAATATCATTCCTTGTGATTTGTAAATTAATGAATAGCATGTCCACTCCCACTGCCGTCATGTAGTCACCATAAAAACAGGAACCTGGTTTACTTTGTTTGCTAACATATCCCCAGCATATGTAACAGGTGCTCAATAAATATTAGCAAAATGAAAGAATGAGAAATCTGAAGAGTAATTGTTGCTAATATTAATAGTCACAGCTATCACTGATTGTCTATGCGCCAGACATTGCACCGGGTGCTGACATACATTCTAATTCTTACGAGAACCTCATGTTAAGTAGGAGACTTAGAAGACTTAAATGACTTGTACAATACCACATACTCAAGACTGGGAGGGAGGATGTCATAGTGGTTGGGGACTGTAAGTAAGCTCTGGGTGCTGGAACAACTAGACAGCTGTGCACAAAAGAAGTATATCTCAACCTTTACCTATCATATTCAAAAATAAACTGAAATGGAGCATAGACTTAAATATGAGAGCTAAAACTATAAAATTTCTAGAAGAAAACACAGCAGAAAATCTTTGTGCCCTTGGGTTAGGCAAAGATTTTTTAGCTAGGAAACAAAAACACAAGCCATTTAAGAGAAAAAAAAAACTGATAAACTGAACTTCATGAAAATAAACAATTGCTGCCCTGTGAAAAACAATTAAGAACTCTTACAACTAACTCAATAATAAAAAGACAAATAACCCAATTAAAAAATAGGCAAAGAATCTGAATAGACATTTCTCTAAAGAAATATACACATGGCCAATAAACACATGAAAAGATGCTCATCGTTAGCATTCAGGAAAATGCAAATTAAAACCACAATGAGATATCACTTCACACCCACTGGAATGGATATAAACCAAAAAGACAGAAAATAACCAGTGTAGGTGGGGAGGTAGAAAAATTGGAATTGTCATACATCCTGGTAGGAATGTAAAATGGGGCAGCCACTCTGGAAAACATTTTGGCAGTTTCTCAAAAGGTTAAAAATAGAGGTATCATATGACCCAGTAATTTCACTCCTAGGCATACTGCACCCAAGGGAAATGAAAACACATGCCTATATAAAACTTGTACAGGAATGTTCACAGCAGCATTATTCGTAATAGCCAAAAAGTAGAAACAACTTAAATGTCCATCAACTGAATGGATATAAAATGTGGCTGGAATATTATTCGGCCATAAAAAGGAATGAAGTACTAACATGCTACAACATAGATGAACCTTGAAAATATGGTGCTAAGAGGCAGAAGCCAATCACAAAAGAGTAAATGTTGTATGATTCCATTTAGTTAAGAAATGTCCAGAACAGGCAAATCCATAGACAGATGATAGATTAGTGACTGCCTAGGACTGGGGACTGAGGAAGAATGGAGAGTGACTGTTAATGGGTACAGGCTTTCTTTTTAGAAGTCAAAAATGTTCTAAAATTATATTGTGGTAATGGCTGCACAACACTGTGATATACTAAAAAGTTGAATTGTACATTATAAACGGGTAAATTGTATGATATGTTAATTGTATCTTAATGGTGTTAAAAAGAAAAAGAAAGCTGTGCATACAAATTATCACAAGGGCCTTAGGGAGGAGGCAGGGCTGAAGTGGGCCTTGAAGAATGGACAGAAATCAAGTTGACACAGTAAAAGGCATTTTATATATATGTGTATTTGTTTTGTATTTTTTTGTTAAAAGTAATACATGCTAACAGTGAAAATTAAAGGTACTAGGTGAAAAGTAGAAGATACTCTTCCCATTTCTAATCTCTAACCTCTCAGGGTATATCCTACCAGCAGCTTTTTGGGGAGAGGGAGGGAGAGGTAGACATACACAATACATATGTATATACAAATATCTATGTGTATTTATTCAAACATACAAGGTTACCAGAACAGAACTGTGTGAGGAAGAGCCTGATTAAGTAAATCAGTATAAAAGGGATAAGAAATAAGAACTGGGGTTCAGATTATGGATCTCTAATAGGTCTGGGACTCAGTTCAATGATAAAAGACTAGCAGCGTATGTTATGTTTTAGGATGTGTTGTCCTGATTACTGTGTGTAGGTACTGTGGTGGTTACCAAGGTATTAGGACACATTTTCTTTTCTTGAGAAGCAGTCTGGCTGGAGAGACGATAAGCACACATAATGAGGAGGCAGAAAAAGACAAGGGCTATAGGAGATCTAAGGAGGAAGACAGAATTTCTGTCCGAGGTAGCCTGAAGGATTTTACAGGACTGAATGTAGGGTATGATCTTGTTGATAATGAATAGGTAGGTCATTAGGCACAATAAAAAGCAAGCTACCTTTGAACGCTATCAAGGAAATTCATAGAGTTAAAATGGAGTTTGCAGAAGAAATAATGTCAAAGTAGGGCTAAGTGGTAATAGCTAGTATTTACTGGGTGGTGCCAGCATTCTAATCAAGGCGGTAGCATTTTAATGTTTAAAATGTTTGCCAATTTATTTCTGTTTAATCGTGACTAGCTCCCCAAGGACTTAATCTTATTCTTCTCTGTATCCTTAAAGCCTAGGCCATACGTGGCACATGTCAAGTAGTTCAATAACTATTTCTTAAGTGGATGATTTCCAAAGTTTTTTTTAGCTTCAACGTACAAGGATTCTTCCCTTTATAGAAATCAACATAAAATTTAGATGAGATCACCTTCCCATCAGCTGTCTAGAAAAGACTGTTTAATTTCAAGCACTGTAGTAAAATGTAAGCTTTCCTTTTTTTAACAGTTTCCCTCCATCTTCAAGAATTCTCTCATAAACTATTCCCATCCTACCATGCCCTCCACCACCTGTCAGTCTGCAATATTACAGCGGCTTGTGTGTTGCTATGATACTACATCACCAGTTATCAAATACCAAAAGGGTCACCCATGGTGGACAGTTTTCAGCAGAGCTTCCAGACGTAGATTGCCAGGCCGTTCTTCACAGTTTCTTAAACTATGAAGAAAGGCCTAGCAATCTACTTCGGAAAAGTAGCCAATGAAAACCTTATAGATAACAACAAAATATTTTCCAATATAGTGCTGAAAGATGGTCTCCCTAGGTTGAAACACACTACACAAGAGCCGCAACAATGGACTCAAATGCACCAATGACAATGAAGATGGCACAGGACCAGGCAATGTTTCATTACGTTGTATATAGGGTTACCATAGGTCGGAGCTCAGTGGCAGCTAAGCACAATGACTACATCCTATCCTCGGACCTTTGGCTACTTAGCTGTTTTCCTTTCTTGCCTTAAATGGGAATTACTTTAGAAATTTGTTTCTAAGTTCAAAAACACCCTCTGGACCTCTTGTTTGTATTTCTTTTTTCCACACACAAGTTCATGTACCTGACAGCTCAAACCGTTCTTTTGTCTTATGTCACATTAGAGTCTAAGATTATAAACACTCTGCTATATTTTTTATTGTCTGCACACTTAACTCCTTTTACTAGGTTGTGTGCTTTGGAGATAGAACTTTTGTGCTATGGGAATAGGGACAAAAAACAGATGTCAGAGGAGGAATCCAGTCAGCCTGGTGACTGGCTGGATTTAAGAAATGAAGCAGTCATGGATGCCACAAAAGATGCACGCCCAGATGATAATCATGTTAATGCCACCAAGAGGTAGTTAAGACGCTGATAGGAGCTGAGAAGTTTGTGGAGTGCCATAGCTGAGGTGTTAATATCCAGTGCTTTAAGTACCAATCCAGCTGTCAGACTCTGCTCAAAAGATATTTCATGAGCACAGAATTTTTTTTACAAGTGGTGTGAATGGTCCTATTCATTGAGAGCTTACTGTATGCCAGGCATTGATTAAAGTGCTCTAAAATGTATCATTTAAATCACACAGCAACCCTATGAAGTTTTATAGGCAACAAAACTGAGGCACAGGTCATTCACAATGAAGTAAGGGGTAAAGCCAGGATTTAAGTCCAAGCCTCTCCAATTCTTGGACTTTTTAAGTCAGATATATTGAGTATATATATAAAAAAAAAATAACATACATACTGTAAAATTCATCCTTTTTTAAGTGTACGGTTTGATGAGTATGGACAAATACATATAGTAATATAACCACTACCACAACCAGGATACAGAACATTTCTATCACCCACAAAAAGTTCTCTTGAGTCTCTCTGCAGTCAATTCCCTGCCCCTACCCCAAGCCCTGGCAATCCCTGATCTGTTTTCTGTCATTATAGCTTTGTCTTTTCTAGAATGTCACATAAATAGCCTAGCTTCTTTACTTAGTATAATGCTTTTAAACTCATCTATGTTGTTGCATGTATGAGCAGTTCATTCCCTTTTATTGCTGAGAAGTATTCCACTGTATGGCTTACTATATTACAATGTATTTATCCATTCCCCAGTTGATGGGCATTAGGTTGTTTACAGTTTTCGGCTGTTTCAAATAAAATTGCTATTAACTTTTGTGCACAGGTCTGTGTTTGGACATGTTTACATTTCTCTTGAGGTAGCTTCCTAGGGGTATGGGTAGTATATATTTAACTTATAAAAAGCTGCCAAATTATTTTCTAAAGTAGTTGTATCATTTTGCATTCCTACCAACAATGTATGAGAGTTTAGTTGTTCTACATCCTCATCACTTATTATTGTCAATCTTTTTTCATTTTAGCCATTACGGTGGGTATGTAGCAGTATCTCAAGGAACCCTGGTGACACAGTGGTTAAACGCTCAGCTGCTACTGAAAAGTCAGCAGTCTGCACCTACCAGCCGCCCTATGGGAGAAAGAACCCACCAGATGCTCCTCGGGAGAAAGACGTGGCAGTCTGCCTCCATAAAGATTATAGCCTTGGAAACCCTATAGGGCAGTTCTACTCTGTCCTACAGGGTCACTATGAGTCATTCCGACTGCACAGCAGTGGTTTAATAGTATCTCATTGGTTTTAATTTGCATTTTTCTAATGATTATTGATAGTTTAGCATCTTTTCATGTGCTTGTCATTTGAATATCTTTTGTTCAAAAGATTTGAGTTTTTGCTTATTTTTAATGCTTTTTTTCGGTCTTCCTATTACTGAGCTGTGAGAGTTCCTTATACATTCCAGATACAAGTCCTTTATCGGACATATGTTTTGCAAATATTTTCTCCCATTCTGTGGGCTGTCTTCTTACTTTCTTGATAATGTAATTCGCAGCAGAAAAATTTTTAATTTTGAGCAAGTCCAATTATTTTTTCTTTTCTCATCTGTGCTATAGTCAATATCGTTTAGCTTCTAGAGAACCTATGCTCTAAACTATATCACTTATGTAGCTGTTCAGTTTACTCTGTAACTCTAGCTACCTTTTAAAAGTGTTCCCTTGTTTCTCCAAGGCTGTCCAAGGCTACAAACCTTGTTCTCCAAGATTTTAAGATCTTTAAAAACAAATCTTTGAGGTCCTTAACTCCAAGGGCACCTGACATAGTGCTATACACAAAATAATACTCTTGAGCGGGTGTATTCATGCCAATGGGCACTTGGGACAGAAACAATATCAAGCTTTTGTAGTTCACAATTCAAAGACCTAAACCAGTATTGACAGGTGAGTTTAAAAAAACCAAATGAATCATTTTCTTAAATGATTCAAAAAAAATTTTTTTTCTATCTAAAACCTAGAAAATAACCATACCATTCTATGAAGACACATTATATTTTCAGGAATGCTCTTACTTATTGAGACTAGGAATACCTTAAGGGCAACAATGCTGTTATCCTCTTTATATTTGCAGGCCCAAGCATAATACTACACCCTGGCACACAGGAAACACTTAAAAAAATGTTTGCTAAATGAATGAAATGAATTTCCTTTAAGCCCTTCTTATGAGCCACTGGGTTTAAAAAGCTTACTCATTTGCAAATATATCAACATATTATGGTCAATTCCAAATTCTGTGCAATGCTAAGAACATCCCGCAAACTGTAAAAATTTCCTAGAAAGACCTGTCAATTCTAAACACACACACACACACACACACAATCTTCTTAAGAATACAGCACTATTGGGTTGAGTTATTATATTGATACTTAACAGCTAGTAATCTACGCTACTAATTAAGTCTAATACTAAAATTTGTTTACTCTTTGAACAATTTAAAGATTAATTATCTAATATAGACACTAAGGCATTACCCGTAACATTAAAGTCTCTGATAATTTTTTCGAGAGACATACATATCATTCAAATTCATATGAAAACAAAGTGCTTTAGGGGTGAGTGTTAACATGATAAAACGTAACCTTCTGGAAGAGGTAATACTTCAGTTGCATCTTGTGTATCTTGTATAAATCATTAAGACAGAACCTCGAGTGTAAAGAGTTCAAAGGTATGTGCTGTTTTAACTGACAACGCTCAGCTAAGAGAAGAAAAAGTACAGCAAATCCAAGCAGTTTAAAATATAAAGCAAGACTCAAAATTCAACTCTGTTTTAGATTGGTTACCTCATGGCTGCCTGATTTTAACTGGCTCAAACACTTGTTCATAGGTATTATTTTCCTCACTATAATACGCATCTTTGTATGCTGTTTCATGCAGTACATCCCGGTCTGTTTGTCCTGGTACTGACCAAGAAAATTAAATATACAAGCCTATACCCGATATGGAAACCCTGATGGCATAGTGGTTGAGAGCTATGTCTGCTAACCAAAAGGCTGGTGGTTTGAATCCACCAGGCACTCCTTGGAAACTCTATGGGGCAGTTCTACTCTGTCCTATAGGGTTGCTATGAGTTGAAATTGACTCAATGGCAATGGGTTTGGTTTTTGGTATGGGTGATACCCAATATGTATCCCCGGTGGTGCAGTGGTTAAGAGCTGCATCTGCTAAGCAAAAGGTTGGTGGTTTGAAACCACCAGTGGCTCCATGGGAGAAAGATGTGGCAGTCCACTTCCACAGAGGTTTATGGCCTCAGAAACCCTGCCGGGTCGCTTTAAGACGAAATCGACTCGACAGCACTGGGTGGTGGTGGGTTAGATTTGGATTCCTACTCTACCTATTTCCTTATCACAGAGTCTCCTCAGCTTTAACATACAAGAAATTAAATTACCTTCAATGGATCAAGTTCATTCTCATAGGATTTGACAATTTCCTTTGAAGATGTTAACTGGGCTTCCTTATTAGTAATCTGATCCCGAATTTCACATGCTTTTTCCTTATTTTGCTTCAAATATTTCAGTTCTGTTTGACATTCTTTTACTTTTTGACCTTGTGTTTGACGTACCTGCCGAAGTGTTTCCAAGGCTTTAATATACCTTTGAAGATATTAAATAAAAATCAAATTTCTGGCTAAATAAATTACAGTATATTCATATAATGTAATATTATGCAGTCATTAAGATTACATTTACAAAGAGTTCTTAATAATCTGGAAAATGTTTATAACATAAAGGTAAGTGAAAAAATTACAAAATACTGTCCACCAGATAAAGAAACAAATGCACAGGAAGAAAACTGAAATGAAACATACCCAATGGTTGCCACTGGGTGAGAGATTATAATGGATACTTTTTTACTTTTTAAACTTTTCTGTTTAAAAAAAGAAACACCCAAATTGTAAACATGGCTTAATGCTTAATCAGCTACAAAGTCTACAAAGGCTACAAACCTTGTTGCTGAAAAAATCTCATCAAACTTTTGCTTCAGAGCCTTTCCTTCACTTAAAGGCCAATTAGACTCTTCTTGGTGACAGAAGATGACGTTATTTAGAACAGACTTGGAAACTCCAAGAGAACTTATCATCTCTCGGTCAATTTCTGCACACTTAGAGCTGAGACTGACTTTTTCACCATGCCTAGAGAAAGTGGAATTAAGAATATGTGTAAAATAACTTCCTGTTGTACCTTTCTATTGCTTAATCAATCCTTCACAATGTCCTTGTTAGAAAAAAATCCCCATAGCAATTATTATCAATAACTTCCTCATGCTAAACTCTTAAGTGATTAGCAGTTAACTGATAAAATAGTATTTAAAATAGGGTGGTACAGGAATTTAAAATAGGATGCTACAGGAAATGATGTGAGAATTTTTTTTATAAGTAAGGATTTTGATACCATAATTAACAATATTTATAGGCAATATGTAAAGGAAAATATCTTCCGACCCTACAACTTAAAAATAATGGAAGTGAGAGAGGTTAAACAAAAAGCATCTAAGGAATGTATAGTTTAGAAAAAAGGATGTTGAGCAACAGACACATGGAAAAAGGAGAGTAAAGGCAAACTTTGGTGGTGCTCATCCAAGCATGGTCCAAAGAGGAAGATTCTTTTTTTTCCCTTTTAAGTTTTATTTATTTTGTTGTTAAGAATATACACACCAAAACAAACACGAATTCAACAGTTTCTACATATACAATTTAGTGACACTGATTACATTCTTCAATTGTGCAACCATTCTCTGCCTCCTTTTCTGAATTGTTCCTCTCATTTATGAACCATTATTTACTTATGGTATATTCACTGACCCCTAAGGCTCCTATCTAATCTTTTGAGTTGCTGTTGTCAATTTGATCCCATATAGATAGTTCTTAAAAGAGCAAAATGCTCAAGGCAGACCTGTCTTACTAGTTAAGCTCAACTATTGTTTGGTCTTAAGATGACATCAGGGGATATTTCTGGTTTAAGGCTTAAACACTATCTCAGGGCAACAGTTTTAGGGATTCATCTACCCTCCACGGCTCCAGAAAGTCTTGATTCCATGAGAATTTGAAATTCTGTTCTGCATTTCTCCCCCTTTTGATCAGGACTTTTCTATGGAATTTTAGATCAAAATGTTCAGTAATGGTATCCAGGCAACATCCAGCTCTTCTGATCTCATGGCAAAGGAGGCAGTTGTTCATGGAGGCCATCAGCCACACATTCCATATCCTCCTCCTATTCCTGACTCAAGGAAGAAGATTCTTAATGAGAGGACCTCAAGTTCCCAGGGTCACACTTACAAGGAGATTCAACAGAGAACTGCTTCAGGGCTTTTTAGCTTGATGCCACAAAACTAATACATGATTCCTCTTTTTCTCAGCCTGGTTCATCAACCAACCTTCAGCTGCCTTGTCCACAGACTAGCTCAAGGAAGAATATGTTCTGTATGTCTTTTAATTCAGTTTCTTGTAAACTCTGACAATGTATTTCACTAACGCCTTATCAGAGTAACTTCAGAACACTGATTGGTTTTTCAGTCTATAAAGCCAAGCAAAGGCCTGGGATTGCGGTAAATTCACCCAAGTATTGCTATCCCATAGAAATCTAAGTGGCCAGCTGGCTATACCCAGGCAAGACCCCAGCCCCAGTGAGCACGCATTAACCTTTATCATATTGCAGTTGAATTCTATTATTTATGTCTGTCCATCGACTTTCTCCTTCTCTATCCACATGACTACAGTGGGACAGACCCTGGATTGATAAAAGCTCCCTGGATGCTCAGCCACGGTTAACCGAGTTTGGGACTGAGAGATTGCTGCCTTAGTTTCGTTACTATACAAAACAGAGAAGAGGTGACAATGGAAGCTGCTGGAATGGCTGTTTTCTGTCTTGTGGACTGTAAAACGGAGAAAGCTAACCTGTAGCAAGAGAAAAGCTTGAGGCCAGGGAGGAGAAAGCGTTGATGATTTCCCTACATCATTATACTTAGGGCCAGGGGCACTCCTGCCTTTGGGTTCAGAGAGAGCCCTCAGTATGCTTCATGAAAAGGACAAATTAATCATTTTGTTTTACAGCTTCTTTTCAATATCTAACAAGTCCTGGTGGCACAGTGGTTAAACGCTTGGCTGCTAACTAAGAAGTCGGTGGTTTGAATCCACCACCTGCTCCATGGGAGAAAGATGTGGTAGTCGGCTTCTGTGACGATTTACCATCTTGAAACCCTATGCGGCAGCTCTATACTGTCCTTTCAGCTTGCTGTGAGTCAGAACTGACTGAACAGCAATGAGTTACTCAATGTCTGCCAATGACTGGATTGTCTTTACTGTTTCTTTATACATTCCAATTTATATTTTGAAAATATTACACTGAATGTACTGAAAATGCTTTATAGGGGGCTACAGTAGACACAGAACAATCAGCACATTGTCACAGTAGACTGCAGAAAGATTATAGTAGGTTGGACTAAAATGGTGATGGCAAAAATGGAGAGAAACAGATTCAAGAAACATTCAGATGAATTCAATAGGACTTGTTAATGGGCTGGACATGAAGGGTGAAAGAGAAGTCATGAAAGGCTCAGGCTCTTGGTTAGTGATACTAGATGGATAGTGGTGTCATTCACTGAACTGAGGAGCACTGAAAGAGAGCCAGGTTGTTGCAAGTTTTTTGAGGGGGCAAGGGAAAATATCATGAGCTCACTTTTGGACATGCTGAATATGAGGTGACTCATAAATTTTTATCTCCAGCCCAGACCTGTTTCCAGACCTATGTATCTCTTTTAGGCTGGGTTCTCTAAAGGAGCAAAACCAGTGAAGTGTATACAGGTAGTCCCCAGGTTATAAACGAGATCCATTCCTAAGAGTGTCTTTAGATTGAATTTGTGGGTAAATCAACAGGTACATACAGTTCCTACCTAGCCTTACTTTAATGTAAGAAAAGGCTCAAAGCCTTTTCAATGATTTAAAAGCTCACATCCAGCCAATGAAGGTGATTGTGATAAACAATTTGTTGTGAGTAGGGGTCAGTTCAGTCATTTCAAAGTGAGGGCAAATTTACATAACATCAAAGGGCAAGCACGAGTTGTCCGTTAGTCAGACTTCCATAACCTGGGGACTTATTGTATACAAATATACACGAGAGATTTACTTCTAGGAAATAGCTCAGACAATTGTGGGAGCTGGCAAGTCCCAAATCCACGGAACGCTGAATGCTTCTCCTGATTCACGTGGTTGCAAGGGCTGATGAACCCAAAATTTGCAGGTCAGGTGGCTGGCTAAAGGCTTCTCCAAGAACTAGAGGTCAGACCAGGAGACTAGTGTAGGATCGACAGAGAAAGCGTGAGCTTTCCTAGAACATTCATATATACTGGATTCAAGCCACACCTCTGAAGAAACTCTCCTTCCAACTGACTGGCTGTTCACATCAGATCACAAAATGGAGGATGACTACATAATATCTGCCAAACCACTGAGAATCATGGCCTAGCCAAGGTGACACATAACATTAACCATCACGATATCTAACTGCCTCTCTCTCATTTTCTATGAATTATTTCAAAGATACTGCGTACTCAGTATATCCCAAAGTGAGCTCGTAGTAGCACACAGTGGGTAGTAAATATTATTGACTAAACAAAACAATTATTTAATTAGTTTATTAATAAATATATAAACGAAACAGGGGGGAGGTGAATAAGTAATTTGCTCAAGAGGGATAAAGCCTTGAATCCCGGAGTCTAATTCTAAAATTCATATCCATTACAAGATGATACCTGCCCTTAACAGAGAGATAAAGGTTGAACAGGACAAATTATTAGTCTTTCCTACTTGTTTGTTTCTAATCTCACCCATTCCTAGGCATAACACCAGCATTCTTTATCCATTCAATTCATATACACCTTCAATTCAGCAATTGTTCATAAATTACTGAACAGAATATTATCACTAAATCTTTAAATGGGATTATTCTATTTAATTGATAAATAGTATCAAATAAAAACTTAATATGCTTCCCTAAAAGAATAAATTAAAGTAGCAGAAAAAACCTACAGTTTTATAGACCTAAAGTGAATAGATACTCAAGTATAAAATAAACACCTACTTTGTTCTAGTAATGACTCCTTCCAGGGTTTTAAATTCTGTCTTTTTGCTTTTCTGAGTACACACCATAGACCGCTGCACAGCTAAGAGTTCTCCATTGACATCACGAAACTGTAGACGAATCTGGGCTCTAACATCTGTTTCTTGAGCAACCTTTGAAGGTAAACAATGTAAAATTACGCTACCTTAACAAGCATCAGAATGTCAGTTTTGAAAGAAAAGGCATAAATAACTGTACTTACCCAATATGGGTGAATTAAAAAAAAAAAGAAAAGGAAAAACTTAAACATCCAAAATGAGTGACATTTTTACATGTTATTCAAAACATGGGAGGAAAAAAATAGTTTAATTGACTTAACTAAAATTACATTATGATATTATCTACTGTTTTGGCATCATTAGATCAGATGTGTGAATTCTTTAAATAAATTAATTTTATCTTGCCTTTTTTTTTAATCTTACCTTTAGCCTTACTTAAAAACTACTAAAGATGTTTGTAAAAAAATTTTAAAACAATCATAAGCTTACAGAAAAGTGAAAATTCAGTATATACAAAGCTTTCTTCCTGAGCCACTTGAGAGTAAGCTGATCTGCTATTCCATTACCAATATTTCCTACAAAACAAGGACATTTTGAACTAAGAAAATCAGGAGATCGACACTGATATATTACTACCACCTGGTCCTCAGAAGCCATTCAAGTTTCGCCACTATAAATTTTATAAGTATACTCAAGGATATTAAAAAAAAATTTAAGCATAATGAGAGAAACAGAAGATATAACAAAAAGGCTCAATAAAGAAAAAGAATAGTATCCTTAAATATAATGGTAGAAGAAAAAGAGAGGTTAAAAGTAGAAGGATAGAGGGACAGAGCCAAGATGGCTGACTAGTCAGACGCACTAAGCCACCTTGCGGCAACAAAGACCTGAAAAACCAAGTAAAACAGATATAGACATCAATCCTGGAACCCTGAACCTTCAAGGAAGGGATAAAGTATTAGATCGGAAGCAACTTATTAGAATCTAATACAAACCAGCAAAGGAGTAGAGATACAGAGTGGAGATTTCCAGCCAAACAGCATGACTCAGAGTTGCCATCTTGGAATAAAGCCAACAACCCTGCACACAGAAAGGCACCTCCATGGAACTGCCAACAGGAGAGAGAGGTATGGAGTGGACACACCCAGGGCTAAGTAAGACCACGTTTGCTGGCTGCAACTCAAGGAGGTACCCAGACTCTCTCACCCAGTAACCACAGGAGCACGCTCCTACACCCCTACCCTTCTAGTGAATAGGGGCAAGAACCACCCCATCCTGGCAGCCACATCCCAGCAGCCCTGACTGCAGGGAACCACAGTACTAACTCACAGTACTAACCCATCCTATTCTCTGCTTCTGTCTCTGCACCGCCCCCTCCGCCTCTCTCCTCCGGCCCACCAATCCACCCCCAGAACCCGCACTGCTGGCTCAACCCAACATTGCTGCATCCGCGACTCCAAGTGAAACTGGCCCAGACCCCGAGACCCCTCCCCACCAGCCTCACCACACCCTATGACCCTGAGGGGAACTGGCCTGGACCCCTAGACGCTTCCCTGCTGGGTCAGTCCTAAGGGGAACTGGCCGGGACCCCTAGACCACTCCCGGAACTAACCCACCCTGCCATGTGCCCCACTCTAGTCCCCAACCCCAGCCCAGTTCATGCCACAGACAATCTCTACCCCTTACCCCAACCCCATTGAACCTGACCTGCTGCACCATAGCTGAGTGACCAGCCCTCGAGACCTAGACAAGGTGGTAAGAGGTATTGTGTTCACAGAGAAGCAACCAATAAAGCACACCTAGGCCACCCGCCCAGGTATAACCAAATGAAACAAAAAAGCAGGATGACAAAAACAAATCTCAACCAATAAATAAAGAAATTACCTGAATAGTTCCCAGATAGCGGATAAAATCAAAACATATTAAAAAAAACATGGTAAGAGAGTTCCTGTAAGAGACCCAAAATAAAGCACCAGATGACCTTCTGGGAGATGAAAAGGCACTGGAACTACCTGACAAAAATTCCAAAGTGTAATATTCAGGGCTCTCTAAGAGATAAGGAAAGAGATGAAGGAAAACACAGACAAAATCATGGAAAACAAAGACAAAACCAACCAAAACATAAGCCAAAATCAAGGAAAACAGGCAAAGCAAGAGAAAAATGGAAGACGCAAATAACCCAAATAAGAAATGAAACGGGGGACATTAAAACAGACCCAACTGAGATAAAAAGGATCATAACAGAGTATTATGAAAAACCATACTCCAATAAACTTGAAAACTTAGAGGAAATGGACAAATTTCTAGAAACACACTACCTACCTAAACTAACACAAAATGATGTTGAAAATCTGAACAGACCCATAACAAGAGAAGAGACTGAAAAGGAAGGAAAAAAAACTCCAAACACAAAAAAGTCCAGGCTCTGATGGCTTCACTGGAGAATTCATACCAGTACTACTCAAATGATTTCAGAACGTAGAAAAGGAAGGAATACTTGTGAATTCATTCTACGAAGCCAGCATAACCCTGACACCAAAACCAGGCAAAGACAGAACAAAAGAAGAAAATTGGAGACCAGTATCTCTCATGAATAAAAAATACAGATGTAAAAATTCTCAACAGAATTCTAGCCAACAGAATTCAGCACCATACTTTAAAAAAAAAACAAAAAAAAACAAGACCCCACCACAACCAAGTGGAATTCATACCAGGTATTTACGAATGGTTCAGCATTAGAAGATCAATCAATGTAATCCCCCACATAAATAAAACAAAAGAATCACATGATCATCTCAGTTGATGCAGAAAAGGCATTCAATAAAGTCCAATACCCATTCCTAACAAAAACCCTCAATAAAATAGGAATAGAAGGGAAGTTCCTCAATATAATAAAGGGCCTCTATATAAAACCTACTCAATGGCACTGGGTTGGTGGGTATACAAAACCAACAGCCAACATCATTCTCAATGGAGAGAGGCTGAAAACGTTCCCCCTGAGAATGGGAACAAGACAAGGATGTCCTTTGTTACTACTTCTATTTAACGCTGTGCTGGAAGTTCTAGCTATTGAGGGCTTCCAGGGCAATAAGGCAAGAAAAAGAATAAACAGCATCCAAATTGGTAAGGAAGAAGCAAAATTATTCCCATTCATGGATGATAGGCTACTACAGAGAACTCTAAAGACTCCACAAGAAAACATCTGGAACTAATAGAAAGATTCAGCAGAGTACCAGGATACAAGATAAACATACAAAACTCAGTTGGATTTCTATACACCAATAAAGAGAACTACAAAGAAGAAATCAGGTAAACAAGACCATTTATAATAGCCCCTAAAAGAAAAAAATACTTAGGAATAAATCTAACCAGCGACATAAAAGACCTACACAAAGAAAACTACAAAACACTACTACGAAAAAACCAAAAGAAACCTACATAAATGGGAAACATACTATGCTCATGGATAGGTAGGCTCAACATTGTGAAAATGTCAATTTTACCCAAAGCAATCTACAAATATAATGCAATCCAGATCCACGTACCAACAGCATTCATTAACAGGATGGAAAAACTAATCGTTAACTTTATGTGGAAAGGAAAGAAGCCCTGGATAAGTAATGCATTAGCAAAGAAGAAAAACAAAGTAGGAGGCCTCACACCACCTAACTTCAGAACCTACTATACAGCTATCGTAGTCAAAACAGGCTGGTACTGGTACAATGAAGACATATTGACCAATGGAACAGAATCGAAAACCCAGATGTAAATCCATCTACCTACAGCCACCTGCTCTTTGAGAAAGGCCCAAAGTCTTTTCAACAAGTGATGCAGGCAAAACTGGATGTCCATCTGTAAAAAAAATGAAACAGGACCCATACCTCACACCACATCCAAGAACTAATTCAAAATGGATCGAAGACCTAAATATAAAACCAAAAACTATAAAGACCATGGAAACCCTGGTGGTGTAGGGGTTAAGTGCTACGGCTGCTAACTAATGGGTCACCAGTTCAAATCTGCCAGGCGCTCCTTGGGAACTCTATGGGGCAGTTCTACTCTGTCCTATAGGGTCGCTATGAGTGAGAATCAACTCGACGGCACTGAGTTTTCTGGGTTATAAAGACCATGAAAGAAAAATTTGGTCAATGCTAGGTACCCTAATATACGGCAAAGAGGATACAAAATATAACTAACTATACATAAAAACGAGAAGATAAGCTAGATAACTGGAATCTTCTAAAAATTAAACACTTAATACTCTTCAAAAGACTCCACCGACATGAAAGGGACTGGTCAGCGGGTGGGAGAGAGACACTGATGAAGAGTGAGCTAATTATATCAGGTGGACACTTGAGATTGTGTTGGCAACTCTTGTCTGGAGGGGGGATGGGAGGATAGAGAGAGAGGGAAGCAGGCAAAATTGTCAAGAAAGGAGAGACTGAAAGGGCTGACTCAAGAAGGGGAGAGCAAGTGGGAGTAGGGAGTGAGATGTATGTAAACTTATATGTGACAGACTGATTGGATTTGTAAACGTTCACTTGAAGCTTAATAAAAGTTATTAAAAAAAAAAAAAGACTCCACCGAAAGAGTGAAGAGAATCTACAGATTGGGAAATAAATTTTGACTATGATGTATCTTACAAAGATCTAATCTCTAAAATCTATAAGAAAACCCAATACCGTAGAACAAAAACACAAATACTCCAATTAAAAAATGGGGAAAGGATATGAACAGACACTTCACCAAAGAAGGTATTCAGGTGGCTAACAAACACCAACATACACAGTGACTACACATGTGGACTTCGCCAGATGGAATACATAGGAATGAAATCGACTACAACTGTGGAAAGAGACGGTGGAAAAACTCAATGCCATCAGTCAGAACAAGGCCAGGGGCCGAATGCAGAACAGATCAATTGCTTATATGCAAGTTCAAACTGAAGCTGAAGAAAATGTTAAAACAAGTCCATGAGAGCCAAAGTATGACCTTGAATATATCCCACCTGAATTCAGAGACCATCTCAAGAACAGATTTGATGCACTGAACACTAATGACTGAAGACCAGATGATCTGTGGAATGACATAAAGGACATCACACATGAAAAGAGGTCATTAAAATGATAGCAAAAAAAGAAAAGACCAAAATGGATGTCAAAAGAGACTCTGAAAGTAGCTCTTGAACATGGAGTAGCTAAAGCAAACGGAAGAAATGAAGAAAAAGGGCTGAACAGAAGATTTCAAAGGGTGGCTGGAGTAGACAGTATTATAATGACATGTGCAAAGACCTGGAGTTAGAAAACCAAAAGGGAAGAACACACTTGGCACTTCTCAAGCTGACAGAACTGAAGAAAAAATTCAAGCCTCGAGTTGCAATATTCAAGGGTTTTATGGGCAAAATATTGAACAAGGCAGGAAGCAACAAAAGAAGATGGGAGGAATACGGAGTCAATATATCAAAAACAACTGGTTGACATTCAACCCATTTTAGTAGACAGCATATGATCAGGAACCAATGGTACTAAAGGAAGAGGTCCAAGCAGCACTTGAAGGCACTGGCAAAAAATAAGGTTGCAGGAATTGACGGAATATCAATTGAGATGTTTCAACAAATGGATGCAGTGATGGAAGTACTCACTCATCTATGCCAATAAATTTGGAAGACAGCTGCCTTTCGCAAAGAAAAGTGATCCAATGGAATGCAGAAATTATCAAATAATATCATTAATATCACACACAAGTAAAATTTTGCTGAACATCATTCAAAAGCAGTTGCAGCAGTACATCAACAGGAACTGCCAAAAATTCAAGCCAGATTCAGAAGAGGACATGGAATAAGGGATATCACTGCTGATGTCAGATAGATCCTGGCTGAAAGCAGAGAATACCAGAAAGATGTTTACCTCTGTTTTAATAACTATGACAAGGCATTCAACTGTGTGGACTGTAACAAATTATGGATAACATTGCCAAGAATGGGAATTCCAGGACGCTTAACTGTGCTCATGAGGAACCTGTATATAGATCAAGAGGCAGTTGTTCAAACAGAACAAGGGGATACTGTGTGGTTTAAAGTCAGGAAAGGTGTATGTCAGGGTTGTATTCTTTCACCATACTTAGTCGATCTGTATGCTGAGCAAATAATCCGAGAAGCTGGACTACAGGAACAAGAATGGGGCATCAGGATTGGGGGAAGACTCATTAACAGCCTTTGTTATGCAGATGACACTGCCCTGCATACTGGAAGTGAAGAGACTTGAAACACTTACTGATGAAGATCAAGGACTACAACCAGCAGTGTGGATTACACCTCAACATATAGAAAACAAAAACCCTCACAACTGGACCAATAAGCATATCATGACAAACGGAGAAAAGATTGAAGTTGTCAAGGATTTCATTTTACTTGGATCCACAATCAATGCCCATGGCAACAGCAATAAAAAAAATCTCATGACACGTTGCATTGGGCAAATCTGCTGCAAAAGACCTCTTTAAAGTGTTAAAAAACAAAGATGTCACCTTGAAGACTAAGGTGTGGCTGACGCAAGCCATGGTGTTTTCAATCACCTCATATGCACGCAAAAGCTAGACAATAAATAAGGAAGACTGAAGAATTGACACCTTTGAATTGTGGTGTTGGCAAAGAATATTGAATATGCCATGGACGGCCAGGAGAACGAACAAATCTATCTCGGAAGAAGTACAGCCAAAATGCTCCTTAGAAGCAAGGATGGCGAGACTACGTCTCACATACTTTGGACATGTTATCAGGAGGGATCAGTTCCTGGAGAAAGGACATCATGCTTGGTAAAGTAGAGCGTCAGGGAAAAAGAGGAAGACTCTCAATGAGATGGACTGACACAATGGCTGCAACAATGGGCCCAAGCATAAGAACAATTATGAGGATGGTGCAGGACCTGGCAGTGTTTTATTCCATTGTACAAAGGGTTGCTATAAGTCAGAACCGACTCAATGGCACCTACCAACACCTACAACAGCAGACACGTGAGGAAATGCTTGGGATCACTATTACAGAAATGCAAAAAAAAAAAAAAAAACCCTACAATTAGATACCATCTTACCCTGACATTACTGGCACAAATACAGGAAAAAGAAAAAAACCCAGAAAATAACATATGTTGGAGAGGTTATGGGGGGATTAGAACTCTTGTGCACTGCTAGTGGGAACGCAAAACAGTACACCATTTTGGAAAACTATATGGTGCTTCCTTCAAAAGCTAGAAATAAAAATACAACAGGATCCAGCAATCCCACTCCTAGGAATATATCCTAGAGAAATAAGAGCTGTCACACGACCAGATGTATGCATACTGTCTTAGTTATCCAGTAACATTATAAAAGAAATACCACAAATTGATGGCTTTAAAAAAGAAGAATTTATTCTCTCACAACCTAGGAGGCTAGAAGCCCGAATTCATGGTGCCAGCTCCAGGTGAAGGCTTTCTCTCTCTGTCGGCTCTGGGAGAAGGTGCTTGTCATCAATTTTCCCCAGTCAAGGAGCTTCTCAGCACAGGGACACTGGGTCCAAAGGACATGCTATTATTCTGGCTCTTGTTTCTTGGTGGTATGAGGTTCCCTTCCCAAGTTTCAGGATCCCATTTCTTCCCAATCAATGCCCTCACTTTAACTTTAGACACCACTCGAGGCCAGGAATTGAGCCGGCATTGTAATTCAGCCACTCTTACGATAAAAAAAAAAAAAAAAAAAAAATTTTTTTTTTTTTTTTTTTACAATAAAACTCTGGGTTTGGTTTTCGGCAATATCAGCTCTGTTACTACAGGAAAACAAGTCTTTCTTTCAAGGCACGAGTGGAAACTTTGAGGTCATCTTATGTGACGCTTGAGCTTTGACTCTAAAGCCCTGACCTCGTTCTTTCACCAATTCGTCTAGCAAAAATAGGACCAACCAACCAACCAGTTTCCTTATCCTTCTCATTATGACAAAATTATAGAAAGGAATCACACTCGGGTTCAGCTAGAGCCTCACCTTTCACCAATACTTGATCTATTGGTGGTGTTATTTTGCATATTTGTATTGCCACCTAACGTCATGGATTAGCAGTGCCCTCTTTAAGACTAACCAGACTTGAGACCAATTTAGAAAACTCATCCTTACCACTTTGTTTCTTTAGAACCACTCTTGGTACCAAATGTCTTAGGCTGGGTTCTCTACAGAAGTAAAATCAGTAAAGTATATAAATAACTATATAAAGTGTATAAATATCTATATAAAAAACCACCCAGTGCCATCAAGTTGATTCCGACTCATAGCGACCCTATAGGACAGAACAGAACTGCCCCACAGAGTTTCCAAGGAGCGCCTGGCAGGTTCAAACTGCCGACCGATATCTGTGAATATCTATATAGATATTTATATCAAGGAAATGGCTCCTGTGCTTGTAGAGGCTGGAACGTCCCAAATTTGTGGACCAGGCTGAAGGCTTCTCCTGATTCACATTGCCGCAGGGGCTGGCAAACCCAAGATTGGCCCGTCAGACAGAAGGGCTCTTGCTCACAGGCTGCAAAGACCGACAAATCCCAAGATCGGCAGGCAAGGCGGAAGGTAAACCACTAGCTCAAGTCCCAAGAACTGGAGGTCAGATGAACAGGAGCTAACTTCAGGATCCAGAGTGAGCAAAAGCCCATGAGCCTTGCCAGAGAACCCACTTACACTGGATGCAGGCCACATCCCCAAGGAAACTCCTTTCAACTGACTGGCTACTCACAGCAGATTCCATCATGGAGGTGATCACATTATATCAAATCTCATCTTGGGAGTAATCACATCATCATATGGCTGTCAAACTACATCATAACTGTCAAACCACTGAGAATCATGGCCCAGCCAAGCTGATACATAACCTTAAAGATCACACATACCCATGTTCACTGCAGCATTATTCAAATAGCAAAAAGATAGGAACAACTTAAGTGTCCATCAACAGATCAAAGAATAAACAAACTATGGTACACACAATGGAATACTACACAACAATAAGAACAATGACGAATCTGCAAAGCATCTCATACCGCGGATGAATCTGGAGGGCATTACGCTGAGTGAAATAAGTCAATCACAAAAAGACAAATATTGTATGAGACCACTATTATAAAAACTCATGCAAAGGTTTACACACAGAGAAACAATCTTTGATGGTTATAAGGGAGGGGAGGGGTAGGGAAGGAAAAACACTAGCCAGATAGATAGTAGATAAGTGGTAACTTTGATGCAGGATGAGACAGTATACAATACTGGGGAAGTGAGCCCAACTTGACCAAGACAAAGTCACAGAAGCTTCACAGACATATCCAAACTCCCTGAGGGACCAAGTTACTGGTCTGAGCGCTAGGGACCACAGTCTTGAGGGACATCTAGCTCAACTGGCATAACACAGTTTACAAAGAAAATGTTCTATGTCTGACTGTGGTGAGTAGTGTCCGAGGTCTTAAAAGACTGAGAGCAGTCATCTAAGATACATCAACTGGTCCCATCCTGGCTAGAGCAAAGGAGAATGAAAACCAAAAACACGAAGGAAAGATCAGTCCAAAGGACTAACTGACCACAACTACCACAACCTCCACCAGCCTGAGATCAGAAGAACTAGATGGCACCCAGCTACCCCCACAAACTGCTCTGACAGGGGTCACAATAGAAGGTCCTGAACAGAATGGGAGAGAAATGTAGAACAAAATTCACACACACACACACACACACACACACACAAAGACTAGACTTGCTGGTCTGACAGACTGGAGAAGCCCCAAGAGTATGGCCCCTGGATGCCCTTTTAACACAGTACTGAAGTCACTCATGATGTTCACCCTTCAGCCAAAGATTAGACCGGTCTATAGGGCAAACAGTAACACACTTGAGGAACATGCTTTGTAGTTCGTGTATACAAGACTAAATGGGCACACCAGCCCAAGAGTAAGGATGAAAGGGCAATAAGGGACAGGAAAACTGGATGAATGGAAATAGGGAACCTTGACAGATCGTGGGGTTGGCAACCAATGTCATAAAACAATTTATGTATTAATTGTTTAATGTGAAACTAATTTGCTGTATAAACTTTTGCTGTATAAAATTTTAAAAAAAGGTAGAAAAATTATCCTATACCAAAAACAACAACAACAAAAGTTAGAGTAGCTTTGTTAATATTAGATAGTAACCTTCAGAACCAGGATTATTGCTGGGGTAAAGAGTGACATTTCATAATGACAAAGAAGTCAATTCATAGAGAAGACACAACAATTTTAAATGTAGAGCTTCAAAATACATAAGGCAAAAACTTAAGGAGAAGAAAGGATAAAACAGACAAATTTACAGTAAGAGATTCCACAGCACCCCCCCTCTCAGCAAAGAAGTAATAGTAGACAAAAAATCAGTAAGGATATGGATGACTTGAACAACACTATTAACCAATTAATCTAATTGACATTCATAGAACATTCTAGCAAACAACAGAATACACATTACTTTCAAGCACCCATGAAAAATTCACCAAGAGAGACCATATTCTAGATGTAAACAAGTGTCAATAAGTTTAAAAGGATTGAAGCTATATAGAGAATTAAGCTAGGAATTGGTAACGGAAAAATATCTGGAGAATCACCAAATATTTGAAAATTGAGCTATACACTTCTAAACCCATGGATCAAAGAAGAAATCACAAGAGGAATTAGAAAATACTTTAAATGAATTAAAATGAAAGCACAGTATATAAAAATTTGTGGAACTGAAGCTAAATAATACATTATTCAAAACATGGGAGGAAAATAATAGTTTGATTTACTAAATTATAATATTATCCAAGGTAATGGATAGAAATTTATAGAATCAAATGTTTACACTAGGAAAAAATAGGTCTAAGACTAATGATCAGTTTCTATCTTAAGAAACTTGAAAAAGAGTTAAGCAGAAGGAAATATTAAAGATACACGTAAAAATCAACTAAACAGCAAACAGAAAAATAGAGAAAATCAGTGAAACCAAAAACTGGTTCTTTGAAAAGATCACTTAAAATTAATAAACCTCTAAACAAAGAGAGGAAACCCTGGTGGCATAGTGCTTAAGCGCAATGGCTGCTAATCAAGAGGTCGGCAGCTCAAATCCGCCATGCGCTCCTTGGAAACTCTGTGGGGTAGTTCTACTCTGTACTATAGGGTCGCTATGAGTCAGAAGCGACTCAACGGCAGTGGGTTAGGTTTTGGGTTTGGAAGCAAAGAGGTAAGAAGCCCTGGTGGCAAAGTGATCAAGAAAGACACAAATTACCAATTTAAGAAGGAAAAAGAGGACATTACTACAGATCCTAAAAAAGGTAATATGAGAATAATGTAAACAACTTCATGCCAATAAATACAACTCAGATGAAATGGACAAATTCCTTTAAAAATTCACCCACCGCCGTTGAGTCAATTCCGACTCATAGTGACCCCACAGGGTCTCCAAGGCTGTAAATCTCTATGGAAGCTGACTGCCACATCTTTCTCCCACAAAGCCGCTGGTTTGGAACTGCCGACCTCTCAGTTAGCAGTAAATCACTTTAACCACTGCATCACCAGGGTTCTTTTCCTTTAAAGACATAAGCTACCAAAGCTCAATTAAAAAGTAGAAAACTTGAATAGCTCTATACCTATTAAGGAAACCCCAGTGGCGTAGTGGTTAAGCCTTTTTGCTGACCAAAAGGTCAGCAGTTCAAATCCACCAGGCAGTCCTTGGAAACCATATGGGGCAGTTCTATTCTATATTATTCTATAATATATTCTACATTATTCTATATTGTATTCTACAGCACAGCTTTAAGACCGAATCAACTCGACGGCAATGGGGTTTTATACCTATTAAAGAAATTGGTTTGCACTTAAAAACCTCACAACAAAACTCCTTATCTTTTCACTTTCTTGGATAGTGTCTTTTGATGCAAAAAAGTTTTTAATTGATGAAGTCAAATTCATCTTTCTTTGGTTCCTCATGTTTTTGGTGTCATATTTAAGAATCCACCGCCAAATCCAAAATTATGAAGATTTACTCCTATGTTTTCTTCTAAGAGTTTTATGGTTTTAGCTCTTATATTAAGGTTGTTGATCCATATTGAGTTAGTTTTTGTATATGGTGTGAGGTAGGGTTCCAATTTTCATTCTTTTGCATATGGAAATCTAGCTGTTCTAGCACCATTTGTTGAAGAGACTATTCTTCCCCCATTTAATGTACTTAGCACCCTGGTTGAAAACCAACCATCAACGAACAGGTTTATTTCTGGACTCTCAATTCTATTCCATTGGTCTGTGTGTCTATTCTCCTGCCAGTACCAAAATGCTTTAACTACTGCAGTTTTGAAGTTAAGATTAAAATCAGGAGGTGTAAGTTATCCTACAGTGATCTTCTTTTTCAAGATTGTTTTAACTATTTGGAGTCCACTGCAATGTTGTATAAATTTGAGAATTGGTTTTTCTATTTCTGTTAGAATTTTTGATATTTCATTGACTCTGTACATCACTTTGGATAGTACTGACATATTAACAAAATTTACTCTTCTAGTTCCATGAACAGAGGATGTCTTTCCATTTAGATCTCCTTTAATTTCTTTCAACAATATTTTGTAGTTTTCAATGTACAAGCCTTTCATCACCTTTGTTAAATTCATTCCTGGGTATTCTATTCTTTTAGATGCTACTGTAAGCATTCTTAATTTCACTATTGGTTTGTTAATTTCCTCCATTTTCTTTTACGATTTTCTCTTTAGTTTTCAGCAATTTGAATATGCAAAATATTTATGCTGGTTGGGATGTGCTGACCTTCTTGGGTCTTTTTTATAGTTTTTATTTCCATGTTTAGAAATCTTCCCATACATTATGTCCATCTTTTCCTTTAAATCCTTTAACTTGTCACAGCCCTTTTAAAATTCTTGCTTGATTCTAAAATCTGTGTCACCTCTGGATCGAATTCACTTTTTTCTCCCAGTTATAACACTTTCTTGCTTCTTTGTATATCCAGTTAATTTATTTCTATGCTGGACATTGTGGATGCTACATTAAGAGTTTGAATTATGTTGACTTCCTTTAAAAAATGTTGCCTTTTTCTTGCTGGCAGTTAATTTATTGACAGTTCATCTTGATTCTGTCAAAGCTTGAATTTTAGGTTTTGCTAGGGTGGTCTTCCCAGCGTCTCAATTGAATGCTGGGGAATTCCACAAGGTCTCCCTACTCTTGCATATCAGGACTCAAATGTTTCCCAGCATTGTGTGCTGTCTAGAATCTCCATTTAGCTCACAGTCCTACCCTTCCTCTCAAACCCCCCTCCCACCAGTAACAGTAGCTTCTCTCTGCTGGTCCCCATTAAATCTCTCCTCATCCATGTGTATCTTAGTATTTGGCCAAAGACTCAAGGGATCCTTAAGCAGATTTCTGGTGCTCTGTCTCTACACAGCTCTTCCCTTTGAGTACCCTGTCCCACAATTTCCAGTCACCTCAGCAAACCTAAACTGCTTTGTTTCATTTGCCTAGTTAGATCACTATTCTCTGTTGAGTTCTAATTCCATGTGCTGAAGTTTATAAAATGCCTCCAGGTAGAAGTAGAAAACTAGAATAAATGTGCAGTCACTTCATACGTTTCCCTTTCTCATGGATCACAGTCCTGCATTATCTCTTGTTCAATACCTGAAAACAGATGCTTCAAATATCTTCTCCAGTTCTATAGTTTTTTCATTTTGGGAACTTAAGTGTAATGCTCATTACTCTGTTGTAACCAAAGCCAGAAATTTTGGATTCTGCCTGTTATTATAAAATATCCTTCGTTGACTTTTTAATGAGTTTTTGGCATAAATTCAACTTTGACATTAATTTATCAACTTATTCAACAAATATTTATCTAAGCACATTGTAACTTTTATACGTCGTTTTGGCTCAAAAATGATAAGATACTCTTTTTCCTTTGGAACATGGAAGACACGTTAAAAGAGTAGAGAAAAAAAAAAACCAAACCCAGTGCCATCAAGTCGATTCTGACTTATAGCCAAAGAGTAGAGAAAGGTGTGTTAAATACCATAAGAGAAGTACAGCGTACTTTGAGAGCACAAAGCAGGGGCATCTAACCTGTCTGGAGAGATAAGGTAAGGTTTTCTGAAGGAAGTGAATGTTTAAACTGAGATCTGAAGGATGCCTTCCCCACACATTATATGATTCCATTAATATGAGATGTCCAGAATAGGGAAACTTATATAAGCAGAAAGTAGATTTGTGGTTGCTTAGGGCTTGGGGCAAGGGGAAAAGAAGTAGGGGAAGAGGAAGTGATAGCTAAAGGGTACAGTTTCTTTCTGAGGTACTGAAAATGTTTCAAATCTGTGAGTATGTTAAAAAACCATTGAATTGTACACTTTAAATGGGTGAATTGTATGGTATGTGAGTTATAGCTCAATAAAGGTTTTAAAAAATAAAACAAAACAAGCCCTTTCCTTTCCAAGCAATCTAGTCTTAATACCATTAGATGGGGGCAGGAAAAGGTACTTGGTCAAGCTAGCTGGAGGTGGGGGGCACAGGACAGCTCAGTCCAAGTGGGATGACTAAACTCAAGTAGGCTGAGGAGGGTGTCCACACGGGAAGAAAGGTTGGCACAGGATGTCAAGAGTCCAAGGGTGTCAGAGTTCAAGCAGAATGAAAACAGCATCTGTGAGTGGGAGTGACCCAGCTTAGGATGAGGATGTCCACACTGGGGGAAGGCATAGCATGGGGATTCATACCATAATAAAAGCTAAGGAAAGGCACCATATAACACGGAAGTCTGATAAGGGAATTCAGAGCCTAAAGGATTTGCTTCTGTGATTATCCCCTCTCTACCACATCAATTTTTCCCTTTCCAGGATGACTCCTATCGGCCTATAAATATATTCAATTATCTCCCACTTTAAAAACTACAGCAAAACAAGAACAATAACCAATAAAACTCTCCTTGATCCTGCAAACCTCTTCAGCTACTGCCCTATTTCTGTTTCCACTTATAGTAAAATTCATAAAAGAAATTCTGTGCATTTCACATCCTTACCTCCTGCTTTCTGACGAAACTTATTTCACCAAGATCACCAATGACTTCCACACACCAAAACCCTTTTCTAACTGAACTGTCAACATTTTTGATACAACTGATATAACACTTTATTCTTTTTATTCACTAGTTTTCCAAGACGCCACTCTCCCACATTTCTTCTTTACTAATTGTTCTTTTAGCATCTTTTGCTGGCTCCTCCTCCTCCTCCAGATTTCTAAAGGCTAATGTGCTCTAGGTTCAGGCCTTGGATCTCTTCTCTATCTATACTCACTTCGTATGTGATCTCATCAGGCTTTAAGAAAACTAGCTATAACTAACTGTATGTCAATGATTCCTTTTTTTTCTTTCCTCTAGCCCTGATTTCTCCCCCAAACAGACTTGTACTTTCCTCTGGAAATCTTTGGTTAGGTGGAATTTCCAAGTTCAAACCAGATCCACCCAAATCTCCTCTTCCAGAATTCCCCGTTACAATAAATGACACCACTATTTTGTCCAGGAGTCATGCTTGATACTTCTATTTTTCTCCTACTCTATTTCCTTTCCTACAGCCAAACATTAGTTCTAACTTTAAAATACATCCTGAATCTTAAGTATTTTTCACCGCTTCAACCACTACCACGTTCATCAAACCAACATTTCTCACTTGATTATCACATATCCCTAGCTTCCACTCCTACCCTTGCTCATCTACACAGAGTCTTCTCTCAGCAGCCAGACTGATTGCTTTAAAACACAAACCAGGTCAAGCTCTTCCCCTGCTCAAAATCTTCCAATAGATTCCTATTCAAACAAGAACTAAACCCAAAGTCCTACAGGATCTAGTTCCTTCTACCTCACTGACTTCATTTTCTACCATTTTTCCCCTCGCCACTTTGATCCTCCTTCTGATTCCTTAAATACACCAGGCATGTTTCCACCTTGAGGACTTTGCACTTACTACTAACACTGTCTGGAATGTTCTTTCCCTTGATTTTGAATGATTCACTCCCTCCTGAATGAATGAATGAATATTTAAGAGATATCTCTGGTTGTTGTGCGAAAAACAGAGGACTTCAAAAATGAAGAAAACACGTTAGGCAACTACTGAAACTGTTCAAAGATGGTGATGGTGATGGTGTGGTCCAGGAAAGGAGAAGCGGCGATGGAATGAGTTGCCAAATTCTGGACATATTTTAGAAGGGTAGCCAGAAATTGTTTATGAATTGGAAACAGGGTGAGATGAAGAAATGAATCAAAGATTACAAATAGGTTTTGGCTTTAGCAAATGTGTGGATTATAGTATCAATTACTAAACTGGACAGTACTGAGGAAGTAGCAGGTTTGAGAATATGGGAGTGATGGGGGTGAATAAGAGTTCTATTTTGAACATGTTAAATTTGAGATGCTCATTACATATCCAAATACGTTGCTGGACATACATAGCTAGAGTTTAGGAAAAGAAGTGAGGACTAAACATATAAATTTGGGAGTTATCAGTATATAACCAGCACTAAAAGTCATGAGTCTAAAATGAGATTACCCAAGAGAGAGGAGGTAAAGAAGGGTAGTGGGTGGCAGACTGAGTCTTGGGGCATGCTGACATTTAGAAATCTGGAAAAGAACCAGCTAAGAAGACTAAGGAGTGGCTGGCGAAAAAAGAGGAAACCAGGAGATTATGGTGTCACAGAAGCCAAGAGAGCAAAGTTTTTTAAAGAAGGGAATAATTAACTGTATCAAATCTGCTGAGAAATCAACTCACTGAGGATGGCAAACTGGCCACTCTATCCAGCAACATAGAAGTTACTGGTGACCTTACAAGAGCAGTTTTAGTGGAGAAAAAAAGAAAATATGAACGGAGTAGGCTGAGGAGAAAATGAACAATTCACCCTTAATGCAGGTGAAAAAACAGTATGGGTACAGATGCAGGGTAGTTGGGCAGATTTTATGACTGGGAAATGAAGAAATTTTCATCTGATTCCTCCTATTTTCTCAATGAAGTATGAGCCAAGGTCATTAATTGAGGCATGCAGATTACAGGTTTAAGGAGAGAAAAGTGAAAAGGAGTCACTGTAGAGAGGGCTGAGTAAATGTACCACATAGAATTATTCCTAAGAGGAATATTCATAAATACTTTCATAATTAGTCACCTACAATTTGAAGCAACTTAAATATCCACGAACAGGAGGTCAATTAAATAATAGAATACTATTTAGTAGTTAAAAACAATAAATGTGTATATATATACTAATGGACCCACAGTATGAAACTAAATAATATTTCTACAACGTTGCTGTTGTTGTTAGGTGTCGTCAAGTCAGTTCTGACTCACGGCGACCCTATGGACAACAGAACCAAACAGTGCCCTGTCCTGAGCCATCCTCACAATTGTTGCTATGCTTAGCCCACTGTTGGCCACCGCTGTGTCAATCCATCTCATCGAGGGTCTTCCTCTTTTTTGCTGACCCTCTACTTTACCAAGCATGATGTTCTTCTCTAAGAATTGATCCCTCCTGATAACATGTCCAAAGTATGCGAGACATAGTCTCGTCATCCTTGCTTCTAAGGAGCATTCTGGCTGTACTTCTTCCAAGATGGATTTGTTTGTTCTTCTGGCAGTCCACAGTATATTCAATATTCTTCACCAACACCGTAATTCAAAGGCATAGATTCTTCCTTGATCTTCCTTATTCACTGCCCAGCTTTCCCATGTGTACGAGGCAACTGAAAACACCATGGCTTGGGCCAGGCACGCCTTAGTCTTCAAGGTAACATCTTTGCTTTTTAATACTTCAAAGAGGTCTTTTGCAGTAGATTTGCCCAATGCAATGCGTCGTTTGATGGGTGTTGTGGATCCAAGTGAAAACAAATTCTTAACAACTTCAATCTTTCCTCCCTTTATCATGATATTGCTTATTGGTCCAGTTGTGAGGATCTTTGTTTTCTTTAGTCGAGGTATAATCCGTACCGGTGGCTGTAGTCTTTGATCTTCATCAGTAAGTGCTTCAAGTCCTCTTCACTTTCAGCAAGCAAGCTTGTGTCATCTGTATAACGCAGGTTGTTAATGAGTCTTCCTCCAATCCTGATGCCGTGTTCTTCTTCTATATTGTCCAGTTTCTCGGATTATCTGCTCAGCATACGGACTGAATAAGTATGGTGAAAGGATACGACCCTGACGCACACCTTTCCTGACTTTAAACCACACAGTATCCCCTTGTTCTGTCCAAATGACTGCCTCTTGATCTATGTACAAGTTCTTCATAAGCAGAATTAACTGTTCTGGACTTTCCATTTTCCACAATGTTATCCATAATTTGTTATGATCCACACAGCTGAATGCCTTTGCATAGTCAATAAAACACAGGTAAACATCCTTCTGGTATTCTCTGCTTTCAGCTAGGATCCATCTGACATCAGCAATGATATCCTTGGTTCCATGTCTTCTTCTGAATCCAGCTTGAATGGTACAATAAAATGGTATAATAAAACTGTACTGATGTATTAAAATATATGTGTGTGCATATATTTATACACACACAGAGTCACATTTTTGTCCACAAAGAAAAACATTTGGAAGCTTGGAAGAATAGACAACAAAATCTAACATAGGGACTAAGAGGGGTAGTTGAGAAAGGCACATAACTTGCTATATACATGAGGATATACATATGTGTACATATGTATATGTGTGTATGAAATGAAATGAAACAAGAAAAAGCTATGGGCCAAAACATCGTAAGAAAATCTATGTCCTTTACAGACTAATAGACTATATACGCAAATCAAACAATAATTCATACACAAAGATTTACATCATGGTACATTTTAATAAAAAACTAAAAAAAATCTAAATGTAAGAAAATTATGCAACTATTAAAAATGTTTATACGCCACCCCATGAAGAACCCTGAAAACATGACATTCAGTGAAATACGTCAGACACAAAAGAACGAATATTGTATAACCCCACTTATATAAGATAACTAGAAGAGGTAAGTCCTGCAAGACAAAAGATTAGTGACTACCAGGGACCTGGGGGAGGGGGAAACGGGGAGTTGGAAAAAAATATAAAAAATTAAACATTTTATGGTAATGGATTTTGTCAAGTGATTTTTCTGCGTGATAAAAATATTCTTAGTATAGGGAATTAAACTGACAATAAAATGTTAACCTTGCATTCCTGACACAAAGCCAAAAAAAAAAAAAAATTAAACATTTTAGGTAGGAAAGATTTCAGACATACAAAAAAATATAGATTAAAAGAAGCAACCGTGTACCAAACATCCAGGTGAACTATTTATTGTAGTGTTTTTAATGACATAGGATTTATGATAATGTTCAGCAGGAAAAACAAAACAAAATTAGATAACGGGCACCTCAGCTATGTAAAACAGTATGTAAAGGAGGAAAAATACTTGAAAATGCCAAAAATGGTTATCACAGGGTGCTAAGACTATAGAGGATGACTTTTTATATCTCTCTATACTTTTCCATTGCCAGGTTTTCTAAAATGAGCTATTACAGTTTCTATAATTAAAAAAATTTCATAGTACAAATACAAAGTTTTACCAGCTCCATTACCTTTGGATCATGAACAAATGTATTTCCTTTGGTTCCAGGTGGGAAATCTCCAGTACAAATGTATTTCAGACATTCAATGATGGTCTAAAGAAATAGAAAATTATACTATTTAGTTATGAGATGTTAGAAGTTTTTCCCAATATTAATTCATTATAAAAATATTATTTACCATGGAGACTATAGAAGATACAATCACATAATGTTTGATAGTATAAAACTTGTAATAAAGGTATGGCTAAGCATTTAAAGTATAATTGCTTAAGTTCACAGAAAAGTTACATAATAAAGAAGGTGTTCTAAAATAAAATTATTATTATTTGGAAAAAATAATTCTCTATTTCCAATTAAAACCCTTAAAATTATTTAAGTTAATAACAGTGGCTAACACATAGCCCTAAGCTCTACCCTAATACACAGCCAAGTATTGTCCTAAACACTTTTACGTACATTCACTATTTAATTCTCATATTAACCTTTCATCTCCATTTTTATAAAAGAGAAAACTGAGGTGCAGAGCAGTTAGTCACTTGCCCACAATCAAACAGCTAATAAATGATGAAGTAAGAATTTCTATTCAGGCAGCCAGTGCTCATAAACACTGTACTAGCCTCATTTCCGGTACACAATACAACGCTAGGTACATACTGGAGTCCTGGTGGCACAGTGGCTAAGAGCTATAGCAGCTAACCAAAAGGTAGGCAGTTCAAAGCCACCAGCCACTCCTTCAAACCCTATGGGGCAGTTCTACTCTGTCCCATAGAGTCACTGTGAATCGGAATCTACTCCAAAGCAGTGGGCTTTTAGGTACGTAAGAGGCATTTGATAAATAATAGCATTACTATGTAAATAAAAGTAGAAAACGGTTTGGTATTCAAGTCTCGACACTAAATCTTATCTATTTCTACATGATTTTCAGAAGTCCTTTGTTTAGATTCTTTCCCCGTCTACACAGGTATCACCTTGCTTTTCTCAAATCATTCTTCCAGACCAGGATGCCTTTCGGCTATACTTTTTACCTAATTGCATTCCATTCCAGAGACCAACTGAAATTTCTTATCATTCCCAGGAATAAATAAGTTCTGCTCTAATTTTTATTTTGACTGGGCAAGAGCATCCTAACAATAAAGTTTTCCAATTTAACTAAGCCCTAATACATTTTTAGTGTCAGTTTAAAATTAAGCCATTTCCTTCCCATTTAACATCCTTAGAGAATCGGTATACTTACAAACTCTTCTTAGAGTCATATATTTATACTTTATAACTTTTAAAAGGATTCCTGTATGGGACAACTGCTGGGAAGTGAATGCCTTGCTTGGGAGCAAGACAATGTTAAGTAACACCAACGCAGATGAAAGGGCTTCTTGTAAGACTGTGAGCTCACCGAGGCCGATCCGGTAGAGGGATTCTCAAATAAACATTGCCCACGGAACAGGCTGCACACCCTTACATGGCTGGGTCGGGCCTACTCTGAAGGTGCAAGAGGCCAGAAGGCCACATCAGGCCATGCCCTGGCCCTCTCTGGGGCACCAGGAGAGGAGCCAAGGGGACACACTCCTCGGGTCTTCCTAATCAGAGTTCTGAGTTCCCCAGTCAGATATTCTATTCCACGATTCCTAAGATGTGGCGACCCCCTGTAAACTAGGGCGGCTACTCAGGACTTACCGTCTTCCCTGCCCCATTGGGTCCAACCAAAATTGTGAGGGGGCTGAAGAAAGTGATAATTTGCTTATCTTTGTCCTCTATTCCAAAACTCCGCACGCCCAGAATGCTCATCTTTTCGATCCGGGACATGTTTGCAAATGTTTCTTTACACAAAGGGCCTGGATGGAGGCCGGGGCCCACCTAAGTGTTACAGTGCGGCCGAGGCAGGGCGAGTGAGGGCAGTCAGTCGGGATCACGCCGCGGACTCGGGGTGAGGAAGGCCCGGCGAGGGAGGCCACGACACGGCAGGAATTCCAGCCGGAGAGCTGCGAGAGGGCGGGGCCTGGCTGGAACCCTTCTTCCCACGCCGACTTCCTTCCGGGCTGGCGGGCGACAACGGGGTGGGCCGCAGGGGCCGGCTCGGGACTGTCCGCAGGGGACACAGAGCACAGACCAAGCGACCCCACAACCGCACCACTCACAGAATTCCCGCCACGGCTGTCCTGAGTGTCACGTGGGTCGCTACAGCCCGTTCGCGTCCACGCCGCAGTCCCGAGGTACGCCGGGAAATTGGAGATCGTGGTGCGCGCGCAGCTCTGAGCGCCCAGGACTTCCGCCCGAGGGGGTGGTGTGGTGCCGGGTAGCTTTAGGGGTGGCTGGGCGTTTCTGACTCCTTGCGGGTGCCCAGGCAGCACCTAAAGATAGTAACTCGAAGAAGGTAAGAAGGGTCACAAAGACTTGTGAAGGACAGCAGTTCTCAAAGTATGGCCCCGGGACACCTGGGGGTGCAAGGTCGGAGACCCTTTTAAGGGATCTGTTAATGTCAAAACTATTTTCTTTGCTTCCGTAGAGATTACAGCCAAGAAAGCCCTATGGTAACTTTCACCTAATGCACAATAAAATAAATAAATAAAAAGAAAACGCTATGGAGCAGATCCTAACAATACTAAGACGTTTTTTGCCCTTTTCCTCGCTCATTCTGTTCCTCAGGTACAGTGTTTTACAGTGACCACATGACTTGTGATGAAACCATCACAGTGGTGGCTAACTGAATGTGTGTTTATATATTCGTGTGCTTCTAAAATGTCTCATTTTAATCTATAATAAAGTAAATGTCGATAGTTACTACTCACATAAAAGCTCTTTGGGGTCCTCAGTAATTTTTAAGAGTGTAAAGGGGTCTTTTTTTTTTAAAGGGGTCTTAGGAAACCCTGGTGCCATAGTGGTTAAGTGCTACCGCTGCTAACCAAAAGGTCAGCAGTTTGGATCCGCCAGGCGCTCCTTGGAAACTATGGGGCAGTCCTGCTCTGCCCTATAGAGTCACTATGAGTCGGAATCGACTCAGTGGCAGCGGGTTTTTTTTTTTTTAAAGGGATCTTCAGGCCAAAGTATGATAACTGCTATTGTAGGACCAAAAAAAAAAAAATGCTGTTTGGACACTATAAAAGCGTTTTGCAAATATGAGATGTGTAAAGGAATCCAATTGCGATTAGCACCACCGCAACATAGGAATTGACACTGTTAAACAAGAAAAAGAGAAATCATCTTTCTTAAAAGTGGCTGAATATTCCTTTCTTCGAACTAACTTAATGGAGGGCTATCACATGCAAAGACCTATAGAAAAAAATTACAAAACAACAATGGAGGATGCTAAAATCAAAACAACCAAACACTTCAGATTACTGCAGAGGTATAGTTTGCCTCTGACATGGACAAATGTAGGAGATGCTCTCCAATCACACATTCCCAAGAAAGTCGTTTACAGAACTTAGTACATAAACCAAAAACAAATCACATGTCAAAGAATGCAAGTGGGTCATTAAAAAGGCAGGAAAGAAAGAAAACACCAAAATGTATGTCAGAAGAGACTCTGAAACTTGCTCTTGAACATAGAGTAGCTAAAGCGAGTGGAAGAAATGAAGTAAGAGAGCTGAACAGAAGATTTCAAAAGGTGGCTGGGAAAGACAAAGTAAAGTATTACAATGAAATGTGCAAAGACCTGGAGTTAGAAAACCAAAAGGGAAGAGCGTGCTTGGCATTTCTCAACCTGAAAGAACTGAAGAAAAAATTCAAGCCTCAAGTTGCAATATTGACAGATTCTATGGGGAGATTGTTGAATGGTGCAGAAAGCTGAAAAAAAGATTAAAGGAATATAGAGTCACTGTACCAAAAAGAATTGGTTGATATTCAGCCATTTCAGGAGGTAACATATGATCAAGAACCAATGGTATTGAAGGAAGAAGTCTAAGCTGACCTGAAGGCGTTGGCAAAAAACAAGGCTCCAGGAATTGATGAAATACCCATTGAGATGTTTCAGCAAACAGATGCAGTGCTAGAGGTGTTCATTCGACTCTGAAAAAAATTTGGAAGAGAGCTACGGGCCAACCAAATGAAAGAGGTCAATGCTTGTGCCTATTCCAAACAAAGGGGATCCAACAGAATGCGGAAATTATCAAACTATCGTTAATATCACATGAAAGTAAAATTATGCTGAAGATAATTAAAAAACGGTTACAGCAGTACGTCAACAGGGAACTGCCAGAAATTCAAGCTGGATTAGAAGAGGATGTAGAACTAGGGATATCAATGCTGATGTCAGATGGATCTTGGCTGAAAGCAGAGAATACCAGAAAGGTGTTTTACTCACTATGCAAAGGCATTCAACTGTGTGGATCATAACAAATTACGGATAACATTGCAAAGAATGGGAATTCTAGAATTTTTAATTGTGCTTATGCAGAACCTGTACATAAAGCAAGAGTAAGTCATTCATACAGAACAAGGGGGCACTTAATAATTTAAAGTCAGGAAAGGTGTGCATCAGGGATGTATCCTTTCACCTGACTTATTCAACCTGTTGTTGGGTGCTGTTGAGTTAGTTCTGGCTCATAGTGACTCTATGTACAACAGAACAAAACAGTGCCCAGTCCTGCACCATCCCCACAATCATTGTTATGCTTGAGCCCATTGTTGCAGCCACTGTGTCAATCTATCTCGTTGAGGGACTTCCTCTGTTTCTCTGACTCTCTTTGCCAAGCATGATGTCCTTCTCCAGGGACTGATCCCTCATGATAACATGTCCAAAGTATGTGAGATGTAGTCTCACCATCCTTGCTTAAGGCACACCCTGGTCATACTTCTTCCAAGACAGAGTCGTTCATTCTTTTGGCAGCCCATAATATATTCAATATTCTTCTCCAATTCACTCTGTATGCTGAGAAAATAATCCGAAAAGATGGACTACATGAAGAAGAACGAGACATCAGGATTGGAGGAAGACTCATTAACAACCTGCAATATGCAGATGACACAACCTAGCTTGCTGAAAGTGAAGAGGACTTGAAGCACTTACTGATGATGATCAAAGACTACAGTCTTCAATATGGATTACATCTAAACATAAAGAAAACAAAAATCCTCACAGCCGGACCAATAAGCAACATCATGATAAACAGAGAAAATACTGTAGTTGTTAAGGATTTCATTTTATTTGAATCCACAGTCAATGTCCATGGAAGCAACAGTCAAGAAATCAAATGACGTATTACATTGAACAAATCTGCTGCAAAAGACCTCTTAGAAGTGTTAAAAAACAAAGATGTCACTCTGAGGACTAAGGTGTGCCTGACTCAAGCCATGGTATTTTTAATCACCTCGTTTGCATGCAAAAGCTGGGCAAAGAACAAGGAAGACCAAAGAAAAACTGATGTCTTCGTTTGATGGTGTTGGTGAAGAATATTGACTATACCCTGGATTACCAGAAGAATGAACAGGTCTGTCTTGGAAGAAGTAAAGCCAGAACGCTCGTTAGAAGCGAGTGAGGATGGCGAGACTTCATCTCATGTACTTTGGACGTATTATCAGGAGGGACTAGTCCCTGGAGAAGGACATCATGCTTGGTAGTGGGTCAGCAAGAAAGAGGAAGACCCTCAATGAGATGAATGGACACAGTGGCTGCAACAATGGACTAAAACATAGCAAAGATTGTAAGGATAGCTCAGGACCAGACAGTGTTTTATTCTGTTGTTGCCAGGTGAAAACTGCAGATTCTGCTCGGCATGACTTGTCTCAGCCAATAAACGAAAGACTGATGTGGAAGAGTAGAAAGGTGTCTTTATTTCTTTGCACAAGGGAAGGAGCAATTGCGGCTGCTGCCACCAAGACTGCTCAGCAAGGGCGAGGGGAAGGGTTACTTTTAAGGGGATTACAAGTAGGAAGTTCATATAAGTTACATCAGTAACATTGTTAATCATATTACACAGGCACAGTGGGGTTTACATATAACTTCATGCATAGCATCTTCAGAAAATGACAGTTAAACCCCACCCAGAGGCAGGGAGGTTACTATGCATGAGGTATTTAATGAGCTAAAAGGTTATCCTGAATGTCAACATGGCACCTAAACCGGTTTCTGCCGATTTCCTCTAGTTTGGGGGCAGCAATTAAGGAGAGGGGAACCAGGATTCCAATGTAAATCATCAGGGTGTGCCAAGAAAGCTGCTTGAGGCATTGGAGTTTTCTGCAGCCTGGAGACCTCAGTCTTATTCCCTCTTTTTCTTTTTTTGGACATTGGTCATTCAGAACCAGTGTCCATTCTGAACTCGAAATGTTTGGCATATACTCCGGGAGGGGGCAAATATTGGACATAGGCTTAAACAGTTGGCATTTTTAACCCGGACGTTGCAGGCAGGGATACACTGTGCACAACAGCAGGAGCATATACCTGTGATCGTTATTAACCCTGTAAATGCAACCAATGATTTTAACCATCCTAGGTTAAAAAAAAAAAAAAAAAAAAAATTTTTTTTTTTTAGGTTAGGTAACCATAATGTCAGCTAGCTAACTAAAATCAGGACCCAAAGGCATCATTAATTGTTCGGTGGTTGCATGATCTTGTTGTAGTTGCTTAACTACTGAACTCGGCTTTTCTTGGTCATGTTCGATCTGTGCGATACATTGACTAAAGAACAACAGCTAGCATTTATGTGTATACAAACTCCACCTTTAGAAGCTAACATTTAGATCTAAGGCAACTTGATTTTGTAGAACCATGGTTTCAATGGAGTCTGCTTCAAACTGCAAAGTCTGGGTCAAGCTTTTGTTGGTATTGGCTACTGCCTCAAGCGACAGAGATACATTCTTAATGACCTTGTACAGGGTATGAATGTCATAATTTTTCACAACACCAAGCATTGGCAGTAGTACCCTCTGTGCCTTTGCCCAAGCACTCTTAGTAATATCTATAGTTTCTCTTTTAAACCTATGTATGCTTCTGGTGGAATAAAGAATCTCTTCTAGGGAGAGTAAATTTATGCCCCCTGCCCATACTCAGCCCAGCGTACATGTGCCAGAATGATTAGCTGGCCATATCTTACAGGCTGAATGTCCAAACAACCCATAAAGTCCTTGTCTTGATGAGTAGGTTGTAGGGGGAAATTGGAAGACGGTTTTTATATTTGATTGGTTACATTGTGCCCTAGTTTTTCTGACATAACCATGCTAGTGCTGTCCTATTTAAAAGAGATGTTGGTATTGAATTTAGTCCATATTTGGTCAGCATAGACGCAGGTAGCATTGCATTGTGGCTGCTGAGCTACTGTTGAGATATTATGGGTAGGATGCCACCGTATGCACCAAGCTGCCGGATAGTCAGACCTCACAGTGGTATGTTGGACTCTGCTTTTAAAAGTTGTAAGAGCCCTTGAGAATATTTAATGTCCTTACCTCTTGCTATTAGGAGCCCTCTTTAATTCCAGATTGCCCTGTGTGCATGCAATACTGCAAATACGTGCATGGAATCAGTATCAATAGTTGCTCACTTACCTTTGGTGATTCTAAGGGCCTACAGTATGGCAATGAGCTTGCCCTTCTGGGCAGAGGTACCTGGGGGAAGTGTATTAGCCTCTAGAACCTCCTCCAAAGTGACCACCGCATATTCAGCTTTTCTTTCTCCTTGTTCCATATAACTGCTTCCATCGGTGAACAGTTCAAGGTCTGGGTTTTAAAGCGGCTGGTCAGTGAGGTCAGGCTGACTGTCATATACCAGGTCAATGGTTTTTAGGCAGTCAAGTTCCTTTTCTTGCTTTGGCAAGGTGAACAGTAGGGTGGCTGGGTTTAAACCAGCAGTTTCTTGTAGAGTGGAGGCTGGGTTATCTAACAGTACCATTTGGTATTAGGCCATTTGCTCCAAGGAGATCCATTGTGACACTTTCTGCTCTAAGATGGTCAGAACTGAGTGGGTCACCTGGAGAGGTTGGCCAAAGGTGAGTTTCTCGGCTTCCTTGATGATTAATACTGCTGCTGCTACTGCCTGAAGTCATGCCAGCCATCCTCCAGTGACTGGATGTAGCTGCTTTGAGAAGTATGCCATTGGTTGCTTCCAAGTCCCAAGAATCTGGGTAAGTACTCTGGCCACCACTCCAGTGAACTCACATAGAAACAGGTCAAAAAATTTATTCATATTGGGGAGTCCTAAAGCTGGAGCCCCTATCAGCTTTGTTTTAATGGTATCAAAGGCCTGTTGCTCTGTCCAAGTCCATTGTAAGCCGTCTGTGTCTTTTCCTTCTAAGGCTTGGTATAAAGGCTTGGCAATAAGTCTGAAATTTGGGATCCAGATGCAGCAAAAAGCAGCCATTCCCAAAAAACCTCAGAGCTGTTTCTGGTTGGTAGGGGCTGCCAATCTTCAGATAGCATCTTTTTGGATGGGAAGGCATTCTTGATCTCCCTGTCTGATTTTAAAACCCAGACAAATCACCTCCTTTTGGATGACCTGAACTTCTTCTTCCAAGACCCGATACCCTGCATTTCCCAGAAAGTTCAAAACTTCTGTGGTATCCTGGACTGGGTCGTACTCACTGTGACTGGCAATGAGTAATCACCTATGTGTTGGCGGAGGACACCATTGATCAGGGTCCATTGTCTCAGCTCTTGGGGCAAAGCTCACCCAAAAAGAGTAGGACCGTTTCTAAAGCCCTGTGAGAGGGCTTGCCAGCACAACTGCTGTTTTCGTCCTGTTCCTGGTCCCTCCCACTTGAAGATTTCCTGACTTTTCTCCTCCACTTGGATACAAAAGAAGGCATCCTTCAGGTCTAGCACAGTAAGCCTGGAAAAGGTGGGTGACAAAGTCGACAGCAGAGCATATGAGTTGGGAGCTACAGGGTGGATCCTGACTGTTGTTACCTTGTTGGTGGCTCACAGATCCTGAATGAACCAGTATTCTCTGTTCTTCTTCTTCACCAGTAGGATGGGGATGTTGAACTGTGACAGACGTGGCCTGAGCAGCCCATGTTTCAGGTATCCAGTGATGATTTTACCCCATGCATGTTGGAGCTCTGCCTGGGTGGTGTGTTGCTTAAGTTGGGGGGGGGGAACTATGCCGGATAAGAGCTCAACCACCACCAGGGGAATGTTTTAGGTGCACCTTGGCACCTTTTTGGCCCATACCCACAGGACCACTGCATCCCTGATGTCTGCTCCTACTGATCCTTGGTAGTGTCCTTCTGTGCTATAATGGGTGGGTGACTCAGCAGTAAGGGCCATCTGCAGTCGCCATCCATTCTGTGGTGGTACCTGCATCTGCATGGTCCCTTTATCAAAAGAAATTTGTGCTTGCGGTTTGCACAACAAGTTTCTTTACAGCAGGGGAGTGGGACAGTCAGGCATGTAGAGAAAAGAATGTGTTAATGAATTCCCTTGTATGGAGCAGATTAGAGGCTGAGGAAAAGACGGTTCTACCTCTTACCCAAGCTTCCCACGACCAACATAGTTTGTCTTGTTGGGGCTGTCTTTTTCTGCGTCAGGGCAGAATGGGTTGCTGCAGTTTCCGCTAGAAACCATACAGCCCCCCCCCCCTTCATTATAACCAGAGACTTGCCTGCAGTCCTCCTCAATCTGATTCTTCCCTCATCAGCATCATGGGGCACTGGACAGGCCCAGGCTCTTCCTTACCTTTGGGTAGGAACTTAAGGCACTTTCTCTTCCAGTGCCCTCTCTCTCTGCACCAGGCACAATGGTCTCCACTTAACAGGGGTCAGGGCCTCTCACCTCTCTCTCTCCTCAGGGGCCCTCCTCTTCTTGGGCCGCCAGGAGACAGGTATTTCCCCACAAGGTGCCAGCCAGGAATGCAGCCTGTCTCTTCTGATCAGTGATTTTTCTCTTTTCATGTCCCTGGTGCTGATTGGAATATATCTGGTAGGCAAGCTCAACAAGCCATGAGATCCCCAACTCCACACCTCCCTCAAGTTTTTGGAGTTTTCTCTGTATGTCTAGGGCACTTTGCCCAATAAAAATCATATTCACCATGTGAGCATTTTCAGGACTGTCAGGATCCGTGTTTGTGAACTGTCTAAAAGCCTCATAAATTCTTTCCAGAAACTTAGAAGAATCTTCATTTGGTTCTTGTTTGATCCCATATATTTTGCTAAGGTTTTTTTGTTTAGGCACCCCTTTCTTCAACCCTTCTAAAAGGCACTCTCTATAATAAGCAAGGCAGGCCTGTCCCTCCGCCGAATTCTAATCCCAGCCAGGGTCCCTCTTGGGGAAAGTCTCTGCCCCTGGCTAATTTACTGGCTGCACTTCATGGCACCTGTTTGCCTCTGCCCTAGCCTTTTCTGGGACCATGTGCCTTTCTTCTGGGGTCAAGAACACATCTAGCAGCATCTGACAATCTGCCCAGTTAGGGTTATGAGTGTGGAAGATGGAAGCAAAAAAGATCCTGCATTCTCTTAAGGGTCTTCCTGACACCCAGGGCAATGGTTTTTCCAATTATAAAGATCACTTGTTGAGAAAAGTTGGTGGACCCAGACCATACTGGTGTGTCCTGCTGGGACTTGTTGGAGGGTGTGCATGCCCCTGGGTTCGGCTGTGCTATGGCTCTCCTGAGAATTGGTTGCCCGCGCTTTACTTTCGTTCTCCCTGGTCACTGAAATGGGGTGCCCAAATGCTGTTCCATCCCCCGTATGGGGCAGCAGACCTGATTCTGGGGTGGATATAGGGACTGAGAGCATTCAGTGGTAGAAATTGTTGCCGGCACAGCCTCTTCTTCCAGAATGGAAGCACAAGGCGGGGGGGGGGGGGTGACGGTGGCGATACTGGTGCAGATGTGACAGGCAAGGGAAACAAGGATTCTGCCTCAGGGTCAGAGGGGACGACTGGTGGCTGCAATCCACCAGCCCCTTTATGGACTAGAATTTTACATTTCTTCTGCAATCCCTTGTCCAAATACAGAGTCATGAAAGATGCCACATAATACCTCTCATCTCACTTTCCCTCACGGGTACAGAAAAGGTCTAACTAAACAATGGTCTTATAATTTAAGGACCCATTCTCTAGCCATTCCTTTCCATCCACTAATTTATATTGTGGCCAGGCAATGTTACAAAGGAAAACCATTTTTTTCTTTTTCATGTGGCTTGGCCTGAAATATTTCCAATTCATAAGGATGCATCCTTAGGGGCCGCAATCAGGGATCCCTTGAACTTCCTCATTCTCCAGACACACACACCTTATACACTCATACAACCTAATTCGGTGCACCAACCTAATAACAGATACCTAGAGCCTTTTATGCCCTCAACGGTCAATTCTTCCCACTTCTTGGGACTCTTCTAAGGCCTTACCTAGGAGTTACCCTGCTACTTACCAAATAACTCAGGTGCGTTTCGTGTCTTCCACAGAGTCACAGTTGGGTCCAAGGTAGGTCGACTTCCAGGGCTGCTCCAAGGTCTCTGGGAGAAATCTCCGGGTGGTACCAGACATCAGGGCCAGTCTGTTGTCCGATCTGCCTCCGGAACCAAGCAGATGACTCCTGGCTGGCTCACCAAAAATGTTGCTGGGTGGAAACCCCAGGCTCTGCTCAGCATGACTAGTCTCAGCCAGTAAACAAGAGACCAACGTGGGAGAGTAGAAAAGTGTCTTTATTTCGTTGCACAAAGAAAGAAGCAGTTGAGGCTACATGCCACCAAAACTGCTCAGTGAGGGTGAGCGGAAAAGTTACTTTTAAGAGTTTACAAGTAGTAAGTTCATATAAGTTTACATCAGCAACATTCTTAATCATACTACACAGGTGCAATGGAGTTTACATATAACTGCATGTATCGCATGTTCAGAAAATGGTGGTTAAACTCCAGGCAGAGGTGGGGAGGCTATTATGCATGAGATATTTAATAAGCTAAAAGGTTGTCCTGAATGTCAACATGGCACCTAAACTGGTTTCTGCCAGTTTCTTTTAGTTTTGGGGCAGCAGTTAAGGAGAGGGGAACCAGGATTCTAATGTAAATCTATGGGGCGTGCCAAGCAAGCTGCTTGAGGCATTGGAATTTTCCTCAGCTGGGGACTTCTGTCTCACTGTTGTACATAGTGTCACTCTGAGCTGGAGCTGACTCAATGGCACCTAACAACAACAACAACATTTATTTAGGTTTACCAACATGTTTATTAATCTCTTTCATTCCCATTGCTTCTCCCATCACTCCTTCCTTTTGGGATCAGTTTACTCATTAGATTCGCAGAACTATTAAAGCCTAGTGCTAATGGACTTTCAGGGAAAGAAATCTACCTCACACTGCTGATATCAGGATTAAGCAAAGCTATTTTTGTGAAAATGCTTTAGAAGTTGTAAAACACTGTATAAATATTAGAGATTTATTTTTTATGCATTAATTTCCAGAGGGCAATTTGGTAAAATGTAACAAAAGCTATAAAAATGCTCACACAAGCTCCTTAGCATAAAGAAATGTTTTTTTTAAAAAACTACACAAAGGGTTTTCTAGTAGCATTGTGTATAATTGTGAAGTGCTAGAAACAACACAAATACCTACAAGTTAAGAAATGGTGAAGTCAATTTTATCAAATAGCAGATAAACATTAAAATAATAAGTAGGAAAACTGTATGGATACTTGAAAGTGAAATATTAATAAGCAAAAAAGGTAAATTGTACAATTCATTGATCACAACTCCATAAAACTGACTATGCATTAGTAAAAACTAGAAGTGGTCATAAAAAAAACAGTTTCTGTGACAAGGGGAAGAAGTTTTATGTTTATTTTCCTATAATGTTATTTTATTCAAAAAAAAATTTTTAAAGAAAGGCTTGGAGATTGAAAGGTTGGAGATTAGAATAGGGTCAAAAAAAGAAAGAGATGCTATCATTTTGTGTTTAGTCACCTTGAATCATTTGGGGCATTATGCCCAGTTGATTGATTAGAATCAGTTCATGGAAAATCATTTGACCTTAAATGACTACACAGTAAAAACCACAGTTACCAGTTTTAAAAAACATGTTGCCAATTTAGAAGCCACTAATAGAAATAAGGAAACCCCGGTGGCGTAGTGGTTAAGAGCTACGGCTGCTAACCAAAAGGTCAGCAGTTCGAATCCACCAGGTGCTCCTCGGAAACTCTAAGGGGCAGTTCTACTCTGTCCTATAGTGTCGCTATGAGTCGGAATCGACTCGATGGCAACGGGTATAATAGAAATAAGGAGCCCTAGTGGCTCAGTGGTTAAGAAAGAGTTTGACTACTAATGCAAAGGTCAGCAGTTAGAATCTACCAGCTGCTCCTTTGAAACCCTATGGGACAGTTCTACTCTGTCCTATAGGGTCGCTATGAGTCGGAATGGACTCAACAGCAGTGGGTTTGGTTTGTTTTTTTTTTAAATAGAGATGAAGATTTTAGCGCAAAAGTGTGCTTGTTAACCACTAATACAGCTTTTCAACACTATGCAGGTATTTTTCTAAATTGTATAATTACCAATAATGCTTTACAATTCTGAGTAAAAAAATTTTTTATGCTAATTTCTTTCTATTCCCATTAAGTAATGTTAGTCTTAAATGCCATGGTAGTTCACAGTGGCTCTGTCTCTATAGTTTAGGCTTAAAGCTTTGCTCTTTTTTCCTGGAGTCCCACCAGAGTTGTTTCTGTTACTTCAGGCTCTTGGCCCCAGGGAATAAACTCCTTGAGTTTCTATAGTATTCACATCAGTTTGTTCAACTAATAAAACCAAGTGCCTGTTTATTATTTTTTGAGTGCCTACGATAGACTAGACATCAGGGATAAAGAGATTTAATTAAAAACCTTATTTTCAAGAAGCTCAGTCTATTGCTAAAGTAAAAAGGTCCCAAAGGGCATGCCATTTATGGGGTACAAAGTCTTTTAATAAAAATAGTAGAAACTATTATTATATAGTAAAAATCATTCACTTTTTCAACCTGCAGTATTATTTTAAAAGAAGCTTTTTATTTTAAATAATTTTAGTTTTACAGAAAAATTGCAAGAATGTTAGAGTTCCTGTATACCCTGCACCCAGTTTCCCCTGTTTTTAACATTGTCGTTGTGTGCTGTAGAGCCCTTTCCAACTCATAGTGACCCTGCATTGTTAACATTACTATGGTAAATTTGTCACAACAAAGGACCCAACAGTTGTACATTACTATTAACTAGACTCTACAGTTTTATCAGATTTCCTTAGTTTTATCTTATGACTTTTTCTTTTCCCAGATCTTATCCAGGATAATATATTTTGCCATGCGGCACCCTTGGGCTTATGTTGGCAGATCATCCAATTTTTCAAAGAAACCAGAAATCCTGATTTTTATGTGCAATCTCCTGGTTTTTAAATGTTAGCAATTCATATTTTAAAAAACTGTAGGCTGCCAGTGTCCTTAGACTCCTCTGGGCTGTGACAGTTTCTTAGACTTTGCTTGTATTTTATGACCTTGACAGTTTTCAGAGTATTGGTCAGGTATTTTGTAGAATGTCCTTCAGTTTAGGTATGCTTAATGTTTTTCTCCTAATTTGACAGGGTTTATGGGTTTTGAAGAGGAAGACTACAGAGGTTAAATGCCATTAACAACACATGATATCCAGGGTACATGCAACTAATATGACTTATTACTGTTGATGTTGACCTTGATCACCTAGCTGAAGCAGTGCGTGTCAGGCTTCTGCACTGTAAAGTTACTCCTTTTACTCCCCCCCCTTCCTTACTGTACTTTTTAGAAGGAAATCACTATGTGGATCCCACATTTCAGGAAAGGGGGGTTATGCTCCACCTTTTTGAGGGGAGAATAGCTATGTAAATTATATGGGATTCTTCTGCAAGGGGAATTAGAAGTGTTAACTTTTGTTTGGAGTTTTACATTAATAAAGCTCTTTCAAAGACATTATTTTATTATCCTTACTCCTGAGTTGGAATTGGCTCAACCACAGTGGGTTTGTTTTGTCGGTTTTTTTCTACTCTGAGAGAGTTTGCAATCGAGTTGGGGAGATCAGCCTCACAGAGGAAAAGTTAATGACCTATGACAACATTATAAGAAATACAATTTTTATAACTAGACCTCTAATAAAACCAAAAAACCAAACCCAGTGCTGTCGAGTCGATTCCGACTCATAGCGACCCTATAGGACAGAGTGGAACTGCCCCATAGAGTTTCCAAGGAGCACCTGGCAGATTCGAACTGCCTACCCTTTGGTTAGCAGCCGTAGCACTTAACCACTACACCACCAGGGTTTCCAGACCTCCAGTAGGGATACCCAATTACACTGTAAATCTGAGGCTGCAAACTGGCAGCCTATACAGTTTTTAAAATATGAGTTGCCAACATTTAAAAACCAGGAGATTGCTCATAACCATCAGGATTTCTGGCTTCTTTGAAAAATTGGATGATCTGACAACAGAAAACCAAGGGTGCCACATGGCAACAATCAGCCGGAGCTGAGTTGCAGCTGCCACCTTCAGACAGGTCACTGATGCTGCCATTTGCAGGAGCCCCCATCACCTTTGTCGTATGACACCTCGCCCATTTCACTCATTTTTGTAACCAGCTTGGTCTCAGTATGACTCTTCTAAAAAATAGTGAGAGGTTGGGGAGTTTTCTCCTGCTCAGTGAAGACTATTATGTTTGTATCTCAATTCTCCACTACCTAGGTTGCCCGTGAAGCCCTATAATAGAATTTAAAAACTCAGAACTTTGTGTGTTTAAGGTACTAAAATAACAAGTCATTTATCAATTCCTCTGAAACCTGCATCTAAGCCCAAACTTCTTCAGCGTAGCCCAAAGGAACCAGAGGAGAACCAGAGAGAACTCTCATATGAAATCCTCAGGGAAGACAGGGCTTCTGACAGAACTCGGCTTCAGTTCTGAGAGCACCCTTTTAAGAGCACTTTGATTCAAGTCTATTGTGATTCCTACCTCACCCCTAATAGATTCAATGAAGTAAGCCACTATCTCTACTGCAGTCTCAAGGAAAACATCATGTAAGTATTCCAATCAGACATGTCTAACCAAGATCCTAAAACATCAGCAAAAAACTAAACCAGAGTTGATACAGGGAGGCTGCAACTGAAGTTCCACATCGCTATCATTCTACCTGTGCAAATCTGGGGTTCCATGCCTGTAAGAGACATGTCCACCTCCCAGCTGCCTCTGCTTCTCATACAGAACTGTACTCAGTTTTGGAAAATGGTTTTGGGTAACATTTGTGTTTGCCACCATCTGTCCTAGGTGCTCAAGATAGCCTAAAAGTCAGGCTTCCAGGCCCCCAACACAGAGGAAACCCTTCACTGAAAACAATGGCTTATGCCTCCATCTTGTGTGCTCAGACCAGGGAAGAAGGAAATATGTGGTCTAGAAGGGGGCCACATCTGCTCACTTCTGGGCTTACAGGCCTGAGCCGAAGGAACCTAAACACGAATTCCCCTGATTAGACACAATCATACACAGCCCACCCAAAGGACACTCCCACCCTGATGGGACACAGAAGCCATGCCCATGTGTTATGTGACTGTGACTGACATTTATTGGTTGCTTTCCCAGCATGCATGTCCCTCTTACTTCTCCTGTTGTTTTTGTTAGCTACTATAGTCGTGGTGACTCCATGCATGCACAACAGGATCATACCATTGTGATCCATAGGATTTTCACTGGCTGAGTTTCAGGCTTTTATTCCTAGTCTGTCTTAGTCTGGAAGCTTCACTGTAACCTGTTCAGCATCATAGCGACACATCAGCCTCTACCGGCAAATGGGTGGTAGTTGCACATGAGGGGCATGGGCCACAAATCAAACCCCAGTTTTCTGCATGGAAGGGAGAATTCTACCACCAAGCCACCAGCAACCTCTTACTACCTAGGAATGCAGTTTGGGTAGGATGAAACCTGTCTCCAGCTCCAGGGGGAGCCAATCAGTATATATCCCAAACCCTAGGCCACAGTTCAAGGGCGAACATGTGATCTTTGTCACAAGGAGACTAAATTCTAGGACTTTTGATTGAGCAATCAGAAAAGCAGAACTTGTTTTTTCCTGCAGCAAGTGAGAAGGACACCTATAGATCCAGCAGTTTTGACATCATCTTGGAACCACAGTGGGAGAGCTACATGAGAATGGAGCTGTCATGGATTGAATTATATCCCCCAAAAAATGTGTGTATCAATTTGACTGGGTCATGATTCCCGGTATTGTATGATTTTCCTATATGTTGTAAATCCTGCCTCTATGATGTCAATGAGGGAGGATGGGTGGCAGTTGTGTTAGTGAGCCAGGGCTCAATCTACAGGATTCAATTGTGTCTTGAGTCAATCTCTTGAGATATAAAAGAAGCTGAGCAGAGAGACAGGGGGACCTCATACCACCAAGAAAGCAGTGCCAGGAGCAGAGCGCATCCTTTGGACCCAGGGACCCTGCACAGAGAAGCTGCTAGTCCGGGGGAAGATTGGTGAGAAAGCGATAGAGAGAGAAAGCATTCCCCTGGAGCTGACACCCTGAATTTGGACTTAGAGCCTACTTTACTGTGAGAAAATAAACTTCTCTTTGCTAAAACCTTCCACTCGTGGTATTTCTGTTATAGCAGCGCTAGATAACTAAGACAGGAGCCAAGGAGGAATCACTGAGTGTCTTTGTCATCTAGTGAGGCTATAACAGAATTACTGCAAGTGGGTAGCTTTAACAAACAAGTTTATTCTCTCAAAGTTTAGGAGCCTAGAAGTTCAAATTCAGGGTGCCTACCCAAAACCTTTTGCCAAAGCTGAGTACAGTTCTGTATGAGAAGCAGAGGCAGCTGGGAGGTAGACATGTCTCTAACAGGCATGGAACCCCAGATTTGCACAGGTAGAATGATGGTGGTGTGGGACTTCAGTTGTAGCCTCCCTGTACCAAGTCTGATTTAGTTTTTGCTGACGTTTTATGATCTTGGTTAGACATGTCTAATTTGAATGCTCTCTGTTGGCTCTGGGGGAAGGGCCTTGTCATCAATCTTCCCCTGGTCTAGGAGCTTCTCAGCACAGGGACCTTGGGTCCAAAGGATGCTCTCTGCTTCCAGCACTTCTTTCTTGGTAGTATGAGGTCCCTTTCTTCTCTGCTCACTTCTCTCTTTTATATCTCAAAAGAGACTGACTCAAGATACAACCTAATCCTGTAGATTGAGTCCCACATCATTAACATAAGTGCCTCTAATCCTGCCTCATTCACATCATAGAGGTCAGGACTTAAAACATGTAGGGTAATCACATCAGATCACAAAATGGTGGACAACCACACGATACTGGGAATCATGGCCTCGCCAAGTTGGTACACATTTTGGGGGGACACAATTCAATCCATAACACTGAGGCAAGGAGAATATAAAGAAGCCTCTGTCCCTGAGCTGTTTGGTTTTATAAGCCAATACATTCCCTGTCTGGCTTGAACCAGTTTGGGTTAGGTTTTTGGTCACTGACAACAGAAAGGATCCTAACTGAGACCCTCATGAATATAACTTGACCCTGCTAAGTTTTGGTGGGCTCTGGCTAAAATCACCATCTTCTTGCCAGTGTTTCCAATTCCTTTTAAAACAAATCAATTTGACTACAATCATGGTGGAATTTAGTCAACCTGAAAAAAAAAAATCCCAGTATTTATGTATTTCAGCAGAAAATTCTATCCACTGATTTATATTATACTTCTCCTTTTGACACACATCTTTTAATTTTATTATTTTTTGAATTTTTGGTGAAAGTTTAAATAGCAAGTTGGGTTCCCATGTGACAATTTCCACACAAATTGTTCAGTGACGTTAGTTACATTTATCACAATGTGTCAACATTCTCTTTAATTGTATTCGGTCTGTTCCCTTTCTAGTACTCTCCCTGACCTTACATCTTTGCTTTCGAGTAATTGTTGACCTTTTGGTCTCATACTGATGATCTTTAAGTAGGGCACCAATCTTATGGGTACTACCCTTTATTTTGTGTGCCACTCTGCTGTTTCACTACAAAGGTAATCTCAGGGTATAGGCTCAGTTCTAGGTTTAAAGAGTGTCTCAGGGCAATAAGGAGTCTTCTGTTCTAGTTTGTCTGACTTTTTTTTTTTTTTTAAATAAGAATTTGAGTTCTGTTCTGTATTCTTCTCCCACTCTATTTGGGACCAATTATTGTGACCTTCAGTCAGAATGGTTAGTGGTGGTAGCCAGGCACCATCTAGTTCTTCTGTTCTCAGGGGAGATGGGGTTGTGGCTTGTGTAGACTTGTTTCTTCTCTACGCTTTTGGTTACCTTCTTACTGTTTTTCTCCTGGCAAGTCGAGACCTGTAGTTGTGTCTCAGATGGCCACTCACAAGCTGTTAAGGCCACAGATGTTACTTACTTCACTAGGAGGCAGATCATGATTTTTGTGAACTACATTATGCCAACTGACTGAGTTGTCCTATGAGACTATGATTCTACTCCTTCAAAACCAGAAAACCAATGCTGGAAGGTGTTTGGTTATGTCTGAGGAGTACCCATATTTGTGCCTTCAGTGAATATATATGCCTGCGCCCACATACTAGATTGACATGTACCAATAGGTACTTCTATCTTTTCTCACCTATGTACACACCTATAAAAAAAAAAAAAAACCCATATACCAGTTTGCCTATACCCACCCATATGTGCTCAAATATTCATTTTTACTTTGGTTGTGCTGTGCTGACTATATCCACATTCGGTGCCACTTTTCCCATCATCAAAAATGACTAGTCTCTAAGGTATAAAGCTTACTTTCCCCACCTTCGCTTCCTGGTAACTACCAATGAGTATTGGTTTCTCTATATCTATTTCTGTCTTCTTATAAAAGGCAGATCATACAATATTTGTCCTTATATGCTTCACTTATTCCACTTAGCATGATACTCTCCAGGTTCATCCAGGTTGGTACAGGTGTGTACATAGGTGAGAAAAGATAGAAGTATCTATTGGTACATGTTATATGTTTCAGGAACTCATCATTGTTCTTTATAGTTGTGCAGTATTCCGTTGTATGTATGTACCACAATTTGCTTATCCATTCATCCACTGATGGGTACTTTGGTTGTTTCCATTTATTTGCTATGACACACATCTTCTAAGAGGAAATTAAACCTTTTGATTTTTAAGAAATGCAAAGATCGAGCAATGATATGTAAACCCAAAGCTTTTCTTTAGTAATAGTAAATGTTTTAGAGTGGAAAAATAGGGATTTTTATTATTATTGAAAGATAAAACTGAAATTTTTTTAAGGTACAAGGCATTGGAAACATTTAGTATCATAATATACCATTATTAGGCATCTCTATCTGATTGTTAGAAATTATTCATTTCCTCAAAGAGAGAGAATAAATTGGCTGGGGATGTAACCTTGCAGTATGCACTTTGTTTGCCAAAGGCAAACGCTGAACATTTCAGAGCCACGAGAATGCTTCTGCAGTTGAGTTTGCTAGTGCTTGGAGCTGGCTATGCTTGTACCCTTGCCATAGAAATTCCAGTGCATAGACTGGTGGCAGAGACCTTGGCACTGCTCTCGACTCATCGAACTCTGCTGATAGGCGATGGGGTAATTTTCTTTTTGATTCCTAGTCTCTGAAATGTGTAGGTAATCATTGTGTCAGTTCATTTACCACGTTTGAAGATCTGGCATTAATAATGAAGTTATGAGAGTGTTAGCCATATACAGTTAACCCGTCACTAGCAAGCATTATATTAAACTTTATAAATGCTAAAGTGCTTTTAAAATGACTGTATTGCCTTTTCTTTTCAGACCCCAAGGATTCTTACTCCTGTGCATGAAAATGTAAGTTAAATTATGATTCAATATAAAATGATTGATTGCATGATTAAGTAAATGACATATGTTAAGCTGTAAACCATTAGTTATCATTGGGACTATTTTATTTTCTCATTTTGTTTTTATATATGTAGATATGAATGTATGTCTTTATAATATTAGGAAGGACTTTATAACAAGTAAAAAATGATTTTTTTTTTTACTTGTTATAACAAGTAGAATCCATTAAACAAATAGATCAGGCCCTTCAGTGGTGTTGTCAGTTCTGTCTCCTGAAGAGCCATATGTCAGGGATTCTTTCCAGAAAAATCCCACACTGGTGAAAGGAGCCTCTTAGACTCTGTTCAACTCTGTCTATGGCCTTCTTTGCTCTACTGTCTGTCTGAAAGTATTAGCAATTTAGGGTTGTATTTTTAGAATCATGATCACTAGACATTAAAAAATAGAATAAATGTCCTACATTAATAGTCATTTCTACATATTTAAATGATTATGACTATACAACGGAACTGTGCACATTTGGGGTATAAAACCAAACCAAACCCTTTGCCATCAAGTCAGTTCTGACTCATAGCAACCCTACTAGACAGAGTAGAACTGCCCCATAGGGTATCCAAGAAGTGGCTGGTGGAGTGGAACTGCTGACATTTTGGTTAGCAGCCTAGCTCTTAACCACTGCTTCACTGGGGCTCCATTTGGAGTATATCATGGTCATATTACAATGTAAAATATATGATTTCATTAATCTAAATAGAATAAAATTACCAGCTGTAAGTATAAAAGAAAATATCAATGCGAATTCAATCAGTTCATTAATTATATTTCTTAAACATTTTATTTTGGGTTAAGTAGTTCATTAATATCATTTATGAAGCCTAATATTTTGGAACAATTTTTTATACCTTGTTTTGATTATTTACATTTTTAAAAATCTTCCTCATTTAGCACCAACTGTGCACTGAAGAAATCTTCCAGGGAATAGATACACTGAAGAATCAAACTGTACAAGACGATGCTGTGGGAAAACTATTTAAAAACTTGTCTTTACTCAAGGAATACATAGACCTCCAGAAAGTAAGTTAAAAACAGTTAGTGGAAAATATTTGTCTGGGTGTGCCTGTTCATTTACAGGAATTGATGGTTTCCTACAATACTTACTGTCTGTTCTTTTCACAGAAAAAGTGCGGAGGAGAAAGACGGAAAGTAAAGCAATTCCTAGACTACCTGGAAGAGTTTCTTGGTGTAATAAGCACTGATTGGATAATAGACAGTTGAGACCAAACTGGCTTATTGTAGCTCAAGACCTTGGAGGAGGAAAAGAACATTTTATTGTAATCAGAATGAGGGCCAATCAGGTGCAGGGCCTTAATTTTCATTGTAATTAAAATCCAGAGGCAAAGTAAATATTTCAGGCATAGTGCTACTTTGCCACATCACACGGGCAGAAAACATAAAATATTTTAGATACATTTCAGATAACAGAATCATTGAAGTATTTTTCTACTATTTGCTCCGGGGAAAACAGATATATAATTTTATCTTATTTAACATTCTCTAAAATGTTCGCTAACATTATTTATGAAATGATTAAGAATTTGGTAAATTAATATTTATTTTGTTATATGCTATGTTCTAATAAACCAAAAACAGACAACTTTTGTTCAGTTTGCTGCTGACCTCTGTCTTGTACTTGAAGTGTGAGAACATAAGGAGTTTGGAAGGAGGGTCTGTATGCATGTTGGCTGAGCGTTCCCATCTCCCTGGTGGCAGAAACTGCAGGTTTGCTAGGCATACCAATGGTGGAAATGACCCAACAAGACTTAGTGGGAATGTGGGGACCAGGGATGCAGGCAGGGGCTGAACCTGGTTTCCACTCCATGGTATACATAGATCCTAGGATGGTGCAAAGCAAATAGTAGTAGTGGTGAATGAGTGAATGAATGGACGTTCCAGGACCAGCATTAGAATTAAAACGAGTTTCAGTGTTTCCCCCAGGAGGAGAGCAGCACTGAAAATCTGTAACTAGGTCTCTCCCCAGACTATGAGAAGAATTCGGCAGACCAATCCCACTGCCAGTTGGAGGAGGAGGCCAGAAACCTTCTTGGTGGAGGCTCAGGGCGCTGGACCTGGGGGAGTTCTCCCTCACCCCACCTGACATTATGACATAACAAAGGGGATAGAGAAGCATGGGAAAGATGGTAATATTCAGAGGCTGAGTTCTAGAGGGGCCCACCATTCTATATTTTCACAAGCAGAGCAAGGCTAGGCAGAATAATACTCCAATCTGCCTGCTTATGATTATCAGTAGCAAAATTGGAAATTCCTCTGCTTGAGAAACATTCTCAAGGACCCAGAAAATATGGTCTTTAAAATATACTTTAAGACTGAGATAGACCTAGTTTGGTGAGTAGCATCTGGGGTCTTAAAAGCTTTCGAGCAGCCATCTGATATATAACTATTGGTCTCTACTCATCTGGGACTAAAGAGAAAGAAGAAAAACAAAGACTCAAAGAAAAAACAAGTTAACAGAACCAATAATCCACATGAACAGCAACATTATCTGCCTTGAGACCAAAAAAATTAGATGATGTCTGGCTATAATTGCTGACTATTCTGACCAGGGACTCAATAGATGGTCCCAGGTAGAGTAGAAGAAAAATGTAGAGCAAAACTCAAATTCCTAAAAAAAAAAAAAAAAAGGCCAGACTTACTGAACCTATAGAGACTAGATGAACCCCTGAGAGTATTGCCTTGGATACTCTTTAAACTTGGATCTCAAGCCACTACCAGAGGTCCCCATTCAGCCAAATTACAGATTAGCCCATAAAATAAATATCACTTGTGAGTACCGTGCTTCTGAACAATAATCATCTAGATAAAACCAAATGGTTAACATTTACTCTAGACCAAAGATGAGAAGGCAAGGGGGAACAGGGAAGCTAGGTTAATGGAAAAAAGGGACAAGTAAAATAGAAAACGAGAATCCTGATATATTTTGAACGATGTAACCAATGTCACTGAACAATATGTACAGAAATTATTAAATGAGAACCTAATTTTCCGTGTAAACTAAAACACAATAAAAAGGTTAACTAAAAAAAAAAAAAAAGGCCACAATAGACCTGGAGGGGAGGCACAGTAAAAATATTCAGCTATGCCAATGATTTCTTTCATTCTGCAAATATTTACTGAGCGCCTGGCCTGTTGCAGAAACCCTGGTGGCAAAGTGGTTAAGAGTTCGGCTGCTAACCTAAAGGTTGGCAGTTTGAACCTACCAGGTGCTCCTTGGGAACCCTGGAGGGCACTTCTACCCTATCCTATAGGGTTGCTGTGAGTTGGAATTGACTCAATAGCAACCGGTTCAGTTTTGGTTTTAGCCTGTTGCAGATCCTATGCTGGGTGCTGGGATACAGTGGTGGGCTTGTGCTGGAGGGCTCTACACACCAATGCCATTACCCTGTGTATTATCTGCATGGATTTCATGAGTTGGACTCAACCACTTGTGTGAAACAATCACTCCTGCTGTTTCTGGGCATAGGAGAGGGACCAGAGAAGTCAGACACAGGTACTCAGGTGGGAGAATGCAAATCCTTCGGTATAAGAAGGTGAGTTTTCCTTCCAGCACCTACTCAGGCATTGTGCAAGACTCTACCGTGGCACAGGTTCCTAACTTGTACACACGCAAAACCCCAGTGAACCGGAGCAGAGCCAATGAGGGAGGAAGACGGGTCTGTACTGCACCACGCTGACTGTTCTAGAAACTGACAGGAAACAGGAAACCCAAGTTGCAAAGAGACTGAATCTTAGTTTAATGCAATCAACAAATATCTATTGAGCTCCAATATGCTTGAGAATTATTCTAGGGACTGGGATCTATCAGTGAATAAAACAGACAAAATTCCTTGCCCTTAGAGCTTATGGAGCCCTGGTGGTGTGGTGGTTAAGAGCTCAGCTGCTAACTAAAAGGTCGACAGTTCGGATCCACCATCCGCTCCTTAGGAACCCTTTGGGACAGTTCTACTCTGTCTTATAGGGTCGCTGTGAGTCAGAATCAACTTGACAGCAACAGGTCTGATTCAGCTTGGTTTGGGTAGAGTTTATATTCTTTCTCAAAGAAGCTTATTTTTCCACTTTTTTATCAGAGTCCAATTTAGTTCATGTGGATTTAAGACTGGAATATCTTACCTAAAGTCCCACTAATGAACCCTTGCCAGTCCACCAGGCCCCAGAGAAACTAAGTGAGATTAGGGCTGTATGCAACCAAATGAAAGTGGAACTTCTTAGCTATACCGAGGTTTTTTGGTGGGGAGGGGTAGATATGTAACTAAACATTTGCCATATCAACATCCTTCAAATGTATAGTTCAATGACATTGATTATGTTTATCACGTTGTTAAACTATCACCCTTATCTGTTTCCAAATTTTTCCACTGTACCAAGGCTTTTAAAGGTGGAAACCACAATTTCCAGCTGAATCTACTTTCCCTGAAGAAGTAAAGTCATCCTGAGAGACCCTGGCCAGAGGGAGTGGCATTTCCTACAAGTGACATCAACTGTCCCTTCCCTTAGCCTGACTTCTTGGGGGCTCCAGAACCCAGGGCATTAAACCAAAAACCAAACCCAGTGCCATCGAGTCGATTCTGACTCATAGCGACCCTATAGGACAGAGTAGAACTGCCCCATAGAGTTTCCAAGGAGCGCCTGGCAGATTTGAACTGCCGACCCTTTGGTTAGCAGCTGTAGCACTTAACCACTATGCCACCAGGGTTTCCCCCAGAGCGTTAGGGGAGAGGAATTTGGCAGGCTCCCTGTTATAAAGAACACTTGAGTGAGTCTTGCTTTTCTTTTCAAAACTTATCCCGATAACAGAGTCTCATTTCACTTTATTTTAGTGATGCCACTGTAATTGTCCAGTGGAAGGAGCCAGTGTGAGCTATTAAGCTGGTTTTTAGAGGGACATGGGGGAAACTTTCAAGAGAACACCTCAAATACAACTCATCCATTCAGAGCCTTTTCAATTGTCTCCTGAAAACTCTGATACAACGAACTGGTTAACTGTACTCAGAATGAAACTAAAGATTTTCTCCATTGAGCCCACTATCACTTTGTTAAAAATTTATTGCATTTTAGGGACTGTATATAATTTTTTCCTATGTAAATATTAGTGGAAAAGCATTGTATTGACAAACACATATAGTCTATGAAAAAACATTCTATGTGGAAAACATTAACTGGAGAAACAACCTACAGGGAATGCCTGTATTAATTTTTCCAAAAAACACCCCATTAATTTTCACACCTCCATACCTTTGTCCACACTGTTCTCTCTGTATCAGCATATCTGTTCTTTCCCACCCAGTCAGTTTGCAGCTGTCATTTAGATGTTTTCATTCATTCCTCTCTCTTGGCTTTCACAGTCCAGCTCAAATGCTACCTCTTCTTTGATTATTTTCCTAACTAGCCCGGCAGTATTAGTTGCTCCCTTATCAGTGTCGTGCATATTCTGAACATTCCTCTATCAATGATCTTGCTTTTGTATTGTAGTATTTTCAGATCCATCTTATACATCTCTGTATTTCTATCAGTCATAATAGTGTAGATCATGATGCAATAACAAACCATACCAGAATCCCAGTGGCGGAACAAAACAAAAGCTTATTTCTTGATTACAGAGCCTACTGTGAATCTGGGTGACTCTTCAGAGTAGCTGTCTTCCAAGCGTTGGCTCAGTGTCCCAGGGTGTTTCCATCATATGGTACCTACCTATCAACAACTTCTTCCATGATTACGTCAGCAGAGAAAAGAGTCATGGAGAATCACATGTCAGTTCTTAAATCCTTCCATTCATATTGCACTGGACAGGCAAGCCACATTGCCATGAGTACCTTATAAGAGGGAGGAGGAGTGCAATTCTCCTGTGTGCCCAGGAGAGGAGAACCAGATATATTGGAAGTAGCACCAATATCTACAGTAGACCCCTCACAAATGCTCACAATGCCCCAGTGTTTCCCAGAATGAGGGGAGCAAACTAACGTTTTTTAAAAAAATATTTTATTTTGCTTTGGGTGAAAGTTTACATACCAAAATAGTTTCCCATGCAATAATTTGTACACAGAATGTTCCAAGACATTAGTCGCAGTCTCCTCAACATGTCAGCACTCTCCCCATTTCCACCCTAGTTTCCCCGTTACCTCTTGTCCAGTTTTCCTACCCTTTGCTGCCTTCTCATCTTTGCTTTTGAGATGATTTTGCCCTTTTGGTCTCATATAATTAACTGTTCTAAGGAGCTTACATTCATCATCGAAAAGAACATTTTGAGATTTGTCCTGAAGTACATTGCTGTCTGTGTTAAGATAATATCCATATGCTTACCAGGAAGAGCAGTTTATAACACTATTATTCAAATTTATGCACTAACCACTAAGGCCAAAGATAAAGAAATTGAAGTTTTTTTACCAGCTTTTGCAGTCTGAAATTGATCAAACATGCAATCAGGATGCATTGATAATTACTGGTGATTGGAATGCAAAAGTTGGAAACAAGAAGGATTCGTAGTTGGAAAGGAAATATGGTCTTGGTGATAGAAATCATGCCAGAGATCACATGACAGAATTTTGCAACACCAATGACTTCTTCACTGCAAATACCTTTTTTCACCAACATAAACAGCAACTATACACGTGGGCCTCACCAGATGGAATACACAGGAATGAAATCGGCTATATCTCTGGAAAGAGAAGATGGAAAAGCTCAATACCATCAGTCAGAACAAGTCCAGGTGCCGACTACAGAGCAGATCATTAATTGCTCATATGCAAGTTCAAGTTTAAACTGAAGAAAATTAGAATAAGTCCATGAGAGCCAAAGTATGACCTTGAGTATATGCCTTCTAAATTTAGAGACCATCACAAGAATAGATTTGACATGTTGAACACTAATGACTGAAGACCAGATGAGTTGTGGAATGACATTAAGGATATCATACATGAAGAAAACAAGAGGTCATTAAAAAGACAGGAAAGAAAGAAAAGATCAAAATGGATGTCAGAAGAGACTCTGAAACTCGCTCTTGAACCTCAAGTAGCTAAAGCAAAAAGAAGAAATGATGAAGTAAAAGAGCCGAAGAGAAGATTTCAAAGAGCAGCTTGAGAAGACGTGCAAAGAACTGGAGATAGAAAAACAAAAGGAAAGAGCATGCTCAGCATTTTTCAAGCCAAAAGAACTGAAGAAAAAATTCACGCCTGAAGTTGCAATATTGAAGAATTCTACAGGGAAAATATTAAATGAAAGAAAGCATCAAAAGAAGATGGAAGGAATATACAGAGTCACTGTACCAAAAAGAATTGGTCGACGTTCAACCATTTCAGGAGGCAGCATATGATCAGGAACTGATGGTACTGAAGGAAGAAGTCCAAGCTGCACTGAAGGCATTGTCAAAAAACAAGGCTCCAGGAATTGACGGAATACCAATTGAGATGTTTCAACAAATGGATGCAGCACTGGAAATGCTCACTCATCTATGCCAAGAAATCTGGAAGACAGCAACCTTGCCAACTGACTGGAAGAGATCCATATTTATTCCTATTCCCAAGAAAGTTGATCTAGGTGAATGTGGAAATTATCGAATAATATCATTAATATCACATGCAAGAAAATTTTGTTGAAGATCATTCAAAAGTGGCTGCAGCAGTATATCAACAGGGAACTGCCAGAAATTCAAGCCGGATTCAAAAGAGAATGTGGAACCAGAAATACCATTGCTGATGTCAGGTGGATCCTGGCTGAAAGCAGAGAATATCAGAAAGATGTTTACCCGTGTTTTATTGACTATGCAAAAGCATTTGACTGTGTGGATCATAACAAATTATGGATAACATTGCAAAGAAAGAGAATTCCAGGACACTTAATTGTGCTCGTGAGGAACCTGTACATAGATCAAGAGGCAGCTGTTAGAATAGAACGAGGGGATACTGTACGGCTTAAAGTCAGGAAAGGTGTGCGTCAGGGTTGTATCCTTTCACCATACTTATTCAATCTATATGCTGAGCAAACAGTCCAAGAAGCTAGTCTATATGAAGAAGAATGCAGTGTCAGTGTTGGGGGAAGACTCATTAACAACCTGCGATACGCAGATCACACAACCTTGCTTCCTGAAAGTGAAGAGGACTTGAAGTACTTACTGATGAAGATCAAAGACATCAGTATGGATTACACCTCAACATAAAGAAAACAAAAATCCTCACAACTGGACCAATAAGCAACATCACGATAAATGGAGAAAAAACTGAAGTTGTTAAAGATTTCATTTTACTTGGATCCATAGTCAACACCCATGTAAGCAGCAGTCAAGAAATCAAAAGACTCATTGCATTGGGCAAATCTGCTGCAAAAGATCTCTTTAAAGTGTTGAAAAGCAAAGGTGTCACCTTGAAAACTAAGGTGCACCTGACCCAAGCCATGGTGTTTTCAATCACCTCATAAGCTGGATGATGAATAAGGAAGGCTGAAGAATTGATGCCTTTGAATTGTTGTATTGGCAAAGAATATTGTATATACCATGGACTGCCAAAAGAGTAAACAAATTTGTCTTGGAAGAAGTACAGCCAGAATGCTCCTTGGAAGCAAGGATGGCAAGGCTACATCTCACATACTTTGGAAATGTTATCAGGAGAGATCAGTCCCTGGAGAAGGACATCATGCTTGGTAAAGTAGAGGGTCAGCAAAAAAGAGGAAGAACCTCAATGAGATGGATTGACACAATGGCTGCAACAATGGGCTCAAGCATAACAAGGATTGTGAGGATACCACAGGACCTGGCAGTGTTTCGTTCTGTAGTACATGGGGTCACTATGGGTCGGAACCGAATCAATGGCACCTAACAATGAGCTCACTCCTCTCGGGTATTATTGTTTATTTTGTAGGTCTGTCTATTGTTTGGCTGAAAGGTGGTCTCCAGGAATGGCTTCTATTCCGTATTAGAAGAGTATCTTAGGGTCCTAGTCTCAGAGGTCTCTATCAGACCAGTAAGTCTGGTCTTTTTTATGGATTTGATTTTTGTTCTACATTTTTCTCCCATTCTGCCCAGGACCCTCTATCGTGAGCAAACTACCATTTACTGACCACCTACAATGGGTTGGGACTTTGCTAGACACTTGATATCACTAGCTGTATAAATTCTGACCACAAGCCAATGAGGCACAGTAATATTCCTTTTATTATGATATGGAATTAAAGGCTTAGAGAGTTTACTTTATTGGCTAAGATCATACAGCTAATAATCAATACAGCTGGGATTCAAATTCTGGTGTCTCATTCCAAACTTCCCGTAATTTCTAAGGAAGTCTTATTTTCTTGGCCTTAAGAATTCAGGGAAGTAGATACAATGGCTGGCCGTCATATCTAAACTGGCTATCTGTAATCTTCAGTTGGTGGTATTCACAAGTGTCTACAAGAGGAAGAAAGGAGAGAGAACAAAGGTGGAGGAAGAGAGAGTATATTTCTTTATAGAATTCTATCTTTGCTGCCTGTTTTTGTATTCCACTGCAGGTTAGACGATGCAGAGGCATGTTTCCTTGGTTTTGACTTTGTCCTTCAGTTCACTAGATCATGAGATAGCTTTCTTGCAGTCTTCCCCATCTGACCCAGTGAATAAGAAGAAAAGGTTACTCCAGGTCCATAAGACTAGCCCTAGAGAAACAGGGAATTCATTCTGTTCAACCATAGTCAATACACCTATATTTACTTAGCTCTGTGGTCAGTGACGTGATGATTACCAGGAACCAAGAAAGCTTGCTTTCCTTGAAAATGGACCCTGCTCCTTTACGAAATAAGACAGTGAGAGCCAACATAGTCATCACCTTCAATACGAAATGCTCAGAGCTATGTGGCCAACACGCTGCCAACTGGTCCCTGGTAAATCAAACCACTTTACTCTTATGCGTGCTAAGCAATCTTCCTCCAAACACGTTCATATTAAGTCAAGTGCAGAAGCCAAAAGTGTCCATGTGACCTTTGAGCAGAGAAATCAATGCTGAGAGCCTGGAAATGGTCCCAGTCCCTTCCTTCCTCCCAGTATAATGCAATATTTGCTCCTAGACCAGACTAGCCCAGTCCCTTGCAACCATGCACCAGAAAGATAGCAACCAGGATAGGAGGAAATGGTTCAGGCACCTCTGAAACCTGAACAGGCACCGGAATGGAGCTTATCTGACTTGGCCCCTTTCATGTGGAGCAGACATGTAAGGTAATACAATGCAATGCATCACTGCACTGGCCACTAATTCACAACGAAGAGGCATGACAGCTCACTCAGTGCCCAGGACTACCCTGGAAAATTAACAAGGAGAAACTGCACCTTGAAGCAGTCCACAGAAGGGAGAAAGAACAGGTACCGTATCTGCTCAGCTTCCTGCCATCTTTCATTCCCCATTTGTCAGAGTCAAGCTAAATCCTCTGCACTTCCTGGCTTTGTCATCTGGCCCCTAGGCAATTTCTCAGAAGCCAGGTCCCATACTTTGAGGTGTTGCATTATAGATGAGTCTGGGAGTGTGTGTGTGTATGAAGAGAGTGACTCGATGCAGGTAAGGCATTAAACAAGAGAACCGAAAGAAGGAAGCATAGGGGGATCTGAAAATGCACACAGGACTTGTATCTAGTACAGACTACTCCTTGCACCACTTCCTTTTTTTTTTTTTTTTTTTTGATGATAGTAAAGATGTCCTCACTCCTTCTCCAAGAGGAAGGGTACAAGACTAATCCGTTTCAGGGTTCCTTCAAGATGGTGGCCAGCTGTGATCTCCTGGAAGATTGAGGCAAGAGTGAAACTGTCGTCTGCTCTGCTACAGCCAGTACTGAAGCTATAATTGATATTCATCAGTCCCTCCCCCATGACCTATTTCACGTTTCCCTCACTCATAGCCAGTACTTCTATTTGCCTAATTGGTGATTCAGACTTTCATCCTTAAGGGGTCTGATCCGTTTTGTTGCCTGGTCTTGATTTGGCTGCTATTTTTTAATCTTCCATTAACAGCCATTTCCAGGCATGGAAGAACCAGTGAATCCACTGAGTTCCACTGAGTTCCAGACATATTCCTTCTATCTACATTATTTTGGAGCAACCCTAGATCCTCGTGGTAATCAAGATTGATTACCCCAG